>NC_090911.1:4791714-5426901 GCF_040956055.1 Brachionichthys hirsutus | reverse complement strand
GTGTTTAATCGTTGCCTTCATGTTTTGACACACACACGGGCACCCAAGTCGACTGCTGGTAGGGTGAGAGAACGTTTTGCCTCTCGAGCTACAAGTTGGATTGAAGAAAAAAGGGCACCAAACCGTCCCGAGATGCAAACACGCCAACCTTGATGAGGCGACTGCTTGCGGCTTTGCTTTTGCTCCACTAACTTCAAACGCCCTCCTCCTGTCTCTTCCCCTTCCACTGCTTGCAGCGGCTGCACCCTGCAAATCCTTATCTCTCCAGGGGCCTGACTGATGTTGCTCGGGGCAACGCTGTAAAGTTAACAACTGGGGAGCAGCCTGTGTTAGTGAAGTGTTAAAATAAATGACATCATCTCTTTCTCATCTTGGACAAATGCTATTGTGTGCATCCCAAGGGAATCGTATGTCTCTCTGTTGTGTCTTAGGGAAGACACGGACGCACACACACACACACACACACACACACATGCAAACATGGTCGTCTTTGCCTCATACCCCTCAGCGGTCCAGATGGCTCATTAAGAAGACTGCATCCTTCTTTGGATCCACTGCCCCTCCTCAGAGTACAATCAAAGCACGGTAATACCTCGACATACGAGTGTTCCGAGACACGAGCAAACCTGCGAGCAATATTTCGCTTTGAGACACGAGTAACTTCCAGATGGTGGCGCTAGATGGCCGAGCGCTGCGAGAGCGCTTCACTCGTTCAGGTCTGGTGTTCACCACCTTCCGTACTCGTCTCCTTCGCGTCTCCCTTTTTGTATTTCCATTGTTTACGTGGTTTTGGCGGTATCTGTGAGTATTCCTTATAAGCAATGGGTCCAAAGCGCCTGGCACCAGGTTCTTTTGGCGGTATCTGTGAGTATTCCTTATAAGCAATGGGTCCAAAGCGCCTGGCACCGGTTCTCCTCTTATTTCTGCCCTCCGCTGTTGGTCATATTAAAGCAGCCTTGCTGCTGCGCCGAGTCTTATTGCGCTTGACTTTATGCTTTGAAGAGTCAAGCTTTGCTTTGTGGTTTGTGATCTGGCTCCATTTTAACCAGTTCCTGTGACGAGTCTGCTCTGCTATGCCAGACACGCTCTTTGTCATCACCAGCATAATTTAGCGGCTGAGACGCATCCTCGTCCCAGATGAGGACATATGCACCGTCGTCCTAACTCACGCAGAGGGAGGAAATCCAGCCTACCGCCAAGAGAGGTGTTTCCTGTCTGGTGCTTTGGCAACCAAGCTGTCTTATTTTCTATTCCGCCAAACAGGCAAACTTCATAAAGAACTGAAAGTACATTTTTTTTTACATTTAAATTCACCAAAGCCGTTGTCCTGGCAGGAAGCTGGAGTGTGATCCAGCACTTTGAGCAGGTCCATGTGATGACGTCTCACGTTGGAGCGATGACACACACACACACGCACACACGCACACGCACAGTATCATGGGAATGCCATCCGGATGACACAGGCCATGATTAAAGGAAGTCGACGGGTCGAATGCTGCCAGACGCACGGGACACGGTGCCGACCCCGTCCTGCAGCGTGAGTCACGGCGCTCCGCCGGGGCGCCGGTCTGCTCCTCACACACCAGCGTCTGCTGATGCATCACTGTCCCGGGCTCTGTTTGATCTGCACCAAGGTGTGTTCACTTAGAGCTCTGACTCAACCATGATGACACTGACCAAACCTCAACACCCTTTCATCGGCTGCAGGCCTCAGATTTTATTAGTGTGGACTGTGGATTCCACTGTTGTGTGTGTGTGTGCGTGGGCGTGTGTGTGTGAGAGAGAGAGAAACAGAAACAGAAACAGGTTAGCCCAAGGGGTCTGAGCAGTGAAGATGAGCTGCCCAGGCAGAGACTTCAAACAAGCTCCTGCATGTAATGTGAATGAGGCCGACAGCCGGAGGACGCGAGTCCTGCTTCAGATTTAGCTTTAGTTTTACTCCCCGTGTGCCGGCGATAGATTTCACCCCGCGGGGCGTTTTTGTTCCTTTCGTAGAGGTGCGTCTCTATCCACCCTTCCTTCCTTCATCTCTCCATCCTCTTCCTCTCCGCTGGGCTCGCTGCAGAGCAACAAAGCGTTAACATTTACTGCCGGGGTCCACCTCACTTCAGAGAAGCCGCTCGTGCTGAAGAAGATGTAAACAAACCGCCGATCGATGCAAGGCCGCATGCGAAGGCCGGGAGAAAACCCCGATTCAGTGAGAGTCTTCTGCAGCTCTTCTTCTTAGGAGAGCCTTATCATTTCACTTCATGCCCACATTTCACAAACAAATATTTGCTGTTTTAGTGTCGAGGTTGCTTTAAGATGTCGTTCCAGCGTTCACTGAAACGGGTTTCTAGATTCTGTTATTGCGAGGACAGGGTTGGGCAGTGTCTCCATTTTGTCCGTTCTCTCAGTGCGTCGCCGGCTCGCTGACGGTCTCTCTTGGCTTTCGGTCTGCGTAGCAACGCTCGCGCTCTCTGCTGCCGCTCTCTCACTCCCTCCGTCTCCGAGCGCTCGGAGTTGTCTCATCCATTCGGACAGTGGGCCGAGTTCCCTTGTATAGAAAAGCAGGAGGCTGATTTGTGTTTCGGTGTTGTGTGCGTGTGTGTGTGTGTGTGTGTGTGTTCCTCTCCCTAATGGTGGACTTAAACCAGTAACCCACCTACAAACAGAGACATCACGCAGCAAAGCTCTCTTGAGACTTTTGTTTATATTTTTAGAGATGGCTCTTTCTTACCATCCCCCCTGCACACACACACACACACACACACACACACACACACACGCTCAGATGAAGCTCAAATGATGAATAGTCATCCACAGACCAGGCAAGAGCCCACTGGCCTCATTCTCAGTCAGCGTGTCCTCCTGGGAGACTGAAGTGTGTCTACTTATGTCGGGGTGTGTGTGCGTGCGTGCAGTGAACTGCTTCCTCCTCCTCTTCCTCCTGCACAACAGTTTGGTGTAGCAGTTGTTTAATGGGACTGCGCGTGCTCGTCCGCTTTGCTACAGACGGTAAGCTGCCCGTGTGCAGCCGGTCTGGCCTGGAATGCAGCCGTGATTTGATGAAGACGATGGTGTGCAGCCTGCTTCTCGTTCGTGCCGTCTCATGGACGTTGTCTGTGTGATGCGGCGCTTACTTTCTGTTCCAGTCAGACAATTTGTCCATTCATGAGGTAACATTATTACAACCCTCCTCATGTGCTGTGCATATAGACTGGAAACAGCCGCCTGGGATTTGACTGTGAAACATGAGAGATGGAGGAGGAAGAGGGGAGGGGAGGGAGGCGGTAAGGGAGATGAATAGAAAAATTGATCGCGAGGACTTGGCCAGACTACGTGAATGATCAGAGGGAGTACCGTCGCTGCTTTCCAGATTGAACTGTAATCGGTGCCGAGTGCTGCAGCGAGCGGACGGCAGATGCTGCGTTTTTTAGAGGGAGAGTTCTCTTTCTCCTTTATCAATCTCTCCGTTTCTGCCACAGTCTCCTGTTGACCGGTACCCCCCGCTGGGCGCCATCGCCTCTGGCTGTCAGGGCTGCGGCAGGTGGATCGTAAAATGGCTGACTGTGGTTGTAGATGTGGAGGAAGGAGCTCGACGTGTTGGTGGGGAAGAGAAGCTGTGTGTGTGTGTGTGTGTGTGGGTGTGTGTGCTTGTCTTGCATGTGTTGACTGTCTAGACGCTGGGCCCATGTGATGCAAAAAAAATGTGCCGCAGGCCTCAAGCCAAGGCAATTCGAGAATGAACCTGTCCTTATCTGTGCGCGCGCGCGTGTGTGTGTGTGCGTGTGTGTGTGTGTGCGTGCGTGCGCCCGCCCACGCTTTTGTGACTCTGGCATGACTGGTCTGGCTGATGCTTATCTGTGTGTATGTCTGGTTGTGTTCATGCTTTTAGTGTTTGGAAAGAGGGAGGAACAGGTGTGTGTGTGTGTGTGTGTGTGTGTGTGTGTGTGTGCGTGCGTGCGGGGGGAGGAGGAGATGCAAACAGTCTGTTTGTCTTCCGTTTGTTTCTTCCTGCTTGTTTTTACTGTTCACCTCTCGGACCCGTCCTCGTGCCCTCCCTGCTGAGTTTGATCACCTCTCGTCTCGTTGTCCGAGGCTCGAGCCAAACGAAGCGAGACGATCCGAATGCTTTGAGTAGGAAGTGGGAAAAGATTCATAGAGAACTGATCAATGAAATACCATCTGTTTACATCACCATTATTCCATTATGAGCAAACACGGCTGAAGATGCATTCACGGCGGGCGACGTGAGCTACAGGCTGAATTAAAGCGCGTGTGTTCCTTTAAATGCCCGCTTCCCCTGTGAGCTGTTATCGATCCGGATGCTGAAACAATGTGTGACTTTCAGTCAATGGGTAAATAGCTTATTGGATTAAGACCAACGTATAAAGACCACCGTTTGTCATGTGACCGCCGGCATGCTGGTTCCTCGATTTCAAAGACGAGCACGATTTCTAATCTTTGGCTCCAACACAATATTAATCATTACAGGGCAAAAGTGATATCGGATATCAGGTGAATGTGTTCCTGCCGCAGGCAGGAGACGCCAGGACCTGACGCTGGACGTTTGACACGGCGGGGGCTGTTGTCGAACAGGATGTGGTCTGGAAACAGAGACGGGGTGTGGCCATGTCAGGGAGGACTTGTGTGCTTCCTCCTTTCCTCCCTCGCTGTCTGGGTTAGATTAAAAACAAGCAGCCAAATAAAGGCTGTTTACTTCCTCCTGAGAAAAGAGAGAATGACACGCTTTAGTCCATCTGTCTCTGCCGCCCGCCGCCCACCGCCCCCTCCCGCCTTCTGAATGCCAGGTTCTTGAATGGCTCCAAGTTGGGGAGGAGGAGGAGGAGGAACGGCGATGTTTTGTGTGAACTCTCTCTGCACTTTTGGGAGAGGTTGTGGTGTTCACCAGAAAAACCGGGCTTCAACTGTGATTTTGTTTTCGGCCACAGAAGGGATTTAGATTTGTATTTTTTTTTTTATAGAATTTAATGCCACGCACGTTTCAATCCGCACGTCCTGCTCCTCTGGATGAAGGTCGGACAAAGGCTCACACGCCCTTAATGCCGTCCTAGATAAGACTTTCCTTTGGGCTTGATAAGATTGGTCTTTTATGAGTGTGCATCACATCCCGGGCAGCGTTTTACACCGTCAACCTTTCAGTAGCATATACTCTGCTCTCTCTGATGGTGGCAGGTCAAGAAAAGCGGACCACGCTGATTGTAGCTCATTAACTTCTCTCTCCGACTAAAATGTATGACTGTTAATCCTTATGTCCATAAAATGTCATTATACGATAAATAATGCAGATATTTAGTTTGCTTGATGCAGAAAAATGCTCAAATATTTTGTTCAAGACATTCAAAGACTCCATTTAAACTTATTGAAAACCTCTATTTGCGTAATCCAAATTGTTTTAGGCTTCTCAGCATCATGTAATTGAATTATTTGCTTTGCTTGGAGTCACTTCTTTCTGTCATTCGTTCTTTTCATTCACATTTTCAGTACTGATTTGCTCCATGGAAAAGGCATCACTTTAGTTTATGTAAGGTAGGGATGAGCAGTATGTCTACAAGGAATAGACATAAGGAAGGTGGAGGACTTCAGGTACCTCAGGTCAACAGTGCAGAGTGATGGAGAGAATGTGGACAGGAAGTGAAGAATCGTGTGCAGGAAGGCTGGAACGGGTGGAGGAAAGTATCAGGTGTGCTCTGTGATAGGACGAAGGGACAGGTCTACAAGACAGTGGTGAGGACAGCCGTGATGGACGGCGTAGAGACAGTGGTGAGGACAGCTGTGATGGACGGCGTAGAGACAGTGGTGAGGACAGCTGTGATGGACGGCGTAGAGACAGTGGTGAGGACAGCCGTGATGGACGGCGTAGAGACAGTGGTGAGGACAGCTGTGATGGACGGCGTAGAGACAGTGGTGAGGACAGCCGTGATGGACGGCGTAGAGACAGTGGTGAGGACAGCCGCGATGGACGGCGTAGAGACAGTGGTGGGGACAGCCGCGATGGACGGCGTAGAGACAGTGGTGAGGACAGCCGCGATGGACGGCGTAGAGACAGTGGTGAGGACAGCCGCGATGGACGGCGTAGAGACAGTGGTGAGGACAGCCGCGATGGACGGCGTAGAGACAGTGGTGAGGACAGCCGCGATGGACGGCGTAGAGACGGTGGTGAGGACAGCCGCGATGGACGGCGTAGAGACGGTGGTGAGGACAGCCGCGATGGACGGCGTAGAGACGGTGGTGAGGACAGCCGCGATGGACGGCGTAGAGACGGTGGTGAGGACAGCCGTGATGGACAGCGTAGAGACAGTGGTGGGGACAGCCGCGATGGACGGCGTAGAGACAGTGGTGAGGACAGCACACTCGAATGCGGCCGAAGTTCGTTCACGTGTCGCTTGCTGTGCATCGTAAACAGTCTCTGCTGTGGAAGCATCACATGCTAATGGTTGCCGGGCCCAAACCGAGGCTTTGGAAACGGGTCATTGTTGAAAGTTCACTCGGCTCGGCGTGTTGGGGTGAGGTGAGGGCAGAGTTCATCTCGGCGAGTGTGTACAATGCAAATCCACCTTGTCACAAAACGAGCTTCAGCCTGAGTGGTGGTGGGTGGGTGGGCGGGGTGGGGGGGGGGGGGGGGGAGGCCTGTGCCATGGAAGCCGTCCAGATAAGAGGGGTGATTCATTCTCGTAGGCTAGCACCAAGTAGATGATGATGAATATATTTATTAGATAGAATGTTAGAGTACAAGTACAGTCACACAGTAGCATGTATTACAGTACAAATAACGTCAAACATCCTGTCTAAGAGGAGCATTTCAAAAAAGCCCTTGCGGGCTTGTTTCCGTTGAAAGTCCTTCGTACATAAATCATCCACAATTAACAATACAAATAAAAATAAAACCAATATTAAATTACACAATTGATGCAACGTAACATTAGAAAAACAAAAAGAAAATGATTTTACACCGCCAGTACAAACTAACAATTAATCTAAAATAAATTACACCACTGATGCAAAATGACAATAAATAACTTACATAAATTACAATAAATTACTAAAGCAATTAATACGTGCAACGTAGGTGGACAAAAAAAAAGGAGGGGGGGTTTGATCCGGAGAGAGTCGTGATGACTATCTCCGTTTCTGTCCCCCTAAAAGGCGTGGCGTTTGTTAAAAAAGCGAGGGTGGAACGGTACGACCGGCAGCAGAGCGACTGGAAAACAACAGTTGAAATGTGCGAACGTTTGTACCGCACACAGTCATTAAGGAAAAGTGTGTAAGGCTTCAGGAATAATGAGCCAGTGTGTGTGTGTGTGTGTGTGTGTGTGTGTGTGTCTGTGTGTGTCTGCTGGGCATTAAGCTGTCAGATGTAAGGTAAGCAGGAATTACCGCTCACACAGACGGACAACATGCATTTAAGTCCTTCACACACCGCTGGGATCCAACACAGTGGTGCGCAACACACACACACACAGACTGACCTGTTAATGAGTGTTTGCTGTCTTATGGTGATGGTGGGGGGGTTGGGGGTGTTGGGGGGGGGGGGGGGGTCAAGCAATAAAAGACCCCTGGAGGTAATGTCGGTTTGCACTCATGATCTCCTTCAACAACACGCACATCCCCACACGTGTGAAGGGACAGATTATAAATCAGCTAAATGTATTCACAAGGACTATCAACACACACACACACACACACGCACCTACACAAACACGCACACACACACACACACACACACACACACACACACACACACACACACACACACGCACACACACACACACACACACACACACACACACACACACACAGACACTGATATGCTTATATTTGGATGGAATCCAGCCAGCGCAGCAGCTCCACATCACTGCAGTGATTTTTGTTGTTGCTCCTGTCAATTCATCCCTCTGTCTCTAGCTGTCCTGTCCCGTCGTCCCTCTGTCTCTAGCTGTCCTGTCCCGTCGTCCCTCTGTCTCTAGCTGTCCTGTCCCGTCGTCCCTCTGTCTCTAGCTGTCCTGTCCCTTTATCCCCTTTTTCCTCTTGCTGCCTCCCGTCTTCTTCCTACAGCTGCTTCAGTGCTGCTCCTGAAGGAAACGCCACCAACCACAGGCGCCCGTAAAGGGACGAGCCCCTCCTGCACACACACACACACACACACACACCTGGCAGCGCATATGGCTCCAGCTTATTGCATTTGCATGCACATGCCCATTCATCCATGCGGTTGTAAATGAGGGAGCATACAGCACACATACGTTCACACACGCACACACAAACACACACACATACATTCACACACCCACACACACACGCACACACAAACACACACACATACATTCACACACCCACACACACACGCACACGCAGCTCTGAACTACTAGACTAGTGCTTGTTCTTCTTCATGCCGGCGTCTCATGGTTGGAACAGGGACCAGCATGCATTTCAATGAGAAAACGGCTCTCGCCTCCGTCCGATTGTAAAACGATTCACATTTATTATTAATAATTGCTCCGTCTTTTTTTTTTTCTTCCTCATGTCCGGACGCACTCATTAATAGTTGATTGTCTTCTTGTGTGTGTCCCTAGCAGTTGTCCACAGCACAAGGTGCAGGTATCTGAGACGAAGCTGGTCTCTAACGCCGTTGCTAGGCTTTCAGCCATTACGCTGCCACAGTAATTCGACGGCACCGTTCTGTGGCTCTTATCTTTGCTATTGACAGCGTCTCTCAGCCAATACCGTGTTGAAGCAAAGCCAATGTGTCCAGCTGATGAAATGTCAGTTTGATTATGTCTGACTGTGTGTGTGTGTGTGTGTGTGTGTGTGTGCGTGCATTCTGTGGCTGAACATTTATAGATGCCTTTTAAAGGCTAGTGAGTCAATTATTGATGCTTTCTCCAACCTCTAACTCTCTTCCTCCCTTCCTCGCTGAATTCCCTCTCTAACCTCTCATCCTGTTTCTTCTCCTCCTCTGCTCTTTTCCTTTCCTTCCCTTCATTGTCCACCTCTGTCTGTCGCTCTGGGCTTACGGATCGGTTTCTTTCTAGCATGCTGGAAAGTCTGGTTCCTCTGGAGGCGGCGCAACCTGTCAGTGCGGTGTGTGTGTGTGTGTGTGTGTGTGTGTGCGTGCGTGCGTGCGTGCGTGCGTGGACTGTGCGGTGTCGGTCCCTGTCTGCCGCAGATCCGCATCAGCTCATGGCCTCTTAATGAGCCTGTCCTGGATTTGCTTAGAAAAACACACACTATTTTGCACGGCACAGACGCACAAACTACAGGCAGCGCCAGCAATGTTTACTGAACACACATGAGGGGCGACGGCGCGACACAATGAATCGTGGACATTCAACGGAAAGCGTGTCCTCGCATTGAGCCTCGCTCCGACTGCGCCGCATGTACACCAAGGCGTGCCGTAGCCATGTTGAATATCAGCCATGTTGAATATCGGCCATGTTGGATATCTCCTCTTTCCTCGGCGGGGGCCCGTTGGCCCGCTGCTCTCGGCTAATCCATTTTCCCGTAACCTTGGTTTTCTCCTGCTCTTCTTTGCCGCCCTCATGCCTTACTTCTAATCCCATTTGTCTACACTCTCCATTTCTCAGCTGCAAGTTGTCTCTGTTCTTGAATTGTTTGAGTTCTAGTTGCCCCGATCGTTCTCCTCTGTGACCATGCTGCAAGCTGTCATTTATTCACCCCCCCCCCCCCCATCATTTGAATTGTTCAGCATATTCTAACAAAGGTCCTCCATGCACACCGTATTTTTTCTCCTGTGTTTAACCTTGAAGTCCACCCCCCCCCGTCTTATTACTCACCGTTTCTTTGTCCGTGTTTGTTTTAGAAGGCAGTGGAGGAGGAGAGCCACGCGAGGAAATCCTCAGCAGATCTCTGCCAGCCCAGCAGCAAGATGGCCGACGCCGACCCAGCAAGAAAGGTCAGTCGTCATGTCCCATCCATCCACCGGTCTCTCCATCACCCCCCCCCCACTCCCCACCCCACTGCTTCAACATCCTCGTCTCTTCCCCCCTCCCCCCTCCTCATTACACAGGTCAGCTTTCAGGGTCATCACCCCCACCCTGACTGACAGACACACCTCCTATTCATTCATCTATAGCAACACGTTTCTCCTGTCTGACCTGTGAGCACATACACTCACAGCTCCTGAAAGACTTCGCTCTTCACCTCCCCCTCCAGCAACACGCACACACGCACACACGCAGCTAATTCCTGATGGATGATCTCTCATCCACATGTATGCATGCATATATTAGATTATGGCTCCAAGATGTGTGTGTGTGTGTGTGTGTGTGTGTGATTGTGGTGGGGGTGGGGGAGTGGCATGCATGGTACTGTCATTGTGATAATTCATGTGCAAAATTAAATGCAAAAAAAAGACTAAATGTTGATGGAAGATGCCCTTATGAGCCTCTGCAATGCTAACTACTCAGCCTACAGACGACGTTACTGTGGTGTGTGACGCTGATGTGTGTGACGCTGATGTGTGTGATGCTGATGTGTGACGCTGATGTGTGTGCGTGTGTTTTTGTTTGCATGCATGTGTGTTCACAGGTTAAAACGTCTCCGCCTGCTCTGGTGTTCAACGGTCTTTTCTCTGATATCAAGGAGGAGCCAGAACACCCCACCCTGGTCCATCCCAGGTACTACACCTTATTTTCCTTGACCGTTTTAGGACTGGCTGGCACTAACCTTCATCCATCAGCTCGGTATGTTTGACAAATGACTTGAATGACTCGGTATGACTCGTATATATTAACAAGATCAGCTCATCAAGTCATGCTGAACCCAAGTCGTCTAATCGTTGCAGCTCATCGTGGCCTACTCGTCGATTCGTTCCGACATCCATTAGCGTTTTTAGGGCTTCATGTGAAGACTCTTCAGATTCCCAGTCAGGCGAGCCTGCAGTGCTTGGTTTCCATCCGGAGGAGAGGGAGGCAAGGCCCGGTTGGTCGTTCTACAGTCTAGACAGAGTCCCACAGAGAAGTCATGCTTAACCTCATTCACAGCTCCAGCTCTGTCTGGAGGGGGCTGCTGGTGGGGGAAGGGTTCAAAGCTCCTCTCCTCTCTGCCGTCTATTTTTCTTTCTCTATCCTCCTTCCTTCTACACCACGCAGACAGGAATAGACAGATAGTTTTGGCTCCGGTGACTTCGGTGCATCTCCAGGCAGCGTCTCTCGCTCTCGCTCGTACCCGCTACCTGGACATGTGCGATAAGCTCGAAGGCCTGCTACACTGACGTCCTGTAAGCGCGTGATAAGAAATGACCGTTTTCCACGCTGTGGTTTCAGCTCCTGCCTACAGATGTGGGCTCAGGACAGCCACCAAATAAACCGGTTCAGCCATGTTTTATAGGCACATTTATGATCTTCAACGCAAACACGATGTGAAGAATGTGACACTGATGCCACGAAGGCTAGAATAATACAAAAAGAAAAGCCAATGCCTGATTAACTCATTGAGTGCCAGCCATTTTCAGTTCAGCTATGTGCCGAGTGCCCCAGTTTTTGCGCATTTTTGCCGATTTTCCAAGCCCCACAGAATATTCTTTACTAAGACTATGCAAACGCCGAATGAAAGATTAAAGTCTCTTCTTTCATCAGAAAACACAAAGTGTGTTCCTACCATTCTTCGTTCTGGAGTTACTGGCCGTTGAAGAGAGGGAAATTTCAATGTCAGGGTTGGCAGTGAATGTTTGGGTTTAGACTCAAAGAGTTAACAAGAAGAAAGTCAAATACAAATCCATCACGTCTTTGTGTCTCCATCTGTCTCCTAGTTACTACCTGTACACCTACGACAAAATGGTGGCACCTAACGTCTCGCTGCAGCGGGAGGCGGAGATGAGCCCTGAGATGTTCGGAGCGCTGCTCAAGCAGCACTACGGCAGCAGAGCGCCGGGCCATGACGAGCCGCCCATGGGTCAGTAGTGACACACATTAATGCGTATATAGGCCAGCGCATGCTCGGGGAAGACAGACAGACAGACAGACAGTATATTTTAGATGAGCCATTTTAGATTACGCTGAGCTGAGAAAGCCCAGACACGATTATGACTGGATAAACATAAACCAGACCCGTTTTCCCGTTAAATGCTGGTTAGCAGTCTTTTGTTAAAAAAAATAAAAATACATTATTAGATCATCCAGTACCTGGTTGAAAATCGGATAACACATAACTAGAATGAATGCTTATTCTGAATTCATTGATGTGTACTAATATGATTAACCCTTTACTAAACAGCGCTAAATGCTTTTTTATCAGCTGCAATTCGTCCTTTGGGCAACCATCAGTGGAAGTTGGTGTTTAAAGAGGCAGCGAAAGACTGTGTTGAATTCTGCAGAATAATACTGTAAAATAAAAAGTCTTTAGAAATGAGTTTATAATTGTTGACAGATGCTCTACACGTGCTGCATTAAATGACTTAATAGTTGTTTTATTACAGCTATATTATAATGGCTTATCATGGTTAGGACTGTTGCCTCACAGCAAGAAGGTCATGGGTTCAAACCTCAGTATTCCCAACATGGCCTTTCTGTGTTGAGTTTGTGCTCTCCGTGTCTGAAGGGGTTTTCTCCGGGTACTCTGGGCAATTTTGTTGTACAATTGTATAATGACAAATAAAGCTGCTTATTAATTATTGATATAGCACTTTAAACTGTCCGGTAAATGCTTTTTAAAACGTTTTACCAATAATGTGGTCAATTCTTTTCTGTCAACACTAGTAATCAAAATGAAATAAAAATACCAAACTGAAATAATGATTAAAATTAAAAAAATAACATTTCCTAGTCAGACTCTCACCCCAGAATGAACAGTTGCACTCGCACTCCTCTTTGATTTGGTTTTAAATGAAACCAGATTTGAACCATAAGAGATTATTATTATTCAACGAATCGTCAATAATTTACTGTGAGCGCTGAATTAGATACAAAAACATGGCAGCCGCTGCCGGCTATGGATATGTGACACACAGAGCAGGCACGAGTGTTTTCCATGCATATCCATGAGCAGAAGAAATCATGAATGACATTAAAGAGGAGACGCACACAACCTCCCACAAAGCACGCTCCAGCACACACACACACACACACACACTGCGATGTACATGATCATGCATTGACCTTCACATATTGATGAACAAGAGGGTTGGAGATGGCAATGACCTCCTCAACACTGTGTGCACATTCATGTGTGTACTTTAGGCCTGTGTTAATAAGCTGTGTGTGTGTGTGTGTGATGGAGAAAATGAATCAGAGGAAGGATTGCTGTCTGCCGTTATTACCCCACATTTGACTGCCAGGCTGTCTGTCTCCCTCCCAGGCATTCTGCTCCCTTGGTTCTTGTCCGTCCAATCTGTCTCACTTCCCCTCCGTCCTCCCTCTCCTTCCTGGCAGCTATCTGCAAGTCCCTCTTTGAGTCCGTCGTCTGTCTGCTCCCACACTTTCATCCGTCCATTCGTCCATCATTGTCTCTTTCTTCCCTCTCTCTCTTCCTCTCCGCATCCTTCGCAGTCTGCTGTCCCTTTCCACTCCTTTTTTCTTTTTGTTGAACCCCCCCACCCCCCGTCTCTCCTCCGCCCCTGATATTTTTGTGTTTCCATTACCGTGTGTACTTTACAGTGCATGTGTGTATGTTTGCATCTGTAAACATAAACAACCCACCATCCTCTTCCTCTCAGTCCTACAAAAGCTTCTCTTTCTGTGAGGTTAGACCTTCAAACGTTTGTGTGTGTCCGATCCCTTTCTCATGATGTGTTCACCTTGAGGACAACAATGGCGGAGCCGGCCAGCGTTTCAACAGGAGCCCACGCAGAGCAGCGCAGCTCATTCCTCCTTTATGTTGTCTGGCTAACGCACGCGGCGTGTCTGCTGTTGCCATGCTGTGCTGAGCTCGTGTGCCGTGTACTCGCACTAAAGAGCTGTGAGCTCCTATGAGGTTGTGCGAGGGTGTTACTAGACGTAGGCGGGTGTGTGCAGCTCGGCTCGCGCTTCCTGTCTCTCGGTCGCCTTTCAACTTCAAACTCCTTCCTTCATCCTCCCCTCCTCAGATCTTCATGCATCACCTTCCGTCCCTGTTGGCGCCGAGGAGGCCAAATCCCAACGTGCCGGTGCTGCCCAGTGCACCGAGCGGGAATGCCAAACCCAGGCAGTTTCCATGGAGACGAGCAGCCCGAGCTGCGAGAAAACCGCCTACAACCCCGCCCACAGCCCTCCTCCTACTGCATCATTGTTGTCGCCGTCAACGGAAGTAGTAGCGAACGGCACGGGCTCTGCCCCCAGCAGCGCCGCGGCGGTGGCGGGGGCGGGGGCGCTGGAGGACGACAAGGACAGGATTGTTGTGGAGATCATGCAGATGTACAGCAGGCAGCAGGAGAAGCTCAACTCCACCCTGCACAAGCAGCTGCAACTGGAAATGGTGAGTTGGTGGTTGGAAAGGACGATACGCAAAATGCCCCCCCCCCCCCCCCCCAACTAGATCGCTGTCCTTGCATCTAATAATTGTCCGTGACAAAGATGTGAAGATGATGGCTCCCCTGTGCATCCTGCAAGCCTCCTGTAAAACAAGCCAGATGAAATGTTGAAACCGTTTCCTCCGCAAGGGTCGGAGAAGTATCACGCCATTGTTATTTTCCTCGACTCGTCTCCAGGAGCTGGAGGCTTTACGTGGGGGCGAGGTGGCAAGGCTACGGGAGCTCAGCGCCGAGCAGCGGGAGCTCCGCTGCGAACTGGAAGCGGTGCACAGCGAGCAGGCGCGGCAGCTCAGCCAGGCCCGCCAGGAGCAGCTGGAGCTGGAGACTCGTCTGGAGCAGCTCCGTCAGCAGGCCTGCGCCTGTGAGCCGGGGGCACGACGCCAGCAGGAGGCTCACTACACCGAACAGGTATGGAGGGGCAACCATGCACACCCTGCATGGATTTGGCATCAGAAGCAGCGACACATTCAGGTTGCGCATTGGCAGCGTCGTTAACATATGCCTCTTTTAGCTCGAAGACGTGACTCCAGTGGGAAATGCAAATCAAGGAAGCATCCGTCTCGGCACTTTAAAGCGCTCCACATGTTAATTCTTGCATTTTCTAAGGATTCACAAATAATTAAATACAATTATTTTCTAATTATAATGGACAAAATGTGCATTTTAAAGTAGGGTATTCAGACAACTTGGTGAAGTGGGGGGGGGAGCGATAACATCACTATATGAATCTTTTTCCAGATGTACGATTGAGCCGGTAAATATAAAAGTACTCCGTGTATTATTTGAAATTTGTCTTCCATCTAGTGATGAAGAGCTTTGAGATCACAAAGCTGTCACCCAAGTATTTCCTCTAACGTTGGTGCCGAGTGTTTTCTACAGAAACTTTGACTTTGACACCAGAGGAGGTGGGGGGGGGGCTAAAGATGAGTTAACGTGTTGCTGGGGGTGTGACAGTGTACAGATGCCAAATTCTTTGTTTAGGATTCCATTTAATCTGGGGATGGCTTCTGTTTTGTTGGCTCAGTGCCGCAGTATCGCCATTTGATGTGTCGTTGAAGATCTGGCGATTATTGGCGTGAAACCCGTTATGCAAATCATATAAATATATATATATATATGTAAATATATATATATATATATATATCATTTACAAGTTTTATCTTCCCAAATGTTTTCTTGTTTGTCGTGATGCCCTGCTGCAGTAAAGAGCCCCGTAGTATGGCTGACGTGACTTATGCCGGATGCTGTTTTAGTTTGTAGTAGGTCTACATACGTTGTCCTCATGCATCTCTATCTGTCCCCCCCCCCCTCAAGTTGTCGGAGCTGCGTCAGAGGCTGGAACAGGCAGAGGCAGACCGGCAGGAGTTGCAGGAGGAGCTGCGTCGGGAGCGGGAGGCGAGGGAGAAGCTGGAGCACACAATCGCCCAGCTCAAGCAGCAGATGGCCCGGTCTGGCACGGTGGGAGGAAGCCCCTCTCCTCCGCCTACTCCTTCGACTGGACCCCCTAATGTCCACTCTTCGCCTTCCTCTTTCTCAGAGGCCCCTGCGCCTGGCCAGAAGTAGCCCCCTTCAGGCGCCTCCCGCCCTCCCCTCTATTTCTCCCCCAATCCCCGACGGACTCTATAGGCACACACACGTCAGCCTGAAGCAGGAAGGAGGAGACGCTTCCCCTCAGGCCGTCGTGCGTCCCACCCCTCCCTTTTATTTCAGTGTTTATTTACTGACATACTTTTGTTTTTGTCATTTAATATCATTTAAAAAGAAAAAGAACATCAACATGTTTTTTTTTATTATTATTTTCTCTTGCTTCTTTTCTTTCTTTAAACAGTATTTAAAGATTTTTGGGCATGTATGTTTTGAAGTAATTTATAATTTTAAATAAAGTAGCTGCTTCACAGACAGGAGTTTGGTCACACAACTCAACCTATCACTATTTGGTTTTCTCCTTTACCGATGTCACCCTCCTTCCCCTCTCTGGATTGTGGCGCTATTGACTTGGAGGTTTCAGACTTCAGCTCAGACTCACAGACGTCACTTCATGCGACTACCTGGCAGGGCAACCGGCGCTCGCTGCCCCTTCTCAGTCTTTCTGTAAATAAAGCCCTAATACTCGACTACCAGCTACTGCAGGAAACTGCATGGACATTCAAACGTTTTTTGGGAGGGGCTGCTTGTACAACACAGAAAGAAAACTGTTCTGTCAAGTTAAAAACGTAAGGCGTGAGGCGTAAGACCTTTACTGTACAAAAAAAAGACAGATGGCTGAAAACCTTCTGAAAATATGGACGCTGGACTTGAAATGAGTGTTTTTGAGTGTGATGCGTTAGTGAGGCAGCAACTGTCTGGCTCGGACCCCGGCTGCTCCGCTTTTCCCTCTTCACTCTGCTGGATATCTGGACTCTCCTCGTCCAAACAGTCGGCTGCTCCGCCAGCTGCCTGGCGTCTCCTCCCACCC
Organism: Brachionichthys hirsutus; assembly: GCF_040956055.1. NCBI lineage: Eukaryota > Metazoa > Chordata > Actinopteri > Lophiiformes > Brachionichthyidae > Brachionichthys > Brachionichthys hirsutus. Next base: position 5,409,979 of record NC_090911.1, on the reverse strand, counting down.
GCCTGCCCCGCCCTGCGTGTCCAGGCTCGGCCTGAAGAGCAGTGCTGAACGATTAGCGTACACTACTGTGTAACGGGGGGGGCTGGTTTAGGTTCTCTAAGAAGGAAGAATGGCAGAGTGTCACGTGCAGTTGCTGTACCGTTACCGTAATACATATGACATCTTTGCATGCACACACACACACACACACCCTTGAGCGTGTAAGTGCAGTCCAGGCATTCGGGCAGAACAATGGCCTCAGCGTTCCCAGCAGACGATCAAAGCTCCAATCTGTCCATGTTTTGTGGGCTTCTTTTTTGTATCGTTTGACCTCATTTGTTAGCAGACGATTTAATCCCCTCCCTCTTTGTCAGAACGTCGTCAAAGAATGCGGGTTGTAGGTGAAAGCAGTTAGTTCTGGGGGGGGGGGGGTTGGGCCTCCAGTCTGGCCCCTGCTCCAATTTATTCTGCCCGACTGAACAAACAGCACCAGGCAGGGAGAGGAAGAGAGGGGCTCAATCGGGGAGGGGGGCGGGGGGACTGGTCCACTCTGCTCCAAAGCAGGCTGGGTGGCCCAGAAACCGGAGGTACAGAGGGAGGCCTTTTTTTTGTTTTTGTTTTGTACCCTCAGAATTGGGGCAGCTGTTGTTGTCTGGGCGCCGCTCTACTATAAGGCCGTGCCGGATCTGTCAACTTCCTGTCCCACACAACGACCCGTCACTCACTCACACGCACCCGTCCATCCACCTCCAGCACCAGATCAGCTGGGGGGTGTGCTGCATTCTATAGATGCCCCAAAAAGTGAGCAGACGTTCAGCCAGAGGAAGAGAGGACTTTTATTGCGTCAGTTACTGGGAAAAAGTGATTTTTATTGCCACTAAGGAGATCCCTGGAAATAAGTGTGTCTGTAAATAATTGTCTAAGAAGAGAAATGGGATCAGCCTCAGCTAATGTTGAGGTTTTTGTTTTTAATGCTTCTGCTATTAATGCAAATTGATAGACATTCCACTGTGCGCCCTCCTATTCAATGCAGACTTTCTTAAACCGCTTCCCTTTACAGTAATAGCCCTTAAAGCCAGTTGTGGTTTGTAGATAAAAGCAGATGCAGGTGCAAGCCAGTAAAATCAAACCAATGCAGCAAATGTACACTCTACTGTTGTTCCATTTAAACCTTTACTGAAAGTATGAAGTTAAAAATATTTAACATGTTAACTAAAGATTTATATCCACGTGTAAATACAGTAGTCATTAATATATTTACTGTTCATATATGAGAAATCTTCAAAAGGTTATATAAATTGGACCAGAACTAAGACATCAGAGGTTTTTTGCAGTCTTTTTTTAACAGTACTGATCTTTGCAGTTGCCAGACCTTGGCTTTGTTGAGTGGATGAGAGGGAGAGACTGAAACAAGAAGCAGGACAAAGGAGAAATAGGAAACATGCGTACACACTTTCCCCCACTCTGATCTGATGCATTTGATTATAGGATTGAAACTTTTGATGAAGAAAATTCATTTTGGAAAAAACCTTCTTAAAAAAAAAGCATTTTTTTTTTTGCATGTTTCACTGCCCATTATGTTTTGTGTCATTTGGCCACATCAGTCTGTTCATTGTGAAAAAGAAAGGGGAGAGAAAAAAAGATATGGTCTCTCACGTAATCCACAAAACTATTGAGATGGCTCGTATGCATGAACATTGTGCAAGTTTGATATCAATGCTGATTTAGAAGTTGGCTAAATATTAAGTTGGATAATAAACAACATAAATTGTAGCCTAATTTGATTTGGAAATGGTGTGTGTGTGTGTGTGTGTGTGTGTGTGTAAGAGTGTGCTTGTTGGCCTCCCATGTCTGACGAAAGCACAGCATCATTGAAAAGGGAAAGAGGAGCCTGCTCATCTAGTTCTGAATGTCTAGTTGCTTTGTGATTCTGATCATATATTCTGGAAGTATTACCACCATTCTAAAGGTAGCCAGTATTCATTTTGTGGTAATTACCTCTTCAAGACAACAATAATAGAAATATATATATATATATTCTTATTAGCAGACACAGTTCTCTGTAATTTTACTTTCTGTGTAATTTGCATACACAAGGGGGCGATATTGGTTAATTGTACGCCATTCTGATTAGACTAAATGGGCTTGAAAGGGGCAGAAGAATCCCTCGTAGCACGGTGTGTTGCAGTTTGCGGTGTAACTAGAATTTTTTTGAGAGGTCTGAAGAGCTATGGCTTAATTGAAAACAGGATTTGCATAATAATCACCTCTTGGCTAGGCTTGGTAAAGAGAAGTGATAAATCCAAGGTGACTGATGCGCCTGGTAGGCTTTGGAGATTGGTGCCAGTAATTATTTTATGCCAGCGTGAGCAAAGGAGAATAATTGGTGATTGATTTAGTAAGAGATGCATCGTGTTTTGATTTACATATAAGAAGAATTTCCTTTGGGATGAATACATTTCTATCTTATTTTATCTTATACTGATGAAAAGATATTCATAGTTTGGCTCTGCAGAACCTTTTATCCCCTCAAGGATGTTCTGAGACATGAAACGCAGTGTCTGTGTGTGATCATTGAAGCATACCATGTTGCCAATACTACAGTGTGATGAGACTTTTGTTCTTGCATGAATTGAGACACTGTTCTCCTACCTCATGTTGTGATATAAAAATATGTTTTTTTAAGCAGAAGATGCTGCATCTCTGTTTATCATTGCTATTAATTAGTAAATGACATACCTGTAAATGCTTTTGGCTAATACCTCAGTGGTTTTCCGTTTTTGCCCTTTCCTGATTTTCCGATCTTGTAAATACTCCCTGTATAGACAATGAACTTGGATAAAATTCAAGTAAAGTTCTGTAGTGTAAAACCAGTGTCACCTTTTGCTTTTCTTAGCATCTTGTGATGCAAATTTTTTTAAGATTGACATTTTCCACATGCTCACTGAAAACCATAGGGGCTGCCGACATTCCGAACTTTGGGAGAGAAAGCAGAAACGCTCACTACAGTTGGTCAGAGTCATGTAAAAGTATCCAAAATAAGAACAAGTTCATTATATCATAGAACACAGAAATGTGTCATGTATGGGCAACCACCAAATACTCCATCTTAGAGATGACTCCTCGCAGGAGGTGAAGATAAACTCCAGCCAGTACATGAGACTCAGTTGAAAGCGAAAATCAGACAACCCCTTCACACATAAAGGGATTATTTTCATGACAACCCTGGTCCAAACTTCTTCAACCCCCTGAAAGGCATCTCTGAAACATTCCTAGACTTACTTGCCGGCGTATTCCACGCCCCCTTCGGCTGGAGCCACTCACTGATCGGAGATCACCTTCTGTAATTTGCATAGGAAATTTATTCACGATAGGTGCACACATTGAGAATAATGTGGGGGTCGTAACTGATCCGTTATTGGAAAATGTTTTATTGTTGCATGAAGTATAGTCTTGCCAAGCTTGTGGTGCTAAATGAAAAGTCATTAGCATTCATTCATTCATCTTAAATTTGCTTGGTGAAAAAACTCTGTTACTCGGGGAAATACAAATGATTCCTCCCTGAGATTTTCAGGTCTCACCACCTGATTCCACTTCTTCTGTTCTGTGTGGATTTGCCTGGTGCAGCCGTGTTCTTTCCTCTGCAGCCAAGCTATATTTAAATCACCACTCACAGAAGCTGTCGGGAGGAGCTGCTGCCAGGTCCTGTGCTAACTGTGAAGCTGGACAGACTACACATAAAATGATTGCTACCAGAAGCCTGTTGAGGAGGCAGAGTCAGGCAGTGTTCAGATATGCAGGCATTCTGACTGTTAGCAGGGGGAGGATTAGTTGCTGCATACAGCATGTATAGCGTTGCATAGCCCAGAGTCGGGACCTTCGAGGTGGGGAAGGTCAAGCACTGGTGAGTGGTGCTGGGAGGCACATCCTCTAAAACAGGAAGGAAGTCAGACAGCAGGAAGATGTAGAGCGCAGTCAGGCACCACAGATGTGTGCTCATAATAAGGCAGACAAACCGCTCTGACAGTGGTGGGCTGCATCCTCTGAGTAACAATGCAGAAATGGTCAAAACCTGCTACAATGGCTGCTACTGCAGAGGGCTGCAGGCTCATCCCAGGATTCAAACCAGCAAACCGGTCAGCTGCAAGCCCATTAAAGCTGTGTCAGCAACAGCTACAGAACGACTGAAAATGCTTAGGAAGCTTCTGGAGATGCGCTCTGGAGAAGCTCCAGGGTCCAGTTTAGCAGACATTTCCCTCCCAAACTGAGCAGGATGAAAAGGGTGGAGACTTTCATAATGTGACATCAAGTAAACTGTGAACCCTGGAGTGGGTGTTACAATTATTAAAATCCCACACAGAAGTTTCAATGTTAAATTTTTATTTTGGTTTTCTTACCTTCTTCTTGACTGATGCTACGGTTGTATTGTTCTACATTTCTTATGCGTCTATTTGATCAGTCCACAGGTAACAAGAGGCAGGTAGTCCTGCATGGGCGTGGGCATTATGCAGTACATGTACTGTATATTTATTGTATCTACAATATTAAAAATTAACATAACATTTTATTCTATTGTAATTCAGAAATTATAATCCTAATTAATCCTGTTAATTTTATTTTATTTGATCCGTCTTTACGGGATATAATCTGGTAAAGGTAATACAGTACTTAAATTGCAGTTATTGCGCATCGCCGCAGATGGCGCTGTTTGATATATTGAAAGCCCAAACTGCTGATTGGTTCGCAGCGCAGTTTCTGGTTCCTGGACGTCACTTCCGCCAGCTGTTTTGCAATACAGTATCTTAATTATAGTTTGTCGGCGTGACGACTCCCGTGTTTGATACACGTGTTCGTGGCGTTTAAACACTCCAGCCTTGATGAAGTAGAGCAGATGTGAGTTTATTTGCCTCTTTCTGCCTTTCGTTCACCCGGGTAGCTGGCTAGCTAGCTGGTAGCTAGCTGGTAGCTAATGCCTGTTGACAATAAACCTTTAATTTTTGAATAGGAAGTGACAGTTACATTGTTTTTATTATCGTTTGCTTAATCGTGGCTCCTATTATCAGTGGGGTCAAGGTCACTCTAAATCTATACACGAAAGAAACATTGAATTCTTCTCTGTTCGGAATGTAGCACCTGTCTTAGTTTGAAAACAAACAGTTCATATTAACCCTATTTGATCATGTTTTGCAGCAAATCAATATACTCTACATCTGGACTAAAACGATCGACATCAATCTCTAATAGATCGACTTGCTCTCCGTTAAACCTTATTCTATAATCCTTAAAACAAATGTCTGCATGCCTTTCACACATCAGTGAAGTCTTAAAGTTGTGAAGCAAAGTAAGAGCCTCAAATTTCAAAGCTGGAAATCTTTACTCATTTTGTATTCAAAAAGAGAGAATGCATTTGCGTATGATTTATCAGTTAATCTATTCGGCCTTCTTTTGATGTTCACACTTGGGTCTCTATAAATTTCTGTTTTGATTACTGTAAAAACTATAGTAGTAGTATATTTATTCAGTTAACATCATCACACACAACACAGATCTTTGACAACAGCACAATAATCACGAGTAAACATTCTAAATAACACGCACACAACAAAAATATTCATGAACATATGGTGGTGATGACTGAATAGGTACAGGCTGAAGCATAATGCTTATATTTGGCTACCCTAAATCTCATCTTAAGCCGTCCATCAAAACATGAGAAAAGAAAAAATGAAAATGAAAAATATATGTAAATAAACTATTCTTAACAACCATTTGTTTGAAACTCGAGTTACATATTTGTAAATTTAAGTCGGCATCATACCAAATACGAACCCCAACGACAGAAATACATCTCCTTTTCGTTCCCTTCTCAGTACAATAAACTTACAATCATCTCCTAAATCATATTTACCCGGCCGCAGAGAAAATAATCTTTGTACTGTTCCCTCTAGATTTATTCAAAGTTGCTACTGATTTTGATGTTATTTTTTATACTTTTTATATACCCAATATGTTGCCTCCATGTTCATTTATCATCTATCACCACTCTTGGTCTCAACAAGTCTCTATATTGCTTCCCTGAAGAATGGAGAATTCAGAAACCAGTACGTTGTCGGGGGCGCTGGCAGCGCCAGACAGAGGGGTGGCGCCATCCACAACCTCCACTGGTCCGTTGTCGGAGTCGGCCAGGCCCTCCAAGCACAGAGAGCGCCCGTCTAAATCGCCAAGGAGACGTCGAAAGGGTACGAGGTTGCAGCGACGGGGGGATGGTCACGAACAGCTGCTGCGGGAGAATGACCGGCAAAGGTTGCCAGGACAACGCGAGCACTTGGAGCCCTCTGGCTCGGCAAGTGAGCCAGCAGAAGGCTCTCCTAAGAGGTTTGCGCTGCAGGTTGCCAGCTGGTTAGCCATGCCACTGGAACAGGTCTGTTACCCTGGATGTGAGGGGAAAGTGTCTTGACTCTTTTCCCCTCCTCGCAGGAGAGCCCACTTTCTACATGGACCTTATCCGGCGACTCACTTTGGACCCAAAGCGTGTATTCTTCCCAACCCAACTTCAGTCATGTAAGCATGAGGGCGCTGGGCGAGTGGAACGTTGTGAGAGCAAACGGTCCGCTGGGGGACATTGACACTGATAAGCTTGCGTAACTTTATGAGATAAGATAAATGCAATGCTGTGATTGGATGTTACGTTCAGTGGGATGGCTAACAGAGCAGACTGCGGAGGGTTAAAATTTACCTGATCTCAAGAGTGTTTCCTCAGATTTGCCCTGAAAATCCGTTCACATCATGCGCTCGCTCGGCGTTAACTGAGTTATGCCTGTCGTCGGTCACGCAAAGGAGGAGCGAGCCAAACGGTAAAGAACAGAAGACAGTTTTTAGATTTGGAATTTGGACCTCACTCCTCAGGCATTCCATCACAGTTAATAAATAACAGTTAAAGGTCGTCTTTGACTGTTTGTACTATACAGATTTGTCTTTGCTCAATTCAGGCGATGAGGGAAGAAATGGTTCCATGAGGACATCTGACTGTTTGGAGCAAAGTTGCCAGAGAATGCGATTATGTAAATGCTAGCTCCTTTTGGAAATGTACCTGTGTGTGTGTGTGTTTCTAATATATTTGTTCTTTTGTTTAATCACTTCCGTGTCTGTTTTCATGTTACAGGCACATCCAGGACCCGGCCAGCCAGCGGCTCACCTGGAATAAGCCTCCGGTCAATGTGCTCATTATCAGGAAAATCAGAGACGAGAGCCTCGTCGAGCCTTTCAAAGAACTCTGCAGGTTTCTAGTTGAGGTACAGATCGCAGAATTTCATAAACTACATGGTTATAAAAAAAAAAAATCATATAATGAATTAGCAAATTGTAACTAATGTCTAACATATTCAGATATGTGTTAAGATTGGTGAGGATGTACAAACTAGCCATCTGGTTTCAAATCAGATATACGGATTATTATAGATAATTTTATCTTGATTAATCCAGATGGAGTAATTGACAGCACATTTTAACTCAAACTCTGAGACAGATTAGATTTAAGACTTAAACTCTACAGATATGTTATTTGGAGAAGACGGCAGTGATGGAAAAAAATGCTTTTTAATGAGTCTTGTTAGTGATCTGATCGCCGGCTGTCAGATATTAAACACTGAAATTGGAATTGTAATGTAGATTAACACATTTAATTCTATAATTTTTATTAACCGCCAGAACTAGTAATTCTTATTTTACAATGTTTTAACATGAAGCGCTCCATATATTTGTTTTTCAAAGGTGCTTCCTCTGCTCCACCATGTTTATTTTATTTTCAATGGAATGACTCATTTGTTTTAACATTTTGAGAATGCATTTGTAAGTTTCATTTCCAGTTTTGATGGCATTACCAGTAAAATGTTGAAGAGCGGTATCTCACGATTTCATCCCGCAGCTTTCGGCCACAAAACAAACATGCCTGTTTATGCTTGGGCTGCCAGTAGAGCGTGGCTTTGTGTTTCAGGAGAAGCAGATGATGGTGTACGTGGAACGCAGGGTAGCAGACGACGTTACGCTCTCACAGGACGGGGCGTTCGGCTCCATCCGCAATCAGCTCTGCACCTTCAGGGAAGGTGAGGCCACTGTGTCCGACTGCCTGTCACACAATAAAGACAATTATTCATATTAATGAGTTCACTCAATTTTTTTTCTGGTCTTTTTGCGCTTGAATGAAAATGTATATTTAAAATAAAACGGCTGTGTATTTGTCTCTCTGCAGGCTTTGATGATATCTCTGATTGCATCGACCTGATCGTCTGTCTGGGCGGAGATGGAACTCTGCTTTACGCCTCCTCTCTCTTCCAGGTAGACATGTTTTTTAGTGGTTGGTCCCCAAATCACACGGTCATAATCAGAAATGTTTTATTCAACGTGAAGTTTTAAAAGTTCATTTTCATTATGTACCAGTTTTTATTCCATGAAAATAAATATTGTAATTATTCTATTCCAGTTTGTGACTAAAACAAATCTTTACCTCTGCTAAAGGAGGTTCTGTTTTTGACGCCGTTTGTCTCACGGAAAAACTGCTCGATGGATCTTGATGGAAAAAACAAACAAGATGGGTCTTGGTCTAACTTAAATACCGGAGAGCGATCATGATTAAAAACCCTTTTTCCTACTCTGGGTTTCGTTTTCTTCCGCTTTTCATCTTTGCGGGCCGCGGGAGTTGCTGGAGCCCATCCCAGCTTGCAATGGCGAGAGGCGGGGTACACCTCGGACGCCTCGCCAGCGCATCACGGGACCAATCAGAGACAGACAAGCATTCACGCGCACACTCACACACTACAGTTAGTGTAACCAGTTGAACTAAATTGCATGTTTTTGGAGGCGGGGGGGGGGAAACTGGAGAACCCGGAGAAAACCCACACGAACACGGGGAGAACACACAAACTCCACACAGATAGGACTCGAACCCAGTACCTTCTTCCTGTGAGGTGTCCGTGCTAACCACTACGCCACCGTGCCGCCTCACGCTAAATTCGGTCATGTACGGTAATTTTGTACTGTATGCTATTTATTATATATATATATTATAGTGTTCTTGGCTCACGGTTGTAAATCCAGCAGAGCAGTCACCTCTGTCGTTCCTGCAGGGCAGCGTTCCTCCGGTTATGGCGTTTCATCTCGGTTCGCTGGGTTTCCTGACACCCTTTAAATTTGAGTCATTCAAGACTGAAGTGGCCAAAGTGTTTGAAGGTAGGCTGGAAACCTGCATCACACTATCTCCTAAGAAATAAATATGTTTTTTTTAGTTGTACTATTGGAAGCTGGTGTCCGCCCTGCCTGTAAATGCTCACGTGAACTTCTGTTCGTGTGCGTGCCTGTAATGTGGGTGCGCAGGAAATGCAGCCATCACCCTGCGCAGTCGTCTGAAGGTGAAGGTGGTGAAGGACCTGCTTCAGCGAGAGGGTCAGCAGCTGTTCAGCAGAGAGACGCAGCAGGTGCAGCACAATGGACCCCTCCCTCACGGACACGCTAACAATGAGGCTGGCAAGGTCACCCTGCAGCTGCAGGTGAGTCCAGAGATGCAGGAGGAGTGTCCTCACGGCTGTTTGAGTGTCTTCCTCCTGATCGCGTGTGTGACGGCGGGACGATAGATGCATATGGAAGCACTTTTGAGGCTTTGTGGAACTATTCCAGGAGCGCGAACCTTTACTTTCATTTCAACCAGAGAAACGGTTACTGTGAAAGGAGGGATCAGCTGAGCCAGCGCTGCTTATTATAGAGAGCGGTAACACATATTGACCAAATGTCATATTTCATCTCGATATTTAGATTAAGCAGAGACAGCTTGTCCAGCCAGCTGGGTTAGTTTACGTATGAATGGTACATAAGTACGTGTTGTACTTGTACTTGTGTAATTCCATCCTTTGATACTTCTTCTTTCCACTCCACTATGTTCGGGCAACAAATATTGTACTTTTTACTCGACTATATTTATTTAATAACTTGTAAAGTGAGGATACTAATTTATCAATCCCAGGACTGCGAAAATGTTTCATTTTCCATCCCGACTGCTTGCGCATTCGTTGGTACGCGTTTATGGCTCAATGAGCAAGTCAGGTTGCCATGGAGACAGTCATAATAAAGCTGATGGCAGGCAAAATCGGATGTTGTGAAGTTCTTTTGAGTCCATTGCCTAGGAGACCATGGCGTCAACAGTGCAGTCCACGCTGAATCGATATTAAATAGCTCTGACTCTCTCGGTCTGACACGCTGCGTAACTAAGCAGCATGCCTCACTGCTGCAGTCACACACACACACACACGCGCACACACACACACACACACACACAGCTGCAGTGTGTTATGCCTTGTCGTCTCATCGATAAGGCAGTGATGGATTGTCGTGGTGTCTCTCTTACCCTGCGCTTGACCCCGACACGCATGACGTCACGTCTGCAGCCTCCTGCAGGATGTTTGCTCCGTGCTCTGCTGACGTCAGCACATTTCTCCGTGCTCTGTGGACTGGCTGAAGGACGCAAGTGTGGAACATGATTTGTGCTCTGCTTCTCTGCACACCAGGATTTCTGTCTGCATGCAGCTTGCTGATGTGATGCGGCATCGTAATACAGCAAAACAGACGTTTGTTCCTGGTTGCCATTTAATTGTTTTAATATTTACTGACTGTGAAAATGTATTTCACCTTGAAGGCTACTTTATTTATCTCATCGTCCAACACGGACCTTTAAATCAAACGCTGCCATCTTTGGCTGAGAGCACGTTTGTAAAAGTGTAAATGACACATTTGTTTCATTAATACATCATTTCAATTTACATCCGTTGCTTTGCACAAAAATGCAGAAGATAAATTGGAATAGATATGAGTCACTGGGCATGTGTTGCTCACAATTAAGCTTTTATATTTCCAAGGAGATTTTATATTTTGTTCAAAATCAAATGTCAGCCAGCCCTGGTGGAGTTTTCTGTTCTGTGGTGGCATTTAATGTGACGTGTGTGTGTGTGTGTGTGTGTGCAGGTGTTGAATGAGGTGGTGGTGGACAGAGGCCCCTCCTCTTACTTGTCCAATGTGGACTTGTACCTTGATGGACGACTCATCACCTCCGTTCAGGGAGACGGTCAGAGACACACATTTTGTTCCCGTTGCCTCTTTTGTCCTGATTTGTCTTCTCAAGCTGAAGTTAAATTCATCAAAGGGAATATTTCACAGTGGGGGGGGGAGGGGGGGTCACAACAGATGACGTAGACGGGGCGATCCATGTGGAGTTTGAAGCAGATCTAGTCAGCGGGACACGTGTCCCCTCTCTCTGTTCTCCAGGAGTGATCGTGTCCACGCCTACAGGCAGCACGGCGTACGCAGCCGCAGCGGGCGCGTCCATGATCCACCCCAACGTACCGGCCATCATGGTCACTCCCATCTGTCCACACTCGCTGTCCTTCAGGCCCATCGTCGTCCCTGCTGGTGTGGAGCTTATGGTAAGGCGGACGAGGAGGACGATGGACTGAGTTTGTTGCAGACGGTGTCTTCGTACGGCGCTGGGCCGTCAAGAGCTACCAGAACGCCTTGATATTTTCACAAACATTCGCCAGTGTGACGGTCACATATTCATACTCGTCATGCCACTCGTTTACGTTATACCTTCATCCCTGTCCAAATATCGGCAGTATTTATGTTCTACGCTTGCGTACGGCAGGTACAGCATTGTGTTTTTCTTACTGTTCCTGTGGCAGCGGCAGCAGCAGCAGCTACACACGACTGTGTTAAGTCTATATGAAACCCTGTCGGTGTCGCATTACCCCACAGCTTCACGTGCACATTGTTTTTGCAGGACAGAATTACACATGCATATTATTCACTCGCTCGGTGATGGTGTGAGAAATGACCAACAAGTCACGTTTAGAGGCGTCTGCATTTACTGTCAGTCGTGCTTCGGCGATGTGGCGCCAGCTCTACTCGACTGGACTCGTGTCAGAGGAGGCGATGCCATGAAAGAAAACCTAGAAAGACGAGCAGAATCAAGTCGAGTTGAGCCGGTGCGACTTTACCCAGCCACCTCCAGCCCCCTTGACAAAGTCCACAATCAGAAAACCTTGAGGACTGAAATGGACGTCTTTGACTCGTCCGATGCGTTGCTGAGTGACTGTGGCGTCCCCTACATTGTCCTTTAGTGCCACCGTGAGGTTATCAGTGAAATATCTCAAGGAATACTGGATGGAATGTCATGAAATCGTGACGTGTTAAAAGCTGTTCCTGATTTTCACAGTGAGAACGTTACTCCGGTGATGCTTTTATGTTATGAGCTCCGTTCCTCTTGTCTCCTGAACAGATCACTTTGTCTCCTGACGCCAGGAACACAGCCTGGGTGTCGTTTGATGGCAGAAAGAGGCAGGAGATCCAGTATGGAGACTGGTAAAAGACGTCACATTTTATATTCAGCTGTTGCACAGACTAATAAAATAAAAAATAGACATTGATTTGCTTCCTGCTTTCCTCTCATGCAGTATCAAGATTACTACGTCTTGTTACCCCGTGCCCTCCATCTGTTGCCATGACCTGGTGTACGACTGGTTTGAAAGCCTGGCTCAGTGCTTGCACTGGAACGTACGGAAGCGGCAAGCGCGACTGACTGATGCCCCGGACTCGTCAGACACGGAGAACTGAGCCGGCTGGGGCTTTTACTGTCCTCCCCTAAAGACATTAAAGAGACACTCTGAGCAGCAGGTGAGACGAAGGGAATCCGAGCTCAGTACTGTTATATTAGTCCTATGAATAATATGAACAATGAGTATTGTGTATCCCATGCTTTATACACGTGAGTATTACATTCCTGTACAGTCATTTTATCTGCATGTTCCTCAGAAGGAAAAATACGTCTCCGTTTACTTCATGAATCAGTGTTTCAATGAAGAGGGTTTTTTTGGGAGTTAACCATTAATGATGATCAGTTTCAATGGTTAATTGTGTTGCTGCCATAAATGGTGAGAATGAATTAAAATAAATTGTTGATAAACGACTACATAAATGTAAAATTGTACATACAATATTTTAGGATACATTTATTTAATGTGATTTACATAGTAAAGAGTGGGCTTAACTTGAAAACAAAGCTAAACATAAAGTTAATTTCTTTAATATCTTTAAGTTAAAGCCAGCTGTATGTGATTCAAGGCATTTTCTGGTCCACAAACATCTTCCAGCTTTTTGCTAGTGTTGTAAGTTCATGTTCTTTTCATGGTCATAAACAGAGAAACTGTTAAAGTCTGTAGCAGAGCGAAAATAAAGCTTTAAAAGTATTCTTGTCTGATCAAGATAAACGAGTCATCCCATTTTAAAAGGTGTTTTAATGTGAGAAGCACAATTAAACAACCTTTATTCTTAATATTTAATATATTTTTATATATGTTCAGGACCGCCAGCGTCAAGAATTATTTTCCGAGTTGAGTTTTTCTTTCATTGCCTCGGAATTCTGCGAGTAACCATTAATGTTGAATTAGAAGATGAATTCAGAATTATTTCATTTGTATTGAGGGACTTCCCTGGTGGAATTTGGAAGGTTGCCCGACTCCATTTGTAGACAATTATCTCACCAACCAACTCAGTAACCTGTTTTATTTGTTTCAATCACTTTACTTTCCTAGTCTCCTCAGGAATTGTCTGATTCTAAACTGGGTGTTTCTTACCCAGTTCCAACTACTTATTAATAGTTGTGTAATCTAAAACTTGCATTTTGTGTTTACTTTTTTATCTTAACTTTTGTTTGAAGAGTTTATTACAGGATACAGTCACTTTGCACACCACGGTATTCAGGAAAATGACTACTTTTATTGCAATGATATATTTCAAGACATCCAGTTTTATTAAATTATACTCCAATATTGCATGAGTCTTCAGAATGACAGTGTTCCAAGTGATCAAAAGACATTTTTAGGACCAGATTTTACATTTTCACTTTTGAACTCCTGTAGAAATATAGGATGAAAGCAGCATTAGGAGAAATACTACTAAAACACACAACAGACTGATACTGTGCAAGATTCAATAGCAAGTTGGAATCTCTTTCGAGAAAGCTTTGTGTAGATATTGAAAGTGACGCAATGGGAAAATGACAGAGATGCACTTTATCCGTTTTTGGGAGAGAAAAAAATGAATTGGGGAAAGAAACAAGCATCAACATGGTCGGAAAGTCAAAGCGCTGCAGAACTCAGATTATGGATTACTGAACAGTTCATAGGTGATTTTTAAACAAACCAACAGTACAGAGCGGCGTGAGTCGCACTCTAATTCGTTTTTTTTATCATGAGCAGATCTTCTTCCACATCGGAAACCACTGTTTCTTCAGTGGGACGCAACCCTACTGGTTTTACACACGTCTTAACTGGACACTTATCAAGTTAAACATGGCAGCACAAAACCAACCAGATCACACATTCAATTATACAACAAATGTCAAATTCCCACTGGTGTCTGATCTCAGATATTACCGGTACCTTTAAACGGTGTGTATGCTTAATTTCATTGCATCACCGTGTGTAATGACAATAAAATGCTAATTTATTCTATTCTCTTGATGATCGTATGAAAAAAAAGGCCATTATTAATACTACATACTAAAAAGTTTAATTCTACAAAAGAAAAGGGGGCATAAAGCTGTTTTATAGTTTTAGACTATGTTGGGTATATATCTGATAGATTAATAGGATCCATATATAAATGATACATTTCTATTTGTTATATCTAAGCCATTTCTGGTCAGAACGTTTACATCTTCAATAAGACCAGAGAGCACTTTTTCAGACGGGAATCTAGCGAACGTCTGTAAAATGGTTTCACGGAGACCAGAACCTTTGTTAACCTGCACATTAACGACGCCCTGCCGCTCCTTTCTCTATATGTTGTAAAGATATGAAACACCGGAGTACGATTTAAGTTGGAAAACAAACAAATTAAAAAGGTACCCCTTGCTTTCATACTCCGCTTTCAAAATGAAAAGAGCATGCATATCGTTTTCAGTTGTTTGGCACTAGACGTTACTGACTGTGACTGTTTGATGATCAGAGAACATCTTACAGGTTTAGTTTTGCTGCAATCTTTTAAAAATATGAAAAGAAAAGGAGGTATGCCAGCTGTGTCCCAGTTTACATTCACTCTGACAGATGGGTTCTACATTAAAGTATTTTTTTCTGAGCATGGCAAGTACCATAGAGCCATACTTCCCCCCCCCCCAAAAGTACTGCAGCCTACTCAGCCACAATCAGGTTGATTTGTTGAGAAGTGAAATACAGAATTTGGTCCAGGTTTCAATGCAGACCAGCTTGTTGCTTTAAAGCACTGCCTGAGAAAGCTATCAGATTCACCGGCATTCAACAGGATGTGAAACAAGCCCCGGCTCACAAAACACCGACAACCGGGGAAAGAGCCGGGGCATTCGGTAAAGGGGGGCAAATGAGACCGGCATGTCTGCCCTCACTGCTCAGGTTAGTACGAGAGCGCCTTCCCATCATCTGTACGAGGCCAGGATTTGACCTTGCATAAAACACATCAAAATGTAACCAGAGTGGACATAAATAAAATGACACAAAAGGAATGGAACGCCCTCGTCGGGGGCTGTGGTTGGTCTGCTGGATTTTAGTAGAGACAACTTCCTCAGGCAGGTTTCCCGTTTGAACACGAATGATATTTCGGCGTAAGGCTTTTTCTTAAACATTTGCTTTCCCCCATTGTCGTAGCTGTTGCCTTTTCGCTCTCTGGTCTGTTGGTACCGTTCAGCAGAAGATCTCAGGAGATGGAGCCTCTCCGGACTAACGGGTCCTGGGATCACAGGGGAAGGGAGGGAAGCACAGGGAGAGAGAACGGAGAGAGCAATGGAATTGTGAAGGGTTTATGTTTCAGTAGTCTGGAGTTTAACCTCACTTTCACCCCCTTTTTTCCTCTCCTGTGTCTCCTCCTCCTCCTCCTCTTCTTCCTCTTCCTCTTCCTCCTCCTCCTCCTCTGTGTGCTGCTCCAGCTCCTCCCGAGTGATCATCTCAAAGTCGTTTCCGTTGCTGTGCTGCGAGCCTTCGTCCTCTCGGCGGTCGCTGTCTGTGTCCGAGTGGCGATCCGTTCCTTCACCCTCGGCTTCTCTATTCTCCTCTGAAGCTGCCTCTTTGCTCTCCTCTTCGTCACCATCCTTCTTCTCGCCGTCTGACTTTTCCTCGCTGTCTGACTTCTGAGCCTTGGCGTTGTCCTTCTCTTCCGTTTTCTCCGAGCCCTTCTTGTTGCTGGCTCGAGGTCCTTTGTACTCGTGGGTGTAGAGAGGCCTGAACGAGTCGATGAATCCGACATCGGCCGTCAGGTTAGGGAGGAACCAGAAGTGGTGGCGCCCGCCCGTCACCAGCCATATGATCATAAAGAGGATGCAGCGAGCTAAGGAGAGAAGCAACATCCCTGATGATCAGCTACAGCAATGTTAGTGATTTTTTAAACCACTTTTTTTTTTTTTTTTACAAAATATGAACATCAACAGCTATATAAGAAGTAGCATTCACGTGTGTGAGGCCGCCATGCAGTATAGATTTACATTGCTGATGGCAGCAACATGCTAATTCGATTTTTTTTTTTGAGCACCTACCAACAGCAAGGAACAATATGCTGCCCACGAAGCAGCCCGCTGCCACACTCAGGTAATAAACTCCAACGCGCATTTCTGCCGGCCACAGCGGGAACAGCGTAGCCGCTATCACCGCACTGACTGAAACACACAAACGCACAATGTGAGCACGAAGGAAATTTGCAATCGGCAACAGATAACCATTGATTCATGTCTCGTTTTGATGAGTGGTGTGAGTTTTAGCCACCGACTCACCGAGTATTAGCCCCATGGCTACGGTCTTAAAACGGACAGGGTCATAAATCCACACATACACCTAAGAGGACAGAGATTTGGTTTCATTTAGGATCAAAGGAGTTCTCTCTTGTGAGCTCATCGTCTCCCGCTCTCACCTCATTTCCATCAAGAAACAGCTCGTCTTCGTGAGGCTCCAGTTTAAACTTCTTCTTTGCCTCTTTCTTCTTCTTCGGGGTCCCCGGACTGTCATCCTTATCACAGCAAATATCAAACGCGTAGATTAGAGGCAGATTATCGGCGCCAACATATATTATGAGCACAGTGGAGTTTTATTTCAGAGCAGAAGCTTGGAAATGTGCTTTCTTTCCATGAATTAGATGAGTCGTCACTCTGGAACTATTTTATAAGTCAAATCAAAACATGAGATCCTTCAACAGCGATAACCTGGCTCAGATGATCGAAGCGGGGTTTTATCGTCAGAGGAAAACAGAGCTCGTCACTTACAGTCTTCTCTTTCTTGGATTCAGAAACATCAGACTCCTTCTTCTTCTCTTTCTCCTTCTTCCCTTTTTTCTCCTCCTCTTTGCTGCCGTCACTCTTGGCCTTTTTCTTGTCTTTCTTCTCCTCCTTCTCTTTCTCTTTCTTGGTGTCTTTCTCCGGTTTTTTCTTCATCACCTTGAGGGCCCGGTGGAAGAACTGCTTCTTTAGTAGTCTACAACGAAATGAGGGATGAGATCATGACAAACTGATTTAGTTTAATCATCGCCGCGTAAAACGATTCTCCATCAGCGTGTAATGAGATGCGAAGGTTTCATTCCTCACTGCATATATTTGCAGCTCGTGTTTGTAAATGTAACAGTTCTTCACCCTTCAAGGCTAAACGCACCTTTGAGTTTAGTTTTCATGCCGGTCAGATAGTAATCAACGACATTTGTTCCGAGGGCCAGAATTGTTTCCTGAGGATGAGATGCTTTTGTAAAATAAAATACAATTATTGTATTCCAAGTTGGTTCTGAGGGTTTGGTCGTAAACCGACTTGGTCGTAAGTGGGCCCATGTTAAATAACGCAAGTACATTATGCTGCGTCATGATTCTGTAAATGAGGAGTAGGAAGAGACATCGTGGGTGAGACAGCAGAAACCGTCCTACACCCGATTGGCTGGCTCGCTTTCTGGTATGTCGTAGACAAAAAACAACAACAGGCCGGTGCGGTTGTAAAGTTGAACCATCGCTAGTCGCATAGGTTGTAAGTCGATGACCCCCCCCCCCCCCCGCCCCCGTGTTTCCTGTACTGAAGCAAGCCACAAGGGGCGAAGGCAATCACCAGCCGTCCATCACGCTCGCATGCAGTTTGTGAAGAACACGGAGGATAGCTTTCTGAACACGCGCTATATCGCCAAAAGTATTCGTTGCCTGCATTCAAATACAGATATGAGCTTCAGTGGCATCTCATTCTTAAACCTTGAACTTAATACAATGTCGGCTTCCCCTTTGCAGCAGTCACAGCTTCAACTCTTCTAGGATGGCTTTTCACAAGTTTTAAGTGTGTTCATGTGAGTGTCTCTCTTATCCAACCTGTTGCAGTAATCCACCACCGACTCCCTCGTTGTGAACAGCGCCTCCTCTCCTTTCTTAGCCTTGGCCCACTTGGAGTCCAGCAGACAATCCACCGCTTTGGAGGCTGATGGAGAAACACACACACAGACATTTAACATCAGCAACGCTATAATCAACTATTTATAGCGTGCATTAATCAAAATGTAAGCTCTTTAAAAAGTTACTCTTCATCCAATTAATAAATTCCAATAAAAATTTCCTAAAAATCAGCCTTGACCTGTCCGATATCAATGAACAAGTTCCAAGAGTTCCAATGAATGAACTTAATTAACCTTAAATGTTTAGATTTATTTTGGTATGGTATTTGGTATTTAAAACCGCTTAAAGACAAATTGGGTGAAACTCGGCCAGGATTTGTTTTTATTCTTAAAATTCCTATTTCCAAGGAAATGGAATAGGAAATATTGATTTCACATACTCTTCTTCACACTTATGACCGTTTTGGTCTCATCGACTCGCATTATAACCATACATTTAATTATTTATTGTTGTTTCTTATGTCTTGAAGAAGGGCAACATTGTTGTCTGGAGCTTAAAACAAATCAGAAATTTGACAAAAAAAGACATTAAAACATAAATATACAAAACTAAAAACTTCATATCTAGGCTAGGTCTGAGTTTGTTGAAATGATTTGATGTGGTGAAATCGGGGAAAAAATGTATACCATACATACATATATATGACACTTATGAGCGGGAGTATTTTGTACATAGGGTTAAAAAGTGTACGTTTTAAATAAACTTTTATTACTCAAATCAAAATGCAATGTTGTTCTACTTTTGGTACATAAAAGGTAAAACAACACTTTAAAGGGGCATCAAGGGTTGAACACAATTGCATAAAAGGGTCACGTCTGGCAATACAGGCGCTTTTCTTGAATAATCACGTTTCGGCTGTTGTCTCACGCTGAACAGCCGAGCACTGACCGATAAAGTAGTCGATCCTGTGTCCCATCACGTTGGTGGACTTGGTGGGACAGTTGAATCGGATGTACTTGGCCACTGCCTTCTCCTCATTGGTGGGCTTACTCACCTCCTGCACAACACAGACGAGCACATACAAAAACAATGGTAGGAATATTCTGGCATTAAATACAACCAATAGAATCGTTCTTTTATCCTCAAGCCCAACTGAACACAGGCAGCAAGCAGCATGAGGAAGACGAGCCCTTCATCCAGCTTTTGTTCAGAAGCAGGAATCAGTTACATAAAGCCCCTTTTTAAAAAAAAGCTTGTGGTAACTACCTACATAATCTGTTCCTGGTCTGGACAAAGTGTCCAACTAGTCTTTCATCACATGGAAAGGAGACACAGCTCTCATAGTATGTGGATTTTATTTGAATGCCAATAAAATACTTAATAAAAGCGGGACATTGGCTCTGTTGCAGCATCTTCTCACCATCTGTAATCAACACTCAGTAATCAATAACCTGCCGATATCACCGTCATTAGTACTTTGTACAGAACTATAGTTTATATTCCATCAAAGACTAGTCTTGGTTTTGACAATATGTAATTATTAATGAAAATACATATTGGTTTGAAATGTATATCCAGGTATGTGTTGCAAGGATATACAACACATGAGAGTCCTGGAAATCTGTAAAACACAATGTGCAAAATCACGTTTGTTGTGTAATGTAGTGATCTTTGTAGTTGCAGTCCAAACATAAGAGATAACATTACACGTGTGTTGTAATGCAACTGAAGTCCACCACGTAGAGTCCTTCATTTAGCCAAGTGGACATTCAGGAACACCAACCTCCAACTAGCGCACTTAGATTTAATTACTCCATTATTCACAGCCTCTCTAAAGATGCAGGCAGTTTATAATTAAATACTTCGAAAAATGTTTTTCATTTTCAGGCGATTCATAAATAATTCATTGGAGACTTTTGACGTAAGTGAATATGGAGGGAGGTTGAAGTTTTTCCACACTGATTTTAATTCAGTGCTTCATTAACATTTAATGAATTAACATTTAATGAAGCACTGGAATCGCCTCCGGGTACGCGTGTAACATGTAAACACGTCTGAAGCTGACGCATCTTACCTGCAAAATGTTTTAAGCCAGTTCTAAACGGCTGAGTGGTGAGACAGCTCGTAAACCCGCAGTTATAACTTCGCTCCGAAGCGTCGAACAGTGTATGAGTGCTTTACGTGGGAAGGGTAAATAGCTCGGGAACGTCACACCAAAATACAAACAATAACATCTGTTTTCGCTAACTCGCTAATGCTAGCTAACGTTAGCCATTATCTGGGTTCATCTCTAAATGGCCCCCCCGCCACGAGGATGATGCCATTTGCGGCAATCCAACAACAGATTATTAACGAGCGTCAGAGGATTACCGTTTACTCGGCAATTCATACTGACAATAATCTGTATGAAACAAAAAGATGTTACCTGGATTCGCTTCTTATGTCTCCTGCGCTCCGCCATGATCCTCCAACTCGGCTTGGAAACCGTGCGCGAGACTATCGACGCGTGTACAGCATAATATCGCGAGACTTTACGATTAAAGGGAGAAGGAGTTTCATGGTCTTTTGGGAGCTTTGAAGCCTAAATTGAAGGCTACTTATGTAAGTCTACATCATAACTAATTGACATAATTCCTTTTCAAAAAGCAGTTATTTTACAATGTGAGGACTTTTACACTTTGAATATTATTTGTGTTTTTATGATAATAATTTGTATCCAATTAAAAAATGTGAAGTATTTCTATGTCGGATGTTGTGGTCAGTTTAATCGCTCTCTTCTTCAGGAAGGCTCCTGATATTACTTTCTGGAATATAATTAGTGTAAGCTTTTGTTAAAATTTAAGTCATTCCAACTTTTAATATTTTAAGAAGTCTAAATTAGTGTCACGGGTTTTATATTGCTTCAGTTAAGAATTAATTTTCTGAGGACACTGTTGAAAATATGATGTATTTAGAGAACCAAAACAGTACTTTTATTCAGAATTCATTAGCAGAGAGAGAGAGAGAGAAAGAGAGCTTTAATAATCACTTTGGAAGGCTCCCTCAGGGAAATTCGGGTTCCAGCAGCATCATCGAGCACGGAGTCAGCAGCA
The DNA here is from genome assembly GCF_040956055.1 of Brachionichthys hirsutus. Classification (NCBI taxonomy): domain Eukaryota; kingdom Metazoa; phylum Chordata; class Actinopteri; order Lophiiformes; family Brachionichthyidae; genus Brachionichthys; species Brachionichthys hirsutus. Next base: position 5,388,499 of record NC_090911.1, on the reverse strand, counting down.
CACAGAGTGCCGAAGTAGAGAATATATATAAAAATATAACAATATGAAGGTATTACAATAGATTCCTGTGTAGAAAAATATTTTATTTACAATCTAACAAAATCCAATAAAGAAAATGTATCAAAGAATGAAATCTAAAATGCTAAAATAAGATATTCCACTATTTCTCTGTAAAAACCATTTGCAAAATGTTTCTAAGGATATATTGAAACAGAAATTAAAGATGCAGTAAGAAAAATAAACAAAAAGACCTTTCTATTGTCTTGTGACTGAACCTCCACAGCAATCTTACTGGAAAAAACACACGTGCATGTATATGCAATACAGAAACAAAAATAGTAGACACGTGGGCCCAGTGTGAATCAGTGCATTAAACACTCAGATAGTTTTAAAAAAGTTGAAAACTTCAATCCCGCTAACTGTTAAGGTGCTGTTGCTGGTCCAGACTGGATCTATCCACATTATGGGTGCGGGTCAGACCGTCTCACTGCTGGCAGAGGGAGGGGAGTTGTTTTCTGCATCATGGAGTAGCTCTGTGGATTTGGCGGCATCCGGGTCTCTTGGACTCGCCATCATCTCATCACTGTTGCAGTTGACAGGAGAGCCGGTGTCTGGTGAACGGTCCCCGGGTTTCACTGGGGTGGGCTGCAGAGTGGAGGTGGAGAGTGGCAGGTTCATCATGTACAGTGTGTTGCTCAGGCGCCTGGATACCTGTGGAAGAAGAAATGCAGTTATTGCAGTTTAAACTCCAGGGGTTCAAAGGGGAATTTTGATAGTTTAATCCTTAAATAGGGTGCCATGTGAAAAAGAGTCATCCCAAACATTTTTGAACTGGCCCAGAAAATGGATTTGTCCATGATCTGCCATGTTGTTAATTTACACATCAAAAATATTTAAGTATAGGGCCTCACACTTGATGTTCCCCACCTGTGAGCGGATCTTAAGAGCTGGTCCCAGCTTAAGTCCCAGTGTGTCCAGAAGATGCTCCTCTGACAGGAGGGGCAGTGTCTCCCCATCAATCATGTGGTCCTTGAACGTCTGCAGAGTGAGGACACAAAGGCAATAAACAATAAAACGACAGAAAGGGGAAAAGAAGACAAAGAAAAACGGAACTAACCTGTGCATATTCTGAACATGTGGGTATACTGTTGATAAAGTTGTACACGTCATTCACTGTCCACTTCCTTATGTCTTCAGATCCCTCATCGCCATTTAGAAAGAGATTTGGTGGACCTGGACAAAATCATGGCATTTATGAGACCGATCACAAGTTTGACACAGTTTCCAGTGAATGTGGAATTGTGTTCAAACGTCTGGCTGGTATTGTTTCATATACTATTTTACACCCACCAGGTGGAAGGAAGCCATTTCCAGTGACTGGGAACATGTAAGGCATGCCCGCAAGGGCTCCACCAGGGGTAGGATACATGAATTTCTCCTGGAAAGCTGAGCATTGGCTGGAAATGTCTTTATCGTTCGTGCCACTGTTGACCACATCTGAGCACCTGTCCTGGCTGTTCACGCAAGCTTTCCGCAGTCCTGGCTCCCCCTCTTTGTAATTCTTCCTGCTTCCTGTGGGGACCTCAGAGTCTATCTTTGCTTGATGATGCGTCTTGCTGCTGGCACACTCCTCCCCCATGTCCCCCTTTACCTCCACCTCTTTCTCCTCCCCAGATGTGGCTCCCAGGCTCTCTTCTACACTCTTGTCCTCAGCATGGCCCTTCAGGATAGCCACATGGCTCTCTGCACTCTTGTGAGCTGTCGGTCTCCTTCCGGCCCTGCGTCCCCTCTCCCTGTGGAGCGTGCTGATTGATGGGTAGGGGCTTGCTGACATGAGCATACTGTTGGAGTGCAGTTCATCCAGGGTAGGACGGTGGACAAAGACTTCGTGGCCATCTGGCATGCGCTGACGACCTCTGAATGCCATCGGATTTGAAGGGTAAGATATGGGATTATCAATTCCCATTAGTCCCTTCTGGTGGGCATTCTCCAGCTCCTTCTGATGCAGGATGGCATTCATTTCCATTCTGAATAGGAAATCAGGCAAATAATAGTCACAAATATTTAATGATGGAACCATATCAAACTCAAGGGACTGAATAAAGCAAGCTAAGACATGAAATGTCATGCAGATGAGTGTGTGGGTGAATTCTCTGCATACACTTACCTGGCTATGTTTTGCTTATGAATGAGCTCCTGTCGCCGTGCAAATGTTTCCATAGGCTCTGAGGGCAAGAAGCCATAACCAGCTGAGAAAGAGAAAAAGAAAGACTAGTCGTTAATACTCATTCAGAATAGCGTGCATAGTGCGGCCCATTCCTTCAGGGAATTCTCTCAGGCATGAAGAGTGAATTGGTTCACCTGCTCCAGGGAAAACTCTCCCAGGCAGGACATTGGCATGAGGAGGCAGAGGTGGACCCAGGTGGGGTCCCATGTGCATCTGTCTGCCATCAGATGGTACCATCTCAGTGGGAGGAACCAGCTCCCTGACAGTAAAACATTTAAATCATCATTATCATCATGTAGAAATATTATCAAGTGGTTCATATGATAGAAGTCAACAACAACAACAATAAACATATACAGAAAAGTGAATCAGATTTTAGTCTCCAGTAGCCATGTTGGATTCACTTGTGCACCTTTTCTTAATGGTGCCTTTTTCCATAGAGCGACTGGTTTGGCTTGTTCAGGTACAAACCTCTCCATGAAGCGAGGTTCAAACTGTCCCGGGACCCCCTGCAACCTCTGCTGGCCCTGTGTGAGGATCTGTGGAGTCATGGCCATCTGGTTTCTCATGATCAACTCCTGCCTCTGTCTAATCTCTACAAAGGAACACAAAGCGCCACAGATCAATGGGAAGCCGCAGCTTCAACATCGTTAGCAATGTAGAAGAAATGCAATGACCCAAAGCTGGAGACTGCAGCAGGTTAGAGATCCATGAGGATTAATGCATGTTAGGTCAAAGGTCGGTTTAACCCTTTCACAGCTCGTGGTTTAGACCAAATGCAGGAAATTAAGGCTTGCAAAGTTAGGAAATATCTTTATACAGCTTTATACACAGGGGCTTAAGTCTTTATTGGGCTCCTGTTATATTTTCTGTTCTGTTGTTTAATCGCCTCTGAGTTTTCAAGTCTCACCTCCTGCTGACATGCCATTGACCAGACGGTACCAGTGCTTCTCGTCCAAAGCCCCCTGCTCTCCCAGTGCCGTCATCTTCCTCAGCTGCTCTCGCGGTGTCATGACACATGTGGTTTTGACCTCCAATAGAATGCTGCAGAAGTTTAAAAGAGGGGGTCAATTGGAGAACTGTAGTTCTACAAGCTGGAACATGTAGCTGTCTAACTGGGTACTGGAATTTTGCATACTGCATACTGGAAGAATATTGTAATTGGATAAATGCATATTGTAATTTCCTCCTAATACCCATAGAGGGCAGCAAAGCACAGTACATTTAGGAGCGCAACTAGTCGTTACACTTAGTACTAAAGTATTTTGATATTTTTCCAAAAAGTATAATATGACATCTCACTAATATAAAATCATACAATTCTCTGGGCAATGTCGTTATATGCACCATAAAACACTGCTAGAAGCACATTTATTTGACCAATCAAACAGCACCAAACACCATTTAACAGCACAAAGGTGAGGCGTTTGTGGCGTTTCTGTGCACATTGATGCTCCAACCAACCTCAAATTCAATGTCTCTGTAAAACAAACCCTCATCGTAAAATTAAATCTAACGCTAACCTTATTAATAGCCCCTTAAATCATGTATACAAACAGAAATTACACACTTTTAAAAATATTTTTCATCTTCCTCTGCTGGTAAGAAAATATCCCTGTAAGTATAGCAATGAAACGCAATCACACAACACGGCCACATTGTTGTTGACTGGACCTGCAGCTTGTGTCTATAATCACAATGAACTTCGACACCTCAGCACCACAAAAATCCAATAACAAAATATGATACTGCAGTCCAAGAATCAAGTTCTGCTAATCCAGGACCAGTGTGATGAGTTTCTAATCAGACAAATCTGAATCTCCACCCCGACGGTAACCTGTCCTGTAGTATTATCTTATTTTTTTTTCCACAATTGTATTTAATTGACATATCTGTCAATGCGTGGGCAAAAAACACATTTGTATTTCACATTTCCACTGCTGTCCCTTCCCCAGACAAATGCTGCCACAAGATTTGCCCGAGTCCTCGTTCATTATCTCCAGTCACTGAAGTTCCCTCTGAAGCCATCTAATCTGAGGACTGTAATCCTCCTATTAGTCCTGCAACATTCTGCTAGCTACATCTGCTGACGTGCCCACAGACGGCCACGTTAGGCCCTCCACCCCCCCAGTGACCCCCAGCCTCTCAGGCACCTGCTACCCCCAGGATCCTATTAGCTAATTCCGAGCTATACAGCACTTTAAAGGGATGTGTTGGAGGTAATCTGCACGTTTAGAGTTTTACCCCCAGCAAACCTTGCCTGTAAGCATCCCGGACAATACACCCTAAGTGCTAATCCTATTAGCTTCCATTAGCTCCCAGGATGTCCTAAAAACACCTTGGGGATAAATCTGGGGAAGTAATCGGTTTATGTGCAGCTATGTGGTGCGAAGACATGCACCCCGCCTCCACCTTCTTCTCTGCCAGTGTTGTGATAGCTCGCATCAATAAATGAGAAGACATGCCTCTGATATATTCGCTCATGTCTTTGTAATTTCCAAGTGGACTTTCAGATTCTCTCAACTCTGTGTTTATCCTTTACACTTTCACAGGCGGTTCTGTAAACTGTAATATTTCAAGTTCATTTGACTTCATTGGGGTTTAAGCGGAGGACGAGTATCACTATTTAATGATTCAATCTTGAAAGGGAAAATGTAAACAGTGATCTTGGTCGCAGAGGCATTCCTGGAATTCTTCAGATTCCTCCTTCATATGGATTATGTTGCATTGTGACTGTATTTTCTTCAAATTATGTGTTCTTGGCAGTTTTTGAAAACAAGAACCCTAACCCTAACCCTAAAAATATGTCGATAAAAAATTGCATCACAAGAAAATATAAGATAAACACAATAAAAAAAATGCAATCAAATATATCTGACTATTGTTTTGGTTTGCAAACTTGTTAAAATATTCTGTGGACAGGATGATTAAACCCCTTCTCATGTAACCAACTAGAGATGGTTAAATGAGAAGCACACGGTAGGGCCTGTGGGAACTTGAGCTATATGAAGGCATCCTTTGCAAGGCCTGTTTGATCACAGATAACACTTTGATTAGGCTTTAAGTCTCCTAAGTGAAGTTATAGGCTGTGTCAACCCCTACAGCACATGTTAAAACCGGACGTCTTACAAATATACAGAATCTGAAAATGAAATTGCTAATCATTTTGGCATTTTGTCAGTGAAACTGTTGTTACAGATGAAACTAAATGTCATATTTCCTTAGCAAAGCAGGGGGGCACACACTGCAGCTGCCAAATCCCAGGATTGGACTCCTTGGATTTGCTGTTGCCTGGTTAATCTCATTACAAGAATGAATTAAATGGAAAAATTGCTGACGACTTAGATTGAGCTCTGAGGAGGTCATATCAGACAAGATAGAAGTATTGTCTAGTCTGTGCTAATCCTCCCTCACGCAGCAAACACATGCTAAGCCACAAAGTTCTGTCAGTTGCCTAAAGCAGATTAGTCATAAATAACATGTGAGAGCTGCAGCATCCATTTAAGATTTTAATTTCAAATTTTAAAAAAACCCAAAAAACGATTCAAATGATTTTAATGAATTCCAAAAAAATAACAATGACTTCATATCTAGAAATTACAGATAGTGTGATTTATATCATGGCAGCTGATGAGAACAGAAGCCACATTCACACATTTTCACTTCATTTTCATGTCATTACAGATTCTGGGCTAATCATCAGGTTAATTATATATATCTTTCAAGGTTGCGCCTCTAATCACATTGGCCTGTGGATTAATCACTTGCTTGGGGATCAGCAGCCTTTTCTAAAGCTTACCGCCTGCAAGACTTACAATTTGAATATTTCGCATCTTCACCCAAATGTGATGCAATATTAAGATGCACGCGACAATTGTAAAGTTTTTATTGCAAATTGACCTCATAGTGGGGCACCAGATAGATCATATGAAATAATCTACTACAATATCATGATACTTTTATCAGTTTTAAATGCTTCATAAATATGACTTACAATGACTCAAATATTATTTAAACAAAGAGAGAATAAAGGGAGGAATCTGCATGATGGGCGAGTCCGAAATATAAGAAAAGGAAGTTTGATGGACCTTACCTTTAATGTTTGTGCAATGAACGGAGCTCGAACCTGATTTAGTCCCAGTTCAGGTGGAAACAAAATCCAAAAAAAATATAAAGAGAAATCTTCAGAGAACTCACAAAACGTTTCTCTAACGTTGGTCTCTCACTCCCAACTAAACAGCCTCCCACTAACCAGCCAACTGGTCTGCTGCCAGCTGACTGCCTTAACTAAAAAAGACCTTTTAAATACTGATTCATTTCATCTCCATTAGGCGGCCTTATCTCCTGCATTAATCCCTCCTTGTCCTGACAGCACTGTGATCTCCCATCCAACTGCCTGCTGCACCTTGCAACTGATGTGTAATTACTGGAGCAACGCTGGTCCTAAGCACGGAGTGCTAAACCTCTTTCAACGTTTACCTCACTAATCCCTTGTTAGCACTTTAGACCACGGTTAAGACACCTAAATGCTTAGCTTCCTTTTCCAGTGGCAAAATGGCCAACCCCACCTAAACTGCCATGTGGCCACATGCCGAGGCGTCACAGGACGCCTGTCGTAGACGGCAATAATCCAGCAGCTCAGTGTTGTTGTTGTTTTTCTTCACATGGCTAGTTTGGGTGTCAGAGGTATTGCTCTCCCCAGGGTGCTGTAACAATTTGAACCAAACACGTGTCGCAGTAATTTGATAGAAATCCGACTAAATGTTGTTCGGATCATCCTCTCAGACTTCTTAATCTGGCAGTTTGTAGGCTACGCTACCAGCATGGGCCTGCACGTCTTTGCTGACATGTTTTAATGCCTCAACTCGTATGCGGAGGGGGCAATGCTGGTGAACAGCAGGCATGGGTGAGTTGGTGGTGGTGGTGGGGGGGGGGGGGGGGGGCAGAAAAGCAAAGATCTGGAGAGTTGAGTGAACCTGATGGTCAGTCAAATCACCTGCTATTTTGTGATTCAAATTTACCATTAGTTTTGATTTGCTGGATACTTATCGGCTTAACAGCTTCATTTGATCTATTTAATGTATATTATTGTGATAAATAATGGCCTGTCTGGTTGTTGAGGTCTGAAGTGTTGCTATCACGATGGCCTTTGAATTTATCCAGTTTGGGAAATATTGTGTGTTTATGTGCTTATTTGCAGTGCACGTCATGTACATTTTATGAACTGAGACAACCTAGTAAATGTTTTTCAATGTATTATTTATATTGATTCATGACATCTTGTTCTGATGATTGCTTTATGTATTCGACAAATCCCTCTGACTTCATCATGACCATATTGGAAATAGGCATGTTCTGATTTATATGTTATACTTGGTATATATATATATGCTTTTTTTTAAACCAAATAATGTTAGAGATTAAGTTGAAAATATGCAAATGACCCTATCATATAGTCACTCATTCAAGATGTTCAAATCTGAATTGATTCCAATTTGCATCCTCAGTAAGAAGAATCAGGTTGTTCTGCAGGAGCATAACTCAAAGTCTAACAGATGTGTGTGTGTGTGTGTGTGTCTGTAAATGACACACACACACACTCATTAGTTGAGACAAAGACACGTCAGTGTTCTGAGATGATGTCTCTTTGTCTCAACTAATGGATGGTGTCTCACACACAACAGAGCCGGTGGCCTGACCATTAGCTCCATTATTCTGTCACCTGCTGCTGGATGGCTCTTCTGTTTGTTGGACGGAAGATGTTTCTGCGTACCAGCAAGACATAATCATGTCCAATTAAGAACCTCTCGAGCATCCTGCTCTCTCTTCATTAATCTAATAACGTACCGAGTTACAGCGGCACCACTGCAGGTAGACATCTCAGTACAGCAGACATTAAGAGAGTTCTTCCTAAATATAAAGTACTACTTTTACTGACTACTGCAGTAACAAAATGATTAAGCATCTGCAGTACTGCTGTGACATGTCCTTTTTTATGTGCTGCAATCACCCTTTTCAATTCGCACCAGACATTTTCTGTGGATTCCAAGTCTGTGACAGCCACTGGAGAATGATCCAGGACTTCCAAAATCAAGCCTTGCTGTTTGGGATCATTGTCCGTTTGGAACCTCCGATCAGGATCAACGTGGGGGGAAAGAACCCTAAAAGAAAATTCTTCAAACTGTTTTTGCATGATTTGGTTTCAAACAAGTGATAAATAGTATATTTATATACAGTGGTGTGGGATCATTTTGCTTTCAGCTGCACCCGTGTTCAGATGGTTATGGGGTTAAGTACCAGTGGCATGGATGGTGTGTGATTATAATGGCTTTGTGGATCAGGGATGAGGTGACACAATCGGATAAGTTAGAAATAGGATTACCAAAGAGTTTGCTGACAAAATGAGCAATATTTAAGAGTTTGGAATTGGATGCTGCATGCTGTGTTTACATGTTGTGAAGGATGTAAATATCTATACGATGGTAACCCTACAGGGCAAACAATATGGTTTTTACCATTTTAGGATTCATTGGCATTGTATCCACTGTTATATGACTATTGAAGAGGAGTAGTCAGTTACTTAAACAAGGATTTATAAGGCTTTAATTGTAATCATTTAAGCACTGTGACCAAGATTTAACACATTTCTAGTATTTGTTAAAATTGTTTGAGGAGGAACAGCTTTCCTCACATTTGCGTCTGTGTGGCTTTCTTTTAGTTTTACCGAATAGAGACTAAGATCAGACTTAGGATTTCAGCACTTCTTAGAGTATCTAAACCACTAATTTAAGAGTCTCTGAGGTATAAGCTTTTTATGAGGGATTTCTGTCCATCTTGTTTGCACTGAGCATTATAGAGTCAGAGTGAGGCGAAAGGATCAGAGCAGGTTTAACCTCGAGAAAAAGGCCTGGCTATAAATTCACTGAGCCAGGAGAAGCAACAAACACCATCCATCTTCTAATTGCTTCAACAATCTGGTGTCCAGATCACCATTTCCTGTGATCTTTCCCATTTAACGACAACGGTACCAGAGGTGTAATCCATCTGGGAAAACTCACAGTGATCACAGTGAAATCCATATTGGCAGAAATCTCCAGGATCAAGAAACGCTGAAATAACAGGGAAAGCCTTCTTTCCCAGCGGTATTAGCGTCAGGAAATACACATGGATGCAGTGAAATTCTATAATGGAGACTTGCTCCATACCACAGAGAGATACAGTTAATCATTGCAGACTCAACAGTGCTCCTGTAAAGGTGCTGAAGAGGTGGGATCTATTCATCCTGCAGAGGAAGTGCTGAGCTGTTGATATGCAGTGGAGAGTGCCCGGGATGCTTCTTTCTCCAGTTGATGATGATGATCTCGACACTGAATTGGTCGTAGGTGTGAGTGTGTGTTTGGCTGATTGTCTGTCTCTGTGTTGCCCTGCGATGACCTGGCGGCTTGTCCAGGGTGTACCCCGCCTCTCGCCCATTGACTGTTGGGATAGGCTCCAGCTTGGCCCGCTACCCGGTGCCGGATAGAGCGGTTGGAAAATGAATGAATGATGATGATCTCCTTTTTTTTGGTAAAAATTCCTAAGAATGTTGTTTCTGGTGCACCAGTTCACAAGCTGCACCACTTCCTGTCTGTATGCCTTGTCATTGTCCTTCTGGACAAAGACGACTATTGTATGTGTGTGTGTGTGAGCAGCATGCCAGTCTCCATTGTTTAATCTCAGCAATCCCTCAAAGTGCCTTAACACAAGCTACAATTCACCCAGTCACACATTAAAACAATAGTGGTAGATATCTGTGCCACCACACAAGGCAGCGCATGATCATCAGGAGCAAAAACAACACATGATCATTCCAAAATGTTAGGTTCAAAATCTGTCTCTCTCCACCAACTATCCTATAATTGGGATGACGGCCGCTCTCCCGCCGGAGCCAGAGCTGCTCTGTGTGTGTGATCCGATGAACTGGAATTTGTTGGGCCGCTGAATGCTGAGTGAAAACATCACCAGGGGCCAGTTTTAGTTATGAAAACTAATTTGTGAAGTAAGCCTGACATCAATAACTCAGTAAAGTCATAATGTGGTACTTTTCCAACTGCAGCTCGTTTGGCTGCAACCCTCCATGTGACATGGCTTTTAATGGCAGTGGATTTCTGATTGGTGAATCTGAGTAGTGATGTCAGGCATGAAAGATAAAGCAGATGAAAGGCAGCCATCAACAGCAACATCCCAGTGCTGAGCACACTGTTGAAGTGAAAAGCAAAAAAAAAAAAACAACAGTCTGCTGGAAGCCCATTGGAATCACATGCCATGTTAATGAATGTGGACAAAGAATGTGTAAAGTGAAAGTGATCAAAACACTTAAAATAATCTTTATAACCCCCCCCCCCCCCGCTATAACCAAGTACAATGCATCTTTCCCCAGTGGTTATTGTTATAATTAATTGTACACTGTCCCTGTATAAAAATAACCAACTAACTAAACAGGGAATCTCAACGGACAGATACAGTAAACACAGAACCTTCAAAATAAGACAAAAAGCTCAAAACCAGGACATCTTTCACATTCAGAGAAAAAACTTGACTTGATCTGAGCCTGTTTCGAGCAGATATTTTAATGATATAACTGACAAGATGAGAGTCACAAGTCAGACTGGCTGAAAACCAACACAGGACAACAGAGGGAAGGTTCAATTTGAACCACATTAGAAAAAAAACAAAATCAGACTGGAAACGCACTCAGAGAGTGCAAACCCCCGCCAAGCAGCTCATTACCCTCCTAATTGGATTCACACCGTCCACATGGTGATCTGGATCATCATCAAAAAGTTATAAATTGTTCTTGTTATATTTATACACCAAACATAAAAAGTAAAAGTGAATTGGAGTGTATTTTTAATTGATTTTTGAATTCGTAAATGGAGTTTTCAACAGACAGACAGACAAACAACGTCAAAAACAAGGACTGAAACACAGCAGATTGCTATAGCAAACAATTTCATTAATTTTAGCATTAGTTATCAAACGTAATTTCATTGTGAAAAAATGCTTTGTTTTCCTGATACGTTATGCTCCACTAAATATAGTCACAATTTTGAACCAATCTCTTGCATTATTCAGTGACAATGTGGAATGAAAATCAACATCTGGAGCAATCTTCATGTCTGTGTTAAAAACTGAATATCTCTAAGATGGATGAATGTCATCAACTTTCTTCTTCTTGATTTTCTCACAGTTATTACTGCTTTATTTGTTTTTATGATGAGAACTAGTAGGCTTTACAGAAGCTCCCTGACAAGAGAAAGGTCCTTAAATGTACAAACATTTCTTATCTTTGTGAATATCTATGGTCAGCCCTGAATTCTGGAATTTATATTTTCCATGGAGAGCCAAAGCTTCACCTTTCATTTTCTTTCCCACTGAAAATTTGTTTTGCCTCAATTCGAGTTTAATCGCTGTCCTTTCTAAAGACGTGTATAAAACCACGAAGCGAGAGACACACATGAATGCAGTGAAACGTATCTCCTTAGAACTGTTTCAAGGTTTCGACTTTTATCTCAAATTTGCAAACCTTCATAGAACATTACTTATAGTCATGTTGCTGGCTTTGGTATAACAATTAACATTCTGGTGGGTGAAATGTAGAAGAAGGTTACTGTGATATGATCATGACAGAATACAGGCTTAATTCACTCTGGACAAATCTTAATTAAAATCGCCTTGGGAATAAATTATTTTTTCTGGTTTGAAAATAACATTAAATAGGCTGCTCTTTGCAGTTGTGTGCGCAAAAGCATTGTGGAAAGAACATTTTGTAACTTTGCAACTCAAAGAGTGATGAAATACTCAGTTATGAAAGCGAATATTAACATCCATGCACAATATCACGCACAGGTTGTTTTAGAACATTTCTGCTGGTATGTCCCCCATGATTCCACTTTGTTAATTGTTTACTTCATGTCTAAAATGAAGCTGGCTCCACACAAAGACACCATTGATGACACAGAGTCACATTCTAATGAAATCTGTAAAAGAGCAACGCCTCTAATTCAAATACCAGGACGTGTTCTAGAGTGAGGACATATTTCTGAACCACCAGGCCACAGAGGTAAGAAAGCCTATAATGACAAACAGTGTCTGTTTAGATCTAATTTTCTAACATCATATTTCTTTGTTATTTGTTCGCTTGCGTAGTCTCATATAGAGACTCATTACCGCATGCTGATTTACCATATTTTGCAGGCGACAAAGGCTCATTTTGACCATGAAGTCATCTTTTGCCGTGGTTTTTGCATTCCTCCTCCCGATCATTGGGGCTCAGGTGCCACATTGGGGACCGTGTCCAGAGCCATCGGTTCAGCCGGCTTTCAACCTTAAACAGGTGCAGACTTCTCTGTACAAAATATGATCATGAAAAGTGGATTTCAGTAATAGCATAATGGATTAGAAACAAAAAAGGTATCCTTTTTTGTCTAGAAAAATGTTTCTGGAAGAAATAGTTTACGTAGATTATTTTTATAATTATATGTGATTTAAAGCCGGTAATAGACTTTTCATAGTATTGCAATTGTGTAACATGTATAATGCACCTCTATGTATCTACCCATGCATTATTTATTATATATTATAAACCACTTTTATAAGTGTTCATTCTACAAATAAATGCCAACGGTAAGAGGTTAGTGGATTATTATTACTGATGCAATAAGCTATGAGGAGCTTTTTATTGTTGTTGCTGGTCACAGTTGAGCTGATTTACTATGGTAAAATAATCTAGTAAGTAAAGTTAAATGTGTTTAATTGTCTTTCCTCATTGTAAAAAAAATATTAAAGTTTGAAACAACAATCACTCTGCCTTTACAGAATCCACTTAAGTATGTAGATTTATTCATTCTCTGTCCTGACAGTGTCCCGAATTTTCTTTGAAGTCATACGTTTTTGTCATCGCAGTTCATGGGGAGATGGTTTGAAATTGCCAAATTGCCGGCCCAGTTTGAGAAGGGGCAGTGCATTGAAAACAATTTCACTTTGACAACGGAAAATTCCTTTCGCGTGGCCAGCGCTGAAGTATTGTGAGTTATTTTGGCAATTTATTTTGTGCAAATCAGAACAGCTGCATCATTTGTATTTAATATAATGAAGCATGAAAACTGTTTGAAATAAAACAGAAAAGGTGAGATCAGGAAACTTGATGGGACTGGAGTTGTGGAGGATCCAAAACATCCAGCCAAGTTGGGAGTAAGTTATTCTTATGGTGAGTGAAACATTGAGATTGTAATCCTATGTCCAGTCAGTCTCTTTTAGGTTTCTCTTACTGTGAATTTGGTAAAAAGCATTGTGATGTACTTTTAACATTATTTTTTTTGCCGCCTAACACCACAGTGCTGCCCTTCTCCCCATACTGGATTCTGTCCACTGACTACGTGAACTACGCAGTGGTGTATTCCTGCACAGACATCCTCAGGCTCTTCCACGTTGACTTTGCTTGGATCATGGGACGAACACGATCTCTGCCAGATGCCACTGTCTGGAAGGCCAAGGATGCCTTCGTCAAAAACAACATTGACGTAAGCAGGATGATCATCACCAAGCAGCAGGGCTGCGATAAAAGAATAGAATCAGACATTTGAGAAAATTTGGATTAAGATTGGAACGTGGATAAAAGAAGGTGTGAATGCTTAATTGTTTTATCACATTATCCATTGTTTGTTTATTGCCACTGACTTGGACATTTGTGAGTCTAGAATAACTTTTCAGTTACAGTTTTAGCCATTTAAATCACAGTTAACAATGTATTAAGATTGACTTGTAACATAAAATACAAGAATCACATTGGACTCAAAGGATATAAAAAAAGTTTATGTTTTTAAACAAACAAGATAACACATCTGATTGTATTCAATAAAAGTCAATTCAAATTTCTCTTTGGCATGCTGTTTGATTTGGAGTCTCCACAGTGCAGTATTATTGGTGGTAATGTTTGCCAGTAACATTATCTATTCTTTATAGGCTACAAAACAATGGGCTATCCTGAATGTAGTGCAACTTTACAAGGCATTTTAAAGCAGTTTAATGTTACATGAGACATATGAGATGAAGGTAGCGATTATTACACAAGAAAGAACAAACATTTTCGATTGAAGTATAGTACATGTAGTATAATAGAAACGCACTCAACGAGCGCAGACCTCCACCGAGCAGCTCATTCCCCTCAAAATTACACCAGCCACATTGATGTGGTTTTCAATGTTAAATGTAATATTTTTTTCTAATGTCATTCGGTATCCGATCCAGATGAAATTCGGTGGTGAGATCGAGGTCCTCAGTCCTCACCCTACATTACTGTGTCAAATTCCATAAACATTGGTCAATAATCAACCAAGATATTGAGGAACATATTTTGAAGCTCCAAGGACTGCAATGTTACTGAAGATTTCAAACTGATCCATAATCCAGGGTCTCTTCTGGATCAGCACCAAAAATGTAATAATCTGTTCCTCGTAACATTCCCAACATTTCGTAAAAATGTCATGAAGATCGTCCAGAATCTTTTAGTTATCTTGCGAACAGACAGACGGACAGACAAACAAACGCATGCGATGACATTACCGCCGCCTCGGTGGAGGTAAATATATGTTTGTAAACCCCGTAATATAAAAGCCTGAGTTTTTCTTCAGCCATTTTACAATAGTTAAATTCTCTAATTAAATAAAAAAAAAAATTATTTAAATGTGAAGACACATAATTACACTGTTTCTTCCAGGAAAGCTGGACTCATAACGCAGACATTCTAGTAACTATGAAGCCAAAACTTATTACGGAACCATCCAGGACCACTTCCTTTCTTTCAAGTCGGATTTATTTTCAGCCGGGACCACAATAGATCGGCTGTGTAGCTAATGGTTTAGCATCTCTGACTTAAGTATTTGATGATAAACTGACGTTACGACGTCGTAGTTTGGTTCATCCATGCCACTAAAGGATCGCTTAAACTCGACCATCATGAAACCAGCAGTGGATGAAATGTTTCCCGAGGGCGCTGGACCGTACGTGGACCTGGATGAGGTACGCGCATTAGCTTAGTTACCTCCAGTTAATGCTAAACTGAGGTCATTAGTCCTTCGTTTGTTCTCCTGTTTACAATATGATACATTATTTATTGGTTGGCTATTTGACATAAACTGCTGAAGTTTAAGGTTTATCCAAAGATAAGATAAGATGCTGCGGAGAAAGGAGTAACGTTTACGATTCCAAACTAGGTGTTGCAAGTCTCTGCTGTCTTTTCAGATTTATGGACGACCACAATCAAATATTACTGTTGAATGGATCTCTGCAGATCGGCTGGATTTACGGACGTTGTCCAGCAGCAATGCTGACGGCGTTCTGAAATCAATGTTTGTTTTTAAGCTGCATATGTATGCATTCTCTGATAGGCTGGGGGCAGCACAGGACTGCTGATGGACCTGGCTGCTAATGAAAAGGCTGTTCATTCTGACTTCTTCAATGGTAAAACAACAAATGATACTCATATGACATATTCCTGTCCATTCTGGTCATTCCCTGAAAAATCCTCAGTTCAAGTCACAAAGCATGAGCAGGTAAAAAAGGCACACCGTTTACAGATGAACTTTGGGTTACGTGGTTGTAGTAGGATATTTTCTTAATAATAATAATAATAGTATTATTATTATTATCTTGCTTTATGCCTCTTACACTTTTTTTTTTTAGCCACATAAGACAAACCACACTCATCCAATATTTGATTAACCTGCAAGACCCGTGATCATGCATAAACACCCACGTTGGTGCAGATTGAGCAAACACTTGTACATTATTCAGCTGAATTTACACAGCAGTCTAAATATACTTTCCATTTTAGAGGCATTACAGGTCATTTCAGATTTCTATACAATAATAAAACACAAAACAATATTTGCTCGAGCCAACGATTTCATCCAAATGCCAAATATCTCCAAATCAAGCTGCTCATTAGTCCATTTATAGCTGGTGTTGATTTACTTTCATTTTCCAACTGCTAGCTATGCTTGTGTTTTGACACCATGTCATTAATTGGCTTGGCTGGCCGTGTTACTGGTTGTTTTACAGGATTATTGGGTGTTGTATAAAAGTCTTTCATTTTCATTTTGATGTAAGGAAGTGTATGTCTTGAAGTATTTAATTTGAGGAACTACATAAACTAAAACCTGTCCTCGTGCATTTCTGACAGGTTTGGATGAATATTTTCCCCTCTAGTAGAGCCTAACGCCATCTTTTGGCTGTAATTGTATATCAATGCAAAAATAATTTTACTCTTTAGATACATTGAAGTGAAGTGAGGAGGAGTCAGTCATTGTTGGTTCCACAACAGGAGATCTTTTTACTGGCTTCCAAAGCCAAAAATTGTGTTTTATAATGTAGCGTAATCTCTGTCCCGAGGCACAGCTGCATCAAACAGCCACGACGTCTTGCCATATGCGACACAGATTCCACGTGGGCTTCCTAACATGAGCTATGTGGCAGTTCAATGTGTGAGGCGCATTCAAAATGTCAGGATGCGTTGGCTGCCATTAGAGATTTATGCCACTGAACTGCCTGTAGGCTTCGTCAGTACAGTCCCCAAAACCATAGCCTACATTTTAAATGAGATTTTAAGTGCTCATTCATTTACAGAGTCAGTAACACATAGCTGACATATTGCTTTCACAGTTTGAAAAGCAAAACGGCTGTTAATTGGTGTTATTTCGTGCTGTTCTGGCTTCAGTAGATCTGTGAAACAAAATAGTTGCATTGTAAACGTTTCTATCTAGTTCTCATGTCTTTGTTTTTTTTTTTTTTTTACAAATCATGTTACAAGGCAAATAGGAAATCCCGGTGTGATCAAACTGTTGCTCCAAGAAAAAAATAAAGAAAAAATATTGATCTGATGGAAGGTTTTGGTTAAAATCTGGTGTTTCAAACCTCATCTTACCTTCTGAACCACTGCCAGTTGTGATGATAAAGTTTCATGATATTATCTGGTGCTTATGCTTGTCTAGTTATTTTGGCCTTAAAGATTTGCCACAATTGTCTTGGGTTTGCATTTTTCCATTTATTTTGATCAACTTGTTATCTAAGTCATTTTCCATCAGAAAAACCAAACAATACTATTTTCAGATTGTGGAGGTTTCCTTTTTTTATTTTCATATCCAATAATGTCATGAATTGAATATATTTACATTGTTGACTTAATTTTTGGATTTAGGGTTCTTTTTTTTCCAAACAATCAGTTGAATAAAAATTTGAAAATAATCCAGTCTAAACCAGTCCTGGTTTTTATTTCACACAGATTAGACCCTTAATAGTACATTACTTTCACAAGTGATTAATGTGCACATTAATTATTTTGCCAATCACTAAATCAATAGATGCATTCTAAAGAAAAGCCATATACTATAAAATAGTCAATGAAAAGAGCGGCACATGCAGGAAACAGACTGAAAAGCATCTCCTCATAGTTAGGGTCTCCCCTTAGTTGCACCTATTGAACAGTTTAACATTCTGTGGAAAGTGAAGGTTGATGTTCATTTAAGCGGCTTCTTGGTGAGCAGAAGCCAGCAATGTGGCACGTATCCCCCGACATGTTCATACAGTTCTCCTGCTGACCTCTGACCTCCCAGAATGTCAGAGGCATTTCCAATTCCTTTTACTTTTATCACCCTGCACCGCTCTAACCCTCCAGCCCGTAATGTTACTGTAATTGATTGGAGAATGTGGAGAATGCTTGTCTTGGAGAAACATCGGCAGCTTAAACAGTGCTTCATTGTCCCATTATGTAACTTTAGTGTAGTGATTATGTCTTTGCTTTCCAACTGCAGATTTTGAAGACCTGTTTGATGATGATGACATCCAGTGACGGAGACACTAACTTCTGTCTTCAGAGGACAAGATGGATGACATTCCACTCTACTGGTGGAGGGCAACACAACCATTAACTGTCTAATGACATACGATTTCCTTTCATAGTTGTCCTAGTATCAGGCGTCTTAAAGTATCCTTAAAAAGTCGTCTCTGGCTCCAGATGTTGTGAAATTCTTAAGATCCTAAGGATTCCTTTATGTACGGAAGTTATGAGCTTGTTTTGTGCTTGTCTTCGGCTGCTTCTGTGCATCAGAGAACACCTGTTAGAAGGATAATTCTACATGCAGCATGACAG
Source organism: Brachionichthys hirsutus (assembly GCF_040956055.1). Lineage (NCBI taxonomy): Eukaryota > Metazoa > Chordata > Actinopteri > Lophiiformes > Brachionichthyidae > Brachionichthys > Brachionichthys hirsutus. Next base: position 5,370,086 of record NC_090911.1, on the reverse strand, counting down.
GCAGAGGCTCCATATGTTGTCACCATTAAACAAGCTGCAGATGTCATACGATAGATCATGCTTTTCCAGAATGACTTGCATGGTTTTTATACCTGCGGCGCTTCATTGTGCATCATGAATTTGTTCTGTAATTAAGCATCCGAAGTTATCTTATGTGGTGAATTCAATACGTGGCACTGGTCAAATATCAATAAATAGCATTTTGTAAATGTGAAGTTGTAAGTGCGTGGAAGTATGTTTATTTTTGGTTATTTATTTAATGCATTGTGAGCAAATTTTACAAAGTGAGAACAGCGATAACTCTCACTATGTGTCCTTGTCCTTGGATATCTGCACACGGAGGATCTGAAACCTACCTGGGTACTGCATGCATGTAAATGTGTTCAATAAAGCAAGGAATAAAAATTCATTGTTTTTACATCTGTTAAATATTAATGTCTATGAATTCATCAACAAATAGAATTGGAATGGTAGGTATTCAAATGTCAGTTTTCTTCAGTACATAAATACCAGCAACAAAAGAGACCTGTATTTATTCTAGCAAATGTACCAAACATTAATAATAGCAGTATTTGTCAGGGACAGAGGACTTCCTGAAAAACCATCAAAAATATAATAATGATTGAATGCTGCAGATAAATCACCTACTGCTAATCCAAGTTTATTAATTACATTTAAACTTGATACACTTATAACTATTTCATCTGTGCTACAGTTAATAATTGTAGTTACACATCTTTAAATTACCCTGTAAACCATTGTGACATTTTATTCAATGTATAATTGCAAAATGTAAGAGCAGCAAGATCAACCTGCAGTTAGACAGGCTTGAAACTCCAGAAAATAAATTAACATTTGAAGGAAAGCTGCTTCAAAAGAAACTGTCTTTGGAATAAATGCTCTGCTCTGGGGCTCATCTTTTGTCATTTTCTATACGTAAATATTTGCTGGGCAATGAGACTCAATCTCTTCTATCAGCAAGAACTTCATCTGAAGTTCAATGTTCAGATTCTTAGGGCTGTATTTACAGCATATTGGGGGTTTAATAATATTCAGCACAAGTTGCAACCACAAAAGAGACTTCTAAAAGAGTAAAACTGCATTATTTAATAGCTTGCCATACCAAATCCACAATCCAAAAAACCTGTCCTGTCAGTGCATACATTTCCTGCAGTTGTGTATAAGACACTCAGCAACAAGCACTGAAAACAAGCTGATTAGGTTTTACAAAATGAACCTCGGGAATCAAGATCAATCAACACCAATTACCAATAAAGTGTCTGTCTAAGAAAAATATTAAACAGAAAATTCGATCTGTGAAAGAAAAACTGCAGAATAAAAGTGTGTTATTGTTTCAGGAGATTATTGAAAAATCTAATTTTGGATGTGATGGCTGATGTAAAAACTAGTGTCAAGAAATGTTGAAATTCCTTCAAGAGCAGGAAGATCAGTTGAAGAAAGGGGTCATAAAAATTCTCCTTCTGTCCAACCAACACGAGAAGTCAAGATCATGATACCAAATAATAAATGAGCTTTGCAGTATTAATAACCCAGTCTTAGTAATGAGATGTTTTCTGTATGTCTGTATGACTGTATGACTCCCGTGACCCACAAAGCAGAGAGATGATGGACGGATGTCTCTTTTCCTGCCTATTCATTAGATTCTGTGAAGGTACGCACAAGTAATTATTAAACCACTGTGGGTTCACGACAAAAGAAAAGTGTAGAGTGTGCATATTTAATATGTATGTTAGTGTAAATGTGTCCTGCATGATTTCGCCCTCGTTTCCATGGCTCTCAGAACACACTCCACGGACTTGGGCTGCACGCTGAGAGGCTACGTGGCACAATGCAGGTATGAGAAATCTGTGGTGAACAAACAGTGCTGACATTCTGGTTCTAATGGCTGCACACGTGTTCACCAGCAGCACCTTTATGAGTGGGCTCAGTACGAGGCCTGCCTTGTCTCACGACTTTACCTTCGTGCTGTTGGATAAAAGAGCAGAGAGTCTTTTTTAGGAAACTCTCCATGAAACTGGCCGGTCTTGTATTATTTTTCTTGTCCACAGGTTATTGGTCTGGCTCAATCATAATAATAATAATAATAAAAAATATATCTCATCTGATAAAACCCCCAAAGTGATATGCAGTGATTTTCCTCTGATCCAAGCAGCTCAGTAATTTTCAACATTTTATAGCAACACATCAAAACGGCTGCAGCCCTGCTTGTATAAAACACTGAACTGGTAAAAATAAAAAGTCCCATTCATGATCATCTTTAGACAATCCTATTGATCTTATTGTCAATATAGAGGGAATTTAAAAAAAAAAGTATATTCTTTATTATGCATCATAATAAACAAGAACATCAAAGCTATCTCATGCTGTACAGTTTGTCATCTCTGTGAAAGCTGCTGGTGTTTCCATGTAAATCTCTCCTGTGCCGTTTTTGCAGTTTATATTTTATACCCACTGAGCTGTTTAAATGTTAAAATCGGCTAGTGCCACCTTTTCGCCCCTCCTAATTACAGGAACCCTTATTGGTTGAATGGATGGATGGAATTGCTGGGGGCCAATCCTGGAGCGCCTGCCAGCATGCCGGAGCCACATGATATGCCTTTTTGTTTTTAATGATCAAGTTGGCTCTTTAAAAATGTTCCCCTGCCTCTCCCTCCCATACAGGATAGAAGAGGGCTTGAGGGATTGGACAGGACATACAACAACAGTACAGTGAATACACCCCCCCCTCCCCCCTCAAGAGGCTGCGACCAGAGGAGGCCCCATCTTCAGCGGCTCAGCAGGTAAGTGCTGATGTGAATCCTGCATGCGCTAAAGTTATAAAGTTTTAGTCCAGAGTGAAAACAACTGCCTGCAAATTCAAGTCTTATTCATTATTCAACTGTGACAGACTCTCTTTCCTTTTGAGCACAGCAAGTTTAATTCGACAGCCACTTGTGAAGTAACAGAGAAGAACAATTCCGGCTTCAAGCTGTCCGATTGTTTCATTTCAGACACCATATTTGACATCCTGATAGTTGAATTCTTCCCAGTAATCTCTCAAATACTCTATTAAAGCATGTCCCCAATCCTTTCTATTGTCTTGGCATGAGCCAGTTCAATGAAAGCTCTCAATTTGTTCTAAGCAATTTGTCTTCTCATTAACATATCTTGCAGTTTGCTGAAAAGCTCTCCACGAAAGAAACCCGACACATTAATCATTAACCCAAGCCTGGTTTCATGGCAAGACATTATTGCTTTCGCCAGATGTTCGTGCTGCGATTCCATCCTCAGATATTCAGCACTATGAGTGAATATTATATTTCTGTCTTTAACCTCAGGAAGCATATACAACAAAAAAAATGGCACGTGCTGGAAGATCGGTCCTCACCCACGCAGGATTCCTCTTTGCTGTTATTTTATTGCCAGGTGAGATCTCACTTTTAAAAACTTTACATATTTTTAAAACATAGCCATTTAATTGTTAGAAATCCACTGTAAAGTAAAACAATGCTCCTCTTCCACTTGTTTGTTTCATGCTCATGAACAGATGCAGCTCTCCCACTCAGGATAGTATATATATCTAACCTTTTTACCAGAGGACTTCATAATTTACAATGATAATGAAATGATTTTTATCTTTAGTAGTACTTTATAATACATTTAAAAAAATCAGCTTCTTGCTGTGTTCTTAGTATTTGTCTACAATGATGACATTTAGGGCAGTGGGATGATGGTTGGTTGTGACTTTCATTTTCCAAATTCCAAAGAATGATTTCTGGATGCTTTGTGAAATAAAAGTGAAAAATGTCTCATCAATAACAGGAACAACTGGGAAAAGGACAGCAATATTAGAATAGGTTTTATTTTATTTCTTGTAATCATTTTCATTCCATGCTTGTGTTTTTTTTTTTGCCAGAGGTGAACTGTATGAAGGTATATTTACTCAAGTACTGCACTAAAGCAGATTCAGGCAAATTGATTATTTTTCCTCCACTGCATTTCTCTGATATCTTTCGTGATGGTTTAGCTGGCCATTTTGTTGATAGTACTTATACAAAGACTGAATATTTACTTCAGTAGACTCTTGAACGCAGGGCCTGCACTTGCACTTGTCACGCAGTATTTCTTACTGCTGCATGGCTACTTTTACTGGAGTGATTCATAGTGTCAGTATTTCTAAGATCCTGTCTGTGGCCTTATGCACATTAATAATGACAGAATTACAGAGACAGAATTACCCATATCCCCCCCAACACTGAAACAGCATGACATTTTGATGAGCGCAGCGGCCTCGGAGCACTAAATCCTTCCAGAGTCATTAAGGAGACATTCGTCCGTGCACCGCTGGGAGCTTCTTCCATAATCAGCTGACTTGGCTGTTAGTTGTAGACATCTGAAGAAAACCCCTAATGGAGCAGAAGACACCCCACCTGTGGAAGCATGAATGTAGACAGTCAATCCCCCCTCCCCTCCCCACCTCCCCTAATTTCCCTTCCTTTCACTTTTACAGTGTTCTGGTAATTGTTTTTTGCGAGGGCTCACACTTTGTGGTTTTACAGCTTAAAGAGGCCTCCAGGAGTTCTATAAACTCCATCAATCTGGTTCAAAGTCTGACGGAGTGTTTTTGGGGCTGTGTCAGGGTCTGGGGGAGGAGGGAGCGGTGTTTAATCAGCAGGCTGCTGCTTATGTCAGGGCGCCAGAGCACCAGCGCCTGCAGGGTTTCACTGAGGGGCTTATTAGCCAACCAGCGGTTTGCCCTGATGTTGAGGGAAAGCTCAACATCTGGACCTTATTAGCTGATGTTTCTGCTGCTGCTTGTCTTTTGTAGAGTTTCTGGGGGCGGTTCCAGTGGAGCAAAGCAGGCAGGAGGATGGTGAGGACCAGAGACGTGGCATGTGGGACACGTTGGCTTATAAGTCATGGAGTGAGGAAGACATTTATAAAGGATCATTCAACTAGCCTCCTTTTCGCCTATATAATAATATAACTTTCAAAGTTTAAGAAAATGTTTATATTGCTCAAATTAAAGCTGGAAACCAGTGTTGACATTTACAATATTTATTTTATACTGGCATTAATGAATATAAACTTTATTAACTGATTAGTCTATCCAAGCAAATGAACTGATGAAACTGAAACTATGAAAGTTACTACCAGTACAAATGTTATGATGTTCGGCTTAGTTGGAAGTGTCCCAGAGAAATAGCGTTATTAAGAATGATGGTACAATTATTTATTTTCTTTTATTGGGTAACTTTACATCATTTGAATTCGTTACTGTGGAGCTCTAATATCAACAGCACCAAAGAATACGGTGTAGAAATATTTCACCTACAAACAAAATACCAAAACATTATAAATAGAAAAAAAACATTCAACATCTTTTCAAACACAAAACTAATCACATACAAAAGAATGGGTTGATGCTTTTGTGTGACGGAGCTGTGAGCTGAAAATGCTGCCGATAAATGCTGCACTGTCCATGGTGCTGAAGTAGTAGCAGGCAACCGTGTCTTTTCTCTCATCTCCATCATTCTTCCAGTTTCCTCTTGGATCTCTAATATTCTCTAATGTATCTATTTTATATAATACATTTTATTCCATGCTGTCGCCTTTATATTCTATAGACTAGTATAACGGCTATCCATGCGGGAACAGTGTGTCGTCACAGCGGAGTGAGAGAATAACAGGGACTCACTTTACTGCCTGCCTAATATTTGTACACGTTTATGCTGCTTCTGGCTCCACAGCCCATCATTCAGCCTCGTTGCTGTCTCGTCCCGTTTCAGCGCCTGCAGTATCTGATGACGTGAACGCCGAGGCTGCGGCGAGCTTCACTAAGCTAATTCGCAACAGAAGGAATGCCCCCTTCATGGCGGCGCCCCAGTTCAAACGCCTGCCAGACTTCTGGGGCTGGTACAAGCACTTCATGGACACTCAGAACCAGGAAGGAGTACGTTTGTTTCACATCAATTATCCAGTCTCTCAAGTCAGGATTGTAAAAGAGACCCCCCCCTCAGTCTTTTTTTATAATTTCATACAGTTTTTAACAAGTTTCCTGGCTTTCCTCTGGAATAAATAATTTATTGTCCTAGTCATGATTGCATAAATGTATCAATTTGCTATTAATCTTTTAATAGCACGTCTTCAGTACAAGACGAGACAAGCCACGAGATGATCAGCTGAATATGGACAGACAGTTCTTTATAGAGGATTTGTGTGAAACTAGCATCTCTATTAAGCGCTTTGAATTCCTTTATGTTTAGCATGTCATTTAGCTGGAAGTGGCAAACCTAAATTCATTTTGTTTCCTGCCCTATAATCATGTTAGGTTGAGGATCTCGATCGTTTGTACGTGGCCTACCTGCAGAACAAGCACCGATCAGAAGAGGGTCCAACCTTCAACCACTACCTGACTCACCTCAGTGAAATCTACAAGGCTTGTGCCAACTCGGATGATCCAGAGTGCATCGCTGAGTCCACCAGCAAACCGAAGGCTGCAGTTGTGATGCCCGCCCCCATTAAGTCTGCCGCCGTCAGGTTGTGCAACCCTTACCTCGACCCCTACTGCCGCTTCCCTCTCACTCCCAATGCTGCTGCTCCACAGACAGCTCCAGCCAAGGCGCCAGCACCTATCCTCACCCCCATCTTGCCCTCACCGATGAAGGGCCCCGCTGGCTTCTACCACCATGCCCCTGTCCTGGAGCCGTTCCTGAGTACTGAGCAGCAGACTGAACTGATGAGGATCTGCAACCCTGAAGATGTGGAGTGCTTGCAGTATCACCTGAGGGCAGCTTACGGCTACCGCCCAGCCCCTGGCCCCGCCCCATCCTATGCTGCTCTCAACTGTGACCCCAAGAACCCCTACTGCATGCCTCCCCTGGTCCACAAGGCCCCCACTGGCTTCTACCACCGGCTTTACCCCACCTGTGACCCAGCAGTTGATCCTCTGTGTGTGGCTAAAGTTGCTGCTCCTGCTCCCCTCGCTGCAGAGGAGGCACCAAAAGAGCAACACTGCAATCCTCTGTTTGATGTTGGCTGCAACCCCCTGACTGCCACCAAGTTGTCCAGCCTCACCAAACCCGTGCTGCTTTACGCACCCAAAGACGGGCCTGCCCCTCCTGCTGCTCCTCTGTCCTGCGACCCTCGGTATGACCCATACTGCATACGGGCGGCCGCCGCCGCCCTGCGCAGGCCTGCTCCACAGATCCCCGAGCACCAGGTCTGAATCTGAAGTCCCGATACTAGAAATATAGAATTCAATGCTTTGACTAAACTAGTGTAATCTCGCTTTTGGCATTATTCATCTTTTTCATCTTTTATTCCTTTTCATATAGTTAACTCAAAATGGGTTAACTCAAAACGTCTTCACTTTGCATCTGTTTTGAAACCCCCCCCCCACACAAATCAATCAATCAACCAGGTTCGCTACTAACTTGGTGTCCACGGCAAGACCAAGGAGGGCTACGACTGCTATGTGCACTATGACAAAGACTGCACCCCTGTCCAGTCTGACCACAAAGCCAGGGCCATCAAGGCTCCAGTCAAGCCCTTCTGCCATCCATACGACCACAACTGTGGCAAGTTTGCTTCACCCGTCGGTATTGAGGAGGCCCCAAAGCACGTCAAGGATGGTACGATCCTGCCCCACCCAGACTGTGACCCAGAATACGACTACAACTGTCGCCTGCGTCCAGCTGAGCCCGCCATAGTGTCTGAGGAGCCAGCTGCTGCTGAGGGGAAGGCCGCTAAAGACGCCACTGTCCCACGCTTTGGAGACTTCCTCAGGAGCATCATGCGCCAGCAGAAGTAGGAATAACAACAACTTTACAGACTCCATGGAAAACAAACTTCCACCGAATCACAAAGTATAAAACATATAGCGCTTAAATTCTCTGATCATCTGAAGTGAGCAACATAGATATTATGTAAAACCCGTGGGATAAACATTTCATGTATGCACGTTTGTAGAAGAGAGTCATGTGGATATATTTGTGATAGATAAAGGCTAGTTAGAATTTGACTGTGGGCAAGAATAGCTCTCTTTTGTACATTCTCTCCTTCCATCTGAGTAATCCTGAGTGTATTTAATGTTGTTTCCCTGAGTTTTTTCTGTCGCTCTAAACCTCATGATACTTAATTTGTGTAGTTTTTATAAAGTTCTAAATAAAACAGGTTTGAAAAATGTCTTGATGTTTAACAATCACATACACATAAACATAAAACGTCACGATGGCAGAATGTTTTACATTCACTTCAACCAGGATGCCTCTTCTCTGTGTTCCTTCCATACAGCATTTCAGTCTGCTGTTGCAATGCAGGATGCAGCTGAGCCTAGTATTCCTGCACCAGTTTATCTTCCACCATTACTGCAATATATTATTATACTCCTTCCATTGTAGTTAATTTATTTTCTTGAAAACTATAAATTAATTCATGCTCTTTACCCACCAGCCCATACGATGCAAAACAAAAAAACACGACAAAAAAACAAACAGACAGAATAAACACCCACAAAACATAAAGAAATGGAGAATTTATACAATAATGGGGAGCCTACAATAAGGAAAAGGAGATAAATATAAATATAGGTCTATAAAAAAACAAACACTTGATCTAACCAGATCAGAGAAATCATAAAAAACCTGCTCTCTTTGGGGTCATAGCTGAGGTCAGTGTCATAAGTTTGGAAAATAGTAATTAAGATGAATTCAATTCATTTCGAGACAGACAGAATTTCTGGAAAAAAAAAAAAAAAATTCATGCCATCCATCCTATAGCTTTTATTGAGATGTTTAGGCCGGACCCAAACCGGTCGATCAATCAACCAATTGCTGCCATCCCTGGTGAAACGCTGCTAGTTGACTCCCACCGAAGTGCTAATCCCACACAAAAGCCAACTGTTTTCTCGTTAAAGAGGTGTAATCCAAATACAGCTTGTACACGCAGTTTATTTCTCCGTGAGCAAATTCATTCTTTGGTTGTGACTTACAGTATGTTTAACACACGAACCACCAACATTCAAGAAATGAATAACGGAATGATGAGCTGAGGCATTTTTTTCTCCCACAGCTGAAACAGTGCAGTATATTTTAGAAATAAACCGTAGCTGGAGGCTACAAGAACTGCAGCCTGCTTTGCAAGAACCAACATTTAAGCAGCTCCAGCTCTTGTCAGTCTCAAGAAGACGCTGCTCCTGCTGTTGGGCTTAAAGTCAGATAATGTATGTCCGGGTGGCAGTGGCTCAGTGGGCGGTGCCTTGGGTTGGGAAGCGGAGGAGTCCACCGGTTCAAGTCCCGGTCCGGACAAAATGGGGAATGTGAGGCGGTGATTTTACCAGTTGTAATAAGTTCAGATGTTCACATTTTGTTTTATTTTTTTACACTTTCCAGTTAAGTCCCGTAGTCCTTTAATTAACTTTAATCTCCCTCATTCCCATAAATGAATTTCTTGATCAAAACAGCCCTTATTGTGAGTTAAAGCACACAATGGCAGAGAGGTTTCCACTTCATTTTGGTGCTTCCGTGTTTACATGCAGTCTTCCAGGTGGCGCTGATCTTCCAGCACTGATGGCTGTGAAGCTGTCAGTGGTTTAGTTAATGCAGGTCTGCCATCTGTGTAAACCTGCTGTCACAACTGCCTCCTTAAATGAATGTCTGTCTCCATTACAGTTTGATTCTCATAGCCTTTATTAAAAAAGAGAAGCTCAACATGTAAAACATTCATTAATAAAGCATATTTAAGTCATCTATCCTAAAGCCGATTATGTCAGTGAAACATTTTTACTGCATCCTGTACATCGATTAGATGAGAGTTCCATATCTGAATGTCAGTCGTGAAAAAGGTGCGCAAGATGTTGCTGTTTAAAATTTACTTTTGTCAAAGGTCTTTGCAGGGGAGCAGAGATCAAATGGTGTGAGGAAGAAAATAAGAAAGTGTTTGGAATCAATTTCACACTTCCCTGAAGAATAATTGCTGTGGATTTGAAACATTATGATATTAAGATAAGCCCCTTTCACATTGCTGCAGCGGAACAGATTTTAGTCTCCCGGATCATCACGGCTGCCTGTTTCGTGTTAATTAGTAAATAATAGATGCATTTATCTGCTGTGAAAAGATGTTTTCAACCAGACAGACAGATAGATATACCCCATCCAAACTAAACTATACTCTCCTGACATTTTCTTCTTGAATTATTCACAGCAGAGCTCGCTCTCTCTCTCTCTCCCTCTCTCTCATATTTGTGCAGCAGACCGACAACTATAAATTATGCATGGCCTCCATGGTCATCTTATGCTTTGTGAGGACAACGTCTTTGTCACAGACAAGCGCAGCGTTTCCTGAGTCGCATGCATTCATACTTTGACTCCATCCTTTATGTGGAGACAGCCGGACAAAACGAACAGCATACATACAGCACAATAGTAACTCTGTGGGAATTCAACTTTTCAGTCGACCAGAATGTATATGGTGTAGATAGAGTCTGCGGCCAGTGTTGGTCTCTCTAACGGAGTGACAATATAATATTGCATTTTCTTTCGTCCTTGTTATCGCTTCTCGTATGAAGCCATAAATTGCGTGGGCTTTTATATCCAGCTGTTTTTAGGGAACCTTTGCACGTGTGCTAAAGGTGATTATTATGTTTTGTCGACTGCGCTATGTTCTCTGCTTTATTCTTTGCTTTTTCAGGCAGGTGATGGAAAATGCAAATGATTTGCAGCGTGGGAGACAAAAATTTGCGAGAAAGTGAGTGTGACAGGTGGAGAGTGAGTTATTTGAAAGGTCAGCGCTGCATAAGCTCTCGCTGTGGCTTCGATTTAAGTAATCTAATGAAGGTTTTGCATATAGACGTGTTACTGGCAGAGCTAGTTTATGTATGCATTTACTTTGTGTTGATTTTGGTCTACTGTATCACATAGTTTTCCTTATTAATTGTATTAACACATCCTTTAATTGACAATTTTAGGTGAACGAAATAATGATCCCTGGCTGCAGCGCTGTTAATGAATATGTGGACGTGAACCAAAAAGTAGCTGGAGCTCAGTAATCACCTTGTTGTCTTATCAACATTCATTGTGATTCAAGTCAGCAGGAGGCCACAGCAAGACCTCAAACATGGAGAACCCCCCACAGAGATGTTCAGCTGTTGAACAGAGCTGCTTCTGTTCTTAAAATATTTTTCCCTGCATAAAAAAAAAATCCTCTAATAAACCCAGACTGCTACACTTAAAAAAAAAGCCTGCTGCTTTGTAGAGAAGATACTTTAAGAGTGTAATCCCCTGCCAAGCATATATGAGGCTTTTTTTTCTTTTTCTAAAATGTAAAACAAAGGACACTATGCTGTTTGAGTAGATTAATTTAAGTTTCTTACTCTTAATGGGGATGCTGCTTTGCTTCTATATTTGAAGGACCTCATGGTGTTGAGCGCAACTGTTCTGACAGACTTGTGACCGTAGATAAATAATTCAACACACACACACACACGGACTTAATAAGTGTTATTCAGCTTGTGTGTTGATACTGCTGCTTAGTCATTTATTATTTACCTGTTATTTTCATTCATGATTATTGACACATTTCTCTGTGAGTCGTACTTTTCCCTTTTACAGACAGCCTGTTCGTTCCATATAAACTCCACTGAGCTGAAATCAGCTGCAGTTTACCTCGAGGGCATGCAAAGGTTGCAACCCAACATGTTTTAGCAAAGTCTCCCGGAGTCTACAGATGTCTCTGAAATTAAATCAAATGAATATCTAAAGTAAGACTATGTGGTATGTGATGTCACAACTACTTCAATATTTTACAACTAAATCTTTGGAAAATCTGAATATGTATTGTATTTAATCATTATTTTGATAACAACATTTGATGGCACATCCCTTTTCTTCCATAAATATTGCCTCTGTCTATGTGGATTAACTTTAAAATTAGTGTCTGGACACTTTAAAAGATAATTCATTAGCCGTGTGCCGCATGGTCTTTCCGATGCAATCTCGCCTTGAATAGCAGTGAGCGGATCTGACAGCTTTTGCCATAGATCGGTTGCAGCTGGGCAGCTTTGCCAGCATAGATCAGACCTGTGGGTAAACCTGGAGATGCCTGACATTCGTCAGGAATTGACTCACAGTCACACCACAGTCACATGAATGGTGACGGATGGTGGGGATGAGGGAGAGCTGTGGTTTAGGCTGGATATTTTACAGGCAGACACAGTGAGCAGAGAAAATGGAAACCAGAGATGGAGAAACACAGATGGACAGATTAAGACTTAGAGAGAGGCTGACGGGAGTGAAACAGAAACCGAAGGAAGGAAACAGGCAGACAAACAGACTGTGGGAGTAGGGGTTGAAGGAGTCAAATGGAGCACTGGTATAGTATCTAAACTTTTCCATCGTGATTTAAAATTTCCATCTTGTGAATTGAATAGAAACTGCCCAGTCTAAAAACACCAGACTCCATTATTACTATTCAGCTGGAATCCTATGGGTTTTGTGGGCTACAATTTTAGCTGACTCGCTACAAACACATCTCCTGTCTAAGTCTTGGCCTCTGAGGCTGTGAGGAAGACCCTGGTGTCGTGGGACTGCTCTCTGCTGCTTGAGTAAGCATGGGGGAGGTTTGTGCTGACTGAGGCGCAGTGAGGCCCTGGAAGGGCAGGGAGCAGAGCAGGGGGGATATCATTAAATCCAATCAAACCTATAGTCTGTGAATCCCAATGAGGGTGAGTAAGGTAACTGAAATTAGCTGCTTTGCACATTCATTATCTCCAGTCCTGTTGCTGCACTGTCTGACATTGAGGATTCTGCACACATTCCGGGCATCAAAAGAATTAAAAGTTACGATTTCAGTGTGAGCATTCCTATTTCAAATTAAAGTTACATTATTCCAAGAGACAAAATGCAAATATGAATTAAACACATTCAACAAAGATGGCAAACACAATTGCATTTGTGGGGTGATTGTTGAGTGAGTCACAGTCAACGATCATGTGTGCGGGCAGATTTGTGATGGAAAAGCAGATGTACCAGAGGATGGAAATGCACAGAGTTGCATGCAACTATACATATATTTCATCAAACAGGCAGCAAGGAGCAAAGAGTTTCAGGCCTGGTTCAGGAGGGATGCAGTCATGTTGAATTACGGCTGTTACAGCCTCATCTCGTAAGATGTACTGAAACAAAGTGCAGACAAATATAGCATTTTTTAAAACATTCATTGGAAATATGGAAATGCTTATTTCCAGTGCTTACCGTTTTCTTCTCCGCATGGTTTGCATACAAATTTGGTTTGTGTTAATAGGAGCTGCAAAGTGTTTCCCTGCCTTGGGGGTTATTTATAATTTACATTTAAAAGAAATTCTCACATTTTTCAAAAGAATAGGACTGTGCCTCATCAACAACTACAACACAACCTTTTTAAAATCCACATCAAAACTCAGACAATGTTAGTTTTACAATAAAAATGGAGCGTCACTGTAAATTAGATCATTTCTTACCTAATATCTGGTGGTGAATTTGTTTATATGTAATGAGCAATATATTTTTTTTATTACTCAGTTATTTTAGCATTGCTTCATTGCTTCATGAAGCATTTTTAATCCCGTGACTTCCTAAATTCACTTGTGCTGACCGTATACTGAATGGAAAAGGAAGCATTGACAAACAAACACACATACCGCTCAGCATTTGCATTAAAAGACATGATATGCTCCCCACAATAATCCTCTCAGTGAGAATGTCTCACAGCTGTTACATATTTAGTAGACGTTTGATCAAAGCAGGAGTCAAAGGCCAGAGTCTTGGCAACGTTTTGAGTCAAATACCCCTAGATTGCTGTCAAAGACAGAGTTGTATAGAGAAATCATCTTTCATGGCATTTAACTGTAAGAAGCATACCTCTCACAATCTCAAGGGCAGCTGCATCTATCTGTCTATCTATCTATCTATCTATCTATCTATCTATCTATCTATCTATCTATCTATCTATCTATCTATCTGTCTGTCTATCTATCTATCCATCTATCTATCATCTATCCATCATCTATCCATCTATCGATCATCTATCCATCTATCTATATATCCACTGCAGGGTTATGGTTAGGGTTGACACATTGCATATTCCTTCATCCCTCTCTGCTGACTTTGGAATTTCACAACTCATTTACTGAAGGTCAGTCGTTGGCTGCAGCAGAGAGGAAATGAAAGGAGAGCAGAGGTGAAATGACACATCCTTTGTCTGTGAAATCAACACATCATTGACTTTGTCAGACAGTGATAACTGGCAAAGCCATTTTGTGTTGCTGGCTTCCTTTACCTTCCTTTTCCCAACAACACTCCCAGTGTTGGAGCTGCATGATTTGATGCCCTGAAGGTACATCCACATCATGTCTTTCCTTTCATTCTTCACTGATTGAAAGTCCTTTCCCTGCATAAATGCAGGATCATCTAATTTTCTGATAATAAACATGCAGTGCATTATTTCTATCTTTATATATCTAACTCCTATTATCAGCTCTCATATTGTCTTCTTGAGACCGATAAGAGCTGGAGCTCCTAAAATGTTGGTTCTTGCAAAGCAGGCTGCAGTCCTTGTAGCCTACAGCTACAGTTTCAAAAATACAATGTACTGTTTCAGCTGTTGGAGAAAAATTCCTCAGCTCATCGTAAACTAGGGGAGCATACGAGCTCTACACAGATAGGACTCGAACCCCGTATCTGCTGGCTGTGAGGCAACAACACTAATCACTCTGCCACCGTGCGGTTTGCTAATAAACAGACAGACAGACCGACCAAGACAATGTCCTCTGGATCTGATCCAGAATGAAGTCAGGAATAAATCTGACATTTTAACATTAAATCGAATTAGGAGGGGTATGAGCTGCTTGGCGGAGGTTTGCGCTCTGTGTGCTTTTCTAGTTCTAACTACATTTTGGTTTATGATACAGTCTTTACGCTAAGCTAAGCTAACAGCTGCTGGACTCTCATATGACTTCTAAGAAGACAGCAAGTAAGAATATTCTAAAATGTCATTTCCTTTTATAATCCATGTGGAACTAAAGCAAAAAAAAGAAAAGAATATGACATAGAGATCCTCTACTTTATTTTCCATCACTCTGCCCTTCAGAGAAACACTGACAGCTCTGCCCTCTCGCTGTGTATTCTGTCCAACATTCATTTTTAAAAACACATTTCTTGTTTGCTTGCTGTTTACTTTTTTAAATAAAGATTAATGTACTGCAGCATCTTGGGGCAGATGAGGTTCTGAAAGATCTTGGAGAACTGCAGAAATGATTATTAACACGATAGCAGGGCGTTTAAGAGCTCTTAATACAGTCCGTCTCTGAAGCACTGAGGAGGACGTGCAGGAAGGAAAGCAAATGTTTGTCAAAGTTAAAACATGCTCGTCGGAGTTCTCCTCTCCTTCTGTTTAATAGCCAGGTTAGGATATGCCTTTCAGCTTGAAGGGGGGAATTGGTATGCACTATATGTTTGGAGATTTTGAATGCACCTAAGAAGCAACATAAAACTGGAAACATTTCTACATGGGGAATTTTCAAGCAAAGTTTCCTTTGTGTTTCAAGATTGAGTGTAGGAAAAGAAAAACACAGATCTGGAGGGATAAAGTTATGCAGTCATGAGTTGAGGTGATGCTTGCTGCGCTCTCATGCTTTGATCGAAGGTAGGTAGGTGCCAGCCACAAAGAGAATAACTTCTCCGATTCAACTTGAGATGGAACCCTGCTTCCTTTTGAAACCTATAAAGGACCACCGCCGCTCATCTTTTCACTAGCAACATGAGCGAAGGAGAGTCAGCAGGGAATGAAGGAAAGACAGAAATGGAGAACGCATGTAGACTGCCACGCTGCATTGTTCCAAACTTTTGACACATGTAGAACACACTTATTTACACATGACCAATTTTCCTTTTTATAAATTGAAGAAAGCACAAGGAAATGATACTGAGCAGCAGCATACACGCATGCATGGAAGACATTCCTTCCCCTCGCTCAGGGAGGATACTGTGACTGACAGCTTGTGATTTATGGCAGACGAGAGACAGAAGGCTTCAGCTTCTTTTTCATCTCTGACAGTAACAACTTCTCAGTGGAACAAGCCCTCCTATTAGATTAGCACAAGGATTCACAATTACTGCTCAGTTTTCTCAGCCATTCTTCTATGCACTGGGCTTCACACTTCATTCGCAAGAGGGATTTTGCTTTGATTTTCACCTCATGCCTTATAGGTTGACTCATTTTTAGCTTTTATATATATTTACCCTTCTTTTGTTGTCTTATTGCTTGAGGATAAGCTTTGCATAAACACAAACAGACCATTTTAAAAAAAGGAACAAGACGATTGCGTTGTTCCGGAGAATGGCACTAATGCTGCAATATGAACAAGACACAATCAGAGATTGCAGACCCTCGCCTCCAATAGACTATTCGATCTTGTGAGACAGTAAACAGGGCTTCCGGATCAGAGGGGCCAAACCTGCTCTAGCTTGCTGCTCCGGAACGGGAAAAGATACAACTACAACTGTAACATATATGAAACTAGAATGAACTATGAGTGTGCACACCAAATTTGAAGTCTCTAGCTCCAGAATTGAGGTCAGGATGGACTCCTGAAAAATGCAGATTTTGAGAATGATCCGGATACCTGTCTGGGCCAGGGTTATAATAGTTTTGGATTTTTTATTATAGTTTAGTTTTAGTTAGTTTTGAATTTGTTTTCTCTAATTCAGTTAGTTTTTAGAGTAGATTTTTTAGTTTTAGTTTTGTTTTTATTAGTTTAATTTAGTTTTTATTCGTTTCAGTTTTTCATACTTTGAGTTATTTGTCAGATGCAGGATTAAAAAATAATAAAATAATACAACTCAACAATAGATAACATAGATATAATTTATTCAGTAATTTTAAACAACCAACCGTAACAGTCCGCAGCATAGCTGCCTAACGTGCTACAATCTCGGACCAGACTTTGTGATTAATACTTCATTTGCCGCTGATGATTTCCTGACAGCGTGGACGAGCTTTCTTGCTCTTGATATCAGCAAGTCAGTATTTGGGTGCTTCAGCACAGCGTTCAGGGTGAGCTGAAGGGTGTGAGCCAGACATGGATCCCCTGGAACTTGTTGGTTTCTCCATCTGGCAGGTCAAGTTCTGAGCAAAAAGAACAAACAAATGTAAAACACACAAAGAATAGTACAGTTTAATCATTATTTATGAATTAGGACTTTGTCTGTAATAACACTTGTTTTTACAGCAGGGATAATAACATTACTTGTTTCATGATATTTAATTTCTTACACTGTTAGCACCCTAAATTAGTTTCCCCAGGATAACCCATTTAATATTGTATATTTATAATGAAGCCCAATATTAGACATGAAATCATGACATGACAGTAACGATGATGTCAGTGTGACAATTATACATTTCAGGTTTTAGCAGATGGAGGCTCTAACATTTGTGATTGGCATTTTAGGTTTTGGATCAGAATGAGTAAAAGAGACCAAATACATTTTATTCCTCTCCTTTTGGGACGTTATGGGGTTTTAATACCACAAAATAAAGCATGGGTGGAGAGAGAGGGAGAGAGAGAGAGATACGATTGAATTGTCTTTACCTCCATCAAGTCGGTTACGTTTTTTCAATTACTGCTTTATCTTTGTGGTTAGATCAGAAGGCCGAGTGTTGTCAGTGTCAGACGCCAGGCTTGGGGGGAACCCAAGCTGGCTGGAGACTCAAAAGGAGCTATTTCTCATCACCTCTAACCACAAAATAAAGCATGGATGGAGGGAGGGATGTAGATAGATAGAATATGGTGATTGAAGTTGCATTACATCTGCAAAGGAGGCTATGTCTTTGATCCTATTTCTTTGTTTGCTTGGGGGCTTGGTTCGTGAGACAGACACCATCTGTATGTTCAAGAGTAGACTAAAGACTTTCCTTTTTAACAAGTACTATAGTTAATCGATACAGTAATCAATATGCTGTCATAGGCCAGCACTGGTGGCTTAACATCATGACACACTGAGCTCCTCCCTCTCACCCTGATTATTCATGTTATTAATATATGTGAGTAATCTGTCTCTATTCCCTGTAGTCTTGTGTTCTCTCTCCCTCTGTTTGTCCCTCTTTCTCTTTCAGGTCCTTCTCTCCGTGGTGCTGCAGAACTTGAGCTGTAGTCCTCACTGCTGATGTCCACATCGCCGGCATTAGCATTTCTAGTCTTATACATATTGTTTTTGTCTCTCCTCCGACCTGCCATTCTCTCTCTCTCTCTCTCTCTCTCTCTCTCTCTCGCTCAACCCAGCCGGTCAGACAGATGGCCGTCCACCATGAGCCTAGGTTCTGTCCAAGGTTTCTGCCTGTTAAAGGGAAGTTTTTCCTTGCCTCCGTTGCCAAAGTGCTTGCTCTTGTGGGTCAAGTTGGGTTCTGTCTTTCCCGGCAGGTCTTTCCCTGCTACTCCTGTAAAGTGCCTTGAGATGACTTTCTGTTGTGATCTGGCGCTATAGAAATAAAACTGAATTGAATTGAATTGAATTGAATTGATGCCATTTCTTTCTTTGCTTGGGGGGTGGACTTGTAACAGCAATTCCTTGTTGTTTCATTTTTCATTTATTCGTTTATTTAACAGGGACAGCGCACATTAATAAACATTTCTGTAAATGTGCCAGAATTAGCCAAAAGGCTATTTTTCATCTGTTGTCCCTGGAAAGAGCTTCCAAGGCACCCCAAATATATAAACTTATGAAACAAAATTAACAAAAATACATACTGCATATAAAATAACCACTTAATTAAAAACGATATCAAATAAAAAATTTCAAGTCACCGTAAAACATGATGTCTATTGACTTAAAATTTATGAAGTAACTCAAACCATAAAACAGGTGACAGTAAACAACAACAAAATAAACAGCAGTTTCTTTCAGTGGTGACAGAAGTGTGTGCTAATGAGCCATTCCTTAACTTGAAATTTAAATGCATTACAGGTCTCTTGATTTCTGACAGTCACTGGGATAGAATTCCACTTGTGTGCAGCTTTAGACACATACTTTGAGATTCCGTAGAACCCGTCGTAACTGACTCGTCGTGAGGACCAGCTGTATTCAGCAGTACATCCACCAAATACGCTAAAATCATAATAGAGGAGAAAAACTTTGGACTTACCATCAGATGTCTTCACTACGAATCAATACGTCTGTTGTTATGGTTGAGTGCAAATGCATTAATGATGTTGTCGCTGTCCAGGGCCTTGATTTCTCAGCATGTATAGCAGAGAGAGAGAGAGATACAATTGAATAGTCTTTACCTCCATCAAGTCAGTTACGTTTTTTCAATTACTGCTTTATCTTTGTGGTTAGATCAGAAGGCTGAGTATTGTCAGTGTCAGACGCCAGGCTTGGGGGGAACCCAAACAAGGAGCAGAGGGCGAGCGGGGGACGGGAAGAGTGGAGGAGAGAGGTCAGAGAGGAGGGAGGGGAGGTGAGGGGGCCATGGCCGCGCCAAAGTCACCAGCCGGACCCGGGTCGCTACTACCAGCGGAGGAGTGACAGACTGCGCCAGCTCAGCGCTGTCCCGGACGCATGGGCCAGCACCCCGGCACGGCAACCCAGGGAAACACCGGGGGCCGCCCGAGAAGCATGCGCCACCCAGCAGAGACCAGAGGGGCCGGGCCGCACATATCAAGCCACGGGGACAGCCCCTTAAGAGTTGGCCCAGCATGCAACAGCCCCAGAGATCAACCATCCTTGTGTGAAGAACATTGAGCTGGAGACTGGAGCTGAAACATAGATAGCTAGAGTGGCTGGGAGGTGATGTAATTCTCAGGTCCACTCGGTCCTGGTGACAGA
The DNA here is from genome assembly GCF_040956055.1 of Brachionichthys hirsutus. NCBI lineage: Eukaryota > Metazoa > Chordata > Actinopteri > Lophiiformes > Brachionichthyidae > Brachionichthys > Brachionichthys hirsutus. Next base: position 5,350,227 of record NC_090911.1, on the reverse strand, counting down.
AACCGGGTTCCTAAATGAAAACAAAACAAGATGAGTCATGCAAAAAATGTAAGCAGCATCATCATTTACATCGCTGTGGTGGCTTTTGCTAGCAGGCAGAATCAGATTGCTACAAACTTTCTGTCAAATATTTCAAATGTTTTTTATTTATTTTTTTGGAGGCAGAGATTTTCTCCATTTATATGTGTTCTGTGAGGAGGTTCGACCAATGGTTGATGTTTAAAGACTGTTTATTTTTCCAGTTAACCAGGATCGTTTTCTTGGGGAGGGCTGAGAGTGTGGGGTGCGTTTGTTTCTTTGAAATAACGATTTCTGCTAAGTCGCCGAGTAGACACGTGATCGGAGATAAAGGGATCGTACAATCCAAGATGGACAACAGTTTATGTGATACTGCGACCTGGATGGGTGAGCACAACCATAGGGCATGGAAATAAGTGTCAGCAGTATTTTGGGAGCATTGAGAACAGATATTAGATTTGGAAAAGCCCATTTTCTTCATCATATACTAATGTGTGTTCTACGAAGGATTTTATATTGGATGAGTTGAAGACAACTTAAATAACCCTCGGTGAGGGTTAATATGCCTGCAAATCCTTTTCCGAACGTATCCTCAGCCAACCCTCAACTACCACTAGTTGTAAATGATGATTTATTAATATGTTAACACCCTCCGATCATGCCCTGTGTCGTGTGACCGGCAGGGAGAGGATTCCGGTCGCACCTGTCAGTCAGTCAAACACAACCTATTCAATAATTCAAATGTGCAGGGACCCACATGGCCTGAGGAAGCAGCACACTCAACTCCAGCAGGAACTTACTGCTCATCATCAGCCGCTGATGGCTAATGAATCTTAATGAGCCCACATGGGCAGAGAGAGAAATGAATGAAAAGCCCCAGAAGTACAAAATATTCACAGCGGGTATTTATATTTGAAGTACACGGTGGCCCAGTTGGTAGAGTGGGTTGGCCAGTGACTGATAGGTCAGAGGTTTGAATCCTGGCTTTGACTGTCCACATATTGAAGTGTCCTTGGGCAAGACATTGAACCCCAAATTGCTCCCAGAGGAGCTTGGCAGCGGTTTGCACTGGAGTGTGAATGTGTGTGTAAATGGACAACTGTTTAATGAAGCTGTGGAGGTGTGGAAAGCTCTTTAAAGGGGCAGTACATTTATACATTATAATGATCCGCCATTTCAAAGAAAAGGTTCATATTTTGTACATTTTCACATGGTCCAATAAGAACTTGCATTGTGTAATAGGAACATACCCCCAAGTGTGCCATGATACATCATGGAGACTGCTTTGCAGGCAAGCCACTATACATGTAGTTTCAAATTTGCAATTCAGAGCAGCAGCTCCCGCTACTTCAGCGCACTCTGTCATTGGTGAGTCCCTGTGGCGCTCAGAAAATGAACCCTCGATCACGTCTGTATCGATCCACCCGAGAGTCCTACCTGATTTACATTGACAAGAGCATTTGAGTCCAAATGAAAGTAAGCATGCTTTCCAAACTGGAAACACGAGGGACATAGACGGATAGCTGGGAAGGTAAACATTGACATTTGGACTGAGCTCTGGATGCGAATGAAGGCCGACTTTCTGGCTCGTTCCTTGAAAGTTAGTGTTCACTTTAATGAAGTATGTTGCCAGGCTTTAAGCAACTTTAATATAAGCTTTAATCATAGCACAAAAGTAGAAGCTAGACTACAATGGCGACAAAAACTTTGGATGTTTCATCATTTTGTTGCAGATTACAGATTAAGAACACCTCTGTCTAGGAGGTCCAATCTGGTTCTTCAGTATTCCTGCTCCATTATGATAAAAGAATCATCCAAGCAATCACAGAAAAGTCAGAAGATAGCTATACAAAGATTCAGTTAAATCCATCATTAAGAAATGGAAAGCGTGTAGCACTAATCTGCATAGAGCTGGCTGTCCTCACAAACACAAACTGAGGGAGGCCATCAAGACATGAACAGCGCTCTGAAGGAGTTCAAAGCTTCAGCGGCTCAGATGGCAGAAACTGTGCCTGCTGACAGCCTTTATAGCGGAATATAGAGCAATTTCATCGCGTGATTTGATGCCAAAAGCATTGACCAGTGTAGTTTTCTAAACTAACACTAATACCAGTACCATTTTTTAAAACTGGTCCTGCGTTCACATCGATACATGTTATTATGAGGTAAATTACTGAGCTTCCCTGCTCCCTTCAGAGTATGATATGCAAACCTGCGTAATACAAGTTGCCATTCTAAGAAGCCATCTGAACAGATGGAGTAGAAGCCGCACAGCCATTAGAGGCCGGGGCTCATTTAATAGTCCGTATAGTAAAATGGATGTGTGACTTCAAGTTGGCATTGCTTTTTAATTTCAGAGAGATGTAGCTGGCAAGGTTTTATGAACACAGAGTGAATGATCTGTCAAGTTCCTAAAAAAATATCTGCTTAATGATTTGAGATGTTGGTGAAATCCATTTGAGTGAAGATGATGGAGAGAGAGCAGGATTGTGAGATCTGTATGACAGGAGGCAGATGAGGTAGTGAACCTGATATAATTGTGTTGTTGATACCCAATTTTGAACGATATAAGAGATGACGGGGCCAGCAGCTCGGGGAAATGTGAGTATATAGAATGCCAAGGGATTTAGAGTCTTAACTTAAGAAATGTCAGCGTGCAGACACATCAAAAGGTTACACTTCATCAGTTGTATGCATGCCGGCAGATGACAAATACGGGTTCAGCGCATGCACAAGCTCTTGCTGTCAACAACAACAAAATATTAAACACACTGCACCCCAGACACACACACACACACACACCAGATTCGTCCGTAAATGACTTTTAGTCTAATCGTCATTTTTTACTGCAAATGTTTTTTTGTGTGTGTTTTTTTAATTGGCTGACACTCAAATGACTTCCTGCTATAATTATAATAAGAGAAATAACAGCATGTCTAAATAAAAGCCTGCATAATAAGAAACCAATGAACAGAGGACAAGCCCTCAAATGTCTTTCGCAGCTGTAACTGGCACCATTAAAATGCTTGATTTCTTTTTTTCTCAGAAGACCTTGAATAACGGGACAAATAAAATTTGAGTTGCATACTGTATAATAAACCTCACTCACTTCCATTTGCTCTCCAATTTTATGAATTACACGAATAGCTCCAATCATTGTGGGGATTGTGAATCCCTGTTGCTAATGTACTTTTCGGGTTTGAAAAGAGGACACTGTGCAGCACACATCAGTCCCTTTGCCATTAGCGTTACATTACAGGTCCTATTCCCCCTCGATAATTACCATTCTTGCTCTGGTGCTCGGAGTGTACTCTGAAGTACAGAATAAATCTCAGGGGTTATAAGGACGTAAAGAATTGCCTATGTCTATGATCAACTCCTTCTGCTGATGCATGGCAATTACGATACAAATAATCATCAAAATAGGCAGCCTTTTTCTAGCAGTTTTTGGTTTTCCAGCTGTTGGTTTTCCTGTTTGATCTCACTGTCACTGTGATCAAATCCCTTTAGGTGGCAGAAGGCAACTGTTTTAAGCAAAAATAAATAAATAAAAAAACCAGCTGTTCACCACAAGTTATGGATTCACTGGTAAACACGATGGAGCATTTAGCAACTAAAACCACATAATTCTCTCAGAAGTTGGTGGAGTTCAAAACAGAGCTAAATGAGCATGAATATTGAACTTCAGCCTAAAGTGTTAAAAAAAAATACACTAACATTAGAAATTTTGATTTTTTTTTATTCATCTACCGGTACTTTTGATGAGAACTAGTTTAAAATAAGAAACTATTTCTTATGTTTGTATTATTTCCCCCTTGATCTTTTATTATTTGGTGTCCCCCTTATTATTCTTATTCAGTTCATGATTTGGACCCTCCTGCCAAACTTGCTTTTCATATTCTTTCATCACACAAGTTGCTGCATGGAGCTTATCCCAGCTGACTACGGACGAGAGGCGGGGTACACCCCGGAAGCGTTGCCAGTGCATTGCGGGGCCACACAGAGACAGGCAACCATTCACACCTACAGACAATTTAGACTAAATATTATAGTGGTCAATTCACCTAAATTGCATGCTTTTGGAGGTGGAAGGAAAACCCACACACGCTGTGAGGCTACAGCGCTACCTTCCACAGAGGATTTATACTGACTGATTTACTGAATGGCACTCAATGGAACCAGCTCTTGGTGATTCATGCAGCAACTTATTTGTTTGTGACAACATTTGACAACAGCATTTGACAGATTGAGGGTACTCCGGCTTCGTCACACAGCCCACAAACATGTAATAAAGTTGAATTAATGAGTTTAAATTGACGTAGGAGGGAGTGTGAGTGAGTGTAAATGTCTGTTTGTCTTTCAATTTGTTAATCCTTTTATGAGCTGGCAAACTGTCCAGGGTGCAGCCTAACTCTTGCCATCAGCTGGGATGCTCTCCAGCCTCCATGCAAGGAAAAGATATCAGAGACAATGAACAAATCTATTTTTATAGATTGAGATTGAAGCAACATCAGACATCTCATTTCACGAACACAAGAACATGTTGCATATAATGCTGCTCCAATGACAGTTGCCCAGATCTATCAGGAAATCAATCTATCCTTGTAAAAACAAGACATGGTCGGAAGCATGCCACCTTTGCATCTCACTGTCTCTGCCTATCTCCCTTTGGAAACCGCTGATCCATGCAGAACCTTTTGCTCATACACTCCGCAGAACAGCTTCTGTTCCTGCCTGACAGCATGACCGCTTATGTTTCCGTCAAGACAGGGGACAGGGTAGAACCCCTGGAGCTGTCAACCTCACAGACTGAGATGAAATGAAACACGACGACAAGCCAGCCTGCGTCCTTCAGTTCCCTTAATGTTTCAGAAGATGTTAAATCAGTATCGATTTTCACCTGTGGGCTGTACGTGAACTCGTTACTTGTCATGAACTAAGTCTTGAATCATCTCAAGATCTGTCACTGATAACATCGATATTGATGATCAATATAAATGAAACACTGTATAGAACCTCTGTTAATTTAAATAGTTTCTCCTGACAGATGTGTGTGAGTGTGTGTGCGTGCATGTGTGTGTGTGTGTGTGTGTGTGTGTGTGTGTTCTCAAGCTGTCCTTTGACAGCAATGATTGCAGTTTACAAACAATCTGGTTCTGGTTTCCTCGAATACATAATATGTGTAAAATAAATGATTACATAATATTGGGGAGAAGTCCAAGAGGTGTAGTTTATTACATGAAAGACTCAGGGGAGCAATGAAAATTTCAGAAGTGAGGGGGCAGACTGTTCAGGAATAAATAAATCTTCCTTCTTTCCAGTTAAGATTATCTGTTCAAGACTCTTGATCATTAGCACGGCTGTATTTTTAAAGTGTTTTGCAAATTGGAAACTCTTAACACCTAACCTTGAAATATTTTGTTCTAAGCAATCAACTGAAGAGGGAGGTACATTGGATGGACAGTTTTAGACTTCAGTTAAACAAATACATGTCAAGAAATTAAAAATTTGGAGTAGAAATTAAGAGGCGTAGTTTAGTAAAAGCTGTAAAAATATATAACTTAAATGACATCTTATTCAGTCCAGACATTTAGCATATAACCCCACCACACCTCTGAAGCCTCATCATGAACATTCGATTTGCCTGCTGCTTGTCCTGATCCCTCAGAGACTGATCCTTTCCATGCTCTGTCTATTAAAAAAAAATAGGATTAAATCAATGCTGAAATTCAGAGCAGAACAGAAAGTAAGGAGAGAGGGTCTTGGACTCGCTGGTGTATCAGAGCTGCCACATTTCGGTTATCTATACTTTAACAAAATTAATTGTGTGGGATTTGAACCAATTTATTTAGTTCTTTCTTAAATGAGACCTTATAAATTCCAATTTTATTAATGCCATTAAAAATAATGAACTATTCTGTAACCAATTTAACTTCATTTCAATTGTGACTTCAAACAAAATTGGACCAAAACTCCTTTTCAATGCTTACTACATTTATCATCAACTGAGCAAATGAAATTACTGTACATCGAAGCACAATGTTCCAAGATGATAACTGACTATAAAAGTAGTCCTGCTGGCTTTGATTGAATCTATTACACTTAAACATGAATGAGCCAAATTGCCTCGGCTAGCAAGCGGACATGTCAGATGATCAATGAGCCTCTCAGGCAGTCAGCCCTTCAGTCTCCTTTCAGAAACATGCCAATTAGACCTGCCACTAAAGTGCTGAATTTTCCAATTAAGTGAGGGGACACAGCAAACAGTTACAGGAAGTGTCTGGGGTGCCCCACATGTTCAACATGGCAGCTCCGCCCCTGAGAAGATCATCAGCATTCCGATAATTTGTTGAACGCATTGATGAATGTAAAGTTCATTAGAAAGAGAGATAAAACTGCTCCTGTTTGCATTGAAGTTTTGAGCTAAAATGGTTACAATGGAGTCTTTATGTCTTCTGTTAATGTCTGTTTGCTTCCAAACTAACATCACTAGCACTTGATGTAATAATGGATGTAAAAATGTTTTTAAAAATGTAGAACAATTTATAGATTTTACTTACCGGTATTATATATTTTTCCACATTTCCCTCTTCTCTATACTGATGACACACTCGTCTTTTTTAAGATCTGAAATCAACCCTGATACGTAGCATAGTAAAGTCCTGAGCCTGGACCTGTTTGACCTTATATGTCATGTTTCAATGTTAAGGAGTTGCCAGGAAAACATCAATCCAAGTGATGGGTTTCAGGTCTGTTTAGGTAAATGTTCTATTTCATCTTAGCATTTAATTATAATTTCCATAATTTCCATAAATGCTCGGGTGGCTGGAGTCTCTAACATTCTACACAATGAGAAGTGATTGTGTCCAACATCAGTAATCTCCCCTCATGGACCGGCAGAGCCTCCAGATGTCAACACCTGGACTGTGGCGTGTGTGGAAGATGATCTCCACCTTACAGAGTGTAGTTCAGGGCTCACCATCGCCCTGAACCCACGTCTCCAGCCTCCAGCATGCCAATGTCTTACTGTCCCACCCATTACCCACGGGAGATGCCCCTTTCAGGTTAAAAAGGATCAATAGTCCTAAATATATTAGCGTGAGAAGGTGATTTCTGATTGACCATCGCAGCCTCGGATGCGTCGGAGGAGCCGATTCAAAAACTCGGGCCAACCCGAGTCACGTGACTCCGTCTCCGGCAGCGAGCGAGAGCGCAAAAGGCACGCAGGGATCCGGTATTTACCAGCGTGCACGTCGCCAGCCCGCCGCCGCGGTACGGCCCGTTTCTTTTTAATACTCCCGGTGAGTACATCAATGCCATTTTGCTCAAGCTCATTTTTTAAATCCTGTTTTTCTCTTCCTTTCTTTGGCGTGTTGCGACACGGGCAACATCTTTTCTCGCTTTCTGCATGCAATGATTCAATCTTGGCTGCTGAGCGTTATTGCTCCAGAGACATCCGCGCAGAAGCATCCATCCGTACGTGCTCGCGGGCGTGCTTGATCTTTTTGCCTCCTCTCTCCCTCTTCTTCTCCAGACGAGGATTCTTTACCAGCTCACTGTTCGCCTCTTTTGCCTGTTTTCAGCTTTTCTCCTTTGCCATGGCTTGTTTGGATGTGGTTTTTGTGCTTTTCTCTGGTCTTGCCGTGTTTATCTGGTTTCAGGGACGCAAAAAAGAGTTTTGATTTTCATCTTTGAAGATTTTGCTGTTCTGATAGGTGAGATATTTAAGTCAGCTCGAGCTTATTTACCACTTCTTTATGCAGCATTGCTGGAGCACACATTAACTTTTTTTTTGCTTTGTGTCAGACACAGCTGCATTTGTGTCAAATTTGAGAATTTCTCATTTATACGAGCAGATTTGCATCCAAAGCTCAGCAGGCACACATTCAAAAGAGGATGGAAAGTTGAATTAAAGTCATTTTTCATGTAAAGTCACTATCCTGTTTCTGTAGAGGAAGAGAAGAGAGATGATACATCACATAATGCAGGGTTTGTTAAATTATTCTTGATTTTATGTAACCAATATTTGGGAAGTCTTAACGAATGCAAAGAGAACCGTGGAAACTTCAATAGGACTGAAAGAAGCAATGGACAGGTGGGACTGCGAGGAAGATTTCAGGCCTAGTTAAATTTTTCCATCAGGTCGTTATTACAAGTCAGACTGTAGATTTCATTAATAGTTTGACAGGCAGGTAGATCTCATCCATGAAAACCGCAGGGATCAAAAAAAAATCCCCCTAACCTCCTCCAATGAACGACTAAAACAGCGGCATTAACCGTTTAGATGTCTCAAAAAAGATAAATAAATCCTTGACCAAAGTTTTGTTTTTGTGCTCGGGGAAACTGCTCAAGAAAAAAAAAAACATCCCTACTCAATCATCCTCTTAAAAGATATGGGGGAAGGCATTATACATTTTTTTCCCAGCCATCAGACTTTGCAGGTCAGGGAACAGGTGGGGGAAGCCGAGCATGAAATGTGCAATAAATAACTCTCTTGCTCTGAAAAAGCCAGCCCACACTGAATCACCACGAGGAGGTAGGAAGGGAGAATTAAAGTTTAGCCAGGCGTTTCTTAGTTCACGGGACTGGCCAGTAATCTGTCTCAGCTCTGGCACAGCCTGCCTTTTATGTTTCTGCCCTCTTGGGATCGAGAAGATCATCGATCCTCGGCAGGTGTACGATGTGGGCTGTCTCAAGAGCCACACGACGCAGAGTCCATCTTCTGCATGATAAAGATGGAAAATATACGAGCGCTGCTCCGGCTCCAAAGCTGTAGGTCAGAAAACAGATGACAGAAGCTGCATGTCTCTGTTGCTTTTCATAAACCTGCGTGTGAAAGCTAATCACGGAGGAAAACAGACGGATGAGTCACACAAACGAACATGATCTGTAATGGCTTGCGAGTAAGAAAGTGCCCTCCACACAGAACAGCTTTGTGTTGCTTCATACACATCCACCACTCCTCCTTGGAGAGCTCTTATTCCTGCGTGCGGATGCTCCAAGTCTGAATTAGTGATATTTTTCAATGTGCTTTTCAGCCGGCGTAAAGCAGGATTTTAGATAAGCCTCATGCACAGCACACACACACACCTGATGCTCAGTTCTGTGAGACGTACCATTAACTGAGCAGCATCCGTATCTTAGCGCCTCAGTCGTCTCCCTTTTTCCTCTATTCACAGTGAGAGAGAGGTTAATTTCAGCACCATGGACAGCAGACACTTTATTACTCTGGCAGCTGCAGCAAGCTGATGCTTGTCTCGGAGTCTGGAGTGCCACATCTCACTAACCCCTGCCCCCTCCGCAGCACCTGCCTTACTCTGAGCTATTTAAAGCTTTGTCACGACCCCCCCCCCCCATTCAAAAGGCTCAAAAAGAGCCCCCTTAGATGAGACACAAAATAACGACGACATTTTCTCACAGTTCCTGTGGACTATATTTTAACACAAGCTGAAAATATATAGTTAATCTGTATCTGTGGTTTTATTTGATTTAAACAAAAGATGTAAAAGCAGGACAACTACAGGAAGCTAAATTTACCATTCCTTTGGTTAAGCTTATCTCTTACTAATCCCTCCAGAAAACAACCATTATGAGCGCTATGAATGCAGCTCCTTTTAGGCTGCATTAACGGTGGACTGTATTGTGTAGCTGTGGCAGATTACCACTTGAATTGTGTCCTTCAGGAGGTATAGTGATAGATTTTTCTTATTGAGAACAAATCCTGTGAAGAACAAACAAACCGATAAAGGAATCTGTGCTGCTGTCAAAGATTGGTTATGATTGGTTGGATTCTCACTCATCCTAACAAGTCCAGCTGTTTCTGATTCAACCTAGTCAAACCTAAGATCTTATATTGATCGCTACGACAGGCCCGTGACTCGCAATCGTTGTATGTTTAAAGGAAATGAATGCATTTACTTTGAAAAAATTAAATCGCATAAATATTGTGGCAGACATAAACACATAAATAGGATTACACATTGGTGTGTCGATGATATTTAGTGTATTGGTTGTATGGTTGTAACACCATAAACTGCGACTGAAACCAAACCATGACAACTAGTTAACGTGTAAAAAAAAAAGAAAAAAAAGACCAAGCCTAGAATAATTGTTTGCTGGGTGGAAAACACATTGAAATACATTTCAAATATGGTGGATACTTTATGAAGCAGTGCTTCATTTAATCTGATTTGGGAAATCACTGCCATAAACATCTATTATCCACAATGTGTTCAAATAAACTCGATATGCCCCACTGTTGCACTAACATTTCCCTTTATGGCCATGAGTCAATATCGCATTTATATTGAGTCTCTCATACTTTGTGCTTCCGCAAATATGCTTTATTGTTCCACTGATGCACTATTTATTGCTGTTTGAGCAATGTTTGCTCAAATCTATATTGGGTTGACGTTTAAGGGAAAATATATATATTTCTGCTAAAGATTTAGATCTTTACTAGGAATGAAAGGACGCATGGCTGAAGACAACAGCATGACCAAGAGAATTTTAAGTGGAATGAACTCGGGCATCATGGTTGTCATCTTTTATACTGCATTTTGTATTATTCAGGAAAGAGACGGGAAAGTGATGCCTGCCTTCTTTTTTTTTTTTAAAGCATTCTTATTTTAAATACAATAGACATACTTTTAACATGGTGTGTATGCACCTTGCTGTTATTGCCCCTACAAATCTGCCACCATTTGTTATGTTCATGTCTCATCATGAAAGTTTTAAACCATATACCCGGTCATTAAGTAAAACCTCATGTAACCTCATGTAACACAATTCTAGCACAGCTCCACACATGTAACTATTCTCATTAGATAAGATAAGGGAATAATCCTCTACTGCATGCAAACTCTTCCCCACTCTCACCTCTGACCTTTGACCGTCACAATTAGTCAGCTCATTACCTCACACTAAAGCCTTCTGGTGCCATAAAGGAGAAATCAGCTAATTACTCACAGCTCTAGTGACCCAGTTATTGAGCCTAGTCGAGCGGTTGCTATATTTGGCAGTCACATAAAAGAAGAATTAAGGAAATGGAAAAATACATTTGTGCCAGATGTGGGAAAGCATGGCATATGTTCATATACCCTCGAGGAGAGCTGAGGACTCCTCTGCAATAACAGCAGGTGGAGTCTCTTTCTCCCCTTTTTTCTTCATATGCACATATTGGTGCAGGAATAATCCTCCATGTCTTCCACAATGCCAGAATGAGAAAGACTCTAAATAAACAAAAGAATAAACTTGAAAGTGGTAGCATGATACGCTCTGATGTAACAGAGAATCTCTAAAGCAAAGCAGTTGACAAAGATCGTCAGTGCAAAAGAGAAACGGGGTTTAAAATAATGATTAAAGTCACTGTGGAAATACTGAAGCAAGATTTGAGGAGTCGTTTGGCATCCAAAAAGATCTGAAGCTAGGCTAAGAGTGCTACACACTGACCTCAAGGTTTGCAATTTGTAATAAATCCATGCGCACAAGATGCAAGAACATGCTGTATAATTTTAAGATATATTATTTCATCTCGCCATGCAGGTCACATTGTGCTTATATCTCTCAGCTGTCATCTCTGGTTGAGGCTATAGGGTGCTGAAATCAGATTATGCTACAGGCTCCATAAATTCACTTTTGTTTAGGGCGGTGGGGGGGGGGGGGGGGGATAGAATGTAATATTCCGTACAGGATCACTATATAACCATGAACATGTGAGCATCGACACAACAAAGGCCCACAGGTGGAGAAAGCCAGTTCATGAATACCATTAAAACTGTAAATGAGAAAACTCTGATAGGAGGGTTATATAAAAGAATAGTCATAGCAATCATTTATAAGCTCGCATTATTTACCTACCACATGGTGCATGTCTGCATCTTCCATCTTTGATATTCTGCTCTCAAGCCCACTTCTAAGCTCCTTGAAAATGACTGGCATTGAAACTATCTATTTCCCCCCCTCTTTTTTGAAGTTCCTTCATCCCCTTTTATTTTCCTCTTTTCTTTCCTATAGCTCTCCTTTTGTTGCCATTTTCCACTCTCCTTCCTCAATTCAAACCTCAAGACAGGTATTATACAGAATTTAATGGGGTATTCTGAAATAAGAATATTGTTTGACAGTCATCCGCCCGTGTTAGGATCAGCAGCAAAACAGCCTCAAAGAGAATCCAAGCAGTAAGCAGGCCTCAAAATTGATATTCAAGTTGCTCATAATGTGTGGGCAATAAAAGGCTATTCTCGAACTTGTTTGTGCTGTTAGCCCGTATTTACTGTACATGTACTGTCGGAGAGATTAGACTCCTCTGGGCTTTTCTAGGAGCAGAATGTGACCTAGCAAGGACCTCTATTCGTTAAGCTCTTAATTGCAAATTGAGGTCTTTGAATGATTCTGCAATAGCTGCTGCCGTTGGAGCATTAGCTGAGTAATTTATGGCTGTGAGGGAGCAGGAAAGAAAATGAGCAAGGGCAAGAAAAAGGGCATGGGTGCTTGCACAGTGCTGTTTGTTTTTGTCTCAAGAGGCATTGCAGTGGCATTTTTATTGCAGAGTTTCTCCATTTTTCTCCATTAAATTAATTCAGTTGTCTGAGTAAATGTGATTTTTTTTTTCTTGTCAAGGCATTTTATTTTTTCTTCGTGAAATTTGTAATGATGATCTTTGTAGAGAAACAGTCATTCATTTCTGTTACCACTTATTATGGACAAGGTTGCACCTATATTGCATTATTTGGTTGTTTTCAGAGAACAAGAAGCAAACCCCACACATGAACATGCAAACTCCACACAGAAGAGTCCCAGGTGTCGAGACCTGGTAGCTCTCAGCTCGGTCTGGAATCATCATTATTCTTGCTTTTAAATGCTCCAGTGACTTTTTAAAAGCATTATTTAAAGAACTACTAGGAACAGCATTTTGATAAATCCTATTTTATGCTGCATATGTTCTCATAATGTAGCGGAAAGGGAAAGATAGGCCCATACCTACACCGCAGAAGAGTTAGTAAATCAAGATTGTATATAGAAGTAATTAGATTTCAGTCCACATGTATGCCCTCTTACTGCCTTTGGCTGTCTTTTAAAAAAAATGATGTAAAAAGGAGAAAATTATGTTATTATAGACTCTCATGCAGATATTTTTTTTCCAGCTGAGAGACACTAAAAGTTGAGATAGGGAGAAATATCTTTGAACTCGATTGTGACGATATCTACAAATTATACTTTGCCTCTTTTAGCAACAACTGAGATGAGGTATTTTGGTTTTACGCTGCTCAGACAAACACAAAAGCAGTGGGAAGTAGGTTTAGGCATCGAAGCCCAGTTAGGAATTGAGACAATTTCTAAGGATCTTATTCCATCGAGATCATGGAAGTTTTTGTGCTTTGATTCTGCTTCATTGGATCCTGAACACTTTTCACTCGCACTCTCACTTCATTCTACTCCCTCAGTCAGCCAACATCCAGCAGCACCTTGTCACAAATGTTCAGTGAAAATTAAATCACCTTCGTCCTGTTCTCAACAGCGAGACAGTAAACATGTTATATTTAAAAATAATAAATCCCTACAATCTGAGTCAAACTCATAATGCAGGAATTTATTTTTTCATAGATGAACATCTGCAGATTCCAATTACAAGCAACCAGTTTATTGCTGCTACACTAGCAACAGTGATCCCCCAATGTGATATAAACATCCAACAGGTATTTACTGCTTGAATGGGTACAGCCTTTATGCGGCTGCACCTCAGCAGCCACATGAGACCTAGAATTGTGAGTGAACTTATTTCACATAAATCTATACGAGACTAGAAAACAAATTGAAATACAGAACATCACAAAACACACAGAATGGCTTGTGTGAACGTTTTTTATTTTTATTTTTTAATTTTTATTTTATCTGTGCAATGAATACAATTCCCAGCCCTAGTAGCCCGGCCTAAATGTACCCTTTACATCCTAGTGTTAATCATATTGAATCACCATTTGCCATCTTTTCTGTTACGCAGTGAGGTGGGATCAAGAAGAGAGCAAAGTTAAATTAAATATATAATATATGAAAAAAAGAATTATATTTGCCACTTCCTCAATTTTCTATTCCCAGAGCATTCAGTCTGAGGCCTCTGGCAGTCTGTGTGTGAAAGGACCAATCAGGAGCCGTGAAATACTTACCGGTATACTTAGACAACACAGGAGGATGCTGTGGAATGCATTGCAGATACATTCACTTCTAAAAAGAATTTTTAGAGAAATAAAAAAATGTCTTTGCATACAAAGCATGCATGTGATGCATGCAATGTCATATTACGATCACTGCACTATATGCAGAGTCTTAATTTCTTTTTATTAAGTTTTGTTGAGTGGTGCACTGTTGCTAATAGAATTTCCACCTGGGATCAATAAAGTATTCTGATTCTGAAAGTATTCACAGCCACACTGTGATGCATCAAAATATTATATAGCATTCATTTCTGGAACTTTGTGAACAAGACCAACATTTTCCAGCAGCTACGTGACATGGCCTTCTTAAAAGGCTTTGAGTATCTTGGAAAGGAATAGTCATAAATAAGATGGAGGATTAAAGAAAAACCTTTGAGACCATTTTCAATAAGAGCAGCAGACAAAACAAGTCTAAGGACCTCTGGGGGTTTGATGCATGAGGAGAAAAAGAGAGATGACCGGCCACAGATTTCCTGCAGTTGTTTTTTCTTTCTCATTCAAAATTCCCATTGCAATTCATTCAATGTTATTACATTGCTGCTTGTAGCAGTTTGGTAGGTTTAAAACTGTAGAAAACCACAAATCATTCATTGAATTAATGCCTTGTGTCCATGAGCAGGTTTACAGAATCTCTGAAAAGTTTTTTTTCAACATGATACACAGCAGCTTGTTCATTTTCAATTTGGTGAGAAAAATAATAGATTTGTTTTAAATGTATTCAAATTAAACAAAAATCTGCAAAATTCACTAGTTGTTTTTGTAATAAAATTTGCTGACTTCTTTTTGGCAGTCAGATTTGTTTGAATGTTCGAGTTTTGGTTGAACAAAATAAACAATTTTAAAGTGAAACTGCTACAAGCAGAATCACTTATTTGATCATCAGAAGTTCTTCTTAAGTATAAATCGTCATGTGTACACTTTTATTTCATGTTAACTTTGAACAGGGACAGCACAGAGGCGCAGTGGTAAGCGCTGTTGCCTCACAGCAAGCAGGTCTCAGGTTCAGGTTCAGATCTGAACCTTTGCAGCCTTTCCAAGAGGAGTTTGCATGTTCTCCCCGTGTCTGCGTGGGTTCTCTCCGGGTTCTCCGGCTTCCTCCCACCACCAAAAACAGAAAGGTGGATTGATATATCCGTATATGTGAGTGTGTCTGTCTATGTGTGGCCCTGTGATGAACTGGCAGCTTGTCCAGGGTGTAACCCCGCCTCTCGCCCATTGACTGCTGGGATAGGCTCCAGCACGACCTGGTAACGGACAAAACGGTGAAAGAAGATGAATGAATGGATGATATTTTGTAGACCTCCATGGTCTAACCTTCCCGTCTTTCTGAGGAATGTGCAACTGTGTCTCCCAGCAGGCGTTTCTGCAGGAATAGGATGACTGGGAAAACCCAGACCAGCAACGTGACCAACAAGAATGACGCGCGATCACTCAACTCCCGCGTCTTCATCGGCAACCTCAACACAGCTGTGGTGACCAAGGCTGACATTGAAGCCATCTTTGCCAAATATGGCAAGATTGTGGGCTGCTCGGTGCACAAGGGCTACGCCTTCGTTCAGTACGTCAGCGAGAGGAATGCCAGAGCAGCCGCGGCCGGAGAGAACACCCGGGTCATTGCTGGACAATCACTAGGTAATGTTGTCCACTGGACTCGGTTTGCAGCCCAAACCTTTAAGTGGAAATGTATTGTTCATGAATGGTACCAAAATGGAAAATACATTTCCTTTTGCAACCTGCACACACTGGACCTACAATATATAACTCATTAGCTTAATATAAATCAGATAACCTTATCTTAATTGCTTACCATGTAACGGGCCCCTTATTCCCTCACCATTTGCCTCCTTTCCCTTGTACTTTTACTGGTATATATATATATATTTAGATAGATAGACCTGTTGGTCCTGGATAATTGCACTGCTATTTGCAGACTCAGACGTGTTAGCAGTGCATTACTGTAGATTGTTTGCATGGAAAAAAAGCAATTTATTTGTTCTCTCTCACACACACGCACACACACACACAAGAGCAACATTTTCTCTGTGTCTGTGCTGGTTCCCTTGTGATTCTGCGGCTTGCTCCCACAGCCCAAAAGCATGCATCAGAGATGAATTGGTGACTCTAAATGGCCTGTAGGTGTGAATGTAGGTTTGTCATCTGGGACACGCTGCAGCCCCTAGGGACCCTGCACAGGATAAGCAGTTAGAGAATGGATGGATGGACGTAACAAAAGTAAATCCACATTAAATGAGGAGTACGATTGGAGATTTGACACAGATTGTATTAATCTCAGATCTTGAAGCATGTTATTTCAAATTTAACATGATTATAATTATTTTTAATCAATGTTACTCGAAGACGTACATTTTCTGGCTAATAGGTGGATGTTTTTTTATGTTTATTGAAGGCAATCTGATCTCTATCTGTCTGACCACTAAAACCTTGAAATAATTGTGAAAAGTAAGAAACATCCTGTTGCCACGTGAGAAAAGGATCCAGTATCCATTTTTCGAGGTGAACGCCGCAATGCTGCGAGGACATAAGGACAACTCTGAAATAATGACAGATTGACAAATGTAGAGACGGCAATAAACATTCAGTCTGGCATTCAGTGGCTTCCTGTGAATCGTCTTATATTACTTATTGATTCGTTTAACGCCTCCATGGAAAATAAGCATAATCGTCAACTCCAACTGTGTCATTAAATATGAATATATGAGAGCATCTGCAAGTCCGCCCGCTTTCTGCCCAGTGTCATGCATTTTTATGAAATTACATGCATGTATATAAGCTGTAAAACTAGCTTCGTGTTGTGTTCACATCAGTCTGCCAGTAACTATTCAGGAGGTATTTATGTATTGCAGGAAAACATAATGACTAAGACTCCTTTTATACCTTTAGAGCAGGGGTCCCCAGACCTTTTCCTGTGAGGGCCACATCACTTTTCCCTTCTCTGATGGAGGGCCGGGGTCAGTTTGTACAGGAAAAGTGTGATGATGGCAGGGGGGTGCCTAAACATTTAGGGGCCGAATGCAGAGGCGGGCTGTAGTTTAGGGTTCATCTCACCATCACAACTACATACAGTGACATGAATGGAGTGTCACACACGCAATGCCTCTCACACCCAAACTCAGTCTCTCTCCAGCACTATCACGAAGTGCAGAGGCAAAGAACGACTGGATCAATCAGCTGATCCAATACAGCTGCAGAGGACCAAACAACAAACCCCAAATTCTTGTAAGAAACCCGAATGCTGCACACCTTGGTTCCGAACCCAGGATCTTCTAGCAGGGAGTCAAGTGCACTACCCACTACACCACCTAGACTTTACCCCATCAAACATTAGGATAAATAGACAGTAGCATTGTTGACTTTAGACTGGTTTTGAATCCAGTACGACGTCACCTACAATATCAACTCCGGTAACAGGGAAAGGACGAGTTTGGTCTGTTGTTTCATAGAATTCTCGGCTTCACATTTGATATCTTGATTAAAATGGTTTTGTATTCAGCCGCTTTTACACCTTTCCCATTCTGAATCAATTCTTGTAAAGTATACTAAACCTAAATAAATGATGTGCCTGTAGTTATCTCACTCGATGCACAATATGCTTTGATTAGATTTGATTGAAACGTTATACACTCTACTTTGAGATATATTGGATTGGCCAAGTCTTTTATTTAGTCCTGATAGGTTTGCTCTACAGCTGCCGTTTGTGTTACTTTTAATCTGAATTGTGGGACAAGGCAGAGCTGCTGTTCCAATCTCTATCAATAAGACTTGAGCCTCTGGCAATTAGCGCAGCAAAATGTCATTAGGGGAATTATCCGGGAATTCTGAATATAAATTGTGTTTTATGCAGATGATTTGTCGATTTCCTTTTTTATTGGACCGCCCATCATCCCTCTCTGCACTCTAGCTGCTTTAATCTCTTGCTTTTGAACCTACTAAACTTTAACAAATGATTCATTTCTGGATATTTTCTCAAACACGGTGTGTAATTGCAAAATGTATTTAAGATAATGGCATCCCCCAGATTTATACTTTGGTTTCAAAACATTCCAATTACACTTTTCTCATTTTTTTTATATTGATTCAATAATAATGGCACTTGTTCCTGAATGTGAATGCGGTTAGCAGGAGCTAACATAGCATTGCCAGTTTGTCCCTTGTCCGGATAAATGCAGAGTTGCGTCAGGAATGGCATCCGGCGTAAAATTTAGCCACAAGAAGTTATGCAGATCAATGTAAATAATAATGTAATCGTGTGATCTGCAGTGAGAGCAGGGAGAAGGTAGAAGAGAATTTAGAGAAGTGGAGCTCTGCTCTAGAAAAGAGAGGAATGAAGTCGAGCAGGAGTAAAACAGAGTACTTGTGTGCAAATGAGAAGGTCCCAGGGGGAACAGTGAGGTTACCAGGAAGAGACGTAAAGAAGGTAGAGGACTTCAGGTACCTCGGCTCAACAGTGCAGAGTGATGGAGAGAATGTGGAAAGGAGGAGAAGAACCATGTGCAGGCTGAAATGGGTGGAGGAAAGTATCCGGTGTGCTCTGTGATAGGAGAAAGTTGATTTGCTGTGGCGACCCCTCACAGGACAAACCGAAAGTAGAGTAGTAGTAGTTGCTGTTTGGGCTTACAAAATCCATTGAATCACAAATACTCACTTAGACAGTCCTAGAAATGTGGAGATGTATCTAATATTATTACTAGGCTGATAATGGTAGTCTTAATTTACTAGAAAGATTTGTTTGCACAAAAAGTGAGCTCTGATACACCCAAGTGGCAGCAATTGGAGTCTCATGTGGCAAGAAACTGTTCTCTTTCTGCTCCTCTGTTTTCCAGAGAAATGTTTTGAGAATAGCCCCGTGTGTCTGCAAGAAGATTAAAATTCAACTTTATAAATCAACAATAAGGTTGCTTCAAGAACTCAAACTTTCTGCACACTAATCAATTAGATAAATACGTCTACACTAGGAAAATGTTTGTTGTGTCTAATTATAGGTAGTTAAAACAATTTTACTTCCAAATTTGTGCTGCCGTTTTCTAACTCGTTTTATTTACCATTTGGTCTGATCAAATTTGCAATCAAGGCAGAAGAGGCAATCATCAGTTTATCTCTGCGTAATGACAGGTTGCTCCTAATCCGTGAAAAGATTAGGTACATTTTTAAGATTAGAAAAATATATTAACTCACTAATGTATTTAATATTTATGACAAACACGATGTACTAAATGTTCTCCAGGTCACATGTTCTGGCTTGGTCCACATTCATGTGTGCCACGTGATTTGTCTGCATCATTTCATCCCCTTTTAGAGGCTCCTCTCATTGTCATGCACACTGAAATACCACCACAGGTGTATAATCTGAGAAACACAACAGACACACGGAGAGAAAGAAAAGAATAAGTTAGCAACCGATTAAACTCAAGTATTCACTTCCATAGCAAGGAGTGCTTCTGCTCATTGTAGTGACACCAGAGGTGCCAAAAAAATAACGTCTCCCTCTGCCATGGAAATAATCCCTTTATTCTCCTCCTTTATTCTGATGTGCTTGTGAAAGTTAAACCTTATCTTTTAAACATGAACTTTATATTAGATTATTAGAGTCTGGACTTATGCTGAAGATATGCTGTTAGCACTAGGTGCTGTCTGCAGGATGTATACATTCATATTTTGCAATGCAGTCCAGTTTTATTGAATTACACACAGTGAATATTGACCTGAGCAACATCTATGTAAACTAATGACATGTGGCAGGAGATGAGCAATAAGTCTCCAGCAATTATTTTACTAGATTTAGCCTCTTTGGACATTATCAGATGAATCTAAAATTAGCAAAACATTTAAGAATACTATTTCGTTATTAAAAGAATTAAAAAAAACAGTATAGTGTTAATTTGTTTGATTGTAATTGCTAGATGGAAACAATCTGAGCCTTAATTTATGCTTTGATGAATTTCCACCTTTAAACACAAGATGGCGATGAAATTATAGAAATGAGGGCACTACTTTCTCACTCTGCATGTATACGAAACAAATGCTGTCTGCGTTTAGTTTTGAATATTCAAGGACATTTTTCTTTCTATCAGAATTGTTCTTTTTTTTTAATGACAAGAAATATTTTCTATGCTAGAGTGTATCATGTTTTCACAATTGGTATCAATAAATGGATTTATGGATATTTGGTATACACAAACAATATAAAGGTACAGAAATGTCGTTGTCCTAAGAACAGCCTACAGCATATCCAAATCTGAGCAGTTTCAACACTATATATACACCATACAACAGTATACTGGAACAAAGAGAGCTGCACATTAGTCACTAAATTTAGACCATGCATGAGGTGGACAACGGCATAAAAATTAAGATTTCATAAAAACAAATGGGTTGCAGGTAGGTGAAACAAAACATAATTAGTAACAAATATTGTTATTACCTGCAATGACTCCCAAGCAGTAAAAATGAAATATGCATCTTCATATTAAAAAAGGACACTTTTGCTCAAGGCGTTTAATAAAACCTAAAATGTATTCTCTGTACTGTGCAAAAATTCTGCCCTTTCAAATTTACAAGTTATAAATATCAGCTTTTAGCGGTACCGCTGTAACATTATTACAGGCATGGGAACATTTATCTTGACACAGAGAGCTGCCTCTCTAATTTTGAAAGTAATTTGTTGAAACCAAAAACTCAAGGGTGGTGGGTGGATGATTTATGCCTATTCAGATGACCTGAGAGCCAATCTGTGCATCATTAGTCACAGACAATGCGGCAGTGAAGTCTCTGCAATGAATTATTTTTAGCTATTACATATTGCAAGCCATCCACTTCGATTTGCTGTCCTACTTCAACCAGTTTATTTTTCGAAATCAGTTTTAGGTTTTTTTTTGTTAAGATATTTTTTTATACTGGTGAAGACGGTTGTGCAGATGCACTTGAGGAAATGTTACGTCAGCATATTTATGCACTGAATGCTCATTATTTATCAACTGCCCTTCGATTGAAGTGGTCCATTTCACTAACTGCTCAGCTCCATCTTTGGGGTACACCCAGTTACCCTTGAGCTTGATTGAATTTGAATCGATCGGAAAAGCAGTGTTGCTCCAGTGGCCACTTAAAGAAATACCGTAATATAGAAGAGTACAAAACAATGTAGTAATATTATAGTAATATTTTCAAGCTACACATACAATATATTCAACCACGGTTTACCAAATGAAAATTTACAGTTTATAAAAACATGCATGATCCAAATTCAAAGCAATAGTTATTTTTAAAACAGTCCTAATTGATTGGTTTTCTTTCTCTTTTAAATTTAAGATTGGATAAAAAAAATTCACTGGTCAGATAAAACACAACTGGAAAAAACATTTGTATCATTGAATCATTTGTAACTTTTGTTGTCTTGATAAATATTTGTAAATGTAATAATTTGGCTGACATATTAATTATGTAAATCATGTGCAGATTAATCCATGAAAAAAAATCCATTGTATTCATAGACATGATGAGTAAGAGAGTAAGACGTAGACAATTTTATCAATTGAAAATGAAAAAATACAATATTTATTCTCCACAAGGAGAGTGCAAGTGAACAAATTATTCATGTAAAAGCAAGGTGATTTTTTTTTTTTTTTTTTGTGGTTGCACTGGGAGAGGCTTCATTAAATTCCTGGCTAGGGAATTAACAATTTGTAGCATGATTAATATATTGAATAAACAGTTACAGAGTAGCTGTAGTACCATTTTCCTCTTTATCCATATTAGTTACTTCAATTTCTTATCAATTCTCTCACGGTAGCAGACATTTAAGGGTCCGAAATGTAAATCTTCTTAAACTGTCACTCCTGATTTTTGTTCAACCTGTGTGTTCCTGCATCTGGAGCAGAGTGGAATTCTTAAGGCTAGAGTTCCCCCTGGAACCGTTTGACGAATGGTATATTCTGAAGCGGCTGGGCTGTGAGGCTGGAGCTGGAAGTGCGCCTGGCACTCAGTCTATTTTTGGGCAGAGAGTAAGGGAGGCACAATCGACACAGTAGAGCCATCACCTGTGTTTGCCCGCTTGTCGTGACAATGTACAAAGGCAGACGTCGCAACCAGAGATGTAAGTATGAGGCCTTGATTTCTGCTAACATGAAGTTAATGCTGTTGGTTTCAACTTAAAGTTGATAAACCTAGGAGTTCCTAGGGGTCTAGGGGTCGTTTACTTATTTTGCAATGACATTTCTCCTCTACAAGAGATTCTTAATTAATCTGTAGTATTATTAAAATACATTTACTGTGTGTGCAGCTGACTTTGCAGTGGTTTTCTGTTCAGTTTATTGACATCTGTATCATCTGCAATTTGTCTCTCCTACTGTGGATCAGGATGTGTCTGCATTTGCGTGTAAATTAAAAATGTTGTGGGGGAAAAAAAATGAAACCCTAATTTGATCTTGAAATAAACTATGGAAATCATTCACGATAATCATGCATTATAGAGGTATTTCATCCTTTTGCTTTTCACTGGGATTGTATGAGAGATTCATTTTTCTGCTGTGCTTTGATCACAGCAAGGAAATTGCTGCCTACATGGCATAACATTTCTGTAGGTCGACTACTGCTTTGGATTCATAGGGGCCGTATCCATGTCTTGATTGGACTGCATAAGTGAAGGAAAACACTTCTGCAGTCATTGCTTCAGGTGTGATGTGCGCCTGTGTGCATGAGAGGCATCTGATGGGAGAATTTATGCTTGGTTAGACGAGTGGCTTAATTAATAATTCATAATATAAATTATTAATATCTATATCCACATTTTCATTTTCAAAATCCATTAGTATAGTCTGTGTGTTTTGCATTTGAAATAAGATATTAATATTTATAAAGCTGTAATAAAGTTAAGGCTGACGGACAGAAAAACATTGTCATTAATAGAATTAGCAGTGGCTCCGTTCCAGTCGAGTGTCCCGTATGACCATGTGACAGGGAGCCAACTGAAACCGGAGCAGTTAAATGGAATGAAGTCCTTGTTGTGTTGTTGTTGATGTTGTTGTTGTTGTTGTTGTTGACGTATGCAAAACCCGTGTCAAACTGTGACATAAAAAGTCCCTTTAATTAAATTAATGAAAAAAATGAAACCATATATTATAACGTGACTGTTTTTTGCTCTCTCGACAATTTACAAAATTACAACCACATAAGACAACAACAATCATCACAAACTTTATTTCAGTTATTTAATGTATTAATTTGAAATGAATAAAAATCAATGATTCCCAACCTTTCAAGGCTTGTGATAGTGTAACAACATTTCATTGTGACACCTTTTTAACTCTACACCTTTTAAAGGCTTGAAGTTACCCACTATTGTGTATATATATATATATATATAAACAAACATTAGGAGAATATCTGAAAAACATTATTAGTTTTCCTCTTATCCTGTAAATTGTTTAAAGAGCACTCTTATTTTTATTTACAGCACTTTAAAAGTGGCACAATTTATTGAATGGCCAAATGTTGTTTTTTTTACGTTTACGTTTGCTGCTACATGAAGTCTCCATGAACAAGCCCAGTAAAGCACAACGTGGCACAGAAGTGAGTTGTGTGCCTCCCTTTTATGACTCTGTTGCTCATCGGAGGTGAAGTTTCAGTGCAGGCATACAAGTGGTTCCAAAGAGGTTTCAGCAACCAGATTTCTTTCCAGCTTTCCACATAGCTTCATGAATAAGAAATACTAAAGCGATGACCCAGCTCAAGAAGTTAAAATGTTACAAAATAGTTACATCATAAGCAGAACTCCAAAATGGCAAATAGGGAAAATCTGCACTAATAGTTCAAGGGTGATGAAATGCTATACTGACTCTCCCGAGGCCATGGTGATATGCTCATTATGATTTAATGCAAAAGTCAACACATAACCGTGTTGGGATTTTCACCTTGTGCAATACTTGGTGATTGCATACAAGAGCACCCCCCCTCGAACAAAATATATATCCAATGCAATATATGGAGCACAGTCGATGTGAACATTTTACAATTCCACATCATGTTCCACCTAATGGAGCATAACTCAGCAGGACTAATGAAAATAGCTTTATTACTGGTAGATACTCTTAGCTTGAGGACAGGCTGCCAAATTTCTGTGCTGCCAAGTAACAATTTTCTTTAAGAGGACGAAAGAGCAACGTGCAAGGAATGCATTAAGGCAGGACAGGCAGCTGAGCAATGAATTTACCCGGCGCTCTGTAACCAGAACTGCAGAACTTTATGACACTGTCCAGGTAGGTAAGATAATATTGGTGATTGTCTATATGGCTCCACATGCAATATAACACACTGACATGATTCAAAGTTAGGATATTCTATCCATCCATGCATTTTCTATTAGATGAGACAATCGTCTCATGACATCTACAGCCACTTCTCCCAAAATTTTGGCAAGTAAATTTAAGATATTCCTTGAATGCCAAAAATAACAGTAATTAAAAACATATGACAAGCATGTCTGATCTGAATGTGCGTAAACGACCTGGATGCTGCACCCTTGCCTTGCCTCCAGTCATTCATGGAATTCCTACCCCAAAAAAATCAACAGTGGCTAGTAATACACAAAGATCTCACAGATCATCTTTAAAAGCCAGCATATGGAAAAACTGCTGACCTCCTGGACTGCGACAGGGGAAATCTTGACCTTTAAAGATCAGAATCTGTTGTTTTCTGTTCAGTTCTTATTGTACCCACTTTAAAATAATACATAGGCTACAATAGAAAACATGGCCCAAAAACACATTCCATCTGCTTCTTGTTTGCTTCCTGTGCATTTTACATCGGCTGTCTTGTTTCGTCCATTGTGCATGAGATGGGATTGCAAAAGGATCCTCTCTATAGTAAGTGCCATTGTCCCATCCATTTAGTTTGTAATCAGCGTTCGTTATAGGAAAGTTTAAAACAATGCAAATTAAAAAATAATTTATAAAAGGAAGGAGCCTGTTTTGGAAAATGTGAGAAGAAGAAAATTACAGACTTGTGTCCTAAATTTAGTCTGTAAATGTCAAGGTTGTCAATCTAAGTGCATTAACCAAATATTTGGACTTTGTTGCTTTACATCTCTTGTCAAAGTCCCTCTTTGCTTTACTAAAACATTTCAGTAATTTCCATAATTATCAATAATTACGGTTTCTGGTACAATTATTAAATAGCAATAAATGAATCTACAGTTATCTGATCAGGAAGATAAATGTAACTCGTCCCCACATTCACAGTGACATATACAGATACACATTTACACTGTCTACGCTTTCCATCTTGGACACCCTGCCCTACTTGAGGAAACACACCTTCAGGTATGAGCTGAAGCCCCCTTGTACCCTTGCGCTGAGATCAGAGAAGATTCATTTTCCCCTGTCAGATTCACAGGATGCAGGAACACAGTGTAGATGGAAAGTGTGACGACTGTCACGCAGGAAGCCTCTTAGTGGCACATTTGTATTCACGCAGCTCCCTGCATGATCTCTTAATCAAATACTGCTCGCTTGCACTCAGGAAGACTGCTACACTAAAGATGGAGTGTGTTCTGAGTCAGGCGCCATCCTCTGCCTGCCAAAGATTATGTTTAGGCATTATTTGAGGCAGGAAATGAAATGAATTGACCTTTTCAGTTGCTTAGGACAAGCCGCATTGTATTCTACTCATTTAACCGTTATAATCACTTCCTAAGAGCCATAAAGAAAAAACAAGTTGCCATGTGAATTCTCTTCTGATGCATTATTTGAATAACCTGAATAAAGAGGGAAATTGCTATGATGCTATAATTCAGCTTCTACTTGTCTAAAGAGAAGCAACAAAAGAGCTATACAGTTATTTAACTGCTTTTTTGTTTGAACTCAAACTCATCCCTGTGGGCTGGTTCCTCTCTCTCCCTCTCTCTCTCTCTCTCTCTCTCTCTCTCTCTCTCTCTCTCTCTCTCTCTCTCTCTCTCTCTCTCTCTCTCTCTCTCTCTCTCTGTATGTACCACTACTTATTTCCTGCGCCTGCTCTGGCTATAATGGCTCATCCACACATCCACAGATCATGAGCTCAAGGGCAAGCAGAGCTGACAGGTCAATATCCAACTAAAAGACACACACACACACACACACACACACATGCATACACGCGCAATAAAGCAGCAACATTCTCACAGGTAATTTAGCTTCATTAATATGAATGAACAAAACTGTGTCAGAGGCCTCTGGAGTAGCGTTGATGATGATGATACCGCTGAAGGATCCAGTGTGGATGGATTAAAGTGATGCTGACCTTTGTTGCCGTTGGAGACTGTCAATTAGAATGCTGGAGATTAATGCTTTCATCTGGGACACTGAAGAGGGAAGACGGTACGAAAACATCCCTGCAATCTCGGAGTGTGACAATCTAGAATGTGCAGGATTAAAACCAAACGTGTTTCATCGTGCATATAAAGTTCTTTTTACGGCTGAATAATAACATAGAGTATAAAAATATTTCTAATTTCATTTATAGATTTGTAACATTATATAAAATTGGTGTTAACTAAAATATCAGCTGAGCCTGTTTATAATGCTGACAAGGTTCTCCTTCTTTCACACACACACACACACATATATATTTTTTTGAATACGTCTTTGGCACAGTTAAGGCCATTTCTGCGTGCGTATTTTGTGTTGTTCCTGTGCTTCTGTAGATTTCCTCCACATCATCACCCAGGGATAATTCTCCTGTGAGTTGTCCTTGGCCAAGGTCCTTGACTGTGAAGTTGAACTGAATGGCTTCCCGCTGTTCCTCAGGAGAGGAGGTGAAGAGCAGTGAGGGGGGTTATTTTCATACAACTCTGAAAAGCAAATTCCTCTTTATTCCTCTTATCGTTCTAGAGGTTGGCCACTGGTTTCACAGATTGAGTGTTTGATTTAGTTTGAAGCAAACTCATTTTCTTTCTTTTGTTTTGTTTTGTTGAATTGATGTGGCCCACTTGTTTGTTGTTTGCCTGCAACATGAAGCGACCCTTTACATGCCCTTCAGTGCAGTGCGATGCCAGATATCGTATGCAGTATCACTCAAGTCCTAACTGGCTATTGCTTAGCAACACAGTCTCCATCTTCCCCATCTCCATTCACCACCTTTTTATAGCTACACATTTAAACATACAAGCAGAGAGTCCCTCCCTCCTTTTTTTCCTGTACATAATTAGTAGAATAAGTGCAATTAATCAGGAACTCAGTTTTTGCCTGTCAAGTCTGGATGGTCTGGATGCTGTGAGGTGGTGGCTTTCATTTCTGAGTGCTTTTTAATGCTTCGCTCTCTCTATAATGACCCCAGCAGGGGGCCAGTGGAGCGCACACTTTACATTGTGAGCCATTTATCACATCTTCATGGACCCTAATGATAATGATACAGTCATCCCATTGCGCCTGAGAGCGGTTGATACATCATTGCATTAGTCCAGTTGGTAGAGAGGTGAATGCGGAGGAGCCAGGAGGAGAAGGGACTCCAGGAAAAGCAGCATGCATGTTCTGCATGGAGCGTGTTTGAAGAACTGGACAGGTGCAGCCGCTGGTGTGTGTGTGTGAATATGTGACATAAAGGTGCAAGGAAAACAGAGATTGTACATTGTTGAATTCATAAGCATGATGTGTGAAAGTCGCCTCTCCTTCAATTATCATTTCTACCCGTGAGAAAAACACAAATCAATAGCGCACTCAGGTGAAGATTTGATTTCAGTTCCTGCTATGACCTTTGCAGCTGGACAGGTTCCAAAAAAAAAATTAATACAGAACCGATTCTTTATCTGTGCAAGTTGTTATAGCCTTCACGGGTGATTGATCTATCAGACAGGATCTCTCCAGCGTGTGTGTCTGTGTGTGTGTGTGTGTGTGTGTGTGTGTGGGTGTGGGTGTGTGTGTGCGTGTGCGTGTGGGTGTGGGTGTGAGTGTGCGTGTGTGTGTGTGTTTGCAGTTTTTTGTGTGACCGCCTCACCACTCACGGCTGATTGGGTATGAGCACTCAGACAGAGCACGACGATACCATCCTGGTTCGGCTCGTCGTGATCTACTGAAGTATTTCAGTAGGATTTCATTTTTACTTGACTTTTTAACTCGGTCAGTAAACAGCTGATGCGCTGGTTGGTGCACTTTCAAGTCGGACCATCTTTCACCTACAACTGTTTTCTGACTGCGCATGCACACACACCTCATCCCTCTATTTATAAAGTCTCTGAAAAGGCCCAGTTATTGTTCTGGCTTTTCTGTTAGTCTGAGCATTTCAGCTATTTGTAACGCAGCCCCAGCCACAGGTTCAGTAGGTAAGTTCAACCAAAGCTTAAAATGCTTAGACGCTACACAGGTAGTCCGACCAGGTTCAGCTTTTATTTGAGATTATAATCGGGTGTCCGACCATATGAATCAGCACAACAGAGCTTGGGAGCTAGGAAGAAGGAGAAATATGTCGATTTGGTGGATACCATATAAAAGTAGAGGCCATCCGTCTCACATCCAATCAGTCACGGCCCAAACAGAACACACGAGCAAAAAAGAAAATCCAATGTCAACACAGATACAAATTATAAGGGACATCTTTTTCAAATGTTGTGTGAATCTGCAGAGGTTCACTAAGCCTTGCGTAAAACATTTGAGAAATCTCCCACAGCAAAATAATTTTATCTGCCAGGATACCGGAGAGGTTCAGTTTACAATTCAGTGTGAAGCCTGAAATGGTTTGATTTGATTACCCTCTGGATATTTGTCTGCGACGCTCTTCCTCTAATCTCACTCTGTTTCATTTATTCCTCACAAACTAATGCTTTTTTCACAGGCATCACCCAGCTGATGGAATGCGGAATATTTTGGTGCACATTTGTGCAAAACTTTGCAACATAAGTGGCATTGTGCTTTGTGCTTTCACAAAGGCTAACAGATATGTTCCACTTGGGTTTCTGTCGTTTGTCGAAACACATGATTTATAAAGAAAATCTGAAAAGATTAAGTTTAAGCTTCAATTAAAATCCTATTGAATATGTGTTTTCATTCAAACACAGTAGGTGTGTAGATACAGCCATATCCTACACACAACTGTCTTTCGCTTGTTCAAAATGCGTCCTGCATATCATCAGCTTCAACTGTGACATCAGGACATTCTTATTCTTATTTTTTTGTCTTTAGATATCAACATGGCAGGAGAGCCAAAACCATACAGGCCTAAGATTGTCTCCAAGAGGCCTCTGTCATCGCTCTACAGGTCTGTCTGAAAGTGTGAAATGAACATGAAGATAGAACCAGCCTTGAACAATGATCTGAGAACAAGTGGGAAAACATGGCGGCTCGAAATGCAGCAGAGTTCATGAGTAGTTTGGGCAGAGGGCTGCCGACTGGGCCGATAACTGAGACAGAAGTCAGACGTTCAACCGTTATGGATTTCTTGACTGAAGGAAAGCACCAGACAAATGATTCAGCTTAGCTGTATATGTGGTCAGGGCTTATTGTTTATAACCCGTAAATAAAGACGGTAACTCCAGATGTTGTGACTTCCATGCTAACACATGCTCATATACTCTTAGATGCATTTAACCCTCTTGCAGAATAATGGATACAGCCTCCTTTATCTTTTCAGTGGCTACGAGTTTGACTATGACTACTACAGAGATGATTTCTACAGCAGGTATGTAGAAAAGACAATCTGATCATAAATGGAAGCACAATGTGGCTGAAGAAAAAAGTGAAAAGTGTCCTTTTCACTTTCCGTATTGTTCGCCACGTTTTCCTAGATATCTTCCCCTTGGTGTGCCCTTTCCTTTCTTCCCATTTCCAAGTCAGCTACTTAGACAAAGATGAGTTTGGTGCAGAATAGCCCATTTCCATCTGAGACAAAGTAACTACGTTATCATAGGCATAACGAATGTCATATTAGGGAGGTTTTTATTCCTCCCCGTTGGGCTTACTAATGATGCTTTTATCCGCATAGGCGAGTGTGGAATGTCAGATAGTTCCCTGGCTGGTCATTTGCACTGCGCGGCAGAGAATGTATCTTCCTCCTGACATTTTCATTGGTTTGTTTACTTCCTCTATTTTGCAATATCTCAGAGAGTTTAATGCTTCAGCTTTGACTCAATTGGATGTGTCATAGGCAACGGGGGGATACGACCTGGCTGGATGGCTGCGTTTTCAATAAGTACACTGGCATTAAAAGCAAACAACAAATGCTGTACAATCTTTTTCATCACGCCTGCTTTTCTCTTTGCATGTGCTTCTTATTTCTTGAATAACGATATGCCAGGCATGTACAAGTGACTCCTAGAAAATCAATCTTGATCGCACAACTTGCCCGTAATAAATGGAGATCATTGCTTCCTGCGTTCCATAAAAGGCTTTTTCTGCACATTGAACATTCTGCAATACTTCTATTGATGGTGTGGTATATACTATTTTCCATGCTGTCCTCAGACTCTTTGAGTACCACGGCCGTGTTGCTCCTCCATCCCGGGCTGTGATTCCCATCAAGCGTTCTCGGCTAGTTGTCCCGCCTGCTCGTAGAGCCAAATCCTCCTTTCCAGTCAGGGTCTGTTCTTCCTCTTCGTCGTCCTCCTCCTTTTCCTCCTCCAGGGTTCTGAATGTTGGTTCTTCAAACGCAGCTCCTAAATGTATGTCTCATTTTGTTTCCATTAAGTCTCTGTGTTCCGATTTATTTATATTAAATTATTTGTCTTAATTTTAGAGAAGATCTTTTTTAGAATAGTATTGTATTCTCTAATGAGTATTGTATTCTCTAACGAGTAAATGATCTGTTAAATAATACAATAACAAGGCAATAAATACATAAATGAATACAGAATCAGACAGACTAATCATGAATTACTTTCCCAACGCTTCAGGTAGCTCGGACACTTGTAGTTTGTTACCGCTATACTCTTCATGTGTGCCTTAAGGATGTAAGGCAGCAGCTGACTAGCTTAGCTTTGAACAAAGATATAAAGATGAGAAACATTATTAGCTTCTAATCAGTATTCTGCCCAACATGTGTTATAGTGACAAGTAATAATCTTTGACTAACACCCTTATACACGATTTTTAATTACCTTCATTGTAAAATGCGGGAACAGTACAGAGGCTGTTATAACTGTGTAAGTCTCCTTGTCAATCACCAAGTTAGTTATGCTTATGCTGGATTAATATATGCTCGCAGTGAAGACGGATCAGCTCCTAACAATCAAAAAGGAGCTGTCACAGATCAAGACCAAGATCGACTCGCTGCTGGGAAGGCTGGAGAAGATTGAGAGGCAGCATCGCTCTGACATTGGTAAGATTTGCAGGGTGGGGTGGGGCCCTGCCTGCATGCACATAAACAGGGCTCCCCCTGTGTAAATGTGCTCATGAGGCAAGGAAATGAAAGACATGCAGAGGGCAAAACGTTAAAGTAAATGTCAGAGCTTTAAGGAGCGGCTGAGCTGAAAGAAATGGCTTTCTATTATGAGAAGTGATAGAGCAGATCCAGAAATCCATTATACTCTGATGTTAAATGGCAGTCGCTCCCTGTTTTGCCAGACTTGCAGAGGAAACAAGAGGAGGCGTGTGAGTGTCGCCATGGTGATTCACCAGACCACTCTGGTGGAGAGGAAGTAGAGGGGACAGCCGAGGCGGAGGCGGGGGAGACGACGGACGGCTGCGAAGACTATGACGATGGAGGCGCCAGTGATATGGTGAGCAGGCCAAGTAGCCACTTACAGTCTGAACGAGAAGTGAGTGGGGTGAGATGCGCAGCTTCTGATGTACATGCATGATTAACTCTTTGAGTGCCATTCACATCTAAAGATGTTTTTTGAGACCCAAACATTCACTGCCAACCCTGACATTGAAATCTGCCTCTCTTCAACGGCCAATAACTCCAGAATGAAAAATGGTAGGAACACACTTTAAACTTTAATCTTTCATTTGGTAGGCTCCGCATTTGCAGTCAGTCATAGGAAAGAATATTCTGTGGGACTTGGAAAATTGGGAAAAAAACAATGGGGCACTCAGCATATAGCTGAGTTTGAAATGGTTGGCACTCAATGAGTTAATGTACTCTTATTGAAGCTATAGTGCACTCTATAATAAAAACAAAAAATAAAATATCTTCTTGACAAATATTATATTATATTATAAACAATAACCCTACATGAAAACAACACAAATGAATTATTTCACTAAAAATAATAAGGAACTGAATAAGGACTGTATCTTACTGGTCAGTAAACCCACTCATCTTTCTATCAAAGTCACAACTAACTGTTTTTTCTTCTTCTTTTAATTGCAGGTAGAGAATCACATATCAGACATTGACAACTGAATACAGGTCAGTATTTGGTCTCTGCTTGAAGTGCCACATCTATATCTTTATTTATGTGAGCACAAACTTGGATAATATAATCTCTGCCATGACATTTTATGAGCTGAAAGTTTAAAGCGTGTCGATAAAATATGTGTAGTTACCCCTGTGCAGTTCCAAACGACCCATAGTCGGCGTGACACAAAGGATTCGAGGCAAATGTTTCCTCTTTTAATCAGTGAGACACTGAGAGAAATAATAAGAGTTCTTAATGGCCTGTCATTCTCCCCATCTCGGAGCGTAGAGAAAGCCAGCGTCTCTGCAGTTTTCACTGATGAGAGCCTGAACAGCCACAGAGATAGGATGCTGTTTCATCCACAATTTCTATCAAAAGACACTTACATCCCCTGCTTTTCTTTGTATGAATAAATAGTAGCTACGAGATTTAATTTGCCTCCTGCCTGGCACTTCCTACCTGCTGTCCTCAAGTGCTTGATAACAGAAATCTCTTTCAGCCGCAGTCTCAGTGGTTGCAAAGTAATATCAGGAATGTTAACAGTATTCCAAGCACCCCCCCCCCACATCTCCTCTGTTTTTACATGCATCTCGCACAACTAGCTGGCAGATGGTGTGTGAAACTGTGTGAAACACAGTCTGGTCATAATAATGAATTTGTCTGTCTGTCTTTTTTTTTTTTTCTGCAAGTTTGGGGAAAAAGGAAGCCTGCAGCATCAGACAATGAGAGAACTGATACCAGCAAAACCTGCATTTTCAGGAAGATGTATTTTAAATGAAAGAAAATCATTCACGAGAGTGACTGACAGCAGAGGATGGCTTTACCCAAACTTGTGTGTTGCTTGTTTTAAAACTTGACGGTCCTGATGTGTACTTCCTCAAAATGCTGAGTAGGAATAGTGTCCAGACTGCTGCAAGATTGACTGCAAAGATCAATAGATCATTTCTTGTCATACTGATCACCTCTCTGAAAAATATGGACAATACATTGTCTGCTTAATATATTTATGATCTGTATTGTGCATAAAAATGCAGTTAAGTGATTGATCAGATTAACCATGGAATGCCCTCCTTTTGTTATACTGCAAATGTACATTTATTCTATTCAGTGCATTAAATACTACAACAAGCTACAAAGCTGACAGAGAGCTAAATCTGAATGTATGAGGAACATCTTTCTTTGATTACTATGTGATTTACTCTGATCACCTGAAAAAGACTCCACTCAGTACTGTGTGCATATAATGTTTATCATTTCTTAAAGTCTTTTTGATGCATCTGGAATTATGTTTACTTTCGGTTAATGGAGAACAAAAATGACTATTTTTGACTATCTGCATGTTAAAATGTGGTTATTATGTTATTTGTATTATTGCCTCTGTTGTACAGCTGTCGGTGATATACATTTTTGAAATAAACCTGCTCCTCCACACATCAAAAGCCTGTCATAGTATTTTGGATTTCATTTTCACAAACAGTCAAATAGAAGAACACGGTTTTTCAGTAGATGATCTTCTGCTTGTTGCAGAATCTACCAAACAGGCTTCCTCTCACCTTAAAGCATTTACAGCGAGATGGCAGCATCAATATGTCGATCGGTAAGTCTGAGTCTGAGTCTGAGTGTAATTAAATAACTTCAGAACTATTTCCATTAGCCTTGACAACATTTTTATTTGAATACTTTGACCAAATGTTAGATCCAAGTCTGATAAACTCAGAAATAATAAACATTTTCTATTCTTATTATTTGATGCTTAATTGATCAGAGCAGTATTATGTATATGCATATATATAAAACTAAAAATAAGTAAATAAGTAGTATATTGTACTATTTATTTAGCTTGAGTCAAACTCATTATTCTGTGTACCGTAAATCTTTACTTCACCATCAAAATATGATTTGTAAAAAATAAAATAAAATATGTAGCACAGAATTATGCTAAATATACTAATTTGCTTCTCAAGTTTAATTGAAACATAAATTATTCCTGTTCTCTAATTGGCTGAGATGAGAATATAATTTCATTTTTAAAATGCAGTGTCCTTGAACACCTCCTATGAGAGATAAGTGATGGTGAGGCAGATGGCATTTCTAATTCACTCACTTCATCAGCACCAAATCATCATTTTCACAGGTGAAGGAGGGCTTTTAGCTGGGTTGCAGGTATAATTGATTCCATCGTTGCTGGATAGCATCCAGGGAGTAAAATGATCAGTCATGCAGCTCCTCTAATATGGACAATGTTAAGTGTGTGATGAACTGAATTAATCACCAGCCTGTAGCTGCTGGATGAATTATGAGTCTAATAGGGGTTAGCCAAATATGAGCAAGGATGCATAACGCTTGTTTGTAGCAAGCATTGTTTCACATGCCTCACAAGTCAAAGACAGAAAAGGACAGAAATCTACAAATTATCTAATTATCTAGACAATTTGTATTTGGGATTATACTCAATTAATAATGCCAGCATTGCAGTCTTCAATCATTAACTTTATATACTTTTAAGTTTTTATGTCAAAGTCTTTTCTTATTTCTTCTTTAGCAAATAATTTTGTAAGGACCATATCCTTTACTCCGGGGCGTGCCAGGAAGCATCAGCAACGTACAAAGAAAAAGTATACGAAGATGTGCAACATAGTCACAATAATAATAATCCTAGATATACATATATTATATACACAGTTTAGTTTTAAGATTGTGGAAAACTGCTCTCCTGAATTTGGTGAGACTTGTTAGATAGCATCACACTAGGAAGAACCTTTTACAATTTCGAGAAGATGTGGGGAACATTCAACTTCAGCTGAAGATAACAGGGATGCTTTGATCAAACTTAACTGGAAAAAAAGAGAGATTCTAATTATTCGAAAATATGTAATTTATATATGAAAATGTAAATTTTACATGTAGACGTTTTACATTTCTTTTTACTAAACCCTCACAGGTTAAACTTTTTTCATGCCAAATTTTTAGTTCACATTTTAAAACAGTAGGTGAAATTGTCAATTCATTTCCAAAACTTATGAGAATGATTCAAATTGTACATTATGTTTTTGTATGGTGAGTTACAAAATATGATTTCAGATTAAAGACTGATCTTTTTCCCATTATTTTCGTGTAATGTGGTTAAACCGCAACATTTCATGACCTTGAGACTTCATGGCGAGTTGCATTATGAAAAACTCTGTTTCGGCGCATATATTGGCGCATAATAGCATTGAACTCTACTATAATATAATATTATTATAGAGTTCACTGCGTAATAGTACAATGCACATTGTAGCGCGCAAGTGTGACCCGGATGTTATGTGTCAACGCCTCGTGTAAACCGGAAGAAGATGTCATGGAGCGGCTTGTTCAATTCAAACAGGATGCTAGGTGGCTAATTCCGAGCTAGTCCTCTGCGCACTGTGACAGCAGCGTCTGATTTCTTTGTTTTGTTATGTCGCCGGTTTCCTTGTCAAAGGAGAAACCTTAACGATCGCTGCGTGTTGTTATGGGAGATAAAGAGCTGACGCTTATAGACAGGAATATAAAATGGTAAGTTCCAGTTCCTCGAGTCAGTCATAGCTTTTAGAGCGTTTTTCAGTATATTTGGGTGCAAGTAAAACCCATTAAAACATTTGCTATGTTATTACAGTCAAAGTATCGACATAATATGTTACATGTACTTCAAATGTCAAAAGTACTCATAATGAAAGCAAACGTGTTTTAATGTTTTGGCAACAGGAAGTAAAGTTATGTAATTTAATTGTTCATGAGCAGCAATTCATGAATTCTTATGAGTCCATTATATGTTTTGTACTGTACTGTAATAAATTACTAGAATAACGCATTTAGATAGAATTATTAAGTCCAGAATGTCCAAAATTTAGTAGATTTGAACTATATAAGGCATACATGCAAAAGTTGGATTTAGACCAGAATCAATTACTTAAGTCCTGATAGTTTTGATAATCATATCGAACTTTAATGCCAACATTTACGAAATTGTAGTACTTTTTGTGTTGGATATTTTTTTACACTCTTTGTGAATTCTATTGGGCTACATAAATATTTGAATGATTAAAAATGTTGTTATTGCCACAAATCTTCCAACATATTTCCTGCAGGGTGGATGGGCATGGCTTTCTTTAAATCGTTCATCCTTGTTTCTTTCTCTCTAGTTTATTAGATGTCCTCCTGAGTCCCACTATAACATCACTTAATCTGCACTGCAATCGCATTCAGAGGATCGAGGGCCTGAACTCATCTTGGAACCTTCGGCACGTGGACCTTTCCTCCAACTGCATATCAAGTATTGAGGGTTTAACTTCCCTCACGTCCCTTAGGACTTTAAATTTATCCTGTAACTTAATTACCAAGGTTGAAGGTGAGTCTTGAGACATCATTTTATTTGAACAATGAACACTTCAGATTTATGGGTTCCCTTCATGTAATAATTCCACACTACATGGAGATTATACACTGAACTTCTGATTCATCAGAAATTGTTGGCACCTTTTTATGAACTGTAAAATCACTCAGTTGTCACTCAACATAGGTCTGAATGGCCTCGTCAACTTAACAAGATTAAACCTGTCCTACAATCAGATAAACAACCTCACTGGTGAGTTAATATCAATTGAACAGTTTTTCTACACTCACCAGAAAACGCAAGTGACTGATTCTTCAATGTTGTTCAATAGGCTTGTTGTGTCTTCATGGCTTGGAATACAAGCTGAAGCACATCTTTCTCCAAGGCAACCACATTGACAGTATTGATCACCTCCTGCAGTGCCTGCTGGGATTGCAAGGTTTAAGAGAGCTCACTCTGAGCAAGCATGACACGGACAACCCTGTGTGCAGGCCAGCAGGTATGGTATGAAACGTTCTTTTTGAGCACACTCGTAATTTGACCTTTTATTTTTGACTTTTAAAGATGGACTGTATACCTGTTAGCTGAAATGCAAAATAATAAATAAATAAAACAAAAAACTGTTCAGACACAAGGCTTTGGCATACTTGACCTGCATGTAAGATTGTCGCTGTATGTATGTATTTCTTTTATATTTGTCTTTCTAATTTTGCATGTATTTCCAGTACTGATCATGCTTGTAATAATTTGCTTGGGCATGTCTAATCTAATGTGATATATAATTTATTATATGTTATACAACAGTCCGATATAAAAATGTACTTTTCTGAAGCTTTTCCTAATGATTTTTTTTGCTTGCTATTTTAGAGATGTGTTGAGTAACCACTTTCACCATTTCTGGAGCTTTGTGTTTTGTTATTCTTTCCAAATGTATACAAAGCAGGTAGAACAAATATTACATTCAGTGCATCTCTCGGTTTAGTGGTTTACAATTCAACAGCACCACAAAGCACAGCCTCTAATTCCCTGTTTTCTTTATGCTGTGCACTCGGGGTAAGGACAGCCAGCCAAGCCACAAGTTGTACAACACTGTTTACGCTGTTTGGACAAATCACATGGTTTGAGCTATTTGGTTGGATAAATTAATTTTAATTTGTTCGCATGGTGTGGATCTGCTAGTCATTGAGGATGTGTGAAGTATTAAAGTATGGTGTGGACACTATACGGTTATAAGGGTCTTCCTTTCCTTTAGCAGCTGTAAACTGTATGTAGTTTAAATCCTTGAACACAAACTTGAGGGCAAATCCTTCTTACAACCCTTTATGCCAACATGTACACATACACTCATGTTTGCTGTGCACAGATCTCATGTGCGCCACATGAATAGTGCATATGAAGATAGCACATACATGTCATTCAGATATAGAGTATTTAATTGTCTTTATCCAGATCACAACCTTCAATATGTTTATGAGTGTGTCTGTCTTGCTGCAGGCTACAGGGACTTTGTTCTGCAGTGTTTGCCGCAGATCTCTGTTCTGGATGGGCTGGACAAGCTGGGAAAACCATCACATGGGGAAGAGAATCCCTGTGACGTCCCTGGACTGGAGGACTACGTGGACCTCTTGTTCTCCTCAGATATCAGTCACAATGAGGCGGTAATTTTTCATGTCACACCACCGTTAGGATATTACATTTTATTAGGGACCATTTTTTATTTCATTGTATACAATTAACGCTTTTTTTTTCTTGGCAGAAAATGTTCAACATTAACTTACA
This sequence comes from Brachionichthys hirsutus, assembly GCF_040956055.1. NCBI lineage: Eukaryota > Metazoa > Chordata > Actinopteri > Lophiiformes > Brachionichthyidae > Brachionichthys > Brachionichthys hirsutus. Next base: position 5,311,553 of record NC_090911.1, on the reverse strand, counting down.
ACAACAAAATAGGACATGGGACACATGAAAGAGGCTTGAATGTCAAATAGATGCTACATATAACATATTACACAACTTAATATTTTAAATATGATATTTTTGTGATGTGAAGGAAGTATTCCAATTAATTTTAATTTGTACAATCGAAGTAAATACTTTCTATCCCTATCTACTGTGTATATAAGCGTATAGAAAACATGATCACTCACATAGTAACACTTATTATACTTACTATAACAAGCGCCCTAATCCAAAATACTTGTAGCATTGAGGGGAACTCGGTAATGTAAGTTAGTGGATGTATTTAAAGTGATTTACTTCAGAATGGAACTTTCAACGATGTTTTTCTACATATAGTATGTACCTTGATTTGCACTTGCTAAGCGTGCATAAGAAAAATGACTGACTGGATGCATTGGGAAGACTTAATGAAAAAAACGCTCTTACTGTGATGTGAGTGAAAGTGTTGATCATTGAATCACTGCCACACCAGCCAGTAGCATATTTCTAGTGTTTACTTAATTGCTGCATCATTATTTATCTCTGAGGACTTATACAAGGTTTTTAAAAAATGCTAAATGTGATTTTATTTTTTTGTAAATCATTTCATTAGATGGTTTTACCCACAGTAGAAACACAGAGATAGGAAGATGGTGTCCCAGTGAAATGGAATACATCTCATTTGAGTTTCCTTCACAGGTTAGAGAAGACGTCCCTCTCCCCACACCTCGCATTGATGAAGTGCTGACCCAGTTCCGTCACCGGATTGCCTCCGAAGCAATTACAGATCGAGTCTTGCAACCAGTTAGTTCCACTGCAGATGATCCAGCAGGCCCTGTTAATGAAGAGCGCATCAGGAAACTTGAGCACCAGGTGTCCCGGCTCATCCAGCAGGTCGCTATTTAAGACTGCTGACAGCCATTAACCCGTTTATTTAGAAGTGCTGATGTGGGTTTTGGTATATATTTACAGTTGGGAGAGAAAATTCTTCTTTACTGCTCCTTTTGATTAAGACATAACCTAAATTTACAGCTTGTGGTATGTAAGCTGTCAAAGCTTTTATATTGCACCTTATTTATTTATTTTTACTTTTTAAGCATATGTCGTAGTCTTAACATTCAAATTACATAAAGGTTGTTTTCTATGTTCCAAAACAAGTTGATCAAATATTCCAATATTTGACTCATTTAGTTTGTGTTTATCCAAATCATCGCTTAGATATTTTTGCATACTATTTTTATGAATATTTCTGCGATATTTACTCAGGCTCCTGCAGGTGATAAATCCAGCAGCTCCATTCATTCTGTTGTGACGGTACGGAAAGCTAAGAGGGACACAGATCGTACGTCAGAGAGTGAGTATGACAGCGGGAAGGAAAACAGGAGACAATCTCGGATCCCAAAACCTCGGAACAGTTTGACTTCGCGGATGTCACCCAAGGATACCAGGGGTCGTAGGTCAGACAGGTATGTTACTGAAAATCTCTGCTCTAAAAACATGCTTACACTATAAAATACTCAGATAATTTGTTATACTATCCTGGATACATGTATCTTTCCTGAGTTTTTGTTGTCTAACTACCACCACTCTTGTGTAATGAAAATCACATTCAAACACTCAACATAGTTTGTCACAAAAGCGTTAGAAATGTTGTAATTTACTGAATATGTCCGAACATATGCTGGATATTTTAACTTTGTTCAGCTTGCAGCAGCTTGAACTCTAGCTCTCTTGATAAAGTAAATCATATTATTGCTCAGGTGGTAATTTTTCTCCAAGTGAGGGTTTTAACTTTCTTCCTCTGTTAGAAATCATTTGACTCCCATGATTGATGACCGTACTGACCCCCTCATATTACTTCATCAGCCACTGATGACATGTGCTTAGTATTCACTCATTTGTCTTAGTCAGCTTCCAACTATCCTCATGAAAATTAAAGTGATTTTACGATACTAATTTCAGTTATTTAAACTTTGACTGCGTATAAAAGATGGAAAATTCATCCACTTTGACCTTCACAGAGCCAGACAGTAGCTAGAGAGCTACTTATAATCAACTCTACAGCTGGATCAATACCTCGGATGTTTTATTTTTTTTGTCTGTAGTGATCAGGAAAATCAAAGGAGTTCAAAGTCAGCTGTGGGAGCCAGGAGGAAGGCTTGTGGTGCGGGAAGTAGAAATGCATCAGAGAAAACAAGAAGGGTTCCTTCCAGAGCTGTGAAGACATCAGGCGATGTGAAGCCCAAATCCAGAGAGGAGGAGGAAACCTACAGGGTACTACTATGAATAGTTCACCTGCTCACTGAATATAGACTTCTATTTTTTTATCAAATACATGTAATACGAAAAGGTTATGTTCCCGTACGAGTGTGGATCAAATCTCCCTGAAATCGCACTTTAATTTCTATTTTATTTTGTTTTCAGATTGTCTACACCGTAGCTTGGGATTTGAGTTTAATGAATTTCCAGGTCTGTCTTACATGAAAAAAGAAGAGGAAAATTGCATTTGTGATTGCCTGGTTTTTTTAACAGTTGAAAATGGAGTGCTTTTCATGTCACATGGAGAAGACATCCATTAATGATTTTGTGAGGCCATACTGGGCAGAACATGCTTGATGCGTGATAGTGCTATTCTTTTTTTCTTTCTATTTTTGGTTTATTGTAATTGAGAGAAGGGAGATAATTCTGCTAAATGTCTGAATCCACACTCCTACATATACTTGCTTTCTGTCCTGAAATCCTGGATGGTTTTAAAGAAAATGCAGGAATATCACAAATAAACAGATGCTGGTCTGATGTGAAAGCCCCAAATGTAAGGCCTGTGTGGTTAAGGAATCCAAATAGATAAAGATATTTAACATATCTGACATCTTCCACAATCTGTTGGAATTTTTTTTATTATATTCTAGATAATCAAGTTATTTCTGCTCATATGTTAATCTCGTCTGTATGTTTATGAAGAAGTATGAACATTTTATTCTGACAGTTTTGTGATGGAAAATGCATTAAAAGAAAGTATGAACAAAAAAATCAAGCTCAACCAAGGACAGAAATAAAATCAGATACCCCCATTTGCAAAACAAAGATGAAATGAAAACAAAATATAATTCTTTCATTGTTTTTGTGATCCTGTAATTCTAATCGGTGTGTCAACAAATGTTATAAGGAGTGCACCATTTTTCTCTCATATTTAAATCAGTATTTACCCTGGCTTCCACTCAATCTCCATTTGGGCATTTTGCCATTCTTAATAGCCATTAAAAAAAACATTAGTTAATGTAGCCTCAAGCAGATAAAAACTGGGCAACCGAGTTCGAGTAAACACATTTACAAGCTTGAATTTTGAATTTTGTTTTCATTTTCTGGCTTGTACTGCTCAGACCACACTGATGTTGCCTCAAACGACATCACTTCAGGCCTTTTATCAGACTCTGCTCAGTATCATCTGAAGCCATATTCTTTTGCTCTCCCCAGGAGCGGTAAACAGACTTTGATGTATGTAGTTAAAAGAGTTCCTTCATTCTTCACAAAACTTACCGATACTTAAAACATAAACTTTCAAAACAGTCAGGATTGTTTTGTTTTATGACTGATCATTTAATTTTGTGTGTGTGTGTGGTGCAGACTATAGTGGAAGAACGTGACCAGGAAAGGGAGAGGCGCTGGAAGGCAGAGCAGGCTGTGAGGAAACTAACAGAGGATCTGAAATGCTTGCAGACAAAGGTCAGCGAGGAAAAAGACCTGCAGAGCATGGCCCTGCACACCACTGACCGGTAGGAGGGAAAACTAGATGGACACATTCACACAAGCGCCCACGTGAATTGGTACATTAGGTACCAATGCAGAAATAATGATGGAAAGGGATAATTGAACTCCTTAGTGGATTTTTGTTGTTCACTTTTTAATGGATTCTCATCCATTTCCACCCCCTTCATCCTTTGTATTGGCTTTCCTGAGGAGGACCTGCTGTCTGTCTCATATGTGAACAATTAGTATTCAGCCCACCATTAAAAGTATTCGCTATCATTTCACACGTAGCCTCCGGGGATGAAATCAAGCACACACTTTGGCTCCATTAATCCCAAGCCCTAAAGTATGCCTGCAATTTTTTGTCATAATATTGCTATAAAGAATAAATATCACTAGCCTTTGCAGCTACCATGCTCATATGCCTTATATTAAAATTCCAGTGGCTATAATAATCCATTATTAAATATTCTTATCTCTTCCCCTACACCCACATGAGACAATTTGGCCTTTGCAGTCCACAGATAGTCGTGCACAATTGTTTGTTGTGCAGTTGTTTCAGTTGGATCGCACATTGCTCAGATGAATCTGCATAATGGATGTAATTAGAGGAGAGGTGATAAGCATATTTCAGGAGTGTTACATGAATCCATCATCGCTGTAACGATGCTGCTGTTGTTGACTCGTAAAATCATTAGACAGATTGAAAAACGAGTCATTGTATCAAATGAAACAGATGATTGCTGTTGGTAGTCATAGTTTTGTAGTCATGCTCTGTGCTGCACTGTGCATGCACACACACAAACACGCATATGTATCAGATTGGGTTTCTTCCAGCATTTCCACATTTTAACAGTGGTAGATGGTGACATTGTTATTATTACTTTTCACAATCCAGACTGAAGGAGTTGCTGCTAAAGGAGCGATCGGGGTGCGCTGAACTGCAGACTCGTGTTGATGAGCTGCAGGGGAGGTGCCAGTCCCTAAACCAGCAGCTAGAGCATGTCCGAAGCAGTGAAGAGCAACACAAAGCGGCTCTGCACAGACTAGAAGAGAGCAGCTCTCAGGGAGCAGCACTCAGGGCTCGCCGACAGACTGAGGAGGTACAGTAGATCGTTTAATATGCCTACAGGAAGTTGAAAACCTGATCCGATAATGAAACATTGGAATTGAAATATTAGTATTTTGAAAATGTATCAGTACTGAAGCAAATATTTTTCACTGAAATTTCAACTGAAACATGAGAACACATATTAATGAGAAATGTCACTCTGCTCAGGAGCTGCTGAATAAACACGAATGTACGCTCACACCTAGCATAAAGCTAGCATGACTTCACCTGAAGCTACCAAAACACACGAGTCTCATTCAACGGTTTCATGTTGAACTGTGTTTTAACACATCTGGTGATATAAGCGCTCCAGTAGTTAGCTAATGTTCACTATTGCCAGCTATCATAGCTAACAATTGTTCAGAACGAATAATACAGACAGATGAGAGGATTTAGAAGACAGAATCATTTATCCAACCGTCCAGATGGGAATAAGATGTGTGTCGCCCTTCCTCAGATGAAGCATCGCCAGGAGTTTGAGAATAAGGCAGTGGCTTTGAAGAGAGAGCTGGACATCCAGAGGGCCTCAGTGCGTCAGCACAAAGACAGACTTCAGCAGTTGCATGAACTACTGGCAACCAGGGAGCAAGAGCACAGGTACAGCTGAACTTCTTCCTGCGAGTGATGTGCTCCTTTACAGACGCAGCATTTATCCTGTGTCCCTGAAGTGCATCTCAAATGATTAACCAGGTCAAACACAAAGAGAAAATATCACACAAACAGTGCTGAGAGGATGTTCACTGAATGATTAACCGCCACAGCTGAAGCCTCATATTCGTTTTACATAAAGGCTTCAAAACAGTTTTGCATTGAAAATGTGGATTTTGTCCATTCGCATGCATCGAAAAGACTTCAGTAATGGTTGAATGCTCAGCATGAATAATGACTACGGGAAGAAACCATGGACCTTTTTCAAAACGCTCTGAAGCACATGGTCTAAACACCATGAATCGCTAAATGGCACGTTGCAGAGTGCAACATGCAAAGGGTTTGTATGTAGTCACTCAATTATTCATAGACGTGTGTAGGCCATAACAGACATTGATTAAACCAATCAAAAGTGTCATTCTCCATTCGCTGTAAATGTCAGGCGTCTCTGCACCATGGGACTTTGTGATTTAAAAAAACTCCAAGCATCTAATTGAAATAATAAAAACATTGTCTCCCCGTCTTTTGTTCGATAAATGTACGTGTCTGTGTGTATGAGAAGTGTAGTTGTGGTTCTGTACCGACAAGGTCATGACAATGATCATTCTGATTTACGGTAGATGTAAGCTGGAAAAATAATACTTTATCAATAAGGAAAATATGATATATTTCCTGACATGCCAGAAGGATCGAGCAATCTACATTCAAAAGTGATACCGTGTCAGCCACCTCCTGTTACGTCCAGCGTCACTGGGAGCGGCGCCGTAAAATGTCCTCGTACGTGTGAAACTGTAAATTGGAGAAATGTACAGTTTCACACCTGCATTAAATTTCATTGTAAGTGGTATTAAAAAGGTCTTAAAGTCTTATATTTTACCTGGACAATCCTGGAGGTTCCTCATACAAAGTCTGAAGTGTGGCGATGCATCGGTCAAATTCAAGTTCACCATACTTGTTTTTATTATTTTGCAGAAAACAGCTGGACATGCAGTGCCAGCCTGGTGGGCCAGATTTCTGTGAAGCGGTGGTGAAAGAAGTTGCATCAGCGGAACAAAAACATGCCATGAGGGAAGCAGCACTGCAGGAAAAACTGGAAGAGGGACGGAAACAGTACGCTGCCCTGGAAGACGAGTTTCGCGTGGCGCTAACAATTGAAGCTGCCCGATTCTCAGAGGTCTGCTAAACATGAACAGCTGCCATACAGATGGCCTGGAATCACTGAAGTGCTTCCCTAAATTGTACAAATTATTATTGTAAACAGTGAAAAGGGAAGTAATTGAACTTTAATTGAACCCAGAATTTGATGGACTGAATCATTTCTCTGGATATGTATGTGTCATTACAACTGCAGGAAAGTTCTAAAAGAGGATTGGATTTGAATCAATTTGAACTTTCTTGTAATGGTTACAGGTTTTGTTCAACATTCGCCCAAAATGTAATGTAATATCTTGACTGCTACCATTTGCACAATTTTCTACTCAGTTTCTTATCTTTTTGGAAGATGTCTTTTGCCATTCACTTGTAAAATCTATATTTTCTTTATATAAACTTTAGTCACTCTTTCATGCTATGTTATTTGATGGAATGTATCCCAGAGTTCACTGTGTTCAGCTCCTGGGCGTCTCGTTCACATTTCGCATCCGCTCTGCTTCTGTAGGTAAAGGACGATTGTGATCAGATGACTGCAGAACTGTTGGGGCTCAAGGCGACCCTCGCCCAGTCTCAGCAGATGGAGAAGAAATCCGGCTCTCTGGTGCGGGAGCTCACGGCCATGGTCAAAGAACAGAAAAATCGCATCTCTGAACTCATCAAAGCCAAGAGAGCTGCTGTCACAGAGCTGAAGGTACATGCCAAAGGATCTCATTGTTTTCTCACAGCATTAATTAAAAGATGTGTGTGTGTGTGTGTGTGTGTGTGTGTGCGTGCGTGTTTGTGTGCATGTACATTGTCGATGAAAAAGAACTGAGCCCTGAGGGCACATTTTTGAAACGCATGAATACTGAATGACTCCTGCGGCTTTTCCTCCTGCTAGTGTTGCAGATGGCTGTTTTTCATTTCCATCATCGCATTGTGTCTTTGCCAGGGCCGTCTGCACTCCTCGGAAGCAAAGGTGGAACAGGACCAGCGTGTTGCTCTGAAGCTTGAGTTGCTCAGAAAAGAAAAGGCACAAATGTTTTCTCAGCTCACAGCTCAGGAGTCCGTGATAGATGGCCTTAGGGCAGAAAGAAGGATCTGGGGCCAAGAGCTCGCTCAGCAAGGTGGGAGACGTCTGGAGGGCACTGAGTTAGCCTCATGGTGCAAGACAAACATCACCTTATCATTCAATGCTAAGACTTTTCTGTAGACACTCTCACTCCAGTCTGTGGATGGACAAAGTGAAAGTCATAATGTTTAGGAGATTTATTTCGTACATTTAGTACAAATGAGACATTAACTGTTTGTATCAGGTAAGGTCTGCCATCTTGTGGTTAAATGGGGGAAACACGTCAGGCCACACAGAATACCAAAAACGACTGAAATGCTTTGTAGAGGGAATAAAAACAACACAAAACGTTTTAAATACACCAACACACAAAGAAAAATGAAGTAATAACACTCTAACATTGTATTTTTTAAATTGTTAAGGTCATGACTGCTAACCTGTGTGATACAAAATGTGTATTTTGATGCGTTTTTCCTTGTAAGGAGTGTCCCTGGCTCAAGATCGTGGACGCTTGGAGGCCAGAATAGAGGTGTTGGGCACTGAGCTGGAAACTCTAAAGAAGCAGAATGAGAGGGACAATGATGCCCTTAAAATCAAAGCCAAAATCATCGATGACCAGACAGAGACCATCCGCAAACTCAAAGAGGTGGTAGAATACTTTGATACTACTTGAAAATTGTAACATGATACTAGAACCAAAGAGTGCATTTTACCATGAGCAATATTTTTGAGTTGTCAATGTGTATTTATGTATTTACATGAGTATGCCTTCTTTCTCTCCTCCGCTGTCCTGCTGTTGAAGACTTTGCAGGAGCGTGACGATCGGATCCGCAGGCTGCGAGAGGAGGCAGCTCAGGCCCAGAGGAGGCTCCAGCAGCAGCACGAGGATGAAACGGCTCAGCAGACCGAGCTCAGAGAGCAGCTGCAGCATCTAAGTCTGCGCAAGGAGGAGTTGAAACAGCAGCTGGAGGAGAAGGAGGCAGAGCTTGAGGAGGTGAAACAAGTTTACAGGCAAGTGTCCATCACAATTATATGAACACACACACATGCTAAAAATGGTCTGCCTTTTTGTCATGATTGTAATTTACAACAGCATTTTTGTACTATTACTAAATAGTAAAATTAAATCTAAGGAAGGAAAAATTACATTTTATAAGTCGCCATACTGTTTATAGTGTAGCCAAATATACAAATGGGTGTTTGACAGCGCTCACTTATGATTTTTAGAATGAATAATTTTTCCATCATATTCATTTTTTTCCTCTTATCTATATCTATTCTTTTTATAAGTGCTTCACGCAAGAAGTGGCAGGAGAAGGCAGAGCTGCTCACTCAACTGGAGAGCCAGGTGAAACGAATGAAGGAGAACTTTGAAGTTAAGGAATGTTTGCTGCTTGAAGAAAGAGATCAAGCAACGGAAGCACACAAGTATGATGCATATCAAATCAGTTCTCCATTTTATCTGGTTAACAAATCCTGCTTGTATAACCAAAATGTGTACAGTGGTGGAGTGATTACCCTGGAAATCAGTATGTCACAAGTCCCTCATATTGCACATGCCCGTTGTATCAAAGGCAGCTACTTTACGTCAGCATTTTCCTTTATATTATATGTACAACATTGTGGTTTATTTGTTGTCTTGCAGAGCTGCTGTAGATAAGCTCCACTGTGTGGATGATGCATTCCGTAGGCAGCTAGAGTCTGTCCAGACGGCACATCAAGCTGACCTGCTTCGACTGGCAAATGAAAAGCAGAAACGGATCGAACAAGCCAATCAGAAGGTAAGATTTTCCTCATGACTCGAGTGAAAGGTTCTCTGTGAGTGTGAAAAATCTGCCCAAAAGCAAAGTAAGCTTTTGCTCCAAGAGTGTTAGGAATAAGTCTACATGGGAAGTATCATATATGCCTTTGTTCACTGCACCACATACAGAAGGACCTGCAGACAGAGACAGAAAGAGGGACAAACGGAGGGAGAGAGAGCACAAGACTACGTAGAAGAGAGAGGGATTACTGGCAGGAGGAGCTCAGTATGTCCTAGGAGGTTACGCCACCAGTGTTGGTCTATGACAGCATATTGATTATTATATTGATTAACTATAAGCTTTGTTAAAAAGAAAAATCTTCAATCTATTCTTGAACATAGAGATGGTGTCTGCCTCACGAACCACATCAGGGAGCTGATTCCACAATAAAGGGGAATCGGCAAACAAAGGAAACGTGCATTAAATAGTGAAAGAATTGACTGTTTTCTGCAGCTGAGGATTCTGTGTTTCTGTGTCTGACTTCAGGTTTATGAAGTGGAAGAGGAGATGCGTCAACTCCTCGAGGAGGCAGAAACTAACAAGAGAACCGTGGAAGAGAAGATGAAGCGTCTAACTAGTGTCCTAAAAGACTTTTGAGATATGACATTTTACTTTTTGCTATTATGGCAATGTAATAATTTGAAGCTAGAGGATAGTTTAGAAATATATTAAGTAGTTTCTATTTTTATGACATTGTTCTATTTTAATATATGACTATTCAACAAATAAAATTTGTAGCACATTTAAGCAGTACAATGTCAACTGAATTCAAGATTTTAAAAGTTAATAAAAAAAAATAAAAATATGCTAAAACCATAACAAAACTAGAAAAGCTATTTGAGAGCGCAGACCTCCACCAAGCACCTCGGACCCCATTGTGATTTACACCAAAAATAATGGCCCTACATTTATTTTATCTCTATTTTTAGATTTCTTAACCATTAAAACAAACCTTTAGCAATTTGAACTTCCTTTGTGGATGAATAAGAGAGAGATTACTGAAAGTGTCCAGAAATAAAATCATTTTGTTTATTGAAAATTTACCCCGATTTCAACTGGATCTGTTTCCTCAGGTATTAGATTGGTGATTGGTGACTGCAGGGTAGAGCAGCCATCCTGGTGTTTCATAAGTTCTCTGACTGATTAAACTGCTTCTCCGCTTGATGCTGGGAAGTCACCAAAATGTGAAACAATCAAGTTGCAAGTTGTCTTGCTCAAAAAGGTACACACATGTTTCAATATTTGATTACAGAACTACGTAAACTACGCAGGATTGACCAGAGTGATTAATTTAGCAGTTTTCTGGTTGGTAATGACCCAAAACCACCAAATATTAGTGTAGAAACATGGGGAAAGCATTTTTTCACAATATGTCCGCTTTAAGTTTAATAAGTTGGTCAAAAATTAAGAATGTCAAAACATTATGAGCTTATTTGAACTATAAGAGTATGGTAATTTCTTATCATTTGGCTCTTTGCTGTAAAAATGTGACTTTGCACCTCATAAATGTGCATGATCGGACTTTAACACACCATGAATATTTTATAATGTACTTGTTTTATATGTCTTTTACATGCTTCCACATAGTACTCGTTGTTTGTTTTATGACTTTTATAATTATGGTGGAGAGGTGGGCGGGGTCAGGGTCTGGCTAGGGAGGGACTTCGTAGATGAAGAGGGCGGGACGCGCGTTGCTGTGGCAACCACCCTAACGAAAGCTCCGCGGACATTCGACACTGCCGTCGTCCCGTTGAGGGAACGGAGTTTCTTTCTTCTTGGAAGGAAATGCCCGTTAACTTGTCGGCTGACTGAAAATAAGCGAGAGTGTGTTTAATAGAGCGAACGAGGACTTTTGAGATGGCGGAGACGGTCCGCTCGACACCGAGTCGCCACGAGAAAAGTTTGGGGCTCCTCACCATGAAGTTTGTCCGACTGCTCCAAGAGGCTAATGATGGCGTCCTTGATTTGAAAGTGGTCAGTGGAACAGCGAGGGCAGGTTCCGGTGTTCACGGCTGGTTTCTTTGCGCTGTATTAACCGAGGTCGTTCGGCGGGACCGTTTTCATAATAGCTGTGAACAAAGGGCTGCCGGACAGAAACTCAGCCGGGCAGGTGCACTGATTTGTTTAGCAGGTGCGCAAGCTAGCCGCCATTACCCGGGCCTTCCGGTAGGTGGGCTCAAGAGCACCCGGGACTCCAGAGAGCCGCGTTTTGTTTTGTTTTACATCAGAAAAGGTCCCGCGAAAGCTATTTCTGAGCTCATTCATAAAGTAAAATTAAATAAACCAAACTTTGTGAGGCAATCAAATGTTGCTAGTAGCTGTGCCTGGAGCAGTTCATATTAATAGAGCCGCTTGGAATAACAGAAGTAGAAGTAGAATATCAAATTCAGTGCGAAACTGCTAATTATAATTTAGACTCTCTTGACACCCACATGGAGGTCCCCAGAGAGGGGCCATTAGAAGAGCCGCTGCAGGCCGTCTAACACAAGGCTTCCCAACCCGTAATCTATGTTTCCAGTGATCCATGGTTTGGGGGTTTTTGTTTTTAGGTTGCTGGTGAAGTTAAACAACAATTCCAACAAGAATTGAAAGCTAATTTTGCATTGCAGTGATTATTGAAATGTTTCCTATTTATCTCTTCACCCTCTGGGATGTCATAACTCCCATATCTCTATTTTGAACTAGGTGGACAGAAGATCTATGGGATTCCAGTCTTATTCTGATGTGTCTTTGTAGATGTATATATATATCAAATAGATATGAAAATAATGGACAATCTATTAAAATGATAAACTTGGAATGAAAACAGTTATTAGCTTCAGTTTTTATTCCTTTTATATTTCCCTTATGCCTTCTTTGAAATTATTCTCTCTTCATGGATATCTACAATCAGCTGCTACGTAGTGATATAATATTTTTAGATCCCTCCCTATGAAATATTATAGGTGGTATAAAGTGTTGCTTCATCTTTCTAGGTGGTATTTTGACTTTTCTGTGCCAGATCTGCCTGAAGTGTCCAAATATCTGTCATTTCTTTAAATCATGGGTAGTTTTTCCTCTCTTTTTGGTGTAATGTTTACACAATAGGCTCCTTACACCTCTTGCCTCCTCCCCCTTTCTCTAAGTGTCTTCCCCTGCATTCGGGCTCATTTTCTGTTTGTACGGTTTCATTTGGTAAATCCTTCACTGCTTGCCTCTTTTCACCTCAAGAAATATTTCCCTTAAACTTTCTCTGTTTTCCATTTATGCCTGGTAAAACTGTGTGTCTTGTCAAGCAAATTTTTTTTTTTTTTTTTTTACAATAATCTTCCGCTGTATGGAATTGTCTTAACAGGCTGCAGATAGCTTGGCAGTGAAGCAAAAGAGAAGGATCTATGACATCACCAATGTATTAGAAGGAGCCGGCTTGATTGAGAAGAAAAACAAGAATGTCATCCAGTGGAGGTTTGAAATGTATCCATCAATGAACGTTTTTATTTTATTTTATTGTATGCATGTAAGTATTGATGAAGCTTTGGATAATGTTGGTAATATAATGGTCTTCTGACTTCAGGATTCAGAAATCATAATCTGCCTTTAGCAGTCAAATCTGATTTTCAGTTGATTATAAGCATGTAAGTTTAGAGCAAATACTGACTAGTACTGTCACTCTGCTGCTAGTAAAAGACTTAGATTTGCTCTTCACATGTCTTTCTCTCATCTTCTTCGTGTCCAGGGGAGAAAACTCCAGCAGCCAAACTCAGGAGGTTGTAGAGCAGGTGAAGGTTCTGAAGGCCCAAATCTCTGAGCTGGAGTTCCAAGAGAATGAGCTGGACCGGCAAAAAGCATGGCTAGAGGAGAACAATGAACTCCTTAAACACGATCCCATCACCAGCACATATCCTTTAGAGTATTTAAAAGTACAGTTTACCCCAAAATACAAAATGTATATGGTTACTCTGGACTGCAGTGCCGTTTAGTTCAGACCCGACTCGATGTACTGTAATACCGTTTTTCTGCTTACACAGAGAAAACGCTATGAAGGGAGGATTAAATATGTCATTGCTTTTGTGAGTTCTGAAACCGCAGGAGGGCTAATCCTAACTTGCACAGTGCTCAAGGTGTTGTTTTTCCAGTTTCTTGTGGCCGTCCTCCTCCCCTGAGTAGTCTTGTTTCCGTTTCCTTAACGCTCCCTCTCCACTTATAGGTTTGTGACACCCGAAGACCTCTGCGATGTCTTCGAGGGAGAAACGCTCCTCGCCGTCGCCGCCCCGGTCGGGACCCATCTGGAGGTGCCGCTGCCCGAAGTGGTCGGTGAAACCAGTTCGTTATTCGTGGGGATAGTGCGAGTCAATAATTCAACATACTTGTTTTCTATGTTAACAAACGTCACCGTTCGTAAAAGGAGGCAACATGCGCTGTTGAGTTTCTTGTGATGAATAAAGGATATAGCAAATTGTCTCAACACAGATAGATGATTATTCACAGACTAACCATTATAAAACTTAAATGCTGAATTATGCTAAAACATGAATAGTCACTGTAGCTTCTAAATGCGAGTGCCGTAGAGTCGCTCCGTTGTGTGGATAGAACATTGGTGGCAGCAGCTGGATGAACAGACGCCTCTCCGCACTCAGGGCCACGGCGGTCAGAGGTACCAGATGAACCTACGCAGCCACTCCGGTCCGATCCAAGTCATGCTCATCAACAGGGAATCGGACTCCTCGGCGACTGTGGTCTTCTCTGTGCCGCCCACTGATTGCGTCTGTCCGATGCCGTCGCCGCCCACCACCCCCACAAACCTGCAAAGGTTCCCCCTCTCAACGTGCCAGTACTCCACCTCGAACGCCGCCAACTACGATAGCCAGGACTCCCTCTGCTCAGACCACCAGATGGTGCTGCCAGGACACGATGACGTTCTGACGCCATTGTCTACGCCTCCTGATGTGCAGCTGGGTAAGGACAGGGATTCTGAGGAATGCGTCCTCTTGAGAATCACCATCTGCAGTTATTACTGACTTAATCAGCAACATCTGGATTGACTTCCCACTCTGATTTTACTATTCTGTCTAGTAACACGTTTTATACATGCAATGACAGCTTCAGTAGCTTCAGAAAGTAAGAGTACTGCAAATTTTAAGAAATATATATATATATATTTTTTCAGTCTACACAATATATGTAACAATGGTGAAAGCCATACCTCGCAAACAACAGTCCCTAACTTTAATTTGACTGTTTGAATATTAAGGGCCGTTCCTAAATCGTTAAACACCGCCCACAGAGTGTCCGCCAGCAGGAGAGCTGCAGCAGATGGACCTGGTGGACCAAGAGTTCCAGGCTGTCCTGGATGTCAACGGCCTGTTGAGGCTCAGCGCTGCTGGAGACCATATGAAGGACGACGGAGACGGTGAGGGACGACGGTGTTGTTCAGTTGTGTCTGACGTGCAGAGAAACTGAGAGAAGATGGATTCATAGTCCATTTAGTTCGCTGTGGAATACAGAAAAAATAAATCTGATTTCATTGTTTCGTAGAAGCTGTCGACCTCATCGACGACTTGATGTCTTCCAGTGGTAAGCATTTGAATTTATCAATGTGAACTTGTACTAGGACGGAGTGGTGCTGTGAGGTAAATGCTAATGCTGGCTTGCTAACAGGCTTGATCTTTACCATGTTCAACATTAGGTTTAGCATGTTGGCACAAAGTAAATCTGAGGCTCATGAAGTAATTAGTAGTTTTGCATGCAACTGGGCAAAATATTGGAAGATCCTTGTAATGAAATGAGAAACTGTTCAGGTAATCTTTAGAAGAGATGCCAAGATAATTGAAAAGATAAGGGAAAACCTGGAAATGTTGGTTTTGCTAGAAGGAAAGTCAGCGACAGGATTGCCCAAGTCGGTGGGACAAATCCTCTAAACACTAAATATCCGCTCAATTTAATGTTTAATATAGAGAGCGATTTTGACCTTTAATACTTTGGCTCTTTGATGATCATATTCATGTATTTGTTCTTGTTAATGCTCTTCTCTCCTCCTGAAGGTATGGACTACAGCTTCAACCTCGACGACAGTGAGGGGGTGTGTGATCTATTTGATGTGCAGATCCTCAACTACTGACAGGCCTCTGGAATAACTCTCTAGAGGAACCCCGTCCTAGTCTCTTTGAAAAATCTTCAAAGATGCATTTTCTATGTTTTTGTTTGCAGTTATATATATATATATATATGATACTTTAATGCACTGTCACAGTCCTGGAAGAGTTTTACACAGCTTTCTTTATACCAGCTTTTCCCCCAGCCAACACAAAAAGAAGTGCCTGAATTCTCCTCCTGCCATAAGTCTGTTGCTGGCTAAATATCTAACATTTCAGAGAGTGAGTTGTGGTTGTCAGCGAGGACAATTCTTTCAGCCTCCTGCATTTAGCGTGTATGCCTCTTTATTTTCTTTGAACTTGCAGTTCAAATAATTCAGTATTGTCTTACTACTATTTGTTGATCTCGTTCAGGGAATATAAGTAACTTTCTTTACGTGGAAAGGTTTTTGAGTCAAAACCTCACAAGTTCCGTCGTTATATTTTATAAAGTGGCATATTGTATTTGATGAACAAATGTTTTTGTTGTTTTTCTAACCTTGTTCTTGTATGAAAATGCCACAAAATTGTCTTTTCTAAATTATCGTGACACAGCTTTTTCAGGCCAGGAGATTTTGTTTAAAAAAAAAAGTCTTATTTCATTTAAATATTTAAATCTTTTTTTACTTAACTTAAGAAATAAACATATTCTTTTTTTAGTGTGTTGTGTGTTGACACTGAAGGTGTAATGCCTAAATTATAATTTATAAAGTGAGTTGGCCCTCTTTCTGATATGATGTATCACATGTTACAGAGCCTTAAATTATATTTTTGAATATATTTTTCTTTGATTACAACAAGTAATGTTTGGTACATTGTTTTTTGCACATTTTGGAAAGTTAATTTTCTTAATAAATTGATTTATTGACTTAAGTATTTGTTTTCTGACAAGCAACAAACATGTGAGCAAATAAAATAAGAAAAACAAGTTCTGTTAAGAACTGTGAGGTTTTTTTTTATGGCTGAGTCAAATGATTTCCACATGAGATGGTACAGCGCATGACCTGCAGCAAAAAAAAAATGTTTGTACCGGCTCCAGGAAGACATCTGGGAGAGGGTTTTTTTCTTTTCATTTTTTTATTTAGGTACTTTACTCAAAACAGGCAGTGAATATTTAGTTTATATTTACCTGATAAAATTATAAAGTGTACCTGACATAAAAAGTAATGAAATACACAAACATATAAAGTATTTATGACTTCTTGATGCCGTCTATTCAACAGCATCTGAAATCCTTTAAAGATCTGCCCACAGGCTTTTTCTTTTAATGTTTATAACTGCACAATATCTTACTAATGCATCTTTTGCATGTTGTCACTCCTTCCTCACGCTCATGCTATTCCTCCAGACCTTAAGATTATCTGTGTCAATCCTGGAAGTAAAGTAATTTAAATCATAGAAATAAAAAAAAAGGCCATTGTTGGCAGGTAAACAAGTCAGCAACTGACTTAATCACAGACAGTGGAGGTGTGTCGGTCAACAGATCTTGGTGCTGCCTTTGACATCTTCCCTGACCTGCAGATCTGAATCCAGTTGGGAGGACAGAGTGAAGTACTACCTTGTGTTCACACTTACTGAAGCCTCTATTCTGAAGCCAGTCCTTATACAATTTGTTACAAGACAATGAAATACACAACACATATAGTAACCATAGATGTACCGGTATGTGATAATGAGAGCAGGTGACTGTGATCCTTTGTAACAACTTAGGGTGTGTGTTGACCAAAATGAATGACCCTTCTTGTTAAACAATGGCATGCATCTCTTCTTTCTGGCTTTCCATCTTATGAACGACAGTTTTATTTGTCTGTGTCATGTTTATTAGCAGTAAATGAATGACACAAACGTGCTTATCGAACATGGGGTGTGTTGATACTTTGTTTCTAACAAAAGTGTGAGCTTCAGTGAAGCATATTTTTGTCATTGTTTTTTAAAAAGCCTGTCTTCCTGTCTTGGCTGTCTGCAGGCGGCTAGTCTGTGGTGTGCAGGAAATGTGTCTCAGATGTTTTCAAGGATTCAAAGCACCATTTTTCTGATAGGAAAGGGAGTTACTGGACAGATTTGGTGCAAAAAAAAAAAAGTGCAAAAAACCTCTCTCATGTTTGGAGTGACAATTGATATCTTTAATTGTAAATATGTAGTTCAACCAAGTACTTTTACAGAACTGTATTAGAGAGCCATACCCATGTTTCCTCACTCATTATTAGTGGTATATTTATAGTAGACTCACATCTGGTTTATGGAGGACATGCAGATGTCCAACATCAAGGGCGGGCGAGACAGATGTTTTCCAAAGAGAAAGGTGCAATTTCACAATTCGATCTTGTTTTCTCTTTTCCCTCTAGTTTCTCTTCTATTTACTGCCTATCATGGAAAAGAGTCTCAGTCTTAAGTTTTAACTTCAGGATATCTGTGTGGACAGGTATATGTTTCTGATGATATGCCACGGGAAGATCTGCACCTCCTAGATCTGGATAAAGCAGCCATACTAAAATTGTGAGTTATCCCGCAGAGGGCATGTCTGTTTCAAAACTCAAAGTCAAAGGTGGAAATATTTGGTTATCCTGCCTGCCGTAAACAATTGATGTTTGAAATATTTATGTTCCACACTTAACATTTGTCCGGCTGCATATTAGCATGATGACATTTCAAACGCAGTGAATAAACATTATGCAGGCTAAACATTAGAAGCTGTGGGTATGCATTCACGCTGCTAGCATTTAGCTGCAGCTCTTTTTTGTTAGTGTACTACTACACTTATAGTTTGCTGCCATCTCGGCGACACAAAAGATGTGCGCGTGAAATATCAATTATTAGTCCAGGATATAGAAACAATACAATCACCAAATGATAACGAGTATTTCCCTTCTTTTCTTGTGTAAAGGAAAAAACACTTTGTTGTTGCTTAAAAATACATTTTCATGAAATGAGTTTGAAATGAAAGTGGTGAACAAAAAGGCATCAACACATCAGGTGTGGATGGAAGTCAGTGTTAGAATAGCTTTTGCACAACACTGCGATCTGCTCCTCTGCTACACAAAAGAAAGGGCTTCACGAAGAATTCTATTGCTGAAATATACTCATGATTAATCAAATAGAAAACGTGTTCGTCTCCTGGGATGCGCTGCAAGAGTTACACGTCATCTCCATCCCTTCCTCCTCTGCTGGATTTGCCTTCGTCTTTCTCCGCTTTCTTCTCTTCTCTCCTAACCGTTTGGCCACTTTCATCAGGTGCTGCTTGAAGGAAGATCCCACACAGGTGTAGAGGATCGGGTTGAGGCAGCAGTGAATGAGGGCCAGGCTCTCGGTCACCTGAGACGCCTGATCTAATGCTTTGCTTGTCCCGCAGTGGGTCACTAAAGTGTAGACCGAGTCCATTGCTCTGTAGACCTTTAGTATGTTGTAAGGCAGCTGAGTGACCACGAAGACCCCCACTACTATCAGGAGAACTCGTAAAACCCTCCACTTCTTTCCTCTGCTCTCAACAGGGAGGCTCTTGAGTGTCCAGCCCAGCTTCCAGTAGCAGATCACCATCACCAGGAGAGGCAGCAGGAATCCCAGCAGCACCTCTGCCATCTCCAGAGCAGCTTTCCATCCTCTAGCCATTGATGGAGGGTAGATGGCCAGACAGACGCCCCTATTAGAGGCCAATCGCACCTCTGACAGTAGTAAATCAGGAAGGCCGAGGAGGAAAGCTGTCGCCCAGACAACAGCACTCATTTTCCAGCAGTGCCTCCTGCTGAACAGCTTCTGCAACCTCCCTCTTTGCTCTTTCCCCTGAGCCCTGACTAAGGCTAAATAACGGTCCAGACTGACGCAGGCCAGCATCATCATGCAGCAGGTGAAGTTCACTGTGTAGCAGGCCGACACCATCTTACAAAGGCTCTCCCCCAGGTTCCAGCCCTGCACTGCGTCAGCAGCCCAGAAAGGCAGCGTGGCGAGCAGGAGAAGATCAGCCACAGCCAGGTGCGTCAGGAAGGCATCTGCCATGGTCTTCAGGCGCTTTTGGTATGCATAGACAGCCACGACCAAGGCGTTTCCTGCCAGCCCCACCGCCAGACACACGGCGTACACGACGGGGAGGAAGAGGGCAGCGAAGGAACGGATGTCCCCCTTCTCACAGACGACAGGGTAGTCGTCGTAGCTAAAGTTGAAGCTGATGTTTTCATGGTAATAGTAGTCATTCTCTTCTGACACATCCATGTTTAAAAGACGAAGCTGCAAGGAAGGATATTTTGAACATTTAAAACTCTGATCATGCAACGGCGTTCAATACTCCAAGTGTCGGATATAATCATATACGTTTAAGGAAATACTAAATGTTAATTTGGATAAGGAAATGCTCTAGAACTAAGACTATCCTTTTCAAAATCCCACTGATAGTTGTAATAGGTCTAAAACCTTCTTACAGAAACAGCATGGCTCACGTCATGAGCTTAATTTAGGACGTTGTTTTCAGCATTATTCAACATTTCTGGATTCCTTCAACAGTCAAATGTTCTAACAGTAGATAGAACAACTACAAAAAATAAAAAAGCAAGAGAAGTTTAGACAAGCCTTTTGAATATGGGTAAAAACATGTCAGAGACTGTTTGATTGTCCACAAGATATATTGAAGAGTTGCCAACAGATTCTGATTCTGAAAGCAAGTACCGGTACGTATTTGAGTCGAGGTGGTTCCAGAATCATAATTTGGATCTGACAGATTTAAAGATATATTTGGGAGGGAAAACAGAATGTATTAAAAACATTCACAACTTCAGTTTGTTTCCTGGCAGAGAAAAAGAAATATTATGTTTAAGAGGAACAGATCATTATTTATAATCCAATGAAGTCACATGCAGCTGTCGAGGCAACACCCAGATTTTTGAGCTGTGCTTGTTTTAGTGCTAAATGGGATTAGAATTGGCTCCAAAATGAAAATAAATCCAGTGTGGGAAAAGAAAATAATCTGGTAATTGCAGGGAGGAATCATCTCTAGAACAAGCATCTGAGCAATTTTATGATTGTCGGCTCATTACCTGCCTGGGATAAATAATGTGGTCACATTTCCTGTCTGTGCTGTGATAAGTGCAGGAGGGTGGGACAGGATCGTGTGCAACGTTTTCACTGGTGTAGATTCTTCCACTTATCAAATTTCCATGGACATCTTCTACTTGAGAGTTCTTGTATGTGAAAATGAAATTGATCATTGATTCAGATACTTTAAGTATAATTATGCTTGACTCTTACTCGGTTGGGTAGTTGTGAGGTGTTTGCTTGTCTCAGATAGTAAGGTAAGTTATATCATAACAAACAAGGTAATGCACTACCTACATCACCATTATTTAAGTTTCATTTTGTGAGAGCATGGCAATAATTTACGATGATTGGTGACACGGATGTTATCGTAACTATGGTTACAGGGCAGAAAGAGAGTCAAAGACATGTGCTTGCCATATGTTCTATCTTAAATAGCGGTAAGTGAAAACGCTGAAAATCTTTAAAAGTCAGAATTAATCAAATGTAAAAATACAACTGAATCCATTTCCATTATCTATTGCAGCTTTAATGTAACAACTTGATTTGACTCACATCTGTAAAATGAATACAGCAGATACTCAGTCTTACCTTTGTTTCTGGGAATCGGGAGTCTGAGCCTTGCATCCGTAAACACGCTTCCGAGAGGAATGATTCAGAAAGAGGAAGGAAGAGCGAAATCGTAACCAGCCCCTTTCCAACCACTGCTGTGTTTTGAAATCTGCATCGCAGTCAGAGTGAGACAAAAGTACTAACCCAAGCGATGAGTCACAGCCACACATGTACACAAGTGTCCCAAACTAGAAATGGTTTTGTGAATAAAGCAGCCACACGGCATGCTGTTTCTGTAAGAAGGGTTTTAGACCTATTACAACTATTAACGATTAACACACATAGTTTGTGGAAATAGATCACCATTGCCATCTTCTTCATCTCCAGCATGAGGGCACTGGAGACAGATGGTTTGGAGTTAGAGGAGTGGGGGAGGTTTGAGGCAGAGCTGGTCAGAGGAAAAGTAAAAAAGTAAACACAGCACGTTTTCTTGCACGAGGAGGAGTGTTTACACTTACAGAGTTTACTCCTTTATAGGCGGGCACACATGGTTCCATCCCCAAACTTCACGGAAACTGTCTGGGTAGGTGAGAAGTGTATATTTTTGGGCATAGCCTCAGAGCCCAGAACAGCTGAACTCCCTTTACGTCCTCTGCTTTTACAATGGACAGATGAGGAGCTTTTGCAAAGTGTTCTACAAGCAGACGATGCGAGGAGTTTCAACGTTCAACAAAGAATGATGCATTCCAGTATTTTCCATCAATAGTAAATGGAGTTCTGCAAGACATACCCCAGAATGTTTTGTGTGTAAAGGAAACATGGCCACCGTTCCAGTGAAATATGTGCCTGAATGTAATAGATCTTTGGAAATCAAAAATGTGAAATATTCATGAGGATATCTGATTATTGTAGATACAATTGGATATGCTTTTAGATCATTGTGACACGCACCAATATTGCTATTTATGTATATTTTGCATAGTAAATATGCACATTGAAGTCTTGCTGCTGTAAATATAATTATTTGGCGACTTCTCTGAGGTTGTGAGAAGTAACCGAATGTGACTTGTGCTAGCGAACGCCTCACACGGATTAAAGCACAATAAAGTGCTATTCTATTCTACCTCTGGGGACCTGGCCCCCCCTAAAGGTCTGACCCTAGAACTGCCCCTGCTGTCTCATCTTATTATTTATCTAACCCATGCACAGCGTGTTTTCTGATAAACTCCTTGTCATGTGGGCCTTCATGTGATTCCTGAAATGTAATTAAATTATATTCATTTCATTATTTATGAATGCATTTTATTGCATGACAGGGACAGGTAAAATGTAACTTTACTGAATTTCTCCATGGGGGAAAAAAACAAACATCTTGTAATCATGAATCCATATTTAATGCGGTATGATCTAATAATGTTTCTCTAAAAAAGTTAAGCTGTCACAAAACGTCGCCTGATTCGTTTCTTGGCAGCGGAAATGTGAAAGCTGATCCAGTTCAGGCTTGATCCTGCTTTTCCGTCAGAAACCAGGACTGGCTGCTGCTTGGATGAGACCTACAGGGAAGCTTCTCCTCAGCTTTCGATACGAGAATAAGTTTTAGGGGGGGTTTAAATGGCCATTAACAGAAAAGCTCTCACCGCGCGTTGCTTTATATGGGTTTATTTTGCCCCTCGGTGCGGCTGCTAAGGCGCGTGGATTAGTTTTAAACGTCAAGGACAACGGAACGGAATCCCCGCAGGCTATTTGAAACATACAGGTAGGCTCTGTGTGACAACATTTGAAATGAAACAGTTGATTAACAGCTGTGTGTGTTTGGTTAATGGATGTGTCTTTAAGAAAACGTCCCCTTGAGTTGTGCGTCAAAAAACAGGAACAAAACAAATACTGAAATAAATATTCCTAAATCAAGAGAAATCCTCCGTGGTCCGCTGTCACATCATGTTTGACTGAACTCCAGATAGTTTAAAGTGGTTATGATAAATTAATATTTCAATATAATCTCTTGTCAACAGATTTAGAATTTTTGGTATGTAAACATCTCAAACATCATTAGATGTATTTTTTTTTTTTTTTTTTGAAAATAATTTCCAGGCTGTGGTAAAATAGAATCCTGGAACAATTCAGCGGTTGTATCATTTCTGTGTGGTGATTTCGACATAATGATGTTGTTTTAGTGAGATCATGGCATTGGTATCATGGTTTAAATATCAGAATCAGAAGTGGTTTATTGCCATTGTCAGTGAGGGTTCACAGATTAGGAATGTTTCTCGGTGATGTCGTGCTACATGTAACAGTAACTAATTTACAAAAAACATACGAGTACAGAACAGATCACAAAACAGCAGCGTCAGGAGTGGATACACAGATGTGTATTATCAACAGTATAACTAGTATAATCACGCAGTGCAAACAGAACAGTGCAAGTTACAGCTAGTAAAATGTTCATGAGTCCGGAACAGAATAATTAAGTGTTCATGTGTTAAGTGTTTAAGAATCAATAGTCATTATAGTTTGAGGATATTCCATAATGCTGGATCGGCAGCTATTTATTTCCAGCTATAAGCTATTGGCTTTGACAGATACACAAGATCTATAACGATATTAATGGCAGTGCCGTGTCTCGATTTGGATAGGTTGGGGTAATTGGAGGTTATCTGTGAAACACTTCACTGTGATAAAATAGAGGTTGATGTTAACCCTATTAAAATATAGGGTGACCATCTGGATCCAAATGTAAATTCTCAGTGTCTCAGAATTGGCATTTAAAAAAACTACTTTTGGTTAATTTTATTTTTGATAAGTATAAAATATTCACACAAAAAAAGTGACCTGGGACCCTGGGATATTTTACATATATTCAAACACAAATGTGAGTGATCAAATAACCTCAAACTCTAATTGGCAGAGGTAACAAACTAAACACCACGACACGACCTTCATGGAGGAGGGATTTGTAGTAAGTCTGCAAATTTAGCTTACAAACAGGGAACCTATTATATCAATAGGAAGTAGTATAAAGTTATAGTTATACCCGATTATCTTATGAATAGTCTTATTCGAGTCCCTCGTAAATTCAGGGCAGAAATGTCACTCGTTTCCTGTTTGTGTTGCATGTTTGTCTCCTCTTCGGATGATATCAGCAAGCAGCTTGTGACCGGTCGGAGGAGTTGAGTGTGTCAGTGATGGGTCGCAAGCTAGATCTGTCGGGACTGACGGACGGCGAGGCAGAGCACGTGCTGCAGGTGGTGCAGAGGGACGTGACGCTGCGCAAGAAGGAGGAGGAGCGCCTCTGGTCAGTCTGCGGGGAATGTTTGACACACCAGATCATTACTTTATTAATACTTCCTGATATAATCATGTGACTCACAGCCTTATGAAGACAATAATTGGGGTCAGAGGTGAAAACTTTATAATAATCGATGGCTGGCCTGGGAGTCTGGTGACTTCAGGTCAACTTGCAAGAAAGAAGATTGTTGCTTGTTGGCGCTGGACAGACTTCTTTTATGGTCAAGATATAGATAATTACAGCTTAATTTATAATCAATGCATCCTGTCTCACAGGTGATTTCAGGATAAGTAAAAAAAAACAAATCCTTCAAGAGAGAAAAAGAGATTCAAGAATCTGTGAAAGAAAGTAAAGACAATGGAAAATGGAAGTTGTGCATTTTAATATATTCAGTTTGAATGTAAGGTCTCAGATTGTGCTTTCCATCTTCTCTGAAGTATGTTCTCAAGCACCGAACAGGAAGCCGCCTCCCTTTCCTGTTATACCCAGACCAGCTTCCTTAGTGCATCAGTTCTGCCTCTAGAGCCCGGACTTTGAATCCAAAGACAGAATGATAACCTCATTGGGTAGTGCAACTCTTCATTAATCAGATTACGCTGGTAACAGGAAGGCTTCTATTCAAGATTACATGTTATTCATAGCGATTATAGTGGTGGGGACTCTATTTCATTCAAGTGAGGCAAGAAAGGTACTTAGTTCATCTTGTTCAGTGTGTTGTTTTTGTTTGGAAGAAACTCTGAAGGCCTTTTCTCAGTGTAACTTGCTGTGGAATGCCCAGCAGCACATTCAGCCTCTTCACCAGGAGTGTATTTACAGCTGAGATCCCGTACCATCATGAGACATCGCATCAAATCCCAAACGCGTGCTGCTATTTCATTCCTCTCGCCCGTCGATCGATGGGGTGCGATTTGACTTGTGCTTTTCAAGTTCTGCACCAATGACCTCTGAAATGAGCTGATCGGCAGGAGCAAAGGGAAATGAACAGTGACGTTCAGAAAGGAACACGGCTGAGTGGTGAATACAGATTTTCACAGACTTTATCTGAATATAAATAAATAGCCTGAGATGACTATGCAAGATTTATGCGGATTATTGCGACGGCCAACACTAATCACACTTGCTTCACATAGTTATTGTAATTAATCCACTGTAATCCTTCTTAAATTGTGGATAACAAACCATAGTTTTAACCTCCAACGTGCATCAATTGTTAATAGCATACCTTTTTTTTTTACAGGAAGAGTTTAAAACATTGTGAGACCATAAACTCCATTCATTTTATGCATGGACTTCCTCTTCATCCTTCTTCACTTTCTCTTATGCACACATTTCACGCTACCTTCCGTCCTCCCTCCCATTCCTCCTGCTCCTCCCCACAGCGAGCTGAAGCAGGAGCTGGATGAGGAGGGCAGTCGCTGCCTCCTGCTGTCACGCCAGAGCTGCTTCAACCAGCGCTGCTGCATCCGCTGCTGCTCCCCTTTTATCTTACTGCTCAACCCCAGGCGCCAGTGTCGAGGCTGCCGTTACAACGTCTGCAAGGCCTGCCGGGTCTACAGCAAGCAAGACAAAGCCTGGCTCTGCTCCGCCTGCCAGAGGAGCAGGTGAGCATGATTGTGATACTTGTGTGTGTGTGTGTGTGTGTGGCTAAATTAAGGATGAAAGGGTGACAGCAATGTCAAAGGTTTAAGGGTCTCAATTTACATTCAGTGTTCACTACTCAAATTTATGAAACTACTGCCCTTGGATGTAATATCACAACGATGACAGCAAGGCAGTGGAAAAGAGACTTTTTAAGCTGTTTTGTGCAGAGAAAAACGGCACCTCTAATCCATAGAAATAACCACAAACATCATTATTACCATGTTCTGTCTCTATCCTCTCCATTGTACTCAAACACATTTCATCCTAGTGATGACATGTTTTTAAACAGCTCTCAATGGTATAGTTTCTATGAAAAAATCACTGCAAAATGCCACAAATAAGTAAAGCAGCTTTTTTCTTTTTCTTTCGCCAACTTTAAGCATCAGGAAAAAATAGTACATTTTGCCAAAAGAAAAAAATTGAAGGTAGTACAAATAGCTTTTATATGATAGAATTGTGTTTAGTGCCCTATTCCAAATGAGAGTCAACTCTATTTGTTAAGACCTATGTCACTCTGCACATACAGTATGTAAACGTGCTGATCTTGTAAGTAGCAGCAGGATAATGTTTCTCACATGTATGCACATTAAATTCCATAAACTGTGTGCTTCCATCGCAGCCTTCACCTTAATTATAAAGGCATTACACACAGTTTGTTACCTCAAATTCTCAGCAGCACACTTGGCTTGTTACGCTCACACTCCGTTCACACTGCAGCTCAGCAGCACAGCGAACAGATGGAAGCTCATTAAGCATGCTCGCATGAATATCTCTGCAATATGTCATTCTGTAAGTCAGTCAGAACCTAATATTCATGTCAGTTCGATTAGAGCTACATGAATAGTACGTGGAGTCAGTGGTTGGATCATCACTGGTGGACAAATCGGACTGTAGGAGACAGTAATCTACACCCAAGCAATGAAGGTATGATTTATTTAACTTTTTTACTTTTTCCAATTAAATCTTGAATTGATATGATGAACTTGTCAGAAAACTGTGGGTTATTTACACCTTATTTACTCCTATGGAGGATTATATGGACAAACTGTCTTTAATCCGATCAGAATTAGGTGAATTTGTGACACTAAATTGTCCATAGGTGTGAGTGTGTGTGAGAATGATTGTCTGTCTATGTGTGGCCCTGTGATGAACTGGCGGCTTGTCCAGGGTGTGTAACCCCGCCTATCACCCATTGACTGCTGGGATAGGCTGAATCACGACCCGGTAACGGACAAAGCGGTTTGGAAGATGAAGATGTATTGCGTGTGTGTGTGTGTGTGTGTGTGTGTGTGTGTCAGGCTGCTGCAGACGCAGTCACTGGAGTGGTTCTACTCGAATGTGAAGAGGCGCTTCAAGAGGTTCGGCAGCTCCAAAGTGCTGAAGACTCTGCACAAGAAGCAGCTGGTGGAGCTTACTGGTAAAGCACTCTGTTTGTAATGTGGCTATTTTCTATTATGTTTGATTGAATGAGTTTTAATTAAATTGAATTCATTGTAGTTTAAATGACTAGTTTGTCCTTCCTTGATGGTCCCACCTGGGGTCCACCCGCACCAACAGTCCTTAACTTGTTTGAAATACTGAGCTCACGAGGAGGACTTCTGAAACTCCACATTGAATCTAAATTGAGTCTGAATGTAATGACTGGCATTGGAAATAGGATTTTAACAAAATAATCGGTACTAAAAATGAATTGTCTGCAGTTTAAACATTGTGAGAATATAGGCTTTGTTGCTATGCAGATGTAGTGCGTTCCTCTCTGTGTCCCTTAAATATTGGACGTGACCCAGTGCACTCTGCTGTACTTCTGAACCCAGTGCTCGCTGCAAACGGATCAGCCCGCCCGCTAATACCACATGTGATGCCTCTCTAATGCACTTATATAATTACCAATGGCTGCATTGTCCTCGGATACTTGCATCATGTTAAAGGAGCTCAAAGCTTAAAGTTGGAAAGCCACGACTGATTTCTCTCCCTGAATTTAGAGAGGATTTATTTTTCTTTGTCCTAAACTGTGCCACTGACATTTGATGTCTGTGTGAATGTGTGTGCGCATGCATGCGTCTTTTATCCCGTGTGTTTTTTAGAGGGCAGTGCCTACGAGGAGAGTATCTATGATGAGGGCAGCGTCTGTGGGAGCGACTCGACTTTCTATCGGCAAACTGAAGGTACACAGTCGGATTTCATCTTTGTTTAAAGCATTCATTTCTGTCACCTCAATCTGTGCTCAATCTAAATGTTGGAACGATCCCCCCAGATAACAACAGAAGTCTTGTTTGTGTTTGTTTCGTGTTCAGAGCACAGCATGGCACAGATGCTGACTGTGGCCATGCGGGTGGCAGAGGAAGCCATTGATGAGGCAATATCCAAGGCTGAGCTCGGCACCGCCTGTCAGGTTATTTGTGTTGTTCACAGCTTCACACCACATAAGCAATTTAACTGAACATTGCAAACATTTAGATATTTAAAGCTGTATGTTCCCAAATTAATCTATTTTGTACTGTAATACAAAAAAACCCCAAAAACTTAAATGTCACTGACATAAGAGTTATATAAAATAGTGCTCAAAATGATTGCAAATATGAAGCTTATCCCGGGAGGGGTTGCCATAGCAAATCAGCCTTCTCCACTTCACCCTGTCCTTTGCATCGTCCTCCCCAACAGCAGCCACTCTCATGTCCTCCCTCACTACGTCCATGTATCTTCTCCTGGGTCGACCTCTAGCCCTGTTCCCTGGCAGCTCCATCCTCAGCATCTTTCTACCGATATAGTCCCTGTCTCTCCTCTGGACATGTCCAAACCATCAAAGTCTGTCCTCTCTGACCTCGTCTCCAAAACGTCTAACCTTCACTGTCCCTCTTATTGTCTCATTTCTAATCCTGTCCAACCTGGTCACTCCCAAGGAGAACCTCAGCATCTTCATCTCCTCCACTTCTAGCTCCGCCTCCTGTCTTTTCCTCAGAGACACTGTCTCTAAGCCGTCCATCATGTCTGTCCTCACCACTGTCTTGTAGACCTTTCCCTTCATCCTCGCTGACACTCTCCTATCACAGAGCACACCTGATACTGTCCTCCACCCGGTCCAGCCTGCCTGCACACAATTCTTCACTTCCTTTCCACATTTGGGATTATAGATACAAAAAGCAGCTATAAAGAGAGCTATCATCTTATCATATCTTACCACGCCTGACATATGATCAATGACTGTATAAAGACACAGTGACTACAAACAGAGCCACTGCAGGAGACAAAAAAAACACTAAATGGCTAGAAAGAAATACAAATCCACAACAGATACACCATAAATAACAACAAAGAGAACCAAAAAAAGACACAAGAGATACAATGCATGTAGAGTAATTTACAGCAAAGCAACAAAAAAGGATTCATAAAATGCACAAAATGATTACAGATATGACATAAATGATTCAAAAAGAAAAGCTAGATCAATGCAATAACAAGGAGTTGTAATTCTACAATAAGCAGGAAATAAATTACAATTAAGAGTCACAAAACATTTAGGAAAATATTCAAAAGGACTCTAATCCTAACCCTAAATATATTCTTCATTTATTTGCATCATTGGCATCCATCATCAAGTATTTCTGGTTGCACAGCTACTTTCTAGTATCATTAAATATGTACATTTAGATGCTTTGTGATGGTGTGTGTTTGTGTGTTTGTGTGTACATGCTGCTGCTGAATAGCTTTCTTTTGCGTGCTTCTTTGCTTACCAGCAGAAGGAGGCCTACTGTCTGCAGGAGCACAGAGGGGAGCTCATTGAGGAACTGGCTAAAACTATTATGCAAAAAGTAAGAATGATAAAAGTGGTTTTGCTGTCTGTGCTGCAAACACAACAGATGTTTTACTGTTTGCATGCATGTGCAAAACGCCATTGCTTGATACTCACACGCAATTCAGAAAGAGGGACAATGCAGTCGATGCATATTGGAACAGAAACAGATTTTTGTGTCCCTTGTTGCATCAGAGGCTTTGATCATGTCTCTGTTTCTCCTAGATTATCAGCAGGAAGAAGAGTTTGGCTGAGATGAAGTCAGAATTTCAAAAGAATCCACCACTTCAGCATAACACTGACCTTCGTCATCATCGTAGTCTTCAGTCCACCTGTAATCAAGCTGCTATCCTTAAACACCAACCAGGCCTTTTGGTAAGGAAGGACACATAAGACACGATCAATCCAACAAAGTAAGGTGCAGGAACTGTGGAGACAGGAGGGTGTTGGTGACACATAAGTAGTATTCTCACTCAAATAACTCACATTTAGTTTCTAAGATGAAAGCAGCAGTTCAAATTAACCTTTAGATAAAAGCGAGTCATGAGCTTTTGAGTAGCTAGCTTAACATTTCCCCTCAAACAGGAGAAATGATCCCAGGGATCAGTAATAAAAAAAGCAAAGACGAGAGAATATTGAAGATTTCTTCTTTCCTCCTTCAACCCCTCAAAGTACAGCTACGAATACGAAGCAAACATTATCGCAACCGTATTACCGGTAATTAATTATGGACATTTTTTTCTGCCAAATAAGCGCTTTTAATATTGGTACATTTTGCTGATGATGCTTATCATGTATACTTACTCACTTGTACTCATATACTGAGTCAATGAAAACACAGGATTTGTAATTTTATTTTAGGAATAAATGCCAAAACAGAAATGTCTCTTGTTCCTCTAGTAGTTGAACTGTTGTTTTTCTACCGAATGTATCATCGAATCGCTGATCCTGGAAACTAGAACAGGTGACTAACATAAGCTACAAAAAGGTTTTCCCCACTTTTCATTCATGTCATTTGTCTCTCCAGAGGTCACATTCTGCCTTCTCGCTGCTGGACGCTGGCCCTCTCGGTCAGACACAAGAGTCTCCATGGGTGTTGAAGAAGGACGGATGTGGGTCAGTCATGTCGACCTGGAAGAGTGTAGACCAGCTGGACAGTGCTGGTAAGACGGTAGTGCTCGTTCATTTAATATCTGCAGCACATAACTGCTCTTTCAAGGAACCTTTTACCTTTTTTGCAATATTTAATTTACAACAGCAGCTTTTATGTTTTTGTGCAGTCTTCTCTGCCAGCAGATGTGACACGAGAGCTCGGCACAAACCTGTGCTTTGTTCTCTCGATAACATTGTTCAGAAAAAAAAATAGAAGAGCATCTTGCTGTCAATAAACAGGCAGCCGCTGAAACCAGACTTGAGGAGGAAAGACAGCAACTCACACACAATACACTATCCTCATCATTAACATGAACAAAAGCGTGAATGAATGAATGAATATATTTATTAGATAGAATGTTAGAGTACAAGTACAGTCACACAGTAGCATGTATTACAGTACAAATAAAGTCAAACATCCTGTCTAAGAGGAGCATTTCAAAAAAGCCCTTGCGGTCTTGTTTCCGTTGAAAGTCCTTCGTACATAAATCATCCACAATTAACAATACAATACGTGACGCCAAAGCAGAGAGAAACTCGCATCAGAGATCATTCTGGATTTAAGTTGCAATTCTCTTCAGCCCCTCTCTAGTTATTTGCTAAAATCACAGATCGCATCATCATAATTAACTTTTAAACAGAAAGTTATGATGTCCAAGTGATATAATAATGCGTGTCAGGCAATGGCAGCTGCTACATTTTCACCTTTCTATTTGTTAATTTTACTGTGTGTGTGTGTGTGTGTGTGTTTATAAATAAGAAGGTGGCCCCCCAGTGCTAAAGAGCCCAGATGGGAACTGGATCGCCCTGCAGAGCGCCCAGCTGTCCCGTCCCACAGAGCTAACCAAAAGGCTGGTCTACAGTACCTTGGAGAGACAGTCTGGGATAGTGTCTGCCTGCGAAGGTTTGGGCTCCGATGACAAAGCCAAACCTGAGCCCGACAGATCCTGGGGCCTTCAGGAGATTCACAGGAAGATGACCAACAGTCACTTTGACCCTCAGGATTCCCCAGGCAGCAGAGACTCCGAGAGGAACTGGAAGCCCAATAAACATTTGCTGGCTCTTCTCAAGAGGAATGTGCCTGCAGAGATCAGACATCCTTCATCATCCCGCAGGACCAGCATCATCGGTTTAAACTTTAACGTAGAAGGGGCTGAAGAGGAAGAGGAGATAAAGCAGCACACCTCTGATGCTGTGACTCCTGATACTTTGACCTCTGGCGCTGTGACGCCCGATTCTGCTGAGCAGGAGAGTAGATTCAAAGGAGACATGAAAATAGACCAGGAGCTCACAGTAAAGCTGCAACGGCTAGTGGGCCGAGTTTCTGATCCCTCCACCAGAGGAGAAGAGAATGGAGTGGGACATCCTGGTAGTAATGGACAAATGGAGGCAAAAGGTGACAGAGATGACGGAAATGAAAGTGTGCGTAGGATGGACATCGAGTGGGACGAGGGCAGAACAGAGAACGAGGACAAAGAGTCAGAATCAGACGAAGAGATGAAATGTAGATTATACAAGCTCGTCGCACAGTCCAGACTCACATATGTCACATCTACTGACGACGACTTAGACAAGGTTAGCCAGAGTGAAGAAGAGTGGGAGGAGGGCAAAGATGAACGTGTGGGCGGGAGTAAAGAACAGAAAGAGGAAAATACGGGCAGACTTACTCATAAACTCTGTCGGCTGGAAAAAGAAGTCGGTGCCAACCAGTTCTCCTCCACAGAGGATGA
Source organism: Brachionichthys hirsutus (assembly GCF_040956055.1). NCBI lineage: Eukaryota > Metazoa > Chordata > Actinopteri > Lophiiformes > Brachionichthyidae > Brachionichthys > Brachionichthys hirsutus. The sequence continues at coordinate 5,278,762 of NC_090911.1, read as the reverse complement.
GCTGGACGGAATTGGCCTCACAGATGAACAGAAGACGGGGGAGGATGAGGAGGATGAGAAGCATGCGGAGCTGGCAGTAAAAGTTTGGAGATTAGCTAACCAAGTCAACGCCACCCAATTTTCCTCCACAGAGGATGAGTTAGACAGAGCAGGCAAAGGCGAAGAGGAGGAAGAGGTAATGGATGAAGAGACCCCGTGGAAACTACAGGCAGGACAAGCAGCTCAGCTGTGTGATTTATCCACTCTAATTGTTGCGTCTCGGTTTTCTCCCACTGAGCATCATCTTTATGGAGTCAGTGGAGGAAGAGGCGCCTGCGTCTTGTGGGATGAAGCCTCTGGACAGAACCAGGGTCGGAGAGAATCGTTTGGCGATTTGGACGTGAAAATGTTTGATTTCAAGGATGACATGGAGGAAAGACGGAGGAGGACCAGCCATGAAGAAGTAGCAGCTGAGAATGTTCTGGGTGTTCAAACCAAAGATGAGGACGAGGATGAGGAAGATGTAGAGTTTGATAAAATAATCGGCAGCATGTTGATGATGACTTTGGAAGACATGGAGGGAGAGAGATTAAAAGATGAAGCTGCAAAAAATGAGGTAAAAAACAGAGCGCCAGAAGAAGGACAGATGAATGAAAACATAAAAATAGAAAGTGGCGCAGAAAGCACAAATGCATCAGAGAAGACAGGAAGTTCAGGAGATCCTAAAAGTCGAGGCAACAACGCAATGGCAGAGTCAGCTGTAGATGGGAGCGATGGAGAAGAATCAAAGGAGTTGGAAAAAGATACGGAGCCAAAGGAAGAAAGACATTTTGCAAAAGACAAATCTCTAATTCTAACAGTCAGCAAGACTCTTGAGGCCGCTCAGTCAGGAATCCATATGCAAGTGGATGATGAACAAGAGGACAGGAGAGGAAAAATCACAAGCAGTGAAGTCACACCGACGTGGAGACATGCAGGAGGCTGTGAAAGTAGAGACAAGGATGGACGACTCGGGGAAACTGCAGACGGCAGGAAGCAGAGCAGCACACCTCCTCCGGAGGGTTTACGGCCACCCGAGGAAATCCAAATAGTAAGCATTAGCTGGGATGCTAACCAAAACAGGTTATAATAATAATAATTATTATTAATAATAAATACAACATAACACATTCCTTATTTTACCTAACTTAATTTTTTGTTTATATTTTTTTAAGGAAATTAAATTACATTATGTTTATTATTAATTATAATAGTAATATTATATTAATAAAAAAATGTTTAAGATTTAGATTCATGATTTTATTCAATATATTTTCAAGAAAAAAATGACAAAGTATATAAATGCTGCTACAAATGTGCTAAAAAGTGTCTTTAAATATTTCACACAACATTTTCAAAATTATAATACATTATATATAGTTTCTAACCAGCATTTACATTTAATGCTGGTAGTTTGAAAACAAGCAAAGGTCAAATGAAACCTTTTATGCCACTGATCTGATTACATTAGTCTTCTGTAGAACCACTGCCTCCTGTGTGTTCCAGAGGAACTCTGCAGTGTCTCTGTGTAATATCACCGCTGAGGTTCTGAAGGTGCTGAATGCCACTGAGGACCTGCTGCAGGGGGTGGATGGAAGAGATGAACCCCGAATCTCCACCGTCTCATTGCCCCCCAACACCAACCCCAGGATACTAGACCAGCAATTCTCCAGGTTGGAGGAGAATGTAAGTGGATCTTCACGTCGGTTTTCATTTGATCCACTATGCATGGTGCAGTCTGATGAGACTATAATGATGCCGGTCACTGTTTTTAAAAGAACAGACTTTCATTATGAGCTTACGTTGTCTGTTACTATCTGCAAGCATTTGAAAATGATCTTAACTCTAAGAAATGCTTTCATTTTTACTGTGATTTAAAGCTGGAGGCAAACATGAACAGTTTAATAGTTCAGTTCAGATCGACACTATTATGTTTTCTCAAATATAATACAAAATTATACGGACTACTGAAGTCTCAGAATAGTTAAACCTCTGCTGCAGATGTGATGCTTATCCGCAAACTTGCATCTGGCAGTGTCTCTGAGGAATCTTAGCCCCTTCGTCATGGACAAGGACCTCCAGTTCTGGAATATTCCTGCGATCCCGTGAATACTTCAAAGTCCAGTTTCCTGTGTTAGTGTTCTTTTCAGCATATGCGTCATTCTTCCTCTGCTGATCCCTCATTTAAACTTTAGATCAACCCTTCACAAGCAGTTTTAGCTGCTGTTTTCTGTTCGTAGGGGAATTGGTGCAATGCATGCACAGTAGTAGCCTTAAGGTGTGAAGAAGTGCAAATCTGGAAACAGGTTGTTTGTTAAGATTTCAAAAAGTATTTCTCAAATCGGAAAAGTACTCGGCTTCAAAACAGAGCGATGCAATGAGTTTCAAATATACAATGTTGCGTGTTGAACTGTTTGTGCTGCAGGTTTATGTGGCGGCTGGTGCGGTTTACAGTCTGGAGGCGGAGCTAAGTGACCTTGAGGAGTGTGCCAGGGGCATCTGCAGCACCACAACTCACATGGAGCTGTCCTCACTGGAGGAGCAGGTAGCGTCAGCGGCTGCTAAAGTTCAACAGTCTGAGCTACAGGTGGGTTAAAGCGAGCTGTGCACCCACATTAGCATGAATGAGGCCTTGTGAATGTTACTAAACAAAGGTCATACATGACATAACACCAGTGTTGTTTCTTTAGATTTGTGGCATCTCAACCAGAATTGCCGCTTTGAGGAGTGCTGGCCTCGATGTGGACACGCAGTCACGCGTCATGACGACGACGTTCATTCCACTCAGGGTGCTGTAACACTTCTTGTCACAAGAGTGGAATGAGCAAAACAGATTTCTGCCTTCTTTAAAGAACGTCCTTGTGCTTTAAATGTGTTTCTGCAGGCTGCCACCCGGGACTCATCGAGACAGCTGAGGAGACGGCTACCCGCTCCACCAGTAAAAGGTACCAAACTCACGTTCTATTGATCAGATAATGGTATGCAGAACATGGGCTAAAGGTTGTATAAATATTATAATATAATTCAATCACAATACAGGAAAAATAAATAAAACGCAGTTTGTAGCACATTACACAGTTATATAGTTATTTATTTAGCAACACAGTTTTCTGTACCCACATTTGTATCTATTAAATGAAAATCACAGCCACAAAAGTGCAACATTTGTCATTTTGCAGAATTTGTGAAATATCCACCCACACAACAGATCGTGTTTGATCTATTCTTACGACTTTTATTGGAGTATAAACCATGTGTACGTTCACTTTTGTGTAATCCTCTCTCAGAATACAAAGAAACATAAGTTCTGCAGTCAGGACGTCTGCAGATCCTCTGCTGCGATGGCCGACACCCTGCAGCCCACGGGCCTGTTTGTGTTCACACTCACACACACTCACACACCACTATTGCCTTTAGTTCAATTTAGACTAAACACACCTCAGTGTGAGATACTCGTGCTGTATGTCAGACTGTTGAGTCTGACTTCAGTTTTGTAATAAAATAAAAAATATATTTTTTTAGATTTCTAAAAGATAAGATTAATTACAGTATTACATGATGCACCATGCACATAAATCCTCACGTTTTAATTAAGTAGACTTTATTTTCACACTTTTTTGACATAAAATATACATATTACACTTCAGTGGGAACAACTACATCATGTAAGAAAAATACTGCACTGTCTAAAATAAATAGAGTTCAGGCTCTCTAAATTACTGATCCATTAAAACCATCTGGTATTTCTGAAACATTTAGGGGAAGATAGGTAGATAAAAATAATTTGAGTATTGTGTGCACAGATATTGCTTTATTTTATATACTGTTAAACACCAATTAAAAAAATACACAATTGAACCAACAAATATGACTCGTGATTTCCCGGGCCTCAGCTCATGGTGAGTGTGTACCGACGGCCCAGATGTGTTTGGAAATGATGTGGTCAGGGGCTATGCAGCGACAAACATCCCTTTTACCCCGGGACAGTCAGTATTACCTTATTGTTCCGTTTCTTTACCGTTGATGTCCAGGTCGTTGGGCGTTTCTAGGTATTCTACCTTATTCCACATTAGCAGCTACTCACCCAGCGCTGCATGTGGTTATTCATACATTTCTCTCCCTGAAAGCAATGGCTTCTTTTTCTCGGGTTTGATATGATGTTGATTGATTTTTCTTCTTTTCCATCTGAGAATTGTGTGTATTTCACAGACACACACGCACCATTCCCATGCATGTTCCAGAACCCACATGGAGACTTCAGAAGTTCACGAGGTGAGATGTGGGAGGAGTCATTTTTCTGTGTCTTTAGTTTTACTAAATATTTACTGCTCCGTACAAGCCGGGGGAAAGGGGGGGTGGCGGAGCCTATCTATGATCACAGGTCAAAAGGCCAGAACAGATGAACCCCAGAATGCGGAGAAGAGACAGAGTGTCAGACCAATGTCTTTAATAAAGGTTTCAACCAAAAACACTAAAAGGTTACCGAGGAGGGACGGGCTGGAACGTCCAGTCAGGCAACACAAAATCACAGCCAAAAGAAAACTCGAGCATGCCAGCTGGAAATGTTCAAAGGAGAAACCAAAAATCACATCTGAAGACAGTTCAAAGACAACGGGCTGGAAAAACACAATAGTCCAAAAACGCAAGCGAACAATCACTAAGAGGGAAAAAACTGCCAGAGAACGGAATGGTGTCATGCAGCAGGACACGAGCCAGATGCACATGCAGGCACGGGAGACAATCCGGGATAATCCGGTGACCAGTGGCACAGGTGAGCAATGATTTCATCAGGTGGTTGATGGGAGGATGGATCGCAGGTGTGTCTGCTCTGCTCTGCCGATCCGTCCTCTGCCACACCCACTGCTGAGAGAGAGAAACACGGAATGAAAGACTGGAAATACTACAAACAAATGACCACAATATGCCATAAAAAAAAAACAACTCCCGACATTAACAATTGCTGTCTTTTTATCTAATCCAGATGTTTAGACTTTCACTGAGACCCTAAATGTAGAAATCAATGGAAAGATCCATTGAAGTTGCAAATGCAACTGCTTTTAGAAATTACACCTAAATAGCTATGCATAAAAAAAATAAGTTATATCTACCCACTTCTTTCTCTATTTTGATGTGTCTAAGCTGCGGCATATATTTGGAGGCTATAAAGAAAAATGTGAAAATGCTCCCCAAGAATTCTTACTTTAATGTCAGGTGTCACGGCCAACCTCTGCTATCATCGACCTCGGCCTGGAAATAACAGATTAAAGTTAAGTCATAATCGACTATTATTATGTCCATGCAACTGCAGAGCTTAAATATTCAGTGCCAGATTCTTAACTAAATAGCTATAGTGACAGTTAAAAGTGAAAATGGTTGCAAACTTCCTTTTAACCAATAGAATATAATGTTTCAAAATGTTCCATATTCTTAAACTTTACTGCTGTGTTTACAAAAGAGTTCTTATTCAAATATTGTAAGGTACTTTATGTACTGCAAATTGAGATCACCTTTCTTCATGCAATGTCAATTCACTTGGCTTCTGCTCTTGCTCAAGTCTGCAAATAAAATGACAAACTATTAAATCTTAGATGCAGAACAAAAAGGAGGGGAAGATAAAATACAGATCCACTGCTCACCTTTCTTTCTGTGTTCTTATCCTCTCATCATCATACCTGAAAAATTGTTTAAAAAAAATGAGAACAGCGTCAAGTTTACTTCAGTCGCCGTACTGTTAACATGAATTTGTTTATAGTGTTATGACTGTGTGTATGCAATAGTGCCCCCTAGTTGCTCAGTGTACTTACTGCAATACACACTCTGGGATCTGCACATGCTCCATGGGAATGATCTGACTGAGGTCTTCCAAGGTATGAACGTAGCGGATCTTATCCATGAACTTCACGCTGCAGGAAATGTTGACAACATGCAAATTATTTTCAGGAATACACTTGTCTGAAATCCATATGTAATGGAGTAATGGACTGTAAACAACTTTGAATGTAAGTGTATACCTGATGAAAGGTCTCGAGACAGCCAGTACTGTGCGAATGTACCATGTTGGGTGGGCGATGATGAGACATTTCAGATTCTTTCTTAATCTGTAGAGGACATTGCATTTTGAATTTGTTCTGTGTGCAACACGCGTCATCTGTTTATTTCCTAACATTAACACCAGAAACGTCAGGTTTGCGTTCGTACTTCCTGTCAACCATTTGGTAGCATCTCTTCAGCCAGCTGATGCCAGGCATCTTCCTGCGAGGAGTAGCCCCGTTCATGTACACGATCATGTAATCTTCTGCCACGAGCAGCTCCAAGCTGCTCACAACATATCTGAAGGAAAAACAACAACAACAACCTCAGTTCAGACTATAAGCTGGGCTACCAAATGGCATGAAATTACCTAAATAGGCCAGACTGAGTCGTACAGGAAGAGATTCTCCATGATGTATGTGTAGTCCTCGCAGCTGCTGTCAGGCAGGTAGCAGGCTGCAAACACGATGATGGCATTCAAACCCTCACCATAATATCCTGGAAGAGGATAGAGACGCTCTATTGACAGAGCTGTGACACTGGAAATGTGTTACAGCTGGGTTAAGACGAGTCAAGCTTGCATATGCTTCATCACCTTGAAAGTAGCCAAGGATATTTTCTTTCAAATGTTGGGTTTCAATAATGTTTGGCACGGGTAAACTACAACGTTTCAGGTGTACGACCTCTTCAAGACGGGATTGCCACAGAGCTTGAGGATGTCTGTGAAGATTCGTAGGGGCCGAGATCATGGCAGATCTCTGTTTCGAAGAACGTCAACTGGACTTGAAGCTTGAAGATGTTCTTGTGCAATGAAGAGTGGCAGGACGAGGACCGTCAGCGAAGAAGCGTGCAGGAAACCCACCCACACATCTAGAGTTGAAGAAAACACCATCCGGCCTAAAATATACCCTCAAATACAGAGGGAAAGGAGAAGGAGGACTGATCAAGTGGATAGCAGAACAAAGGAGATCTAAGGTCGATTTCACACTGGTCCAAGAGGACTCGGTTCGATTGGGGAGCTGAAGGTCCCAACATTATTGCATGTATAATTTGTTGAAAGGTCTGCTTTCACACTGCGGTTTCTAACGCGAAGCGAACTTTCTGAGCAGCATCGCTTGGTTGAAAGGGGTGCTCGTCGATTGGTTGGTTGGTCGATAAGGCCTCAGAGCCGGACTCAGCAGTCCATCTGCACCTGAAGAACAAGGGCCATTTGTTTAAAGATAACAATGTGCACATCTTGGCCTCTGAAGACCGTAGATCTGAGGGAGGGTCAAACTTGAAAGGTCATCCCTCACGTACAAGGCGAAACGTCTCGAAGCTTTTTAAAGTCCAGTTGACTTTCTGGAACACAGAGCTTTAGAATTCTCTTTCATTTAAGACAATCCTCAACTGGTAAGAAGAAGAATCGACTGGCTCCGTGATGGAAAAATCATCGTTCCCTAATATTAAATCCATCCACGTTCACCGTTGTATAAGGTAGCTAGCCGTTTTATAAGGTGCACCTAACTAAGAGCAATGCAGGATTATATCAATGCAGTCCTGGATCCATCCGACCGTAACAATGGTCATCATGTTCAACAATAATCCCAACAACTGTCAATACAGATGTTTTATAAACTAGACACTAACACACCTCCATGTGTGACCACCCTCATGTACGGTCTGATGACCTGCATGTCGATCCGCTGCTCCTGGTCCCCGATGATCACTGTTCGCCACAGACGTCCACACGAGTCTCTCTCCTCTTCACTTTCACCAGGCAGACGTTTGGCTGTGGCCACAGGAGTGTCGTCTTGATAAAAGGTGACATAAATGTAAAATTCAGTCAATGTGACTCATATAAAGGTTAATGAATATTTAAACTATATTTTATGTTTGAACTTCCTATAATTGTGCTAAATAAATAAAAAAAGCACTTGCAGGGAATATAATCAATGGAAGTATTAAAGCAACCTTTTTTCACGAGTTGAACTAAGACTGGACCGTAAAGCTAACACAAAACTCCAGTTGATTCTTTGCTTTTACTCGTCGTGATTTACCTCAACCTGGATTACTTAGAACCTACACGGTTAAATCTACTGCAGCAGTGCTCCAAATTCAGCCATCATACCTTCCTCAACATGTTGCCTGGATTGGATAATCGACCGTCCTGAGTTGACCAACAAATTAATTGTTTCATGGTCTAAAATTGTTCTAGAGCCATTTTGTAACATATTCCGACTATAAGTATAACAGGAATATATGGCTTTGTTTTATTCACAGGGTCAACATTTGTAACTGGAAAGTCAAACGCAGATAATCCCATGACATCTGTGACAGGACTCAGCCAACACTGCAGGTAATAGGATTTGATTTTTAAATCAATTACATCCTTTAACAGACCTTCCCATTCCAGATCGTTGCCGCTGTTGATGAAATCAAATGAGTCTGTCTCATCAGGAGTCTCAATGTCATCCACGTTGATGTCCAGGTCGTTGGGCGTTTCGAGGAAGTCATCGGAGAGCACGGAGCCCTCACTCTGATCCAGGGAGAGATTCAGGACTGGGGCGACCAGAGTGCGGCGCTTACCCGGGGCCGCGGATTCTCCCACATCCAGAGTGGTGGGAGGACCTGGTGGGACAGGTCAAAAGGTTAACTCTAACACGCACACACCTACACACACACACACTTACTGTTACTGCTGTCAGCGAGGCCACGTGGGGAATCAGCATCTCCATCCTCTGGTAGCGGTCTGCAGAAATAGATGCAAACATACAGAACACTGATTACACAACAATCCAAGTAAAAACAAAGAGATATTGTGAGGCTTACAATGTTTGCTTATTTTGTACAGCCGCGGGAGGGCGGACTGATCGGAATGAGGCACAACTGCAAATGTAAATATATGATGCAAAGTAATTGGAATTTCTAGATGGCCTTTTGTTTTTTCGTCCTGCCAAATAAAGATTTAGTTATTTTTATTGATGCTAGTTGGAACCATTCATTCATCTTTTTAACTGCTCATCCAAAATTTTGGGTCGCAGGTTTTACTGGTGCATCTTGGACGAGCCGCCAGTTCATCGCAGGGCTACACAGAGACAAATGATCATTTGCACAAATTTACACTTGCAGACAATTTAGTGTAAACGATTCACCCAAGTTGCATTTTTTTCATTAGTGGAAGGAAGCCGGAGAACCCGGAGAGAACCCACGCAGACACGGGGAGAACACACAAACGCCACGCAGAAAGGAATTGAACCTGGTACCTTCTTGCTGTGAGGCAACAGCGGCATCCACTGTGCCACCGTGTCGCCTTCTAGTTGGAGGTACTGACATTTAAACCAAGCTTTGTGTACGAGCTGAGAGAACGATATTGCTGATACAAATGGCCGACATGATTCAGCCTCAGAGATTGGATATTTGGAGGGAAAGCAAAATGGTATCTAGTATAGTCTGGGCAGAACCAACTAAATAACATTCCATGGGTACATCCAGAACTTCCTACAGGAACTGTAAATCTAATCTAATCCGACTCCTCTGGAGGAGATGGACATATAAGCCATCAGGATACTGACACAGATCAGCCAAAGAAAATGAAGGATGAATTTAAAATGAATCATTATAATAGGTGAGGTATTTGCAGACTCTCCTTGAGCATTAACAACGCATTGTTGGCAACAATATGTGTTGTTTGAGCGAGCAGCGCCAGTAATTACCAAACTCCCTCTGACATTAAAATACCTCAACCCTCCATGCTGCATCAGGGGAAAGCAAAGTGGTATTGCAGCAGATTGTGCTCAGACAAGAGACAAACATACATGCATGCCTGGACCAACACACCCTAAGATAAACACAAGTTGTGTAAATAATTGTTATTCTGTTGTCAGCTGTTTTGTCAAGGTGTGTTCAAGAGAACCCGAACAGATATTCAGCAGCAAATTAAATCCGGGGGTGGAGAAGAAAAAGTGTTTTACAGTGTAAATGTGTTCTTGAATATTTATCTGTGGAATGACTGGCTGTACATTTTACATTATGAATATAAAAAGAGAAGACATTACACACACACACGCACACACACACACACACACACACGCATGATTCATTACCTGGGGAAGTCCTCGTCCTGCCATTCATCCTTCACCTCCATGCTGTCCATGCACAAACCAGCATCGGCTGTACCCATCCTCTGTCAGGGAGGACAAACACATGAAAAACAAGTCATTCGGTATGAAAGCATGCGTGACAACCTTGCAAGGACACTGCAGCCGTTTCCTGAGGACGAGTATTCCACCCACTTCAAACCTATGACAGTTATGATCTCAAGGTGTGGCGTTTGAATGTCATTGGTGGCTACGACGGTAGGCAGGGAGGGCACAATGAAAGACGGTGTTCAGATACATTATGAGTCAGTGATGTTGAAACTTGCACTAATTATCAATTTTGGGGGGCTTCATTTGATAGTGATTTTTTTTCACTGTTCTAAAGTAGCAGAATCTTAGGACTTTGTTACGATCCTGGATTTTGCCCGATTTGTGAACAATTGTACTTAAAAATATGGAAACACATTAGACCTAATCTTTACTATGAGATTGGATGTTCATGTTTCATACATTTTAGAGGTACCGGTTTCTGATATGTTTTTCAGTGCCTCTCTAACAATACTTAATATGCGTTCAGCTATCTGTCCGACTCCGTCCGTTAGCAAGATAACTCAAAAAGGTTCAAACTTGTAAATCACTTCTAATTCCCACACGATGGCCAATCTTAGTATATTACTTTTTATACCATTAATTTAACAATGCTTTTTTAATTTCCTTGTTTTTCTTTGGTTTTAGTTTATAGTTTCAGTGTTTAATTGTTGCATGCTTTATTCTGTTCAATGTTTTGTTTCTACTGTAAAGTGTATTCTGGCCATGATGCATGGTGATTTTCTTTACTTTAAATAAAGCTGATTGACTAGAAATTAGAAAAAGAAAATATCAACATCTCCACTACTACTACTAATCCACATTATATTTTTTGTAAAAATAGTGCAAAAATAGACATTGTTGTAGTTCATCTGTCATTGTGTGGAGGGCACAACAAATAGTGTGGGTGTAAAGAAGAATGCAGCAAACTAAAACCCTACAAAACCTAAACACCTCTGAAACAACCAAACTAAATGACCAAAATAAAACAGGAAACACGCTGCATATCTCAGCGTGTGGAAATAGAGACTCATGTGTCTCCTGTTTTTGTGACGTCATGTGCCAGTCTCATGTCAGAAATGTGGGGGGGAGGTGTGTCCTCCGTGCATCACTGTTCAAGCCAGTTTTTTTTAATGTTATTCCAGTCCATTTGTCCACTGGCATGGAACTGATGCGCTATCTCGACACGTGCTAGAAAAACAAACAAATGTAGGCTAAAAGGCAAAGGCCTTTATGCTGCATGTCCTGTGTGTGTGACTGAACTATGCTGGATGAGAATACATTCATACTATGTTATCCCAAGAAATACTTCCTGCGGTAACCCATGATGTCACTTTTATTAAAGACGGTTCTGACTAAATCCCAATTTGAGTCACTTTCTCATCTCATGAAATGAGACAGTAAGAGGGACAGTGAAGGTTAGACGTTTTGGAGACAAGGTCAGAGAGGACAGACTTTGATGGTTTGGACATGTCCAGAGGAGAGACAGGGACTCTATCGGTAGAAGGATGCTGAGGATGGAACTACCAGGGAACAGGGCTAGAGGTCGACCCAGGAGAAGATACATGGACGGAGTGAGGGAGGACATGAGAGTGGCTGCTGTTGGGGAGGACGATGCAAAGGACAGGGTGAAGTGGAGAACGTTGATTTGCTGTGGCGACCCCTCATGGGACAAGCCGAATGTACAGTCGTAGTAGTAATGTAGCCTGCATTTTAAATGTATGTTGTTGCTGATACAGCTGGGAGGCTATTTTCAGATATGTTAGTTATTTACAGACAATGGCGTGGTTAGAAGGTTCTCTGAGTGGTTTCGGGAAGAAAATGAGATTGTAATGTAAATGCAGGGTACTCACATGTTGTAATTAGGAAGACTTCTTTGTTGTCGATTTGAACGTTCCTTAGTGTTTGCCTCGTCTTTATCGTCTTCCTCCTTCACCTTAAACCTGGCTGAGAAGAGCGAGGTTCATCACTGCTTACATCTCCAGCTGGTACGGCCGTGTGTTTTGGACTCTGTATGTGAGTGGATGAGCTGTGAATGGAGGCTGGAAGTGAAACTGTGTTCTGCTGTCGAGCCAAGAATCGTGTCAGGATCATCACAAAGCAAACGCAATCCCGCGCCCATCCCTTCAGTCTCCTCTGCTATTTGACACAGAATAATCCATTTTCATGTGCTTTTCGTTTGTGGCAATTTGTCTCCCTTTCTTTCTCGTCTCTGCTGAATCCCTCCTCCTCCCTCAACCAACGCCAGTGTTCCCACCCCGGGCTGTAATCCCGCTGTGATGATGTCACCCATATGGGAGCTGCAGTTATGTAATAGCATCTACTTACCTTCTATTTGATTTTCAGGGTCAGTTGTTTTTCCTCTCATCACAATGAGCCCATTGTGTATCCATGATTTGACGTGTTATCGTTCTGTATCCTGGTGGATGACTTGCCTTCGTGGCTGTTCCCTGGCAACAGCATCTTCCTGCCTTACATACACAGTCTGCTTCTCTCTCTCTCTCTCTTGTAATTTTTCATCAAATCTTTTAAGGTCTCTCATTTTTCCTAAAACCCCTCCTCCACAAGAATTCCCCTTCTTATTTTGGCGGCCATAGTTGACCTAACTTCCTTTCAGCTGTGCTTACAGCTGCACTGAGCTCTGGGTGGCGTCAGTGGCATCGCTTCCACTTTGCAATCGTCACCCACAAGGAGCAGCCACATCTTTCCATTCTTTTCCTGCTGTTTGTTGGACTTGAATTTGTCGTATTACACTGTAAATAACACTGTATGAATGCATTTACATTGTCCATGGCAACGATATTGTTTTTCTTGCAGTTTGACATCGCTGTCACTGGATAGTGGTTGAGATTTCTGCAATGATGAGGGAGAGTGTACCGTACAACTCGTCACATTTAAGGTGCATGAATGGAAAGTTTATTATTATTTTTATTTGATTATTCTTGTCAAATTCATCAAGTACCGATGATTACGTCTATAAAATCATTCCTGAAGGTTGAAAATATGTTTTGTGGCTACAGAGCGACATTCCATTGTATAAACTAAATGAGTAAAGGAATACTTCTTATAGACATACATTGGTATACAGTAATGGGAATTGTCATTCTGGAATAACGCATCATATGAAACATATAATTTGGAATCAATGTTGTCAAATCTCGTGATGCTCTTAATGGGAGGTGATGCAGCTGTTTCCTGGACAGATGCTGCACGACACCCACACCGATATATTCACCCAGGACAGTGATGGTGGTACCGAGTCAACAAACGTCAACAAAGACAAATAAATATCAGTCAGCGTTATTAATTTCAGGACTACTGAATATCTCAAAAGTATCAAAAACTGCATTGCCACTCACGTACAGTCAGTGTCCCACAAAGTCTTTCAGAATGGGTGTCTTGAATGGGTGATTTTTCTCCTGCTACTCTTAGTGTTGTCAGAAGAGGGCGCTATATGTGCGCCATTACGCCATCCTGTCCATGCTGTAGTCGTCAGTATGTGTTTAGTGCGTCTCAGTGTGCTGCAGAGGGCGCCCGTCACACTGAGCTGTATGCACCAGAGTACTACACCTCAGTCTTAAAAGTACGGAGCCTCTTAGAGAACAGAGAGTTATTAAAAAAAAATGAAGAGGAGAAATAATTAAATTAAATCCTGAGAAACTTTCACAGCATTGCAATTTAGTTTCTGGGATTTGTTTTTTTTCCCCCTCCTCTAATTTTTTTTTCATCCTCATGTTCCGTAAGGGGCTCCGTATAAAAGTATAACATTAACTTTAATTTAAATTCCACTGGTACACTGTCAACTACATGGGTCACAGAAATGTTGCCTGAAGTTGTAGCAAACAATAATAAAGATCAACTATCACTATCTAATCACAACAATAGAAAGAAAAAGAATCTCACTTGTGTCACTGGTGTTATTGATGAGACTAAAACAGTGAACTGTTTTATGCTTAATAAAAAAGAATGAACAAATGCTGATGCCCTTTATCTACTAGTCTATATATGAAAACAAATCATCTTCTTTACACGTCTTACTTGTCTGTAAGATGTTTACACCAGATTGGGGTCATCAGGTTTCTATGAATCAAAAACACATTTTATTAAGTGCTGTAATTTCACCTTTATCAGCACATGCTACCTCATCATCCTGGGAAGACTTTGATACATGCCTGAGAAGAAGAACAACATATTTTAATCTCACAATACAAAACAATTGAAAAAACATATAGGTGGTTTTAGATTCTTTAGCCTCCCTGCCCTTCACTCCCAAAACACAAGTCAGAATTTTCGCCTTCCACCCGAAAGACAAAACACCGAGACACAAACAGAGCAACGTAGTGTCTGCTGTCCAGTGCGGTGAAGCGGCCGGTACTTTGGGGGAGACCAAACAACTGCTCCACAAGCATATGGCTCAACACAGGAGAGAAGCCTCCTCAGGACAAGACTCAGCAGTCCACCTGCACCTGAAAGACACAGGGCACTCCTTTGAGGACAGTAATGTCCAGGTTTTAGCCAGGGAAGACAGGTGGTTTGTCAAACTGGAGAAACCATCCCTAGATTTCAAAACCTGCTTAATTGTAGACTGTGGAGTGTGATACATGTGTAGTGAGCATACATGAAATTAAGACTCCACAAAAGTAGCAGACATGTATCACATTAAACATCCTGGAAATTGTGAGGCACCAGTGCTACTGGTTTAGGATTAGTGAAGACCTCAGCTGCCCTTTGCTCCGGATCAGTTGTAATGCTGTACGACCTCCATATGGTGATGCTAGGACAGTTCCAGCGGAGAGAACTGGGAGACTGGGCACAAAGCAGAACAAGCAATTGCCCTTTAGAATACCAGTATACTGTAAAAACTGCATTCTAAGTAAATGTTGACCACAGTTAAAATAAGGTCCTAATCTGGATGAGTGGAGGTAACGCCAGCTCCTAACCATTATGCCAGAACAAAAGATTAAAAGGTGAAGCACCTGAATACTCAAAATATTCATTTTTTCCATGAACTGAACCAGACTTAAAGCAGTATAGTACTATGATGAAAGTATGTTTGTAAGTTATAAGCAAATTGAGTAGCATCCGTGTATCCATCAATGATGCCCTTCAGTTACAGTAAAGCTTCTTGTTGCTGGATGTGGTTTATGTGACATTATTTGACAGAGATTTAGAGATGCATGAATTTATGGGGCACATTTATAGACAGAATAGGGGTAAGCGTTTACCCTGATGCCTGCTGTTCTGCTCCAATCATTAACAATCATCCATTCACAGGGAGAACATTCAAACTCCTCGCAGAATTTCGGCTTCGAACCCGTGACCTCCTTGCTGTGAGGTAACAGCGCCTACCACTGCGCCACCATGTCGCCCTCCATTGATTTATGGTCAAACGTATTCCTTTTACTTAAATAGACATGTGAGATGTGTTTAAATTATTGAAATGATAAATGATAATCATGACTTTTTAAATGTAAAAATGACGAATGCACAACAATATCATATCGCGATGCAGAACATTTGTGGCTGGACTCGATGTGAGCGTTTTCCTTCACATTTCAGGTTAAGCTGATCACATGACCTGTCCATCAGCTTTTTACCCTCCCTTTCCACCGTCTACCTGTCAACCCCTGCTGCTAACCATCCCCCTTTCCCCCAGTAAGCTGACACAGCTCATTTGAGCATTAGCTGCTTTATTACTAATAGGATATCAGAGGCTTATATTGTCATCTGATAAAACTAAGGCGCTTGAAAGCTATGCTGCACCCTCTTAACCAATTTGCACTCAATTAGGATAATGGGGAAACAAGCAAAGAGGGACAGCTTTAATATATTGATGTGATAAAATGATTATCAATTTCCCTTGTCTGGGATTGTATTAGAACTCCTTGGAAGTCTCATAGAAATATTAGGTATTAATGAAGACAGACAAACAACAAAGGCCATGAGAACTATTCAAATTAGATCTAACAATGCATTGAGCCTGTGTGTGTGTATAAATGTTTATATGTGTGTTATATGTGTATATATGTATATATGCATATATACAGTACTGTATATACGTATGCATATATACTGTGTATAGGGATGTCTTGAAATCCTGATTCAATATAGTATATTTGTCCAGAAAATAATTCATTAAGAATATGTGTACTCTACTTATAATATTATATAGTACTATTAAATGCACATGATGCACAGCAAAACAAGGGAAAAAATGACATTGTTTTCAATTTAATGTTCTGTTGTCACCATATGGTGAACAACTTACGGTACCTCAAGCCACCTTTAAGGTTTACACTTTAACAGAAGTAAACGTTGTCGGTCCCAGGCAAGAGTAATGGGTTGGGTAATGTTGGGTAATGTTCTCTCTGTTACTTGGAAAACAATATGACATCAAGGTAAAAGTATTCAGCCTTGTACTCATAGACAGTATTGACAAGGCAGCCCAGTCTTACCAGATGGTTTTAAACTGCTTTAAATGCTTCAGTTTCTTGGGCACAAATCAATAGTGAAGACAAATAGGTTTCCATCTGCCGGACACCCAGGAGTTGATGTTTCAGTGGACGCAAACCCCATGTTACACTTTAATGCACATCCAAAGGTATTTCAAAATCACTGTCATATCACCTTCTACTAAGTATACGCTTCTAACGATGCTCATCATTCTCAAATGCATACTATGGGAAGGAAAAAACCCAAATGCTGTCAACAGGTTTTGCGTGCAAACTAAAAGAGAGGAGTGAGGGCAGAGGAAATCTCTGGTGAAGTCTTTAGGCTCATTAAGGACAGGATTGATCTCTGCAACACCTACTGGAGCCGCCACAGCTTTAGTTGTGCCAGCTGGCAAAGGGGAATCTCACAGGATGCAGGATAAAACGCTCTTGTTGTCCCTAACTAAATTCTACCGAGGCTGTACAACAAACAGACTTTTCTTATCTGCCAAACAAACTTTTACTAAATAAAAATAATATATATATATAATGATTATTATTTTTTTAGCTACTGAATTACTTGTTTTATTAGAAGACCAACTTGTCTTTAAAAAAATACTTTGGATAAAGAATTTACCGCCTACATAATGAAACTGTTTTTCTAGTAGTCTGCCGTGTGCAACCATTCAAGTTAAAAGTGCATCTCTGTCTTTTCTGCCTTACATTGTCTGTAATGAAGGGATTAGCTAAAACTCTCAGTACGAGCCATTATCTGTCAGACAATAGCTTTTTTGAAAGAAAGTTTTGTCGAGGCTTCATTAGTAATGGCCTCCCTCTGTGGTCTGAATGCAGGGCACATTTGGTGCAATTACTTGACCAGAAAACAACTGTCAGTCATTCTTAAAGGGGAAGTATTCCAATTAATAAACCTCTTAAATCCTTGCTTTTACTACCAGTCCCCTGCAAGCTTTAGTGTCTTGTGTGGTTAAGGAGAGTTTTGCCAGGAGGGAAAGACATTACACAGGACTCCAACGGCTCCCTTGCTCACTTGTATGCAAGGGATTTCAAGGACTTAACTGGGAGTAACAAGTACCTACAGAAGCTAATGTTAGTGTCATTTGTCTACTTATGGACTACAGAGCCACCACGTGCGAAGCGTAACATGTGGCGCAGGCCTGAAATATGGTAAGATAACTTTATGTTCTATAGTAAATTATAGCTACTGACTTAGTGGTTTTCTGTAATACTCATTTTTATTCAGGTAAGAATTGGAAATATTGTCTATGTGCAGATGACTTTATAGTGTCGCAAATATCTACGGGTATATTTTAAAATGAATCAAATTCATACTTTGCATAAAGAATTTGACTTACTTCACTTTTTCTAGAAATTATAAACTAAACATTTGCTGATAAAAACAAATAGCTAAGCTAATTAAGTGATGGACTTTTTTCGGTCTTTATCCAGCAACCTGAGACTGTTTGTAATCAGGAAAATTCATCATATATTACTAACATAATAATAAGTTCCACTTTCCACTTGGAAGTCCACACTCTCTATTTTGAATAATTTATTTAATATCTGAAACAATGGAGTCCTCTTCATAATACATGTCTCACATTAGCCCTGCGATGAACTGGCGTCTCATCCAGAGTGTATCCCGCCTCTTGCCCGTAGCCAGCTGGGATAGGGGTAAGCGGGTAAGCGGCTGAAGACGAGAAGATCTTCATCAAAAAGATGAACGAATGAATTTTCTGCTTGAATTCTTTCATAGAACAATAGCAACAAAAAAAGGAACATTAGTAGGTCATTACATTGATCATGTAGATTAAATGTGACAACACTTATATGCTGTATTTCTTAAGTCTTACTTTTCTTTTCTCTTTTTCTCCAAAGATGTGAGATTGCTCTGCTTTTGCGTCGACAATAGAGGCAGCCTCACAGAAGTAATCCTTGAAGGATTCTGCCTTTCTGCGTCACAGATATTAAATCTGGTCCATTCTACTTGAAGTACAACAACTACTTTGTACAGCAGCTCAGCCTGACTTTCCAGTATTTTTTTTTCCCCCTTCATTTTGCAAAGAAGTGATAAGTTGTCTCCAAAAGCTCGGATGCATTTGTCAATGGATAATATCGGTATAATGGATGATCGTTGCCTGGACAACTACGATATGGCAAAAGGAGCGGGGTCAAGTGGCGGAGGCAGGGTCCACAGTATCGACGTCATTCTTGGATTTACTAAGGATCAAGATCCATTACTCCATTCTGTAGGAGATGATGAAAAAGCACAAAACACAGACACACCACAGCACCCCGACAAACAAGCTCAGGGAGACCCCTATAGCCACCTTGCAGAACTTGGGGACAGCTCCCAAAAATCTTCCTACCATGGTGAGTCTTTAAAAAGAAATTCAGAAGCCCTCTTTTTCCTTTCACTGTTCAACAGGCAGGTATTAGAGTTGGACTTTTTTTTACATGTTGTTGTTGTTGTTGGTTTAAAGCCCTTCCATTATGAAGTTCATTGTGGGCATTACAAGCATAGTACTACATTTATTATTGCTAATTCACGAAAAGGAATATTTACAGCATTACTTTGCCTTTGAAAGGCGAAACACGTGTTAGAAATGTATCAGAAATGTTATTTTACTAAGTGCATCTGCTTAAAGACAGATGTATTACTGACTCTTTGCAGTGTGTGGATATTGACATTTTTTTGCTTGTCTGCATGTTCTAAATTGTATTAAATCTGCACGATGCATGTGCGGCTGTAGCTCAGTTGGTAGAGCGCGTCGTCCAGTGATTAGTAGGTCGGTGGTTTGAATCCCACCTCTGACTGTCCACGTGTCGTTGTGTCCTTGGGCAAGAAACTGAACCCCTTGCTCAGTGTCTTGCTGGTAGCACCTTCCATTGCAGCACTCGCCCACTGGAGTGTGAATGTGAGGCTTTACCATTTTAAACTGAGTGATATATTATACTCATTGAATCTTTAGTGTACATCAAATCTAAATAAATAAATAAAATATCTAATATCTAAATATATTTAATTTATTGTACATTACCGGTACTTATAAAAACCTGAATACATAATAGTGACCATTAGTGGGTCTGGGTTTGAGATAAGAGATTAGATTAGCATGTTGCTAGCTATTGCAGCCAACTGCAAATCAGACGAGGTTAATGAGGGTATTAATTTTTTGATACTCCACATCTCCATTTTTTCTGACACCATAAACATTCTATATATTAGAATTTTAAATCCAATAGGTATCATGTGTTAGACGCCTCCTCACCCAACCTCAAATACTGCATATTTAAGATATCTAACTACATATCCGTAAACAGTGGCTGTGCCTGAACGAGGTTTGCAATCTACTAATCATCACGAGGGCGCTCGTATGCCCTCATAGAAAGACAACAATAATCATTATGATTATAATTCTAATGTTTTGATGCTTTGAAAGGTTTTCAGTATCGGTGGAGGGACACTCTAATTAAGTAAAATACTAAGCATTCGATTTTACTAATCTTCTAGCGCTACCCTTCCAGTAGAGCAAGTTGTTGTTGTTATTGTTTTTACATCAACACACTTGCACACTACTCTGTTTAAAGTTGCCTATAGTTTATGCACATGTAATACACATGTAATATGTGAAAGTCACAGTTTGACAAACAAAAACTGTTGTTTCTGCAAAACAATGAAACTTTCTTTGTTGACAAAAAATGGCCACACTTTTGATGAGATGGTGCAGATGTGGAATAGCTTTTTTTTTTTTAAAGCATTCATTAAATAACACAGAATGACATCATAATATAGTTGGTGTAAAAAGTTATTTTTCTCCTTAATTTTAAATAATCAAAAACTACATTTAACCCAAGGATTTTGCTCCTTGAGATTATAATCTCAATTAAATGATCTGTTGGAGGTAACGATTTTTTACAATTTGGCATGATTAACTAATTAATTTGTCTCATCAGAATCATTTAATCTGGAAGTTACTGTTTACTTGGCTTGTGCAGAACCCAAGTAAAAGTACATTAGAGCCTTTTGTTTTTGAGCAGGAGGGGACTCGCAGCTTTAAGTGGGAGCTTCTTTTACTGTGGGATTACAGCAAGGAAAGACTTCTGTTAAATGTGAATGTCATTTAAATTTGACAAACCCCTGGTGTTTATAAGCCTTCAACTTTAAAAAGGAAATCATTCATTAAGATTATCTATAATCAGGAGAAAATTTGAGATATCACTTTCTTTGGCTGTACTTTCCAAAAAGGAAAAAAAAAGGCAATGAGTATAATACATTTAGCATAATACATATTACTTTTTTAGAAGTAAAATGGAGCGGAACCATGTTAATGCATCTCAAATCATTAGAACAACAAAATTCTTGATGGAATGTCAATTTATAAAAAATGACGTGGATGCTAAAGCCTCACTGTGACATAGCATTTTCTGTATTAAAATGGAAAATTATTTTGTGCAAATATCTGCTGGCCAAGCCATCTTTGGAAAACTTTAAAAATGTTAACTCCAAAAAAATGTATTCAGTTGACGAGTTATTCTTTTGAGTGAGAAGTTTGCTTTTGAATTTTAAATGTGCAGTAATCCAATCTCTTACAAAATAATATCTGTCAGAATAGTAGCTTTGACAATACTAAATATTAAATTATTTCTTGGCTCGATGCAATTTGAACACTTTTCAGTGTAGCACAAATTCTGATTGGTGCTGATGGATTTATGTTTCAGATGCATTTTTCTTGTGCCCCCCTTCATTTCAGAAGCTGACCTTTTTTCTAATGACAAGTGCGAGGCAGAAATAAGCCTTCTACCGCGAGACCTGGCTGTTGCAGAGGGGTCTCCGGAAACCATGAAAGAGGAAGAGCATGCTAAAAAGAAACACAGAAGAAACCGAACGACTTTCACCACCTATCAGCTTCATGAGCTCGAGCGCGCCTTCGAGAAGTCTCACTACCCGGACGTCTACAGCCGGGAGGAGCTGGCGATGAAGGTCAACTTGCCTGAGGTTCGTGTTCAGGTAAGAACTGTGACATGTGGCGGTGTACTATTGGTTACACTCCGCTGTGCTGTCTGAACAGATAAATACACCATCAATTTATGGCTAATCATGATAAAGAATTGGCTTAAGCCTCATTAGGCCTGAAGCGGTGAACAGCTCGTACCACATTCTCTTTTCATCTCCAGGTTTGGTTTCAAAACCGGAGAGCCAAGTGGAGACGTCAAGAAAAAATGGACACTAGTACCATGAAGCTCCATGATTCTTCCATGTTATCCTTCAATCGCCCCCCAATGCCTCCGAGTGTTGGGCCAATGGCT
Source organism: Brachionichthys hirsutus (assembly GCF_040956055.1). Classification (NCBI taxonomy): domain Eukaryota; kingdom Metazoa; phylum Chordata; class Actinopteri; order Lophiiformes; family Brachionichthyidae; genus Brachionichthys; species Brachionichthys hirsutus. The sequence continues at coordinate 5,256,789 of NC_090911.1, read as the reverse complement.
AACCCAATGCCCCTCGATCCCTGGCTTACCTCACCCATATCCAGTGCCACGCCCCTGCAGACCATCCCGGGGTTCATGGGATCACCTCAGGGACTGCAACCAACCTATCAAAGCCACAGCTTCCTCGGCACCCCACCTGGCATGGTCCAAGGTATGCAGTCCATGGGGCCCCCTCCCTACCAATGCCCCGGCGGCTTTAATGATAAATACCCCATGGAGGATGACAGGAGTTCCAGCATCGCAGCACTCAGGATGAAGGCCAAAGAGCACATTCAGTCAATGGATAAAACCTGGCAGCACATATGACCCGTGAAAGTACTGTGGACAGATTGTTTTTGAGCTGCTCATGTAAATGTTTACAACCTTTTTTCTGCTGTTTGTTTCAAGTACCAGGAAAAAGGCTACATGATACCAAAGGGCTTATATGCACCTCTGAAAATGAATGAGTAAAATTCACTTTCTTATATAATTCATTATGGTTGAATTATATTTTTAGCCTCTAATCATTGGAGGTCACTTATCTAGATTTAGACCAAAAAATGTGATCATTGATTTAATGAATAAAAGAAAATCTTCAGTATACAAACCCGTGTCGGCTCGTGTGAGGCAAACCAGAGCAATGCATTCATTTGAAAAGCTTTTTTCTTTCATTTGGAATTTCAGTAAATTCATAGGTTTTCTGTATTAATGGGAAATTGTCCTTTTTGTAGAAATATTTTTATGAAAGATACTGGTCATATCTTTGTGGACTTTATTGCAGTGAAAATATCTTCATGAGTATTAATGAACCCTGTGATGTGTTTTGAGAATGGTGCTGGTATGTAGTTCCTCAGAACTAGCCAATTTTATTATAAATTTGCTGTTTAGCTCCTATTTTCGATCTTCAATTATTTTTTTCTTGACAATTAAATATTTCCCAACATTTTTCTTTCATTCTATTTGTTGCTTTAGTAATAGATGCGTATTTTTTAACAACTTTTTTGGCAACTTAAATTGGGTTTGTAAATAGTAAATGCCTTTATTATCCTTTATCCAAATAATTAAACTGGACTTTTAGAGAGCATTGAGTCTTGATGGGGGTGGTTAGCGGAAGTCACAGAACATAATCTGGCTCAGACTCTAATTTAAACAGACATGCATACCTCTTGACACCTAATTACTTCTTTAAAAGCGATTAACCCCGGCTTTTCAGCCATGGACAGAATGCTCTAAGGTGCCCCTGAAAAACCATTTTCAAAAATTAATTAAGGAATACTCCACCCCTAAATCATACACAATGAAATTATTTCCTAATTTCAAACATGTCACAACAATAAATTCTGTTTTTCTTTATGCAATATCCTAATCCACTGGTGAAAGGCTGTGCCTCATTGTGGTGTTAACAGTATTATGTTAAAGTGGGAGCGTTAATGGGTGTTGTCAGCCGCGCTCACCACTTGGATATATCACAGTCTGATGTATGTGTTTGAGGAGAACTAGAAGGAAATGACATTGATCAGAGAGATAACGGCATGCTGCCAATATTGTGTGTTACAGGTTTCCAAATTAAAAATTCTGGAATCCAGGCAGATTTAAAAATATATATATATATTTCAGTTTTATCAATACCTTTCTAAATGTGTGGGAAAAGAGTGATGGGGCAATTATATTTCCAGGAGAAACCCCTGTGGATAATGAAGCATCTTTTGAAAAATTGCGGTCTTTAGAAATGGCAGAATCCAAACTGACAGTTTGTTTTACGTTTTATTTCAGTATGATCCCTGTTGAAAGCAGTGGTTTGAAAAGCCAAATAAATAAAAACATATTTCTGTAAGACACACAAATATCTGAAAATGTTTGTTTAATTGCCCCCCCCCCCCCATCCTTGTCAATATTAAAAAATGTCTTGTCCTTTCGTGATTTAAGAATGTGACTTTTATTTTCCGTGGGGCAAACCCCAGAGTAAAGTTATACTAGTACTACTGTGATTGTGAAACTTGTTGTTCTTTCTGTTCATGAATTAGTGAACCCCTGACATGACTTTGTGCTGTTAATGAGCGCCGGTTTACAATAGACCATGTAAAATGTGACCGATGAGCCGGCCTGGAAACCTGTTGTGTTTGTCCCGGCCTGTGGACCTTTGCCAGGCCGTTAAACAGATGAAGCTCCACTCCATCAGGCCCAACGAGGGGTGTCAGGAGGCCCCGTCTGTTAGGGTGGAAGGGTTCTAGCTCTAATTGCCCTCCAGTAGTCCATGTGGCTATGCTGCTCCATCTTATTTTTGTATGCAGGTTTGCATATACATGTAGGTCTATTTTGCATGCGTGTTTTGCAATAACCTGAAATCAAGTTTTTAAACATCTTCTGTCACACTGTCAACTTCATTTTGATATGTTAATCAGACACTTAGTGTTTCATGCCCCCCCCCCCCCCCCCCACACACACACACCCATTGTGAAATTGATTAGAACATTTTCAGATTTTAAAAATGGCTTACTTAGGGCTTTAGGCTTCAGAATAAACCCATTGCTGTATATTTTAAACATAATGAAACTCGACCAAAAACAGTTCACATAATTTTTTTATTTTGATTAATTTTTCCGTATATAAAAAATACGGAACAATCAATCAATAATAAATGATAAATGTATAGGCTGGCTATCCTTCAACTAGTGATCATTTTATGTAAATAAATTAGCTTATGCTATATGCTATACCAACTCCAAGTTAACTTTGAGTTAAATGAATTTGAGTTATTTAAAAGCTGTTATCGACCCCCACAATAGCACAGAGGTGACTGCAGCGATACATTTTAATTACTGGTACTGTATTTTAATAATAATTAATCATTATTTTTTTTTAAACAAAAAACAACATGAGATGCTGATGCCTACAAAATTGCAATTCATGCTGTCTGGGTGAAATTTAATTGCCCTAACACCTATTCACTTGATACCATTTGGCTAAAATTAAAGTTTTAAATTCTACCTCTAAAACTCTTCACCCAGTAGATGGCAATCTTGCTTTACATGGGTGGCTGTTTTAAACTGTCATTGCATTACAATGACAGGCATTGTCACACTACTGTTGGTTGCAAAACCAGTACAGCAGTATGTCTGTGTAGGTTCTCAGTCATCCAGGTCATGGTAAATCATGAAGCGCAATACTGTACTACTACTTCAGTACAGTAGTATTGGCATTATGATTTAACTGGGTTAGTTTCAGGCAAACATAACTCTTGTTTTTCAAAATAATGTAAACTTGGAAATATATTTTTTCTTTCCTAAATATTTTTTTACTCTGATCGTTTGTGTGTGTGTGTGAATGATTGCCTGTCTGTGTGTGGCCCTGCGATGAACTGGCGACTTGTCCAGGGTGTACCCCGCCTCTCTCCCGTTGACTGCTGGGATAGGCTCCAGCACCACCCGCGACACGGTTAACGGACAAAGCGTTTCGGAAGATGAATAAATAAATGAATGTTTCTTGTAAGTTTGTTTAGTTTCTGCCTCGTCTAGAGTCAGTCATGTTATAAAATTAAAGCTACTTCCGGAACATATTTTATCTTTAAAGTCTCTGTTTTCAAAGCTGAAAGCTCAACACTGTCATTGTTGTTGTTGTTTTGATTGTTATTAAACTGCATTATCATTCAAACCAAAATGCCACGTGGTGCGTTTATTAACCATTGGGGGTAGAAACGGTAAATATCTGCAGTTAAAGACAACTGTTGTTCGCTTTTGGCATTTCCTTCCATTTCGGAGAGTTGCGACAGATATGCTCGAATTTATTCATGCACTTCCGTCAGTTGTAGCTCTTTTAATTTTGTTGGAATTCTAGTAATATGGTTTTTCTTTTAATTACACTGAATTCGTTATTTGAAATTCTAAGTCGACAATCAAATCAGAAACTAAAATGATCTTTAATGAGAATATTTTGTGTTCTATACTTGTTATGTGGCACCCCCTACTGGAATGTTGATATAAGTGCAACATCTAAATGATTAAAAACGATCACGGATCCTGGATCAGCCTCTAAACACGACATATGGTTCGTGGTGTAATATCATTGGTCCAGACGCGCTATTTTATTGTCCAATGACAGACAGACATCTGTTCGCTGGAGCGACTCTAAAATACTCTCTCCTCGGCCCCTCCTCCTCCACAAGGTTCCGCACATTACCGAGTTCGGACGTGAAATCCGTGAAAAATAGAGCCAGGATGGGGAAAATTCACGTCTTAGGTGTAGTATCGGTAATAATGACCGTGTACTGCGTGCATGCACGTGTGTACTTTCGGGAGGAGTTTTTGGACGGCGGTGAGTAATGTCTTGTAATTGTTTGCATGTTATCTGTTTGCCATACATTTCCTCAGATGGCTACCAGAATTTCACTTAAAAGCCTGTTGACTGCGTTGATATGTTACATTTTAAACCAAGTTTTAGTTCAAATAAATACATAAAATAGAAATCCTAATTTAATGTGTCATTCTAAACTTGCTTATTAGCAAGCTGACTTTAACAAGGCCGCAAAGCCCCTCCTAGTGACATGAAGTTGTAGGTTAAATCCTAAATTGCAGTACAAAATTGAGCTGTTTTTTTATATATAAATACATTTAAAGGTGGACTATCGATTTACTGTGATGGCATGATTATATTACGTATTTGGAAAATAAAAATGAAATCTTAAGAGTCGACAAACGTCACATTCCTTCTCGCTTTCTGTTCAGATGAATGGACGAGTCGCTGGGTGAACTCCAAACACAAATCTGACTACGGAGAGTGGAAACTCACTGCTGGCAACTTCTATGGAGATGCAGAGAAAGACAAAGGTAAACGTTTAACTTTCTGAACCATTTTTGACTCGTGTTGATTTAGAACAAATGTTGGTTGATGTCCAATAGACCAAGATAAGTGCAGCGGTTACACAAATGCTTTCTGTGCCCTGGCATGGTCATGAGTGGCTCTTGAACAGCGCTCCTAGCTGAGACAATTCCTCATTCCAGTCCGAGCTTGATTATCTTGTCAGATGAGGAAATTCATATTTATTTGTCTGGCTGAACATCTCCTTCTGTACTTTTTTCCCCAGGTCTTCAAACAAGTCAGGATGCTCGCTTCTACGCCACCTCGGCTCGTTTTGATTCTTTTAGCAATGAGGGCAAGCCTTTGGTCATTCAGTTCTCAGTCAAGCATGAGCAGAAGATTGACTGTGGCGGCGGCTACGTGAAGATCTTCCCAGCTGACTTGGATCAGACTGCGCTGAATGGGGATTCCTCATACTACATCATGTTCGGTGTGTAGTGACGTTCGCATAATGGGTATTAATCATTACATTTTTTTACAGCAGCGCTTTTAACGACCAAATGAATTTCACACAGGCCCTGACATCTGTGGCTACAGCACCAAGAAGGTCCATGTAATCTTCAATTACAAGGACAAGAATCATCTCATTAAGAAGGAGATCAAGTGCAAGGTACTTTGGACGTTGTTAATGTAGAAACTGGATTTTATTTTTTACCACCCTTGAAAACCAAACGCTATTGCTGGCAACAGGAAAACGGGTAATTGTGTTTCTGATGTCCTTCATTTCCCCGTCGCTGGCGACAGTATTCGGTTTTAATAAAGGCTTAATTATGTAACATGCACTAACTTGTACCTTTTTGTTTAATCCAACTTCCTCTGGTTACTTCTAGGATGATGAGCTGACCCACCTGTATACACTGATTCTGAACCCAGATCAGACTTATGAGGTGAAGATTGACAATGACAAGGTTGAATCGGGCAGCCTGGAGAACGACTGGGACTTCCTGCCTCCCAAGAGTATAAAGGACCCCGAGGCCAAGAAGCCAGAGGACTGGGATGATCAAGCCACGATCGATGATGTTGATGACACAAAGCCTGAGGTGAATACGCTCCCTAGTATACTAAAGTATAGAAGTTAGTCAAACACATCCTTCATTAGGTTTGGCCTTTTTTTCCTCATATGTGCTGACAAAGTGCTGATATTTCCGGGGAAATCGACTGACGAGAACAGAGTTTTTATATTTATGTTCTGATTTCCACAGCAGTTGAAAGCTCTAAAGATGTGTAAATTTATAGTTTTTAATTCTCTTAATTCAGCTTGCATCTTGGATTTGTTTAATTTATTTTTAGGACTGGGACAAACCTGAAAACATTCCAGACCCTGATGCTGATAAGCCGAGTGACTGGGAGGAGGATATGGATGGAGAGTGGGAGCCACCTATGATTCCCAACCCGGAGTACAAGGTAGGTTCAAGTTGGCTCCTCATGCCCAGAGCCCGTACTAATGGTCGCCACACAATTTCTCTGACATCACTGTTTGTATCGCAGGGAGACTGGAAACCAAAGCAGATCAAAAACCCGAACTACAAAGGCGCCTGGGTGCATCCTGAGATTGACAATCCTGAGTACAGCCCTGATTCAAATATCTATAAGTTTGACAAAATTGCTGTTTTAGGTCTTGATCTCTGGCAGGTGAGAGAGGACACGTTTAAGTATTTGCTTTTGCTGCGGTGATGCTCGAGTTGCTGTGTGACATTTTATTGTTCATCGCAGGTGAAATCTGGTTCTATCTTTGACAACTTCCTGATCACTGACGATGTGAAAGAAGCGGAGGACATTGCAATGGAGACATGGGGCGTGACCAAGGTATGCTAGTGCTCGTAGCCTTCTTAAGCCATATTTGGTGCTTGGTGAAGAATATGAAGAAGAATATTGATTGGAATCTGGTTCAATAAATGATGTGAACTTGCAATGCAGGAACCAGAGGGGAAAATGAAACAGGAGCAAGATGACCTGAAACGACAAGAAGAGAAGACTGACAATGAAGCTGAGGAAGAGGATGTTGATGAAGAAGAAGAGGATGTTGATGAAGAGGAAGAAGATGATGTTGGTGGAGAAAAAGACGAGGACGAGGGGGAAGAAGACTCTGAAGACGCAAAGCACAAAGACGAGCTTTGAAGAGCTGTGGCCAGAGATTTCGTCTACCCCCCCCCCCCCCCCCCCCTTTAGAAACGCTGTCCTTTATTTTCCAGGGTTATTGTGGCTGCTGTGCATCCTTTCCCTGAGATTTGGACATGAATCGAATTGGGCAAGGCAAATGTAGTTTATGGTGGCAAGTGGGTGTTACTGGACTTTGTTTCTCTTTCACGTTGGTCATGCTTTTACTCTGTTGGCCCTGAATGGTAGAAGTGATTCTAAGGTGTTCAATTTTCCAAGGCTAAATTCCCCTTTCTTCAAAGCAGAATCAACTGGGCACTGGCATCGATGCAGTTCAATTTTGACTGTCCCTGGAAAGGAAACAGTTTCCTGTTACCCTTGGAAACATGTGTAATACTCATCATGCAATGCATAATTGATTTACTGAGGAAAAAACGGAATACAGACTAATCAAAACTGTGATTCATTTTTAATTTTTTTTCTTCCTTTTTGTTTGTTTGGTTTTTTTTTGCACTGACTTTCCTCCAAGGTGATAGAATGAGTTCTTCAGACACAAATTCATCTTCAGTGTGTGCGATGGAATTGATTTTCTACATTAAAGTTAATTTAATGCGTGGTGATGTAATGGGACTGCAGTTCTATCTTCTGCAAAAACATGCTGTGGCCCTGGAGTGATCAATGGTTTGAAGATTACACAGTTTTAAGTGGGCAGATTGTTATTGACACCAAGGTTTTTATTAAAAGACTAGCCTGATTTCCTGGTCATATCTTCTATTATATATATATATAATAGTTAAATGACAAGTTATGACATGTACAGAATCAAGGCTTCATGTTTTATAGCAGTGGAAAGAAGAAACGGATGAAGCGTGTATGTGAGGAACACTACATCTCTGGGTGAAGACTCAATAAAATAAATAGTTTTGGCCAGAAACCAACCAGTTCTGCTGCTGGAATACGATCCAAATCTGGGATTGTTGCAGGTCAGTGAAATTTAAATAATCGCAGTGCATTGTGTGCATATTCCGTCCCACAAAGTGGTGCAGAGCAGGTAGTGAACTGGGTGACCTTCAGGGCTCTTGAGAGCCAATCAGGATTTCTGTTTCTCAAAGGAAAAATTAAGACATGAAGCTTTGAGAGTACACAGATGTTGTGTGGTTGATGTTTGCCAGAACAAAGTAGAAGTATTGAATAGACACATTACTCATCAGTGAACTGAGAGATGGCTTTATGGAGGGACGAGGGAGCAGAGATTTCTGCCAATTTTAATTCATTTTGAAAAAAAATTAAATATTTTTTTTATATTAAAAGAAACAAAATCCCCCGACACTGACGACACACTCTCAGGCAACCACACACATCAACATGCCCCCACACATTTGAGGAGTGAGGTGCTTTTCAGTAATTATTTATTGCGCTGTGGCTGAGTTGGTTAAAGCACCTGTCTCGTAAACAGGAGATCCTGGGTTTGAATCCCAGCAGCGCCTTTTAGGGCAGCACGGTGGCCTCAAAGCCAGAAGTTGCCGGGTTGAATCCTATCTGTGCGGAGTTTGTGTGTTCTCCTCATGTCCCGCATGGGTTCTCCGGTTTTTACTCAGAAAACAAGAAACTTTATTTAGATGAATTGATTACTATTAATTGTCCGCAATGCTTGAGTGTGTCAGTGGTTTTTTGTCAGGTAGTGAAACGGTCCAACTGTCGGCCAATAAGTATACTTTCAATTGTATCAAAAATAGCGGCTAAAACTTTTAACAGCCCATCTTGAAAGTACTCCATTTGGTTTCCGGGCCCATCACTCCACAGATGGGCCCGGAAACTGTGTGTTGACAGAAAACATTAAAGGTCTGCTTGAAAAGAGTCGCTGTGTCGGGACTGTCTTTTCAGAGTTGCAAAAAGCCTTTGACTGCATCAGCCATCAGATTCTGTTATCTAGACTAACTCAGGATAACATCTCTGATGAAGCACTTTTATGGTTTAAATCTGATCTCTCCCTCAAGAAACAGTGGTTGCAGATGGTGTTAAATCCCCCCGCCTGTTTGGAATATCAGCATGGTGTTCCACAGGGATCTATCGATACTTAGCTGGAGCAAGGACTCATGCCTCTTGATGAACACCAGAAAAACTTATTATGTATTTTTCAAAACGTCAAATGGAAGCAACCAGGTCAGATGTCTTTCTGAATGGAGTAGAACTAGACTTAGTCACATCATTTAAACACCTTGGAGTTGTTCTAGATCCAAAATTAATGTTAAAAAAGTGGCACAAGATGTAAAAATTTAATCTTAAAAATTTCCGATATATTCAAAATAATCTAACACTGATGTACTTTTGCTCCCTGATAATTTCTCACTATGATTATTGATTGACTACATGTTTTTTTGTCTTGCTTCACAACCCTTAAAATAACATAAATTACTCGACTTTCAACACGTGATCAATTTTAAAAAAGCTTGTCTGACACACACAGTTCGACATTCCCTCCAACTGAAAGACTTCATCAAATATAAAGATAATTCACAAAGGGCCACGGTATCGATCGATACCCCCCACAGGCGCACGACCTTTGATCAGACAGTCCTCTCTGATTATTATTGTAAATTGATTATTATTATTTTATAGTGCCCCTCCCTCGCCCCCTTTGGCTACAATCCGGCATGTTTACATCCATGCGTCTTGTTGCCATGTCTGTTCCAAATCAAATAAATAAATAGAACATTTTACGCGCGTGGCCGCTCGGCTGGTGAGCGCGCGCGCACACTCCCGAGACACCAGGAAATATGGCGGCGCTCACGACGCTCAGTCAGGTAACAAACTCTCAACAAGCCCCAAAAGCGCTCAAATCCTCGATCCGATCACCGTCAAGTGACGGGGAAAGTCGTTACGCGGGGTTATGACGTCACTCCTTTGCGCGCCTGGTTAATATTAACCAGCTGAACTCAATTAAGCGAGCTTTCGTTGTCAACCAATTGAACATGGTTAGCTGGTTCAGTTATGGCTGACAAAGTTCCAGTTCGTTTGATGGAAGTTAAGAAGCTACGCTTAGAGGTTTCCGCTTAGTTGACGTAGTAACGTTATTATAGTATAAAAGGATATAAGAAAGTAATTTAGCAGCTCAATTTAAACCCAAAACAAACCTTTAGCGAGCTAGCTAATCTTTGTTTATCTGCTTATACCTCTGGTGGAATCGAAGCTTTTACAGTCTCATCGTGTCATAGCTGTTTGCATCTTTCCAATACTGTGATCGATTTGGCGTATGTTGTGACTTTGAACAGTCTTGTTTCTATTGTGTCTACAGCTATCGAGTGGGATGCCAGCTTATGAGAGTTATTACCGTCAGGTAATGTTCAAGTCTTGCTGTGACTAGCACTTCAACTCTCTGTCTTAATTCAGGAAAAGTATTATCTATGCCATAAAACAAATGAATTCAAAAAAAAAAGGTGCTCGCTATGTCATCTCCTCCGTTCTTCTCCATTGATCGCTCGTAGCTCGATCCAGCAAACACAGGCAGGATATCAGCCGGAGACGCAGCTCAGTTCCTCAAGAGGTCCGGCCTGTCAGACAGTACATTGGGGAAGGTGGGCCACGAACTAAGAATGTTTCTCCCCAAAAAAAATCCACTTGTTTATGTTGTTGATAACCAAAAGCAATTTTCTTATCGATTGATTGATTGCTTTCAGATTTGGGATTTGGCAGATTCAGAAAGAAGAGGCTACCTGGATAAGAAGGTGACCAACGATCTTCTGAGGGGAGTCGCCGTGTTTTTTTTGTTGCTGCTGAATTGTGCCTAAAACACTGAACTGGTTTGTTCCTCCTTCCTCTTTTCTAGGGTTTCTTCACAGCATTAAAACTGGTTGCCTCAGCACAAGGTGGAAATGATATCAGCCTTCACAACCTCGGCCAAAATTTAGCTGCCCCCAATTTTGTAAGCGATGGAATTACTCTCTGGCAAATAAGCAAGCCGCAAAACGTTGAGCTGTAGTTGGAACGAGAAAAATGAACGGGCATCTTGTCTTCCAGAGAGACACCGACAGCCCGTTATTAAGTGTTGTGAAGACGGGAGCCGACTCTCAGTGGGCAGTTAGCGTGAGTTGATGCTCGTTCTCAGGAGGGATCTTGATTATATAAATCAATCGACTTTATTGTTTTAATTTCCTCAGCCTGATGAAAAGGGGAAGTTTGAAGGGATTTTTGAGAGCCTGTCTCCGGTAAACGGTCTCCTGTCCGGCGATAAAGTCAGGCCGATTTTGATCAACTCCAAGCTGCCTCTGGATGTGTTGGGAAAGGTGGTATTATTAAAACCATGGCATTGTTGTGTCTGCTATTCAGAGCAACTTAATTGTGTTCATTTTTGGCATTTACTTGATGCGTCTGTAGATTTGGGACCTATCCGATTTTGACAAAGATGGACATCTGGACAAAGATGAATTCACAGTGGTGAGCTCGATGCCTTTACCTCTGTCGATATCCAAAATGAAGCTAAAGGAATTTGGAACGACCCGTATGTTATCTTGTTAAGGAATGACTGAAATCTGGCTTTCCTTTTTTCCAGGCCATGCACCTTGTGTACCGTGCCATGGATAAGGAGCCTATTCCGACGACCTTACCCACGTCCCTCGTCCCCGCTTCTAAAAGGAAGATGTTTGCAGCCTCTCTGCCGGGCGCTGTGGCTGTGCTGCCAGCGCTGTCTGGGTTCACAGCTGGGGCAGCCCCCTTCAAGGAGTCCCTGAGAAGCACTTCGCCTCTGAACAGCCCCAGTACTGTCAGCCCGTCTCCAAAACGTTCTTTTAAATCCAGCTCACCGGTATGTTGTCACACTTGTGGTTCTCTTGAGCTGTCGATGCTGTTTTAGTCACAAAACTCGGCTATCGTTCACTTTAAAAATAACAGCAATAACGCAAAAGGAAAACAACAATGCAAATAATTATTGTTTAGTGTTTTTCTTCTTTTTTGCAACTTCTTATGAAACAAAGAAATGTATTATCTTTTAATTAAACTTTACATGGACAATATTTTGAACCACAAGATCACGTTTTACATGTAGTTATAACGAGAGCTGGTAAGTTTCCACCTGGTCCTACTTTCATTTTTCTGACCAAGTGAAAGGTCTTTAATTTGGGTACTGATTTCAATAGACTGACTCTTCCATGCGTCTCCCAAGTAAAATGTCACGTGGGCAGAAAAACCGGCCTGTCGTGCATATAAAAACGTCTGTTGCCAATGGGTGGAGTTGATTTGCCACATTGTTTTCAGCGTTATGCAAAGCTTCGTGTTTCTCTTTCTCTTCCCAACTGTGGGGGATTTTTCACGCTTGACTTGGAGAAACAGGTTTCCTTGAAATACAGGGGAAGCAATCGCTAACATGCCTGCAGTGCTCACCTGCCATGGGGAAATATGGGCTTTCTAACAGCGACCATGACACTTTTTTCCCCCTCCCACTGTCTCGGTTTTTTAATTATTGAATTTCTTTTTAACTGTACAAATGGTAAAAATATACAATATCCGTACCAAAATTCCAAGCTCACTAACTTAACATTTGAAGTTTCAGTACCTTCAGTTGAATTATGTGTGAGGTCAGTGGCTCTTGCTGTAATAGTTCATTTATTTTCTGCAGCCACTTATCCTGCGTAAAGTCGCTGTGGGTCGAGACACGTTCTCTCTTGGCCAAAAAGTGCCTTCATCTACTTTGAAACAATTAATATCAACACCACGTTGCTGTTAGAAGACACGACTGCTTTCCTGCTTTAGTAGCCGTTGCCTCCTCCGTTTAATTAATACATCGTACATTTTGTCTTTTATTTTAGCCGGCAGCGAACTGGGTGGTAACGGCGGCCGACGGGGAGAAATATGCCGACATTTTCAAGAACACAGACACTGACAATGACGGATTTGTTGATGGGACCGAGGTCATTGAGATCTTCATGCATTCCAGTCTGTCTCAGACTATGCTGGCACAGATATGGTGAGAGCTCACTTTCACGTAGAGGCGATGCCCTAACACTCGAGGAAACACAAGCAAGCCGGGAAACATATTCACAAATGTAAACATTCTGTATGCAAAAGAAAAAGTGTTTTTCATGATACCTGGATTCCTGTATAGGCCTGAACTTCTCCTGTAAACCCAAGCACAGCTAGTCTCATTTTAATTCTACAGCGCCCTCTGGTGGCCAGCCAAAACCATTACAATTTCTCAAAAGATGTACAAGTCAATGCTTCGGTTATTGGTCAAGCAGAGAGTAAATGATGTACTTTTGTCAAAGCTACGCAGGAATAACAACACGGTCGGCTTAAAACGTTAAAATCTGAGCCACGCCATAAACACAAATCACAAAACAAACTGCTAAAGGCTGAGGAAGCTAATAGGAATTGAAGGAGTAGAAACGGGAGTACGAACTGCACGATTAATCATTATAAAACTGCAATCTTGATTCACATGTTATCTAATTTCTAAATGATGCCAATTCTAAATGGTAAAAGCAGCAACGTTCAGTTGGACTCATGAAGTTACATCAGGAACGCCCTCTGTTCGTCAGAACATGCTTACAGCATCAAAAGGACGTGAGCCTGCCTTGTGATGTGACCGATGATGACCTCACAGAGGATGTTGTTGTGATTCTGTCTTGTGTTTTACTCTGAGAATGAATAAAGAATGTCGTTTTGACTGAAGTCTCTCCTCCCGGCAGGGGCCTCGCTGACACGAAGAAGACGGGCAAGCTGAACCGGGAGCAGTTCTCTTTGGCCATGCACCTGATCCAGCAGAAGACCACTAAAGGCATAGACCCTCCCTCCACCCTGAGCCCAGACATGATCCCCCCATCAGAAAGGACAGCTTCCATAGCAGCCGGACCCGTGAGTCTTTCCTAGTTCTGTTCATCCTTGCCTTATATTATTATAGTAATATATTTGTGTATGTTAATAAATTGTTACTACTATTACTGCGACCCTTCACCTTATTGATGCAAATGACTCCTGAGGATTCATTAGTCAGGTTTTAATGACTCCAGGGGGAGTCTGATTGCCTTGGTGGCTTCAGTCTTTTCTTACTTAAACTCCCGTTGGAGAAGAAAAGAATCTGGACCCTCGACCCGTCCCTCAGAACTGGAGAAGCCTCTTGGATGAGAGGTGAAACGTTTCAATCAAACTTGGAACAAGTCCAGTTGATTCCTAGTTTTGTACCACAAGATGGCGCTATTGCTTGTCATATTTCCTTTCTTAGTCTGAAGCACTAGGGGAAATAAAAAGGGCCGACACTCACGACACACCCACAAAATGTGTGTACTCTTACATACACGCATTTTGTCCGCATTCTGATTTCAACAATTTATTATTAGGATATTTTTGCAAAACCTCTAAATGTCATCAGTACTTGGGGCAAACACTGCCACCTGCTGCCATCATCAGTCACTGATCTGCCACAGAACAGGGCGAACGCGGAAGGTAAATGGAGTGGACTTTTAAAGCACCTTAATGAATGTGGCTGAGCCGTTCACATCTAAGGTCGGTCTCTTGTGTTCATCATGAACAACCTGATAAATCAAGAAATACTGGGAAATCAGTTAAGCAAGAGCTTTAAAAAAAATGCAGTACAAATACGTACTCTGTTGTAATACTTTCACAAGTGCTGTCATTACAAACAAATAGCTCTGTTGCACGGTTCCCTTTTTGAGGTTGAACATCAAGGTTCAGAAATGTGTCAAGGGGGCTTAAAGCTTAAAATATCACTCGGGTCAGGCCAGCTTTTGAGGCATTGAGGAGGAGATTTCTTCAGGGAAACCTTAATATTTTTCTCCCATTTGAGCTTTACCTCTCTGAATGTAAGTCGTATTTCACGGCATTATTAAATTCCCCTGTATTATTTCGATGAATTTCTCATCCATAGTGTCCTTGCTCCTTTCCTAACCGTGTGAGATATTTGTGTTTCCTTCTTGTGTCTCTTTTCTTTTGGCTGCATTAGCAGGCAGCTCATTTCTGCCCCCCCCCCCCACCCGCATAACATTTGTGTCCCCCCTCCACCTTCGTCCTCGTAGCCTTTCTCTATTTGAGCAACGCTTCTCTTGTCTGCCCTGCCTGATGTCACTCTTTGTTGTCTTCTAAGCTCCTAGTTTTTGTCTCCCGTTTCTCACTCCCCCCCCCCCCCCCCCCCCCCAGGACAGCACCAGCTCCATGGGGATGGTTGAGCTGACAGGCATCAAAGAGCTCAATGACCTGAGCCAGGAAATAGCTCAGCTGCAGAGGTGAGCTCCTGAACTCTGGGTAACAGGAGGATAGCTTTGTTGCACTTCCTCTGGGGGGGGGGGTGCCCTGAAGTTTTCAGGATCTAAGCTTAGTTATATCTCCATCAAATAACATTCATGTTTATTTAATAAGATGCTCTAATCAGACTCTGTTATTCTAAGAAAGACTTAGCGATTCACATGACATATCCTGTGTGATCATTAGAGCCTTTATTACTTTGTGGATTTAGATCATTTCAATTGGAAGTTAAGATAGAGATAATGTCTTAAATAAAAATGTATGTATGGCTATATAAAATTATAAATGTATTACACTTTCCAGACCTGCAGTACTTGCAAATAGTACTTCAGTTTGTCCCTGCATAACGGTACTGATGCGCTGAATTAGTCGTACAGGCTTGTAGGCAAAACCAATTCTTTTACCTCAGCTTTGCTGCACGAGGCTGATTTAAAGTGACGTCAATTGGAGACGGTCTTTCATGTCAAGCACATCTAACGATCCTTTGTTCGACCCGGTTCTTCTTTACGGGCAGTGCATTTTGACAACATAGGTTTTGGTTTGGACGTGATAACAATAAGAAAAGCTTTTATTTTCTTATCTTGTTCATCTGTAGAGACAAATTCATCCTGGAGCAGGAGATCAGGGAAAAGGAAGAAACCATCAGACATCAAAATAGTGAAGTTCAGGTAAGAATCTGTTCAAGGTTACAATATGACATCAAGATTTGTGCATGACTGGCTCAGAGCCCAGAAACACACTCGAAATTTACTGCTTCAAATGAGGGAGTTAAATTATCTTTGTCGAGAATGATTTTACAGACTTTTACAGTGGGATTGATTTTCTGCTGGGTGTTTCAATGCGTCCTGCACTCTGGGTCTAAACTAAACTAAAATGTACATCCAAGTCGACCAAGTGGATCCATTTTGGTCCAGTGTTGTGAATTCTGAGACCCGCAGAAGATCTTCTGCTAAATCCGAGGACTTTAACGTGTATTCGGCTGGGTCTTGTGGATCATCTCACAGGTCACACTGCGGGAAAGGGAAAGTAATTTCAGAGGTAGTTGTTGAATAAAAATGTCTATACAATGCACCCACCACTTTGTGTGTGTGTGTGTGTGTGTGTTTGGCCGAACCTCAGGATATGCAGAGTGGATTGGACAAGGAGAACAGCAGCCTGCAGGGCCTGGAGTCACAAAAGCAGCTTTCCCAGGAACGTCTGGAGGAGATGGATCAGCAGCGTTCCAAACTGGAAGGAATGCTCAACGACATCAAACAGAAGTGTCAGGAAGAGTCTCAGAAGGTCTGACACATGACTCGTTAAAACAACAAGCTACTATACGTATGCAAAAGTGAATCTGATCCAGAATGAGGTCAGGAAAAAATATACAATTTAAAAATTGAAAACTCCATTTAGGGATTCAAAAATCAGTTAAAAATACACATGAACTCTGATTCACTTTTACTTTTCATGGTGGGTGTATAAAGATACCAAGAACAATTTAGAACCTTTTTGATGGTGATCCAGATCACCATGTGGACGGTGTAAATCCAACTACGAGGGGAATGAGCTGCTTGGTGGAGGTCTGCGCTCCCTGAGAGCTTTTCTAGTTTTAGAATGCAACACTAAATAAAAAATATCAATCTATAAATGAGGTCAGTTTAAGGCAAGCTTCATTTTAAGGATAAATGTCGTACAATAAATCTATTTCTAAAGTCATTTGGCGTTTGGATAATGTTGCTGTTTGCCTCTAACAAAGTTAGTTCATTTTTAACGTAGGTATAAATAGGATAGTTTTCTTATTGCAATGTCAAACATTTAAACATTTTATAACTTTGTGTGGTTTTAATAAAACTTATTGTTTGTATAAACTGGAAACTAGGGGTTGCGCAATCAATGAATTAAAAATATATATTGTTCCTGCTTCCGCTCTCTAGATCTCCTCCATGCAGAGTCAGATCCGCTCCCAGGAGACGGACCTCCGGAGCCAGGAGGATGAGTTGAGCCGCACCAAAGCGGAGCTGAGTCGGCTGCACGAGGAGGAGACGCAGCTGGAGCAGAACCTGCTGTCCGGGCGGGTTCAGCTGGACAGCATCGTCAAATCACTCAAAACCACTCATGAAGAGATTAAACAGGTCAGGGGAGATAACTAGTGGTAACTTACACGTTATATTTGGACGTGTGGCTAATTAACCTTATGATGAACACATTAAATTCTACTTGAGCTTTGAAAACACATCTTTATTCTTTTTATATTTTTTATTGTAGCATTAAAACGTCGACATAATTCAGGAGCCAAATTCCTTGTTTTGACGCCTATCAAAGAGAATTGAAAGGAAATCCGGTCGATATATTCAAATCTGATCTTTGATGTGCTTCTAGGCTCGTAGTAAACTGTTGCTGACCCAGGACACCCAAAAGGAAGTGACCAAGACCATAGACGAGTACAACAGAGCTCTGAGCGACATCAGCGCGGGGAACTTAAGCAATCTGCCTGACTTGAGCGAAGGCTTTGCTGAGAGGGAGAACGGCGGTTTTAGAAGTGCTGTAAGGGCATTATGGATCCATCTTTTACGCTGTCAGAAGCTTTATATTTGCCTGGGCCTTTTTCATTTTCCGTCTGGTTGTCTCTGAGAAATTCTGTATTTTCCCGTTAGAAATAATGGCACACCTAACCGTGTTTTGTCTTGTCTGGTAAGTCACCACCTGCAAACTGTCTTTTTTTTTGTCATCAGGGTGACTCTTTCAAGTCAAAATTAGCCAAGTTCAACAACAGCAGGGCGACGGAGCCGGCAGCAGACCCTTTCCAAACCGAAGACCCCTTCAACTCAGACCCTTATAACGGTCTGAATCGCTTTCTCATTTGCTCCTGCGTGTCTGAAGAGATCAGTCTTATTCTCTGCCATGCCAGCAGTGGTTACAATTAAGGACGCCAAATGATGCATTTAATGAATTTGAAATGTTTGCAGTATGTGCCGGTCTTTTGGAGAAACCCATCAAATCAGATGCGCTCTTCTCGCTGTATTCTAGATCCCTTTGGAGGAGATCCTTTTAAAGAAAGCGACCCCTTCAAAGGCACGTCGTCTGATTTATTCACGAGAAAAGACAAGACGGACCTGTTTGGATCTTCAGATCTTTTTGGTAGAAAACCCTCACTGCCAGCAAAGGTATCGATCATCTCTTTTCTGCACCAATAAAATGTCTGAGGACGAAAACTGTTCTTTTGCAAACGAAGAAACGGGGTTTCAGTACTGATAGAAACACTCATTGTGTTTGTCACTAGCGTCATTGGGGCAGGCAATACAGAGAGATACGTCTGAGTCATGCTGCTGTTTGTACTTTCAACCAAACTTTGGAACGCTTACGCCTCATGCTTTTGCTCCCTCCCTTCTCTCAGCCACGTGCCCTCAGCGGAAGCGACCCTTTCAGATCACACAGTCCAAAATCGAAGGATTTAGGTATGTCTCCGGCTGACACGGGAGCAATGAGAAAACCTTTCAGCTTGTTCTTTTCAGCTGTTTATTTTCATCCTATTGCATTTACTGTAGTAAGGAAGGTAAGAGGCAGTGCATATATGTGTTGCCCCCGCCTGACTTTGCCTAATGGGCGCCGGTGGAGAGTCATGCCTGGAGTGAATGCGTTTCTATTTTCCATGCAGATCTTCCAGAGTGTGGCTCTTATTGACTGAACATAGAAGAAGGATCGAGCTGTGAAACGCGTCACAAAGAGTCATTCTTTGCCATTCTGGGTGGCGTTGGGTTTAGATTTTTTTTTATGGGGGGGTGGGCATTGGGGCCAAACAATTTTCACTCACTGAGGCTTCAATTTTTCCTGTGGTTCTGGACTATTTTTAGTCGAGTACCTACGCATTTAACTACTGGGCAACTAAAAATACTCCCCCCTACCCTGGAAAAACAGGAGGCTCGAAGGAGCCAAACATAACAGAAACTCTGCCGCTGCCGCTCCTGCTATACGAGAATACACTGCCACTCCTTTTAACCAGTTCCCTGCTGCCCCTGTCCTGTTTTCATATCTGCTCCCATTGAACCTTTCTGCCGCATTCGGTACGGAAGTTGTTAGAAGTTGGTGGCTACCTGGAGTCGATGCTTTCACACAGAGGCAACTGTAGGACCTGAGCTGAGCTACTGTGCATGACAGAAAACACGGAGGACTTTGCATCAATGGGGTCTCTTGTGGTCGCACTCGTGCAGAAACCGTATTATGTTACCATGTTTTGTTTTTTCACTGTAACAATCCATGTTTTTTCTCATTAAGTAGCATAGTAGCATAGCGCTGCGCTTCAAACCCGCCCGGGCGCAGTCCTGATGCCTTTCATTAGCTGATCAGATACTTACATCACTTAAAAAAAAAAGGTTTTAGCAAAATGTCATGGAAAATTTAACAGTTGTCCTCTGAAAACAGCATGCAGGCCCTCTCAGAATAAGTAGTAAGGTGCTGAGGTGATTTTGAAAGTGCGGTTTGGTCTTAAATGTGATTACTTTCTGGCTCTTTCCATGAACAAGTTCAAATGTTCCAGTTTGCATGTCAGTGTGCTTTTGTCACAGATGTGTTTGGGACAGTGGACCCGTTTGGAAGCAACTCCTTTGGAAGTAAAGCGGGTGGATTCGCCGACTTTACTCAGATGTCAAAGGTACGCTCTGGAGTGCTGGAGTGATGAATCAGTCGTCCCATAAAGTGTCGTTTCCCACAGGCTGTAGAAAGCCGTGTTGTTATTTTCCCTCTCGCTTATGAGTAATTTCTTATTTCTCTGCCAATGCATGACTCCTATGAATGCAATGGCAGGTTTTAGACCAGAGGTTTTCAATTTAGGGTGACATTCTGTTGTTGTCATGATTGTGCACGATAGCTTAATCTTTTTATTTCATTTTCTTTTATGTTTTCGTCTTTTGCATTGGGTGTAAACTGAAGTCCAACAACCCTGCACTCCCATCAAAGAAAAACGTGCCCAACCGGCCGGCACCTCCCTACGGTAAGCACTGATTTTCTGTGGGGGCAGCATGTGTGTGTGTCTGTGCGTGCTAGAACATGACTCTGCAGCTTAACCTGACGTCAGTAGTTCATTGGTTGTCATGACTGACTTGTCGTGTTGGGCTTAATCACTAGAAGTCATGGTGCCAATGTGCTCAGCACGCCTGTCATCTGTATTTTCTTTCTGTTCTTGTCGGTGTACTCGAGTCATTGTGACTGCCGTCTCGTTGGTATGAGGAAAAGCCTTCATCTTTGCGCTAAAGCCGCAGCGTGACGACGTTTGAGTTTCCCTTTGCTCCACTGTGCAGATAGAGTTGGAGACGAGCAGCAAGGTGAAGCTAGTCAGCTAGCTCCACAGATGGTGCCTCTTGCATAGGGCCCATTCTTAAAAGTTATGGGCTACTTTAAATATGCACGGGACAGATTTGCTCCTGCTAGGTGGTGTTTAGCTTTTTGCCTACAGTTGAGTTGCGACTTTTAATAAGTATAACTGACATTATGTTGCTTTAATGCAGCAAGTCAGAATTACTGCACGAGTTCATTGTTGCATACTCAAAGTCGATCCTTAATTTCCTGGAGGGTCTCTTTAATTCGCAGATGCAGCCGGTGTGGTATTGATGCAGTTTGTGCAAACAATCATGGCTACGCTACAATGCCATCAAAACGTATTCTAGACGAGGGTGTGCTTGTAAAGCTTCAATGCATCAGTGAGTCTCACTCAGAGATGTGGTCAACACCTTTTCTGAACTGGCATCGCTTTCCCTGCAGTGAGAACTCTGCAAGCCATCCGCTTCAAAATGTGGGCTTCCTGTGAAAATACATCACATTAATGTACCGGTAGGCATATTTTCCCAACGGGCAACCAGCTCTTACCCTCTTAAGTTTGTCGTCTGATATGGATTTTAGTGTTTATTTATTTACATGCCTTCATCTCCGGTTCCGGCTCAGCTCAGTTTGACTGCATCAGGGCCAATCCAGAGCAGGAAAGACGCTTTAGTTACGACTCGCTCGACTAAAACATCCACCGACTGCCCTGTGGATTTTGCAGTTTGCCTCTAAGTTTAGTCTACTTACGGTTTGTTGTTGTTGTTGGGTTAAGTACTGTATTTCTGTTTGCACGATCTCGTCGTGTCTCTCGTCAGATTGAAGCTGAAAGCTTTAAGAGGTGACGGCTGGGGCTGGGGCAGTTTGGATAAAGATGGCCCCTGTACGTACGGATGGGGGCAGATGAACGTCAGACTCCCAGGTTAACCTGAAACGTTTCAAATGCACCAAGGGAGAAGAGGATGACGCCTCCACAGCGAGAACTCTGCCTCGATGAAACACGAGTCGAGCAAAGGGTTAACGTGGTTAAAGCTAAGCGCTTAGAGCGGCTGGTTGGAGAGGAAGTAAACTACCACTGCTGAAACTAAGCTGCTGATCAGGCTCTGCAGAGCGTTGGGCCAAACGTTGGTTTCAAAGGGAGCTCCTAACGCCCCCCCCCCCCCCCCCCCTGCGGTTTGACTGGCACACGAGGTGTTTCTGATCACCCTCGGGGTAGGAATCGCATGACCACAGTGTTGTGGTAACGTGGTTGTTGTCACAGCCCCGGTGTCAGCTCTCCGTCACCGGGCGTCATCCTGTTCATTTTCCTCACGGCGACTTTGAGCGTTTCCCAGGCTGCTTCGACTAACGGCTTGCAGAAACACGCGTTGGCTTGTTAAATGCGTCTGTATGGAAAAGAGAGCGCAGCATTTTCCCGGCGGACCGTGGGTGTCTGCCGCGTTTGTTGCGTCCGTCCGGCTTCGGCATGCTTCGGTGTTGACTCCGGCTTTTGACAGGAAGTCGGGATTTCTAGATTTAGTCGACAGGTTAGTGAGCGCGCCCGGTCAAGTCGGACTCGAGGAGCACTTTTCCAGCTGTGCAGTATAAAGCCGATGCCTGCTGTTAAAGCCTTGATGCACCTCGGCAGTCAAACTGCCTCTCCGTCCTCTTGTCTCCTGCTTCGGCTGGACATTGTGCACGGCAGCTTTTTGTGTCTTGCAGGTATAAAAGTCATTTATTGTGTTGTTATGTTATTTTTATGTCGTACTCTGCATTGTGATTTTGTTTTTCTGTCAGGATCTGACTTTGTCAAGGTAAGACACAGACTGTGTGTGCGATGGTCAATCCTTTGCATGTAAAAAAAAATAAAAACAATTCCTGTCTGCACTGCGTAATCAGAGTACAGCGATTCATAAGCAGCACTCTGCAAAGTGATCCAAGCACTGCGTGTTGATGTAAAACGTGACCAGTAATTTAATGCACCAGTGTCACACGATGTAGAAAGTTTTCTTTCAGCTTCTCGTGTTGCTTTCTTGCCTTTTTATTTTTCTTCTTGGCATTGTAGTGAAATCTAAATCACAATTTGCATTCGCTTTTCTCAATTCGCTCATGTTTGTCAAATGATTTTAATCATGTTTGACTCTGCTTTTGACATTCTGCTGAATTTTAAACGTTTGATTTTAGATTTGCATCCCCCCCCTCCATGTGTTATGTCTTGCTTTTTGCCCAGTTACCCCCCCCCCCCCCCTTCACGTTGACATGTCAGACAGCATTTCTGCATTTTTCATCCACACCTAATTTTGCTTTCTGTGCTCCAGTCTGGAAGTGAGACCCGGCAGCTGGAATGGGCCAAGCGGGAGAGCGAGCGTGAGGAGCAGGAGCGGCTGAGGAGGCTCCAGATTCAGGAACAGCAGGATCTGGAGCTGGCTATGGCTCTGAGCAGAGCCGGCATGCCGGGCTCATGACCACGCATTCCCCCGCTTTAGTGATCCTTTTTGCTGCTTTGCGCTGCTCCTTGACTGCCGGCTCACGACAGCAACACCCAACACTGGGCCGACAACAACTGTGCAGCCCAGTCACCAGTCTGTGTAGGAAGACCAGTGATTCTCCAGCCATGGCTGGACTCATGTCAAATGACTCCATAATTAGAAACCAGTTCATTGCTCCCAAACAACATGGCAACTGTAATCAGGGACAATATGGAGCCACTTGATTTAAGCCTGGCTTCATCCTGAAAGAGCACAGCCATTTAGCGCAGGCCTAACCAGCAGGATGCCCAACGACAGCCTGTATCTAGCTCCACGTCTTGTTTTGGCTAATCACCCAGATTTATTCAGAAGCCTTTCTTTTGCAAGAAAAATAACCTTTTAAGAATATTTTACTGTTTATTTGTGCACAAGCAATGATACCGTGGTGGAAGAAGTACTTGTAACTTGCACTGTACTGACTGTTTTATACGACCTTTAATTTCTCTGAAGGTTTCTGCTGTGTCAGGATGTCCTACGCTAACCTCACTGTTCAGCTTTGATGCCGTTTGTCCTATGAGAAACTCCATCGTGGTAACTATTGTTTCCTGTCCATCTTGGATTACTGGCGCCGATGATCAGATCATCAATGGCATTATTAAACGCATTATACGTTTTCTGACATATTTATTACTCTTTAAGCACTTGGATTTGAAGGCATTTCTAAATTTAGTCAAGCCGTCAACTGGGGATTTGGAAATGTGATGCTCTGGGTATCCTTCATGAATACTTAAGTCCATACGCGATTCGGTTCTAAATCATTGTTTTCCCTGTATATTTTATTCTAATTACATGTTGGTGAGAATCGAAGACGTCTTCCTTCCTAATGAACAAAGGTCAGTCGCCCTGGAGTAACCTTCTCAGGTGCTTTATCGTGTCGTATTTATGACCCAAACAGCTCGCACTCCAACTGAATCCACTGTGAAATGGAATTAGTGCAAACATACACGGTTTATTCTGCTTCTGTTCTGCTTAGCTTTGTCCTTTCTGTTCTTCTTCGCACTACCACCGATGCTCCGTTCACATGCTCCCCCAAACTTTCACTTTTGTTCTGACAATTTTTCCTTCTACTGATTTGTTTTTGTTTTTCTGCCCAGTAATATCTTATGGTCCATTTGGAGAATAATTGATCAAATACTTGGGATTATTCCATCATTATAATTGTCTAACACTAACCAAGATTATTCGGCGCATCATGTACGAACTTGTGTAGCCCAGATATTCCTGGATAAGTACAGAGTGACAGCAATTTATGTATCGGCATATCAACGTGTAACGTGTCGTATGACACATCTGTGTCGCTCGGAAGGTTGAATTAAACTGATTCTAACACTACACGCTGGTTTTGTCATTAAAATAAAATAGCGTGACAACCAGGGAGAAGTAGACTGGGTTACGTTTCCCATCGGGCAAAGAATAGTTCGACTATCAAGGCAGTGAATGCAGAATGTATATAATAAATATGGCATCAAGGAAACGCACAGCCCAACGTTCCTACTGCTGAAGTGTCAGGAAGTAGGGTGACTGGGTAGCTCCACTCCCTGACCTTATTCTCATACTTGAGAAGTGAGTTTAAGATGGATTGCGTGTGTTTTGCTTAGTTTTACACCGATATTGAAGTGCAAAAAAAGGAACATGAGAGTGGTACATTTGCATCTTACAACTGCGGATATTTTTAACCTATGGTACTTCCTCTTTCTCCAAGATGATATATTCCAGTACAGTTTTTGGCGACGCATCTTTCGGCATGTACATTTTATTGTCCTGGTTGAACTTAAGATGGAAGATGACTTGAACCGAGTGATGCCAGTTTCT
Source organism: Brachionichthys hirsutus (assembly GCF_040956055.1). Classification (NCBI taxonomy): domain Eukaryota; kingdom Metazoa; phylum Chordata; class Actinopteri; order Lophiiformes; family Brachionichthyidae; genus Brachionichthys; species Brachionichthys hirsutus. The sequence goes on along the minus strand of NC_090911.1, from coordinate 5,231,998 downwards.
GGAGTGGCTTTTTTTTTTTATCTTTATTTTGACGTTCTAATGCAACAGAGGAAGTGGCGCGTAAGAATCGCCACAAATCTGTTTGAGGAAAGACATTTTATTACATTTTTGAAATACCATCTGGCTTTAATGCGTCAACAGTATTTCTGATATGGTAGAAACAAATAGTCGCTGACACCATACAGACACGATATGCACGAACTCGGATACTTGGAAACTACAGTGCAGTGACTGTGTAATTGTAGTATTAAGGCTCTTTGATGTCCTCCTATAATTTCTACCCACCAGAAAGAGAGTCTAAGGGCTCACTGATGAGGGTTTGCTGTGCCCCTCTGTCCAGACGGCTCCTGGCTCACTCTGTAATTATGGAAATGGTGCATTTGTATTTATAGGCTGAGCCTCCAACCGACTGCCCTTCTCTGTCTTGCAGCTGCAAAACATCACTGTGGAAATCAAGTCCTCATGTTTTAAATTAAGGCGGGTAACGCAACGGCAACGTGTAAAACCCATTTAGTGTCACCGAGTTGATTATCGGCGGACCCGCTGCACCTACATGGGGCCGCTTGAGAAGGTTAATGTGGTGCTTTAAAAGAAACGTGTGAATAATCGGTAGCCTTGAAATGGCAACGGATGCATGAAAAGTAAAGATTCCATCAGTCAAAGATCCAAATTCAATGTGTTTAATATTTACAATAAATACATTTACAGTATAAAATCCATATACACATTTATATAAATTTAAGTGAAAAAGTAATGCACAGGACATCAAGCCCTGAGAGAGGGGCTGGATCCGAGCGCTTTCACGAGAGGAGACGACATCAACTCCAAATAGAGGAGAGGAATTCAAATACACTTCAGGCCATTCACACGTTGAGGCAGTTTAAATAAAACATTGTCGTTGCACGCGTTAGGCAACCGTATGTGCAGCTCACTCCTGTCAACCAGAACGTGCCCTACTTTGTGGCCGTGTCGTTCTGTCATGAAGAGTTTTACAGTAGCAACAATCATAGAAAGGCACGTTTGTGTCAAACACAGGATTCCAGTTTTGTCAAACAAGAGTAGTATATACAGGGCCAGCCCCTCCTCGTTCTGCCTGGTCGGAAGCAAACAGAAGCTTTTCTAAAGCTCTCAATGAACCAAAGTAGTACCAGCTACGTTATAAGGCAATAACACTAAGATTTTTAATTCAATATTATATATATATATATAAAAGAACTTTGGTCATGTAGGAACGATTTAAATAAAAAGAAAACACACCAGTTGACTCACAATAAAAACAACCCCTCACACATGAACCCCCAAGTTCTTATGTGGTCTCTTCACATGTGTCTCTTCATGTGGAGCGCCAGGTGATCCGACCTGGAGAAGGCGCGTTCGCACAGGTGACACTGGAACGGTCTGTGCCCCGTGTGTTTGCGGAAGTGACGCGTGAGCTCGTCGGAGCGGGCGAACTTCCACCCGCAGCCCTCCCAGCTGCAGTGGTAGGGCTTCTCACCTGCAGAGACGGGAGAAATCAGATTATTACTCGGTGACGAACGAACACATTTGAGTTGCAACAAAGGCGAGACCGTGCGTAATTACGCACAGAAAGCGGCCGGCTCGTGCAGGATTCAGCCTAAAGCTTACCAGTGTGAGTTCGGAGATGCGCCTTCAGGTGGGAACTCTTGGTGTACGTTTTCCCGCAGCCAGCGAAGCTGCAAGAGTGCGTGGCCGTGCGCTTCCGCGGCCACGTGCGCCGTCCTCTCTTGGGCTTGGATTCCATCAGCTCGAGGGGGGAGGACGGCGGCGTGAGCATCACCCTCTGCGCGCCCGGCTGCAGGCTGAGGCCGTCCTCGTACATGCCGAAGGCGGCGTGCGGCGCGTGGTAGGACATTTGCATGTGGGGAACCTGAGGATGGTGCGCGAAAGCCGCCGCTGCGTGATACTTCTGAGAGAAGTTCATGGGTTGGCACAGCTGCGCCTGGCAGTCAGAGGCTCCCTGGTCGTCGGGGCTGAGCGGCGGCGTCATGTTACCGGCTGCGCGCGGAGAGATGGCTCCTCGGGGCGGCTCGAAGGACATCATACACGAGACGCTTCCTTCTTGCTTGATTTTTCCACAGCTTTGGGGCACCATGCCCAGACCGGGGCCGTAACCGTCCATGGGCGGCTCCACTTTGATGCTCTGGCGGGGGAAATGCATGGCGTTGACGTAAAATCTCCCCTGAACGCCTGGGTTGCGCGTAACGCCGTAGTTGTTGGTTGCTCCTTCGGCGCGGAGGAGCTCTGTCATGAGGCTGGTGGCGTACGGGGGCGGCGGGGAGCGGTGGTCTTCCACCGCGTAGGGTGGCGCGGAGTTCCCCGTTGCGTACGTGTTGAGGTCGACCGTGCCCACAAATTCCGCAGCGCTGTCTGCGCCAGTTGTGTTGGCGAGAATAAAATCCAGATCCAAATAGTCACTCAGATCCTCGTCGTCCTTCTGGCACTGGTCGTCCTGGCTGTGCACCATTTCAAGCATGGAGCAACTGGTGGAGACGAGCTTGTTCATGTCTCCTTTCCACCTCTGGAAGGAAAACGCATTGATGGAATTAGAGCAGGTAAATGTGATGCTGCTGTTCATCCAGAATCTAGATCTGACCCGACTGGGTTCAGCATTCTACATTAAATGTGCTATTTGATTGATTTTAAATAGATATTCGTTCCAGCTACTTCGCAATACAATCATAAAACACCAGGATTACGCGCAGACGCGCAAAACCTCACCGCGTTCACTCATATCTCGCAGAATAGAAAAGAAGCAGGAATTCTTTCGGGCTTACGTTTTCCCAGGTTTTCTCTCTCTGGTTTGAGAACGTCGAAAATGACGGCAGCATCACTCCTGATAAGGCCATCGATTGGTCAAATAGTAACTTTCTCTTGTCAAAATCGTGCGTGCTTGAGCGGCTGCCGCGCCAGAGTCCGTGCGCCTATCTCACAGTCGCTTCTCCACAGTGCGCTCCGACGACATGAACAAGTTGAAAGTAGTAGGAGGTCCTCCGAACCTTATAACTCTGGAACCGGAGCGGGCCTGGCCAATTGTGAGCGCTCAGGAAACAACGCACAAGGGTCGGTAAATTTAGCTCTTTATAAAGAGATTCCTGCAGGCAGCGGGGCTCAGTGCGCGCTATGACGGGCAGGGCAGCGGAGCAGCCTATAAGACGCTGCCCCCCCCCCCCCCCCCCCCCCCCACGTCACTGACGCACAGGCCAACCCACCTGAGAGTTGGATAAAAAAAAAAAGTTGTCAAATTACAAACACAAGGAAATATAGCAACCATAGACAGTTAGGTAATATAGAGATGAAGGAGCCTAATGACCGCGCAGCCTTTAGATGTCAGTGATCAGCCAAATAAAAGGGAGATAGTTAACTAAGAATAATGCAATGTGATTGTGTGGCAGTTTAAAGTGGCGAGAAGGACAAGTACGAGTCGCTATTTAATAAAATGCAGACACAGAAATCTATAATAATCCAACATTTTGTTAAATTGGATTTTGTTTTTAATCTTTAGCCCTCAGGCGTGGAACAACTTTATTAGTTGACTTTCCGATGACAAAAACGACCTGAAACCTTCTAATCGGCTTCAAAAAAGTTTCTTTTTTTTTGCAGTTTGAAATAAAAAGCGTCTAAAATCTCGCGATGGTTTGCCTGATCGTCCTGCTGTGCGTCGCTGCCTCCACCTGTTCGGCGCGTTTCGCTCTCGGTTCATTATTACCGGGCTGGTTTTGTCGTGGCGCTGCAGGCTTGTCCAAACAGGCGCCAGGGTTCGTCTGAAACGGCTTTCATGGTTTTTTAACGCGCTGACCTGTCGTGATGTAAACATGATTTAAAGTAACATCCCCATTCAGGTGTAAATTACGCATGAGCGGGGAGCGCGGGGGGGCTTCGGTGTCGATTGGAGTTAGATTTGCATAACAACTCCTGTCTGCTTGTTGCACCTAAGACAGTTTCCCCAGCAGGAGTTCTCTGGCTCCAGAGGTCATTGGGCCACCTGGAACTTTATAACTGTCAGCTTTAAATGGTTTCACTCATTTAAAAGAAGTTTTGTTGATTCACTCAACCGAAACTGAATATTGATCTTTTGCATCGCCCTTTTTGAAATCCCTTCCATATGCAAAATAAGCCATCGACAAATGAAGCCACGGCAACTGAGTGGAGGCTTTAGCTTGGAGCATCAACGGTGGCAGAGGCAGCGTGCCGTTTCTTAATTACGACAAAGTAATAAGTATATCATTAAAAGCTGCAGCGATAAACTGATGGGACGTTTGGATCCTCATTAATGCTTTAACGTTAATCTGCCTAGCAACAAGTACCCGTCCAAATTGTAAAACAATTGAATCAAGTGACATCAAATGATAGTTAATTAAGTATCTTAGAATTTCCTATGTACGGTGCTCGGAAAAATGTACTTTGGTAAGCGCTAAATTAGAAGTTAAACGATACTCATTGTGATGATGACCCGTGTTCACCTGGCAGACATCGCCTCTCATTAAGCTGTCATGTCGGATGGTACAGTCAGACTCGAGCCGTGAAGTCGCCACATCCGGATTCCTGGACTGGCGTTTAACCCCTGACCAGTGACTCTGACCTGGGTTCTCTGCAGCAGCGGCAGTCCTCTCACTTCCTCTGTTACTCAGCTACTTTTACGGTTTTGTAATGCTCCAAGTTTTGAATTTAAGGAACTTTAGCACTGCTGATCTGTTGGTAGTACATCGCCTTTTGTAACGATGTCAGGTTGGAAATTCTCAGATGTCGAATATTCTGCCAGTGGACCATAAACGTGATTGCGTTTCGGTCTGTGAATGCTCGTTTCAAGGCGAAGCTTTTTGGAAGATGGGCGGAAAACATTTTTGTCAAAAAGTCTTGTTTGCCTTTCTACTGAGAGCTGGAAGAGAAGATTATTTAACTATACCGAACACCATGTTTGTGTGTTCAGTGTGAAGCTACAGACATGAGAGCCTCTGGATTTTACCCAAATAAACTTGCGCTGCGGGGTTAGCCGTTCCTTAAACACCGTTACATTTTTGACTTAACCAGACTGGCAGGAGATACACAACAGAGCTGTAAAGACTTCACAGCTTTGCACATGGATTTAAATGTCAGTCAGACCAGTAGAACAGAAAGCGATGCCCTTGAGAAGCCTGAAATGACACGAGACAGTGAGTCTCTCTCTACCGCAGGCAGCAAAGGGAAGAGAACGGCAGAAACGGACGGCTGTCGTTGGCAATTGTGGCGTTTCCCTACAGCAAGCAATCAATAATTCTCATGATGTTGAAGCGACAGGTTGTGTTTCAGTCTGACCCCGTCATAAATGTCATTGGGGATGACATATATCTCAAATACATTGAATAGCACTTTGTCTTTTACCTCATGAAGACATTTCTCTAGTAGACGTTTCGGTTAGAGTGGGAAGCTGATTAAGATGCGGTGCCCGTAAACTCATTCCTTTGGTTCGCCCCCATCAGCAGAGATAGCAGCCACCAGAAAGCGAACAAACGCATCGGAGCCCGCAAAGTTTCAGTATCCTCCTGCGATTCTTCACTCCTTGACCTTTTCTCAGACCTCCCATTACCGACCCGCATCCCCATCGGACTATATTTGACTTTCTTTCCAGAAGAGGAACCACTGAAACCATTGTTTAATTTTTTTTTTTTTTTACGTGGATGAGCAACATTTCCAAAGAATGTCCTTCCCTGAATCGGGATTTACACAATATATTTACCATTGGGTAAACGCGCTGCCATTTCACAACTTGTTCTACTACCGCTGCTTCCTTATGCAGTTCTGTTGCCAAGTTCTCAACAACTTGTCAGGTTGTTAGTGAGCCGTGACTTTGCTGATCTGTTCTTGCATCAGTGGCAGTGACAATATCTCTTTGGAATATTCTGCTTCCTTAGCACTCCTGCTCTTAGAAAAACTTTCTCATGACTTGAACAGTAGAAATATGTACATTCCTCGTCTGTTCTCTTCTCCAATACTTTCTAAAAAAAAAAATAATAATAATAATTTTTGAGGATTTACAATTCTTGTTTTAATTTGCAACATTATTAAATCAGAATAAATAAGGTCGTTTTTGGAAACGGAACTTCCCAATCCTGTCTTTCACACAAGTCTAAAGGGCTCGAGCAGATTATAACATGACTTTCCAAATGGAGGATGGTGCAATTTGGAGACATGGATACAAAAGTGCAATTTTTTAAAGGAATATCAAAGCAGAGAAATCTCCTTTTATACTTTTATATTAATAACCAAAAAAATGAAGGGTGTGCCACAGGGTTCATTTGCATGTCTATGTAATCATCATCTCATATGCTCCATGATGAAACTTGGTGTTGTCACCCTGTTCAAGTCACTGACATCAATACAGGCACATGTGATGTCTGGGTCGGGTGTGTAAATGTAACGTCACTGTGGTGAGGATTCAGGCTCTTCGGCTCTGCCTCACGTAGCGTACCCGGCTAGCTTCCATGGAAAAATAATGTGCAAGTTTGAGAGAGACGTAGCGCACGGGACGTCCTAACAGAGCGAAAGCCAGCGAGAGTTTGAGAGCGAGCCGGATCCTGCCCTGGGCTTATATAGTCCGGTTATTTTTAACCGCCCTCCCCTTGCTTATAACAGAGCTTCCCCCCCCGGACCACTCAGGAAGCACGTTTGGCTCCATTTCCTGCTCACATGCGGCCAGATTCCAAAAGAATTAAAGAATGATAGCATTGAGGCTCTCCATCCCCCCTCTTGGAAAAAGAAGGGGGTGCAAGAGGTTGAGAATGTTAAACCGAAAAGGTTGGCACGCGCCACCGTGACATTCAAAGAGCTGGCGCCGGTCCTGCTCCAATTTGAAAAACCTCAAACATTTGTGGAAAACCATCACCGAGGCAGACGAATGGTCCTGAACACGAACTTGTGTACCTACTGGGACAGAGACGGGGCTGCTGCGAGGAAGAATAGCTGAGTTTTACTGTTAAAGATAACCAAACCGAGCTGATGGCAATCTACTGTATATACAGCAGTTAACGGCACCACACTCATTTGAACAAAGTGCTGCATTACATTGCCAGGTACTTTAGACTGTTGCAATATCAAAGTAAATGAATTTATATTTGTGATGGAATACAAACCGCAGCAATAACCTGAATTTCTACAGTGAAATATAATACTTGTACTCAAAGTAATTTATTTTTTATTTTTTAGTTCTCCAGTGTCTGGAGAAGCTTTTATTGATGGCGAGCATTTATATTATTCAGGGGCAGACCGAGCAGGAAAAAGAAATTCTGGAAAAAAACAGAATACCATTACCACAAGTTAACAAAAAAAACTCCCTGTTTTAAGAAAGGAAGAATTATGGCAGGGATATTGATTTATGTTGCATTAAACCTCCGAATAATCCGGTGTGTCAGAGGTTTAGCAGAACATTTGTAGACAAAAGTATTAAAATACCCACAAAAATCCTCCACACTTTATCTATGGAAAAAAATGTTGAGATTTTGTTGTAAAACTATGCAGGTAATAAACCTGCTAAACATTACTGAGGTGAGACTTTCTGAAAACAAAGGGCACATGCTGCCCCCCCGCTGTGTTCCATAGCACAAACCAGCATCTGGTTTCCACAGAACCCAAACATGTGTCTCAACAAGCAATGCTGCTTTCAGCAAGTGTCATGGAAACCCACCTTTTAAAAATACGCAGCTCACCCCAGCTAACATGGCGGGAATAATGGCTACATGTGGATATAATTGAGCCAGTAGTGCACTGTGTGTGTGTGTGTGGGGGGGGGGGGATTTATTAGCTGTTAACACCAGGAATCATACCGGTTCCACTCATCATACCACACACACACACACGCACACACACACACAAGCCTTCACTGGCCGTGAAATGTTTTCTCTCTCCAAAGTGCTAAGAAAGGTGCTTTTTATTTGATAGATGAGAATTGGCAGGCACTTGGCTTGAAACGTGCCACTCTGAAAAGACTGGAACATTTTCAGACCAGTCTTTGGTCACATGACAGAGAGACGAACAGTTAGCCATGGCTATGTTCAAAGCTGCCCGGTAACTAGAGCCTCTGAGATGTTTACTTTATTCATGTTGTGTCTTGATATTTGACATTTAATCTGTGCAAAAAAGATATACCTGCGATGAACTGGCGGCTTGTCCAGGGTGTAGCCAGGTCTCTCGCCCGTAGACTGCTGGGATAGGCTACACCAATACCCGCGAGCCGGATGTCGGATAAAGCGGGCAGGAAGATGAATGAATGAATGAATGAATGAATGAAAAAGAGTGTACTGAATGGCAGACATCTGTGTCAGACATTAAAACTCAGTAGGGCGATGCAGACGAGCTCTCCGGAGCTCATGAACTGATTTTGTGAAGCCTTCGGCTCTTTTTCGTTGTGTTTGGATCGATTGCCATCATATCTCATGTCAGCAGATTTTCTCGACTGCTTTGACTTGCAGCAGGATGACACTGTATAAAGTAACGTCGATCCTGCTGAAGCCTCGAGGAGGCCTGTGCTTTCCTCTGTGTGGTACAACAGCCTCAGACCTGTGCACATTTGAACATGCCGAACTAAACTGTGCCAGCTGTTCAAATAGCTTAGCCCGGGCCTCAGCACAGGTTCCCCATTGAAGCCGCGCTCTGCTTGATGGAGCGACCCAGCCTGGACTTCACTTTATAAAGTGTGCACACCTCGAAATGGCGACATTTGTGAAAAGGCTAATAAAAACATTCCTCCAGCAAGGAACGCTCCAGGTATTTCCTCTTCTACACCTGGTTCCGATTCCTTGAGTGCACCCGTCTGTTTTCGCAGAATCACAGTCTTTCAGAGCATCGGTATTGATCCTGCGCCGGTGAATGGCGTTGTGTTTTTCTAAATGACTGGCACTGAAAACACAGATCTCCTAATGCGCCGCGAGCTTCACACCATTTCAGCACAAAAACGGTGACAGCTTATAAGGGAGCGTTTAAAGACGCTGGCATGGGGTTACAATGTCACAGTTGAAATGAGTGTACCTGCATCATGAATGGATTCAGTGTGTGTGAAATCAGTTGGGAGTCAACTGGAGTGTCAAGTGCAAAGGTCAAGAGGTCGGGCTGCGTCAGCGGGAAGAAGCCTGACACTGAATATGAACAAATGTGTGTGACGATATCGCTGCTTCCGCTGCTTACAAGTTAAAGGTCCTTTATTTTGTAGAGTCAAGACGGATTTGTTTCTCAGTCTTTATCTAACAGGTCTTTGCATCGGAATAATCACAGAGTACTAAATCTGTACAGGTGAAATCTCCTCTTCTCTATGTGTTGAAGCCTTAGAATGAGGGGGGGGGGGGGGGGGAGGTTGGGGCCGAGACAGGTTCTTCTGCACTGTCCAGATGCTATCTCAAAGTAGCACATGAACATTAGCCCTGAGTCAAACGGTCATAAAACATTTCTTTCTTCCACATGTGCGAGGGGCGAGAAAGACGGCGACAGACGCCGGGCATCGCTTGCTGCTGTGCGTCACGCCGCGCGATGTGAAAACTGCGCTGCAGCAGGTGCTAAATCGACGCCTGCTCCGCTCTGGACAGTTGGAGCAGTTAAACAGCGTGCTCAGGTGCTCAGGGCGTATCTCCGACTGAGTAATTTAGATTTCTGGGTTTGGCTGCAAAAACAAAAGCAGAGATATCAACCTGTGGTTGACAAACACAACGAGATCCGGTGTGTAACGACTATTTGCCCGCATGCACATTCATATTTTGATGCGTCTTGTCTTTCACTCTTAGCCTGTTGACAGGAATTGGTGTTTGTAGAGTGGTTTTTGTCAGCCAGCCCGGTGGCTCCATGATACCAAATCTTCAGTTCATTATGTGTGAGGTGTGCTACCTCAATGGGGGGAGAGTGGTTTGCAGAGCCGCACGTCGGTTTCCTCTCCTGCTTTCAGCAGTTTCTTTTGTGGCTGCATGTGCAATGCATTGATGTAAACTGATTTAAAATCGGCACGTAGTCCTTTCGGGTTGCATGTTTCTCATTTGTTTTTTGAATTGCATTGCTGTCGTGGAACTGGAAATGCCCTCACAGTTTATAAAGTCAGCGTCCATCACAAAAAAAAAAGTCTCCCAAGGAGCCAAGCTGAATCACATTATGTTCTAATTGATTTATTTACCACACCTGGCTTTAATAAAGGGCACCGAAGCGCTGGTTACTGGTCTATTTAACACTTCAAGTAAGGCATAATTACCCCGATGTAACGGCCCAGGTGGCCTCACCCCACCGGTTAACTTCAAACTCCTGCGTCTCCCTGTTTCTCTTTATTAACCTGAACCTCCTGCATCATCTGTGCCTCGTCACTCACTTCCTTCTCATTGATCAAGCTGTAATATAACGGCCTTCTTGTGGGCTGAAAATTGATGGTGATCCTCTCAAATTTCCGAGCGTTGAAGACTAAACTTCAAGTACAGCTGAACTCGGAGGAGATGACATCATCGTCATGCATCGGGATGATAATGATAACAGAAGAATATATTTTCCATGTGCATCAAATTCACACCCCAGTGCATGCTCTTCTAATACGTCAAGGCAGGGCTTTTTTATTTTTATTTTTATGATGAATAATCAAGGTTACGGTTCCGAAAATATGTGATCATCTTCTTCTCTTGTACTGAACTGTGAGTGTAACGCCACAAACATGCAGACGCACAACAAACGCTTAGTAACACACAATGACGCACACAGCAACCGTCTCTCCACAACATCTGAACTCGTGACCACGGCTCACAGGCTTGCTTCAGGGTCAAAAAGTGGCTGCTTCTTTGCAGCGATTTCACGACCTCTGGAGAGCTTGAGGCGCCGCCCCCCCCCCCCACCTTTTCAACCTTGACTGACCATCTAAAAGTCACCTGAGGTCTGCCTCAGGCACTCATCAGACACGTCTTGTTGGCAGCTTAGCTTAACTGTCAGAACCTGTTCTTACACCGGCTTGTCACAAGACCTGTTACGTGTCTTTTGTCCTTTGAGTTGCTGCCATTACCTGCTCAGGTAATTGCTCTTGGCTCGATTAATTCCCTTCTTGTTTTGTTGCCATCTAAGCCCTAACTATTTTCAGCATGTGGGGACTCCTCTCTGCAGCAGGACAGGTCAACTTGGATGAGTGCATGTGCGCTCATTATACAGCTGCGTTGTTTAACCTGAGGTAGAGACATGCTGCAGGGGCAAAAGCCTGTCCTGATCTACCCGCTTGGCAAATTATGCAATTTTAACATTCTTTTGTTAAAGTGGTAGAAATGTGAACATGTATAACTTTCTGAAGAGAAGAGGCTGCCTCTTTGAGGCGCATGGCGTGAATATATATCGTGCTTGTTTGAACGTGTGTCTCTGATTCAAATAAATCAAATGATTAAAGTTGAGGAGGCGGAGGCATGGCTTTCTATTTCTTCTTTGAGGATTTAAAAAAAAGGTCTTGCAGTTTGTGAGTGTATGTAGAATTACGGAGGTGTACTCTGGTTTAGTGCAGCTGTTAACCACTTCCTGTTTTTTTGAACAGCGAATCTTCTCACAGTTTGGCCATGATTTCCTGAAGTGTGCATTGAGCGTGTGTGAAAACAGGCAGCATTTGTGTGTTGTGGATTCACACAACATGAGGTGTGCTGCAGGTTTGCACTGAACAATCACAGTTCCTCTCTGCAAAACTGCTGCACACTCTCTGTCTAAGGTTTCTGTCAAGAATGCACAAATGAAATATGTATGTGTGAGTGTGTGTGCCGTTGTATTTGTGTGTGCGTGCGTGCGTTTGAAGCAAATGTATGCACCCGTGCGGCTTCTTGTGCGATACGTGGCTGTGTTGCTCCTGTTTTTCTGAGTGGCATCTGTTGAAGCTTTTCTCGTCCTAAACTGACCAGGACTCCACCGTCCTGGCATCATGCTGCAACCGTCCTGCTCAGCTGAATGGCAACGTGAGCTCTGCCAGCGCCGTGTCTCTTGATGTCTTCACGTTTCTTCTGCGCTTTGTCTACAAACATCTCAGCAACACGGACCTCACACAGGCTCACGGGCAGCGGTACCACATTCTTGTCTGTACTAAGGCCTGTTCCGAATGTTGTCTTTCAAATCAGCGATTAACAGGAACACATGTACACCAGTTGTGTGTATTATGTGTGAGTCTCTGAGCGAGCCAAGGGGACTACCAGGCCTTAATTTGTTTTTGCAGACTCTGAGGTCGAATGTGCTGAGATTTATACTCATCTGGTATTTTTCGCCCTCGCCCCATTGCATTGCACAAGCCTGACTGATACGCTGCTGGCCTGGAAATACAGGGAAAGTGCTCACAGCTTGCCTCATTCTCTGCATCTGATACTCATTTAAAGGATTTGCAAGATGTGTTTTTAATCTTTGTGGAAATACTCGTGAAAACTCCCCACGGAGAAGCTGCCCGCCAGGACCTTACGTTTGGATGCAACTCAGTAACGTGAAAACTGATCAATTTGGTTGAAATCGCACAGCAACCAAAAAAATATACGTAACAAAGGAGAAAGTGAAAACAGATCCTCTTGCAACCCCATCACACAGGTAGCCACATATACCACAAGTTAGAGAAGTGGGCCTAGCGTGTGGGAGAGGAGGTTCCCCACTGATTTCACACACAGAGATAAACAGCACATTCTGATGGAAATAGATCCCCTTCATCTCTGCTCGGCCTAGAATTTGTGTGCCCACATTGAAGGGTTTCAACGCAACCCTGTTGTTCCCTGCTACTGAATAATTGTGGAGACGTTTGCGATATCCAGACCAAAAAGAAATGGGACGGTGTCCCCCCCATCACCCCGCAATACCCTCATCAATCAATCAAAAAAAAAAAAAAATACAAATAAAAGGGGGATTATAATGGAAATGTATTTGGAGGGTGTGGCACTTTGAGAATCCCTCAAATTATGGGCTGGTGGGGAATTGTTCTAATTCAGTAAACCAAAGCCACGGAAGCAGAGTTGCCAATTTGGAGAAAGGAGGAGAAAGAGATAGCTATAGCTAATGGATGATGGGTAAGATCTGCAGGCCCATTTATATAAAATGTTTTAAATAATACTGTGTTTAGGGTTTAGGGATTTGGCATCAAACATCTTGAAATACCTGCTAGTGACAGATTGAAACGGCAGCAATCCAACATCGTGTCTAACGTACAAAGTGACTTGAGATTTCAGCTAGTCCCCCTATTGGCATCGTGTTCCAGTAATAGTTCATTGCACTTGTTCAGCTAAAGCTTTCATCAGATGTTCAGACACAGCAATGTCCTGGATCACGTTGTGTTTCTGTGCGGCTGTGCTTTTCTTGGAATGTGCACTCGGTCTTTGATTGTTCTGTTTCCTGTGATTCCAGAGGCCCTTTGTCTCACAGTGGCAACTCACTAATCAGGGAACTCCGTCATAGCCCCCCCCCCCCCCCCGTCGTTAATGTCACCCTCTGTGTAATGATATTTTTGGCTCTGCTGTCATGCTTCTCACTGTCCATGAGGTTAAAATAAAAAAATCAAAGTTGGGAAGAGAACAATGTGCAGACTGAACATGAGATTGCGACATTAGTGGCTCTTGGGGGGTGGTGGGGGGGGGGGGAATGCTCCGAAATGAATGTGAGACAGCTTTAAATGTAAAAAATAAATACAAATACAAATACAAATAGCAATGAATCCCTCTCAACTGGGTTCGTCTCTCGCCTCTACATGCCTGTTGGCTCCGGTCTGATTCATGAATTTAAATATTTCCAGCTACTGGATCCTCCGATCATTTTTCTATGTTCACAAAAATGTATGAGGAGCCAATTTGAGTAAGCATTTGCCAAGCCCGAAGAATCATAACAAGGTCAGGTTTTTTTTTTGCTTCCCTGGGTTTCCCCCCAACTTTTCTTTTTTTTTGCTTAGACTGTGGTTTCATGATGTGTTATGGGATCCATGAAACAACAATGAAACCAGATGTGCTTAGTAATGTGTCTTATGCACAGTCTCAACAATTCTTCAGAAGTCGAACCGAGAGCACGCCGTGTATCCAGTGTGAGAACTTTGTGCGATCTGAGCTCCCTGGAAGGGCCTCCTTTCCTTTTTATACCTCCTCTTAAAATAAGCCCCCTCCCATTGGCTGAGAGCGCACTGGTCAGTGAATCACATCAGACCAATTAGAGAGTAACACTTCCTTTACCGTGAAAGATGTTTCCTGTTGATAGTAAACGTGTGGCCTGCCGAGGAACAGCGAAGGAGGGGCGTTATTGAAACGCCGCCAGTGTTTCCCTGACCTTTGCGGCCCTCATAGCGGAAAAACTGATTCTGTCGCTGGGCTGAGGTGTACGTCCTGACTGTCGACCGTGTGGCAGCGGTGGAAAGTATAATGTGTACTAATTCAAGAACCCTTTTTGAGGTACTAATGTATTAACAGCAATATGAAATTAGTATTGTTCACGTGAAAGTGATAAAAAAAAAAGAAAAGAAAAGTGAGGAATTAAAAAGGAAAAGCTGCACTCTGTGACCAAACAACCAGCTGGTCATGGACAGCAAAGAGAAAGGTCGTGAAAATACTGTATAGACATTGATGCCTTATGGTTAGTGGCAATTTAATGCATAAAAATCAGTTCCAAAAGCCATTTTTTGGTGTTGAATGACTATACATATTACAGCAGAGATTATACAAGCTTTGTTTTGGTCCTTGTTCGACTTTTAAATCCATGTTCAGAGAGACCCAAAGGCCTCTGTGGAGGAGCTGCTCCAGTTAGATCGCAAACACAACATGGCTGTTCATCAATCGGACTAAAGCCCTCCCTGTCATGTCTGTCCAGTGTCACTGGCGGACATCAAATCCCGCTGTGTCAAATACCAGCTAAGAGATGTGAGGTGAGGCAGTGACAGCTCTGAATGCTCTGATCAACCCAGCCAGCTCACATTCCGAGGCTGTATTTAGAGCAGCAAGAAGATCTCATGGTTAACTCTTTGGGGGGGGGGGGGGGGGGGACACAGACATGTCCAGAGCTCTCTGAACAAACACAAACCAAGGAAATATGTTTTTCTACCTTTTTGATGACGTGGGGGGGTGAGGATTAGAGGTCTGTTGACCTCTAGCTGGGTTGAAGTGACCAGTCTCGCTCTTTACACCCACCTGTTTCTGTGGCCTGCATAGACATGGGCTTGTTTACCTTTAATGGGACGCGGGTGCAGAGCGAAAGCCGAGAGGCCCAACAGTTGCGGCCACCGGTCGAAGGAATGTCTACCGTCTGGACGGGAAAATGTAATCAGCTGAGATCAGCGAATTAGAGGCCGTTTCTCTTTCTCTCTTCCCGCCCTCACTTTCCCTCCGTGTGCTTCTCACGCATGTAGGCACACGCTCCTTTTCTCGCTCAGCCTCGCTCGAGTCGCACACGCACACGCTTTCAGATGAAGAAAAATGACACCTTTTCTCTCGGCTATTTCCTCTGTTTTTACATACTTGGGCCTGGAGCACAAGAGGCAACCTTGTGTTTTCATATGACAGAACACACAGAGGTCTGTGTGGATTTGTGAGAGGTGAATAGCCTAATTCATCATTTGGGGTTTAGGCCTGTCTCAGCCTCATCTGGGAATATCTCTATCTGCACGTTAAAAGTGGGACTGTTGGCGCTGTCTCTTGAGGTTAAAGAAACTACAGCTCAGGCCTGTCCTCTATTTGACTGATGATTTCTCAGGAGAATCAGAATTCCACACTTAATATGTGGTTTACCCTAAAAGTTGTAAGCGTGCATTTTTTCCTTCGAATTCCTCCCATTTGAGAGAAGAAACAGGATATTTCCTAATCCGTTAGTTCTTTGGAAGTATTTACGATAAGCAGACATCACGGCGCAGGGAGGATCCACAAAACGTACAAAGAAATACGAGCATGTAAAATACAAATTGACTCTAATTTGACAAATATAAATGAAACCTTGATATTTTTCATTGTTATGTAGTGGTAGTAGTACGTGGGTAGTGGTAAGGTAGTTGTTACATATACTGCATGTGTTTTTCTATAACTTGAATTCCAGTAAATGTCTAGGACATAAGAAATAAAGGTAACAGGAAAAGAACACGTGAACTGGAATTTCAACACTAGCACTGTCAAATCAAATTGAGAGCAGTCTATTTATATGAAAAAATTAAATCTTGTTCTTAAATGTCTTTTTGTCCAATGTTATCGTCCGCAGCTTCTATACTACACTAACACTTGTAAAATAAATATTGATTATGTTATTGCCCATGTAGGTGGACATGTAGCATTACAAAAGCTGGATGAAAAAAAATCCAGAACAGGAGGTCTGTTGGAAGAAGAGGTGAAGTAGAGCAAAAAGAATGTGAGAGAGAAGCACAGCTGATACGTGCAGCCATGCAAAGTCACGCTGCAAGACGCAAAGGCCCGGAAGCTTTGTTACTCCTTGTTACGTTGCAGAAGAAAGCAGTTCAACTGCATTTTAAAGACTCCAAAGGAACTGTAGCTTGACAAAGTAAAAGACTTGAGTAAAGAGCGAGAACAGGAAAGAACGCCCTTAAGCAGCCTGAGCGTGTGTTTTAAGGAGAGAACGCTTTGGACATAGAGTTCATTAATAAACGCAAAAACACTGCTTTACAATTTGCCTTTCATTGTAAAAGTGGCTGTCATAGTCAGAGAGTGAATAGTGAGTGACATCACACACAACCTTATACTGCTATGCTGTTTCACAGTATCTAAATACTGTCAGCAAAATATAAATAAGTACATGAGCGCACTATTAGAGTGGAGATCTCTGTAAGGTTTTCAGTCAAAAACGACATCGAGATAGCAATAATGTGGATTTATCCTTCTCGTAACTTCGGTGGATTACACAATATCAAGAAAGGAATTAGTCTGCAGATCCTTCGTGTCAGCAAGAGGCCAAACATTTCTTGGGATATTAATTTTTTGAGTCATGACAAAGACAAAATCTGACCTTTTGACAGAGGTCAAAGATGTTTTAACGAGTGCCGAAAATGACTTTTCCTCTGTTACACGTCGTACAATGGTGCGCATTGCTGAAAATGTAAACGTGTAAGCTTTTCAATGAGGAACCTTATCAATGTTTATTTAATGTAGCCCACTCTCAAGGTAACAAAATATGATGGTGGTACCGTTGTACTTCCATTGGATAAAAGTACAGCGCCAATACAGTGTCCGAGTGGAAACGAGATTCCAAACCAAAAGCAGTTATTCCAGCCCATAATGACAAGTTAAGAGGAGCGAGGAGTCAGCAGTATAAAACAACAATATGAGAAACAGTGGCCAAGGAGTTTTTTTCTCCAAGTTTCTGAATCACCGCAACCACGAGAGCATATATTCACAAATGTGCAAAAAAAAAAATGTGTGGCTATACGATCCAGAAGTATTTGGGTTTGTGTACATCAGCACACACGGATGCATGCACACACATATACACACACAACCATGAGCATCGCCTCCGGGCTTACAGTTGAAGACAGTAATCCAAAGTAAAATACTCATTATGGAAATGGGTTCCTTCGCACTGTTATTATTATATCACTGGATTGCTGATGCATTTAGTGCAGGTGGTTTAAAAATGATCTAATTTTAAATCTAAAAATAATGCAACATCTTATAAAGTGTTTGTGTATAAAATCTACAGATGCCACATAAACACGTACAAACAAATAAAAAATGGTGCAAAATAAAAATACTCAGACACAAAGTACCACAAAACTGCACTAAAACAGACTGGTGGAAATTGATTTCGATTTCCCCCAAACCTTGACTCCTGTCATGGGCACTCACATCACACCGAGTGTATTAAGTCTCACCAGAGGCATTATCTCTGATAATTAAAGCTCACCAGTGGACGCTAAGGGGAAGAGATCAACCGCAGGCACGCTCAGGCTGCACTTTAAGTCCTCTGCTGCCCGTCATGTGCATTCACTCTCACACATTCTCACTCGCTCTCACACACATGTTGATAACCGCACTTTTAATGTGAACCTTACTGTTGAGGGGAGCGGGGGCCTATGATTACAGAGCATCGGCGGGACGGCCATAATCACAAAGACTCAAATAGAAATCTGAATCAACAGATGATTCCAGATTGACTCATTCTCCCTGTTTACACAAGACCATTTTTGATTCACGTGCCGAACTGGAAAACCCATTGTTTGCCTGCCCAGATGTTGAGAGTTTAAGAAGCGTACGTGAGAGTGGATGTGTGATTGGGCCAGGCATGGGCAAACCAAGGCCCGGGGGCCATATGCGGCCCATTGGGCTATTTAATCTGGCCCGCCGAACTCGTCCAAATTATATCATTAAATTAAATTTTACTATAATTAAACCTGATTCATTTGACCTTTTCCCTGTAATGCTGCCTGTAAAAGGCCAAATCCTTTCATGTAATGGGTTTTGCATGTCATTTATATTAGCTCACACAAATACTCCATCCATCTGTTCCTCGCCCGGCCCCTCTGTCAAATTTTAGAACCCATTGTGGCCCGCGAGTCAAAAAGTTTGCCCACCCCTGGATTGGGCTTTTCTGTTTTGCTTTCACCCGGAAGCCACATCAAAAATGTTTTTCTGTGTCTTGTTAGTCGATAGATCTGGCAGTTTGATTCTGGTCATTAAAAAAACCCACGTTGATTTGGCTCAATGTAAGTCGCACATCGGTGTTCACCTGCTTACAACAGATGGCCCAGTGTGTATTACAAGTATTCCAGCACAGCTGGCGGAAACCGTTAAATGAGCAGAAACTATGACACCTTCATGGTATGAAAATGAGATGTAATGTACTTTTCTTTCCGTGTCTAGATGCATGTTATTCTAGTGCAAGTTTGGATCACCTGTTTATAGACTTGTTGGTCATGCATGAGCTGCACTGACCAACATAATGAATGGCTGGCAGCTCATTCCCGGTATTTAGACCATGTTGCTTTCACCTAATACAGCGAGTTGTGCCTCTGGCATAACTATTAAAGGGATACAACATTAAAATGTGCATGAATCTTGGTGTCTTCTTGGTTGTATTTCTTAAGCGTGTGATCTTTTCTGAGTTTATGTTCAGTCTACGAATTGCTTCAGTTAAAATGCAACCCGACCAAACACAAATTAGCGCTATCCATCTTTATGAAAGTGTTTTCTGTATAAGAATTCTGTTGTTTGGTACTGTAACTTTAGAAAAAAAAATGTTTAACTGACTGTTGTTGCTCAATGGCAATTGCCAAAGACACCCCATTCCTGGGAAATGAATGCATGCCCTTGTTCCAAATTTAGTTTTTGCTTGCCACCATGGCCTGCTATTTGGTCTGCCATTTCTCAGGGTTGTGGGCTTCTTTAATGAGTACTTTGATCCCACTCAGGTCTGGCGCTGGTGTTTATGTGACCCTGGAGTAAAAAAAAAAAATACAAAATTAAATAGAAAAGGGAAACGTATTCCATTCTCTGGTAGAGACCACTGAGCTGTGGTGTCCGGTGCAACAGCCACACCGAGACCCCGGGGACCTTGCGTTCATCCTCAGGCCCTGAGTGACTGCAGAGAGTTGGCTGCAAAACGTGTATTTTCTGAGAAAAGTACAACAGCAGATGGCAAATGTACACTATTCAAGGGTTATAAGGGACAAAAACAATGAAACAATTCCAATCAACCTGTCAGAAGCCTTCGGGGTTTAGAGCTCTCTTCGCAGATGCCAATGGCAGCTGGTTTTTAGGTTCATCTAACATGTGTTTTTGATCACAATTTCTCTTTAGCAGTCATAAATTTCATAACTAAACTGCAACAGCTTGTTGGCTCCGGTACGCTACTTTGTTTCCAGCATTTCCAGCTGTGTTGTGAGCGTCAAGGCTCAAATATGTTTTAACTTGATACTTGTACGCCATCACTGTGTCCTGTATAAAATGTACACATCACAATATTTAACCTTAAAAGTTATCAGTACAGAAATATGTGATTTTCTTGCAGCAGTGCAAAAAAGTGGTCTTGAGCAAAACTGACAGGGGAAAAAAAACATTTTGCGCTATCACCACTGATACTTGAATTATTTGTTATGCGTCATCTGATAACAACATCATACACCATATTACTGTGAAACAGTATTGATTCACGGAAGTTTATCGAACAGTATCAATTCAAATCTGTCAGACTAAATGTTAGGTAAATAAAATGCAGCCAACCAGTGACTCTAAAGGTCATAAATAAACCTTTGTCTTTGACTAATTCATGCAGGTTTTTAAAACGATGAGCTTTGCTTTCATGAGCTGATTTGATTTTAGTAGAGAGGAGTACTTTTTTAAGTCTCTGCTCATCCCAATGACCATACATGAAAACCGAGGACATGACAGGTCCCCATATGTGAAGATAAAACATTGATGGTTCTCTGGTGGTTAACTTCGGAGCAGGTCATAAATCCCCCCCCCCTGCACATCAGCCGATTGGACGCAGGCCAAAGGGGGTGGGGTGGGGGTAAAAAAAACAAGAAATGCGACAGAAAAACACAACAGAAGTTCTCCAAGCCTGCAGGGGGAGCACTGAGTAAAGCAGTTGGATTTTCGACCCAATACATAGATTTGGAAAATAAAATAAGTTAAAATAAGTAAAATATTTGGAAGCAAAGCAAAGAGCCAAAAGACGAAAAAAGACATAAATAAACGTATTTTATCGTCTTCAACAATTTTATAATGAGAACTCTGCACCTTTTTTTTTCAGTGAAGCAGAATAGTAGTAACACGAGTAAATGAGAAATATGTCTCAGTTTTCTTCATCTGTGGCAAAAAGCCGTTGAAAGAATCTTATTATTCACAAACATTACATCACCAGCGTATTAATCTTCCCAACTCACACACAAAAATAAAACATTCCTTTAAACACTAAAGCTAAAGGAGAGAAATGCATTAGCTCTGCTCATGATGCTTTGAATTATATTATCATGCACCACTTCACAAGCGTTGCGATAAAAACCCTGATATAATTTTTTTTATCTATTCATCTTTCACTTTCATTTGCTCTGAAGTTAATCCGGCTGAGAGTTTCTCCTTCTTGACATCTGTGAGATCCTGCACGTTTGACTTCTGACATCTGGCCTGTGCACTTTCAGGATTTGCGAGGATTTTTGTGCTTCGGGCAGCACACACTTGTATGGTATCGATAGAGTATGTGAAATGTTGAACAGCTGAATCTGCACGCAGGCGTAATGAAAGTCAGAAATTATTATCTTTTTCGTATCACGCAAGCTATTCGCAACAGTCATTTCCCCATCAAATGAATTCAAGAGGAATGCACAAGCCAAATGCTCAATAGGTTTCACATGGAGTCAGTTCAGGGAGAACCATGAATCTGAAAATCCTGAGAAACATGCAAAATGTTCCACAGTCTCTAGATGGAGGATTTTACCAAAAGCTTTTGTCAGGCGTGAATATTTGAAGTATTTTAACCTCATTATTATGGACCACGTAGCTGTCAAAGTCTCAGTGAGTTCCTCGTGTGTTTTATTGTGTGATTTACCTGAAGGCAAAATCAAGAACTTCTACATTCCCCTAAATGAATTTCCAGCTTTATAGCAAAGAGATTCGTGCAAGAGTTCCGGACGTACGACAGTCAGTTATAGTTTGCACATTGCAGCATATCATGCTTTGTTTCACTGTGGTGGAGAAACCTGAACCAAACAATCTCAGCTCACTCGACCTCTCAAATATCTCAACAGGCGTCACTGCTGAAAGCGCTCTAGTTCCTGGAAAATAGTGAATACATATACAGCACGGCGCATTTGATCAATCTTTAAATCCTGTTTAAAAAGGTAGACAGTATAAGCAATGTCTGTGTGGCATGTGTGTGTGTGTGTGTGTGTGTGTGTAGGTGTGTGTGTAGGTGTGTGACATAAATGACAAATATGAGTCTTTGGAAATGTTTGCATTTGCTTTAAAACTCAACTTGAAAAACAACTCTAAATCTGTCTGTCTGTTTTTTATTTTTATTTTTTACAGGTGTTGAAGAGAGACTTGGACGAAGTGATGAGAACCATTTCGAGCCGAAGACAACTTGAATGTTTGCTGAGTGAGTCATAGGCAGGGTTTTCGCTGTTTGCACTGTGCTGTTAATCACAAGAACATACAGCCATGTGGAGCAGCAGGATCCTGCAGCAGGTAGATTGCGATGGATTAATCTTGACACAAAGTTGAGAAAGACAGTGGGGGGAAAAAGAAAGAAAAAGAAAACGTGCAAAGGAAACACATTTTTGTATCCATTATCTTCTCATATTATGTGTAGAGGATCGCTTGCTGATCAAAGGATTGATCCAGGTGTAAGTAGCTGTCAGCCTTGCATGTGGCCCTCTGCCTAGACATGACTGTTGTTCCCATCCACATGCGCTGGATGCTCATGTGTCGGTGGTTATGAGTCACGGCAGACTACTTTGTTTGCCTAGGCTGCTGTGACGCATACTTTGTCGGATGGGACCTGGACCGTCGATCTTTTCTCATGCCTTAAATGCAGTATCTGTTGACTTGGTGTTTTGACAGGCAGTCATATCTGCATTTCTTGGATGCTAACATGGTGACATCCAGCTAAGTGGCAACCCAGCCTCTTACAGAAATACCTATGATACCTTTTCTTCTCTTTAAATCTGCATCTTGCATGCCGCTGGTGGCAGTTTGAGATTCTTTTTTTTTTTTTTGCGTTGGTTTTATGCCAGCGCAGCCTTTGTCGACCGTACATGCTTCTACGTAAATGCAGACACAGTCCCCGCCTTTTTAGACATTGTGTGGGCAGCAGCCAGAGACAAGTACTGGTGCCTGACCAAGGGTTAGAGCCCGGATGGAGACAATGTTAGCCCTCAATGCTGATACAGAAGAATTATGGGTCTCTTATCTCTGGCCTGGGCTCCTTAAGTCAGCCAGCTACATGGCATTTAGCAACTAAACTTTATAGCAAGAGAGAAAAGATGGCCATAAACATAAAATGACTGACTGATAGCTGCACTTGACTGAAGGATGCCCTCTAATTAGAGTGTTTTATGGGCCCAGGATCCACAGTGAAAACATGCTTGTGCTACGCCAGCGAGCAAACACTGCCTGGGAGGTCACAGTGCACACAGGAAGCTCTGAAGTGTCCTCAGACCAAGTTCAGGGCCTTTCAAAGGAAGACTCGTGGCAGACGTTGGGTGCCCGCATTATTTAATTACATGGTTAATTAAAGTATGATTAATGGGGCAATTTAAACGTGTAACAGCAAAGAAATTATACGAGGTTCTACATTCCATTGTTTCTAGCACGGCAGCTGATATGTTTTGTAAACATACAGAGAAACGGAACATGGATAAACTGGAACAAACAGTTTTTTGGAATTTATTTCCAAAGCAGCTGATATAGTTTTGTTTGCAAAGTGTGGAGGACAATGTTCAACCTTAATTCCAACTACCTTTGATAAATGCAATATGAAGAATAATGTGAAAGGCAAACAAATGGACTCGCGGTATGTATTCTTTGCTGCTGCAAAGCATTCCATGATCTGCATGTGTCTCCAGTCACACATTGTTGCTTCTGTCCTGATTGGTCCAACAATGTCCTCCACCTATTAAAAAGGTTGATTGATGAAGCTGCTTGCCTTGTTTTAATACATTGATCAGTGACGCTTCCTAACTTGACTGCCTTGCTTTAGCTATTTGGTGAGGAACATTTATCTTTCATGTTGTCAGCTGATTTTAGCAGCTTGCTTCAAGCTAAACCAATAAGGATGGTTTGTTAATTAACTGACAGATGACAAACTCCATATGAATCATAGATAAGTATCTTTTAAATAAAAAAAGTATCACGTAAATGCATCATGTAGGAAACTTTAAGTGTCAACCTGAGGATCCAAGTTCATAGTTTTTCATTTTTTTGAATGGAAGAAACATTTCTTCAAAATTGTGTCGTTTCTTATTTCTTTCTAAAACATAATAATAAAAAGCGGCGGTGGAGTTCTTAGTCCTGTTGCCTCACAGCAAGAAGGTACTGGGTTCAAATCCTATCTGTGCGTAGTTTGTATGTTCTCCACGCGTCTGTGGGTTTTAACATGCAATTTAGATGAATTTGATACCCCAATTTGTCCATAGTGTGTGTGTGTGTGTGTGTGAATGATTGTCTATCTATGTGTTGCCCCGCGGTGCGTTGGCAACTCATTCGGGGTGTGTCCATGAAAAAAGTGTAAATGCTCAGACTCCCAACATCTCATGTGTCGCCTGCTTCTGCAGGAGTTAACTATGCTTCCAGGCTACGCAGCCCGACCTCTCAATGAAGGTCAGCTCTTTAAGTGATTGGAATATTTCAAATACCCTTGAACGCAAAAGAAGTAAAAACAAGGGAGTAAAAGGAGAGGCAGGAGAAACCCTCTGGTCAACCAGAAATTGGGAGAGGTTAATCCCACTTTATGTTTATCACTCAGCATTGAGGAGGTGCTGAGTGATAAACACGAGTACAAGGAGGATTCCCCAATCACCTGGTGACAGTGCTGCCCTTCTGCATGACCCCAACGGTGATGACAGACATGGCAGGGGGAGACACAGGGGGAGACGCAGGCGGAGACGCAGGGGAAGAGGTAAAGCGAAGCATAAAAAGTCATGAAGACACTGAAAAACAAAAAAACACGAAAGCTATTTTGGGGTTTTCATCATAGAATTATTTCCATTCTCATGAAGTAGTGGAGGTAATTACACGTAGTGCAACAAGTAAAAAGTTGTTTAATGCAACTATTGACTGTTTTTCTCATCTCCAAATAGTTTGCTTGCAAAAGTCTGCTTTTAAAGTCATAAGATCAATGATCTAAATGATGTGAATGACCAGTTAACAATGTTTTTTTCTTTCTTTTGTCTTTTTTTGTGGGCATTTTGGGCTTTATTTTGTAACAGTGACAGCTGAAAGCGAAACAGGAAATGTGGGAAGTTGTGAGGGGGGGGGGGGATAGAGGACAGTAGCATCAGTAATACGGCTCACAGTCCAAAACATGCCTCCCTTTAATTAACGCTATAAAGCCTCACTTTAGAGTTTGAGATTAGCTGGCCTGCTTTACAAGGAAGTATTAAAATGCATCTGCTTTTATTTACTTTGTGTAGAAAACGTTAAGAATGATGTGTATGCTACAATAAATTGTTCTTCAATAAACACAGATATAGCCAATCAGGGGCCTCAATGTCTGATTCAAACGTTAGAGTTTCATACACATGCATTCTACACTTTGTTTTTTGACTGGCCCGTAGTGTCTCAACGTTTGTTGTTCAGCCTTTGAGGCCGAGTTGCTTGTGTTGCTTCACGCTTAGACTGGCTTAGCCGAGCGAAATGATGAAAGACCAAGGTTTTGCTTCTGTCATAGGAATTCTGACAAATTACTCTACAAGTTTGGATTTGGTTTGGTTTGGTGTCACAGACGACAACAGCGTCAACTGGAATTACGAAACGTCAGCCTGCATGTGAAGAGAAACGGGGGGTGAAGAAAAATGAGCAGAATAAGAACAAGGAGATGATTGAGAGAAAGGCTTGGGGAGAATATCAGACAGGAATCAAACCTGCTATTTATCAACTTGTTTTCTTCTCCTCGTATTTCGAAGCAATCAGCAGGTTTTCCTTCGCTTGTTGCAACTGATAATATCCCTGCTATCGTTCAAGGTAAATGCAGAGTTCAAAGGATGTCAGAGCTGTTTGCAAAGCATTGGGCGTTAACATTACCTTTGCAGCATTACTTTTTTTTTTTTCTTCCCAATTTGGACTTATCTTTATTTCCACTGATAAGGTGAGGTTTATTCATCAATGTCAAGGAGCTGAACTGATCCCTTCATTTTTCTGCAGTGACTATTGTCAACCCCATTTTATGTACATAGCTGTTTGAGGTCTCTATTTAAGACTTGGGTTTGGGTAATAGCCATAAATCAACATGTGACATGTTTTTATAGTTCATGTGTAGGTGTGTTTTGTGTTGAGCCGTCTTATAAAACTATTACTACATTCCTAGTGGGTTTACCTGTCTGCTCAGGCCTCATCTTTTAGCCGTACCCTCAGAGTGTTTTTATAGTAACAGCTTATGGTGCTGTAACTGAACAACTCCTACAAAGCACAGGTGTCTCCCAAACGACTACACATTTTCACTCTGTTTTGTTTGTTAACAATTTATTTTGAATGCAAACAATGAAAAAAAGAAACATATATATACATACTGTACCGGTACATAAAACACTTGAAAAGAAAAATCCAGTTTCAATAGAAAGAAGTCAAGACTGAGCAAGTCCTGCCCCCATTCTTCACCATCAACCAATGCAAAATCCAACATTTGAAAGATAATGAAAACATTTTGTCATTTGTTGGTGCCAGATTTGTTTTACATTAGTTTTACATATCATATAAAATCAGCATCAGAATTACTGTTTTACCTCCTAGACATGTGAACAACACAGAAAAACACATTTTAATGATCACATCTAACCCTAACTTTTTATGGACTATTATATTACCGGATATACTTTGCAAATGTTTACCATTATGAGCAACATTAAGTCATGCAGGTAGGATTAGCTGTGGGTTTGATCTTCTTACAAGAATACCACATGAAGTCCTACAGCTCTCCAGACTGCATGTGATTCTCAGCTTTATGTACGCAACCTGTTTGTGGAGTAAACATAACAGCCTGCGGCTGTTTGTCAGCTTTCCTGTTTTTTATAAATGAATAAATAAATAAAAATACAAAAAGCCTCCCCTTAAAAGGATAATACGTTTTGAAACCAAGCAGCTGTAATATGGATTTTTAAGGAACATTGTTTCGTGTTTGTTTCCAAACGTAACTTTTAAACTCAAAAGTTTGTAGCTGTGGATGAAGATTACATTGAGTCAAATCCCAACTCCAAGAAGCAAAGGTGCGCCAACTGGGCATGCTTTCACACACGCTCGCTTGAATATGCACACACGCAGCATGCACCTGTGCAAGATTGCACTGAAAAGAGCTGATAGCAGAGTGAAAGAACTTGACATTTGTTTTCCTAATCACCTCCGACAACTCCTTTATGTTTGTGCAGAGAGCGAAATATCGCAGAGCTCAACAAAGGCCCCATTTACTCACCATCCTTATTTGTGCAAGTGCGTTTCCTTCTAGCTCCCTGAAACCACAAGCTCATTATTCCATCCCTGGTAATGTTAGCTTTCAAATCCACATCAGTACACTCATTTGGCTAGAGATGGTAAATATTTATGTGGCATATCAGAAACACACACACACACACACACGCCCACACACCTACACACACGCACACACTCACAAGCAGACCCGTCAAACAGGGCAACTCTTGTCAGCACACTTTTCACCCTTTTCTTTCTCCTGATTTCTGAAAGCTTTTGTGTTGTTGCTGGGTCTTAAACTTTATTTCATTGAACTCTTTGATTTCACATGCACATTCAATCCAAACTGACTGATCGATACGTATTTGGATTATTTGTGCTTCTCTTGTTCAAATGATTGAGCAATTGCTTTTAGCACCTGTATCTATCTGTAATAAAAATTCTTAGTGCCAACCTCCCCCCCCCCCACACACACACACAGGAACTGCAATCTGACCCTTCACATTCAAGTTGTTTGGCCCATTATCCCAATATTTATCAAGTCTAGATCAACATATATTGACTCAAATCTGATTAGGGAAGATTAGATTATTTTCGTGGACACAACTCTGAAAAGAACCGAACTGAGTCACATCAGTCACATTAATCCTAATGATTTGAATCTAAATATTTTCTAGAGAAATGCCGATTTTAAAAAGTAAATGTCACCCTCAGATACGATGCTTGTGCACATTTGACAGCCAGATATAGTCAGTCAGAGCAATAGTGCCTCTTCATCAACTGTTTGTGTAAATCAATACGATCACAGCAACAGTACAGTAAACAAAGTTCTTCTGCTAGATCTGTTGTGGTTTTATTTTTATTTTTATTGGTATTGTTACATGTCGATGATTTATGTACTAAGGACTTTCAACAGAAACAAGACCGCAAGGGATTTATTGAAATGCTCCTCTTAGACAGGATGTTTGACTGTACTTGTACTGTAATACATGCTACTGTTTGACTGTACTTGTACTGCACTAACATTCTATCTAATAAATATATTCATCATCATCATCATCTTGGTGGATCCTATTCTGACTCAAAAACGCCATACTTCTTATCACCAGTAGTAGACGATGATGATTTTTAAGGTCCTCCCGCTTTCTTATAACCGAACCATTGGCAAAATGTCTGCTGTGTAGCCCAGCCGTTGCCATACGATTAACATTAAAGGGCCAATAGGAATCAGAACAACCATGGATTTGCCTGGTGAAATGTTAATAACAGTCATTTCAAAGAGAAGAGCTTAGCTGGTGCCTCCTGACTCCCCGGGCCTCTTGTTCTGGTTCCAGTAATCCATCCATGCTTTCAGCCTCACAGGTTCTAAGCAAGCAGGAGTGAGATGTCTTGATATGGGGTGAACAAAGTTGCACCATACTGTAGTTAAAAATGATTCGTTTTGATGATAACCTCAAAAGCCAACCCCTGGAAACATCTACATGAGATTGTGACCATCTTAGATAAAAAAAACTCACAGCAAAAGGTTTCATTCTAGAAAATACAAGGCAAATCACTGACCCCTCTCTAGAAAGGTTTGTTCTTTTTCCATATCCACCTCCTTCCACTCTGTATCTCAGGTTGCCTTCAGTCAGGCATGATGGCCCGGGGCCCCCTGGCTAAATCCCCAGCCCAGACGTCTACTCATTGGGAGTTCTGCATTGACTGCTGCCTCCTTTACTGACCCTCATTGTTTATGGGAGCCCTGCATTGTGGGAGCCTCTTGTAATGCCACCTGAGAGTCAATCAGGGCACCCAAATACCACAAAAGGACAGACGAATGCGAAGGAACCGCTGCTGTCTGTCTGAGCAAGAGTCTCACAGTGAGCGTTACATCACTGGAACAACACACGTGGAAAAAGGTGCAAACACGTGAATTAAAATGTGATTTTTAAGTATTTGCTGAGTCAAATTGCATTAACGACACGATCACTCTTGACTTGATCTTTCCATCTGTTCATTCATCATTGACGTGTCTAATATTACGTCAATCTGAAAAGGACCGCAAACGAATAAACAGTTCTAAATGCCAATCTTTAAAATCCTTAAGCATATAGATAGCATTTATAAAAAGTATTTAAATATGCAACAAATGACTTTTAACAGACTCTTAAAACACACAGAAATATTCCACATTCTCTCAGCTGCCAATGACAGAGGGTGGAATGCAGCGTTTTGGTATTTGGACTCCTGTAGGATGCCCTGATTAAGTGTCATCTTGTGTGTGAGACAGAGAGAGAGAGAGTGTGTGTGTGTGTGTGTGTGTGTGTGTGTGTGTGTTGGGATGCTGTCACCTGCTTCAGTCTGCTGACAGATGTTAAAACATTTCTGGATCTGATAGCAAAGGAGTCGTTGATTAGTTCTTAGGTTCTTTGATTTTGAATCAGCAAAACAAAGGCTCTGCAAAAGAAAGAAATCCAAACACAGACCAACAGAGCAAAATAGAGCTGATATGATGGTCCAAGAAAAAACATTGAGGAAATAGAATAGAAAATGTGAAGGTAGTGTCAAAGCTTTTACTCAGAAGTCTGACAGCGACATTGAGCGTTTGCGATGTTGAGCTGTAGCTTAATGTTGCTCCATCAAGGTTACATCTCAGGATGACATGAAGAGAATATTCCCAAACCTACAACAAAAACAAAAACATGTGCACAACAGTATTAGGAAACTAAATCCTTAATCTGTAACCCTATACTGACAGTCATGCAGATAAGCCCATAGTTACCTCTACTGGGTGGGGGGGGGGTGTTCTGTAACCGGACCTCAGCGTGAATCTGGATGGATAATGGCGCTGGCTGAGGCTGCTTCCATTGTTCACCTTCATTGTGTTACATGGGAATGAGGACGGCAGGAAAACTTCCTTTTGTTGATCTTTTTATATTTTGTATCATCTCACACACACGTACACACACACACACACACACACACACACTTACACAACATGCAAGAGCGCTTCACCACAACAAAGACTTCAATATGTGCACAAGGCAAATGGCACAGGGAGGCAAATTAGAAGGGGAACACGGACATTTCTTCAGAAGGAGAGGAAGCACATCGGAAGGACCTTTAATCTCCCACAATCCTGCCAAACTGAGCACCCTGAGGAAATGGAATCACACAGCTTGCGTGATGCAAAGTTCTTTGTCTTCCCAAATGTCATCGTCGTCATTACGATGGAGGCGATGTTTCTAGATATGATAAGCTTCTCAATGAGTATTAAGGGGTATTACGTCACTAATCCAAGTGGCAGTGTAAAGAAAAGCAGGCCTTCAGTGATACTGAATGATATCGACTCTATCCGTGATTAGCTTACGTCGTTTGCCATGTGATTTAGGACAGCTACAGTTGTTCACGCTTGTAAGCGTGTTTCCATATAGTTACTTCTTCAGCATCATTTACCTGTTTTTGGATATTTGTAGAACATTTCAGACCAAAGTAGCACGACACTGCAAAAGTAAAATATTATTAAGGTTTTTTTGATGAGTATTTTTTGTTTGATGCACGCGCCAAATCAAACAGTATTGTAATATGGTAAATTGTCCAAAACAAACAAACAACAACCCCTAAACACAAAAGCAAACAATGAAAACTTAAAATTAAAAATTATTTAAATGGTAACCGTAGAAATGAGCTGCTGCCGTTTTACCAGCCCAGCTTAACTCATCATCGCTTTCTTTGTGACAACCTGTAATTGCAGACCTTTAAGGCAGCCCCGGAGATGTGTTGCAGATAAGCTGTTCAGCTTAACACACTCAAGTCTCCTCTGTGGCTTCCTTCAGGCCTCGCTTCCAGTACGCTGCACATCTTGGACAGAGGTCTCACACTTCAAAGATGTTATGTTTTTGGACACACGTTACCATAAGATGACAGATGAATGTTGTTACTATGGAGACTGACAATTGATCTGAAAGTAAATGATGGTGTTAAAATGGCTTTGTCAGATGTGTGTTTTTTTTTGTGTGTTTCCTATAGGCCGTTGAAGATCTACCACCATGACAGTTGCTGCAATGATTAGTGGCCACAGCATTGGGTAAAGGCATACTCTTTAATTACAGAGAATACCAATGGAGGTAACTACTTCGTCATCTGATAGCATCTTGGGTAAAATAGCCCCCCACCAACCCATTAACACTAAACACTAAGTGCAGGTAACAAAGCTGTAGCCCGAAGGTCCCTCTGTCTCCAGACTCCTCCAGAATAACAATAGAATCGCATTGTTCAAAAAGACATTCAGACAACATGAAACATTTAACAAATGCAAGCCAACCGAAATGTTTTATCTAAACACGATGATTTCTTCGTGAGGAATAACGTCCTGATGAATTGTTAACTTGACTCGTGGAACAGAGGCTTCCTTTGATTAGCGGAGATTAAACCAAACAGGATATAAGAGAAGATATAAGCATTAAAAGAAAGAGAAGCATCAGAAAACTGTCCATGAAAGCAAATGACATCAAATGGAACTTAATGGTAATCAAATAAACCTTTATGCATCCAAAGTTAATATGACTTTTCTGCTTTTCTAGGTCAACACTGTTTTTATTTAACGCTATTATTGGGGGGAATTTTGCCTTTAATGCATATGTGACAGGAAGTGGGAGCGATAGTGAGGGGGGTGGACATTGAAACAAAGGGCCATGAGCAGGTTCTATGACAACAGCCGGGTCACATCCTGAGTCATACATGTGTCTAAGGTACAAACATGTTCAGTCTTTGTCTACACAAGAGCGTATATTGTCATGCTTTTGACTCTATTCGTCAATATTCTTTAACAAAAAAGCTAATGAGCTAATGAATGAAATTTTACAACATGGTAAATGCATTAATGAAATCAAATGCTAGAAATTATATTTGTGGATAAAAGTGGAAAAATATATAGAGATGCGATTTAAATGTGGCAGATTGTTTTGTGGTGAGGATTTCTCATGACTGTTTGGACACAAATACTCTGTGCTCTGCTCATAACTCTGCAAATAGTCTGCCAAACCCACAATATGCTACCAAATGTTACTCACTGCCTTCACAAGCTGTGCGTGACCCAAAAAATATTCATCTGTATTTGTACGCAATTAAATGCAATTAAAATGCGAAACACAAAACAGTGGGGAACTCCTTCCCAGATTGTTCTGGATGCTTGTGCAATATTAACCCTGCGTGGAGACGTGTGTTTGAATGTCATGCTACGGTGCTGGTTTCTGGGTATGAGTCACTGTAACAGCAGCCATGGGTGTGCCATTGAGATACAAGAATGAGGCCAAGATAGGAGTCGGATCTTGTGAGAAAAGAAATCTGTCCAACCTAAGATGATTTGATTCCTCCTTTTTGTTACCTTTGGCTCTATTTTTCAATGTGCTGCCTCCTTTATGAGCAACAGTCCTTCTTTCTCCATAATTAATGTGAGTAACTTTGAATAGATTTTCCAATCTGTCTGCCGTGCTTTTTATTTTTTATTTTTAAGCGAGCTTGGTGGAGATAAAATGTGGAAAACACAATTTGAATGCTGTTTTTGTGACACAACTTTTGTGTAATTTTCCTATTAGCACAGGCAGATAAGATAAGTCACAAAGAGGCCTGCAAATCATTTGCATGTAACTCCTTGGCACTGATTTAATCTGATTAAACTTGTAGATTAGATTTAAAACTGGCACATGACCAATAACTTATTTTATAAATGTTTTATTTATTGGAAAAACTGAGATAAGGCCTCAACTTTTGCAAACACTTCTCTTAGGGTTATCATGTCGTTTGGAAAACAAAGGCAGCATGTATAGCGTATGCAGTGGGATAAGTCACGTGAACCTCAAAGATTGAACATGTGCTAATTACCCAACACCGCCGGTCCGATCTGAACGCCATGTCTTGTAAAATGAGTGGAGATTAGATGTGAGCCCTTAGAAGATGTAACGGGCAGCATAATGAGCCAGACAAGTCGTAGCGGAGCTCAACAATGACTCTGACGAGTCATAAATAATGGCACAAACCATGTGCAGTCATGTTGTTTTTGCTATCAGCAATTCTGATGAGCAGAATGATAAATACTGCAATAAGCATTTACTGCAATATGTAAACATACTTATTTGTATACTTATGTTTTTCCAAAATGTGAAAGCAAGTTTTCTTCCACTTTGCGGGTAACGGGAGTTGCAGGAGCCTCTTCCAGCTTGCTATCGGCGAGAGGCGGGGTACCGCCCTGAATGTGTCACCAGCGCATCGCGGCGGGGCGGGGGGGCACGGAGACAGACAACCATTCACACACACACTACGTTTAGGGTAATCAATTCTGAAATGCATGCTTTTTGGAGGGGCGAAGACAACGGAGAAAATCCGTGCCGGGGAGAACGTACAAACTCCGCACAGATAGGATTCGAACACGGTACTTTCTTGCTGTGAGGCGACGGCGCTAACCACTACCCCACCGTGCCGCCAAAATAATTTTGCCTCTCAAACAGGCCACAGATTCGTTGGGTTTCATGTTTAATAATAAAAGGCAAAAGATTTTCTGAACAGAGATGGACTCTGTAGTTCGTCTTTAGGCTAGTCTGTATTTGTTTGTAGATTAATACGTCTTCAGTACAGTGGATGTGTGGATGTGGGAATGATGACTTACAGATGACAGAGGTCATCTTCAGCGAGGGAAAATGTCACCCAGAGTGGCAGCGTGGTTCATCCATGTGTGTTTAATGAAAGGCATCAGAGCTACGCAGACATCTTAGCAAGTTGAATTCACCGTACAGCATCTGTCCTGGAAAAGAAATCCCAAGGATTGACTTAGATTAGGAACGCCAATGTCTGAAACCATTGAGAATCACTCACGATGACGTTAAAGATCTGTTGACTAATTTCAAACCTTACTTTTTAGCCAGCACTCAAATAAAAGGGCATTTAATTAGTAATGAAATTGCTTTTTAAGATACTTGGAAATGCTGGTGATATTCTTTTTGAATCATTTTTATTTCTTTGACACTCGGATACTGCAGGCCAATATAATATGCTAGTTTTATATAATTGGGCTTCCTTTAAGTAAAATCTGTACAATATATTGATTTATGTCTGTTTAATCCATAATTACCGGTAATACAAATACTTTCAGGAGTATTACTGTGTGAAAAGGTCCACCGTTCCGCAATGATCACAGTCCCCTCATTTACACCTGATGTGACGGAGAACACTGTGTCCTCCATGTCATTTCTCGGACGAAGCTGGAACTGGAAACTCTTTTAAGTAAGTAAATGCCTACATATCATAAAAAGTCCCCGAATTACACAATGAAGCTTGAGTTGTTAAAAGTTTTATAGTGAAATACCCCTGCATGTCCTCTTAACCTCAAGCGCATAGCAGAAGTCAAACATTTACTAACCCTAAAAATAAATGTTTTCTGAAGATTGTATAATTACATGGCGCAGGGAGCAGCGGTGTTGAGCGTGTAATGCGACGCTGCTTTGTGTGTTTTTCAAGGGAAGGGGTTGCGGAAAGGGGGAAGAAGGTTGGGTTGGGGGGGGGGGGGGGGCTTTGGTACAATGTCATCAAAATAGGATGGCCTTCGCATGGCTCAACTTTGTTATTGTCTTTTCAACCTCAAAACGACAACATGCAAAAATAGAGAGAGGTTTTTCTTCTTTTCCCAAAAAGTCAACGAATGAATTGGCTTTTGAGGTGGCGACACTGATCAACATCTTTATGTCTAGTGAAATGACAGCACTGCTTCAATCAGATATTCGTTCTTCTGCATATACCAGGTTCATGTTTGTCTGCCATAAAAAAATAAAAAAGGCAGGACAATAAATAAATACCCTCTCTTTAAATAGCCTTTAAAAACCCACAGGTAAAACGTTCAACCGTTCATGTTCTCTGAGTTCCATTTCAGTCCGGCCAGTGCCTGGCTTTTTTTGACTTATGCAATTCCATCTAAGAGGTATTTTATTGAAGTGGTTGCCTATTTGCCCTCACATTAAACACCTGAGGAATGCGTCCCCAGGTTAGCTGAGGTTGTTTTGATGTGCATTCAAAAAGCCTGTGTGTGCAGAAGGAGCTCATTCACAGCTCGCCGCGACTCAATGGCTTCATTTGTCCTTGAAGGTAAATACTCACAGAGGAGGCCCTCAAATATGGCCTTTTCAAATGCCAAGGCTCCCTCAGCGCTCCGTCTTATGTGACAATGAACAAATTCCTATTCAAAAGCACTTACTGTGCGACGGCGCAGGATTGTGGTCCCGGGAACGCACCTGGATTAATGAATGAACCCCATCAATGTTTAGTGGAGCAGCTTACACTTTACCTGAGTGTGTTATACACTTACCGGCATGCTGGATGAATGCCACGTCTGATCAAAAACCTGTCTGACACACTGATCCGTCAAAAGACGTTTCAGTTAGAGTAAGAGTAATAATTGTCAAGTGTTGCCTGATGACTTAGTAAGAACCCCTTCATCACACATCATTCAAATGAACTGCACTGTTTCACTGTACAAATATAATGTATGTGGATACAGTCATGTTTTTAATACAATTAAAATGTCTGTTTTTATTTTGCACTGGTTAAATTTACAATTGTTCTGCTATCACTTACTTGGACTGGGAGAAAGCTGGAAGTTGAGAACATTATTACTATTTTCTATGAATTTGCTTTAAACTGAGTAAATTAAAAGTTTATCATTTTGTGAAATGAGTTAATTGTATTTCGTCGCACTAGTGAGTTGAATTTTCCACATAGTTTCTGGGGTAAAAACATGTTTGGTCTGGATGATTATTAGTTTTTAATATTTCTGTCTCCTTGGTGATTTGTGCACATCAGACATCTGCCAGCTGCTTCTGCGCAACCGTTGACATTCTTGTTGTCATCTTCATTCAAACAAAAACATCATTGAACACAGTCACGGAATCTGCTTCGAAAAACTAAACACTGTACAGACGAGCCAAAAATAAGATCATATCCCATTGTCAATGTCTGGATCTGATAGACAAAATACCGAGACACCACAACACGCTTCACCCTGCAGGTTCCCAGCTTGCCGCAATGACTCATCACTACCGTGATCAATTCCAGGAGGCACTGCATGGTGCGGCTTGTGTGTGTGTGACATTGCTGTTACTGTGCTAGTTATGCACAGACAGCCATGTGAGATCAAGACAGTGATCGCTAACAGCATGTCAAAAGATCAATAACTTTGTTCCAACAACAAATTTTTTTTTTTTTATTTATTTATGTTTTTATAAAATAAAGTCTCACATTCTCACAACACCTACAAATTCCACTGGCGGTTGTCATGTTGTTGCAGCCAAACAACATCCCACACATTCCAGCTCACTAATACTTTAAATAAAATAGGCATGAACAAAACCCACAATTAGCAATATTTAACCTCCTAAATGACAGATATGGTTTTTAAATATGCTGTCAGGGTGTGTTGTGTTTTTATTTCACTAATGCTTCTGTGTTGAAGAGACTATGCTCATTAAATAAAAGAAAAAAATAAACATTGGTGCAATTTGACATGCATTTGTTGGCACGTGAATTTGTTAAAGCCTGTACATTCATGCAATCTTTCTCTATTTAAGGGGACTACGCAAAAATAACATTGCAGATCCATATCTCCAAAACCAAGCAACTTAAACTGAAACAAGAATAGATGTTCCTATAATGGAGCAAATTCTTCTGAATATTTTCAGTCAGTTAGTTGAAACTACAATTCCCCAAAAGAAGCGGAGAGGTTCTTTAAAATGCTAAGAGAACAGAATGCATGCTGTATATACACAACAACACGTAGAAAAGATGTTGGGATGTGTCAAACAAAGAGTGGGAAAGTTGTGTAAAGCTGAAAAACACCTGATTGATACAGATAGAGGTTCATTAGTAACAGTGTTATGATTAAATATGAAAGGGGTATCTCTGACAACCAAGAGCAGTGTGGGAAATCTTAGGATTTGAGTACCAAATGTCATCAAGATATTCGAAGTATTTGGTGAAACCTCTGAAATGAAGGAAATAATCTAATAGGGAAAGAACCATCCTCATCTTTATCAGTTCAAAGTTTAAAAGCCAGCATCTGCGATGGTATGGAGGCGCTCGGGTCCGTGGAATGTGTAACACATGGAAAGGCATCAATAGTGCTGAGGATTTGGAATCACATAATGCTGCCATCCAGACATATCAGAACTGGTGAAGGAAAGTATCAGGAGTGCTCTGTGATAGGACAGTGTCAACGGGGACAAAGGGAAAGGTCTACAAGACAGTGGTGAGACAAGCCATGATGGACGGCTTCGAGACAGTGGCTCTGAGGAAAAGACAGGAGGCGGAGCTAGAAGTGGAGGAGATGAAGATGCTGAGGTTCTCCTTGGGAGAGACCAGGATGGACAGGATTATAAATGAGACAATAAGAGGGACAGTGAAGGTTAGACATTCTGTACACATGGTTTGTCTTTTTGTTCTGCTGTAAACTTGATAAATTTGTCTTTCAGCCGCTCTATTGACAAACACAAAACAAAGGGATAGAAAGATCTTGAGTATTTGCATCAGCATTGCCTCAATTCACCCCACCAGTGTGCATATCATGTAAATTGCAGGGAAGGGTGTATGTATGCTGTAATTCCAAAGGAATATACGTGCTTAAATTAGAGCCCGGCGTGGTTAGTGGGGGCAAATGTACTGAGGCGCTAGGCCAGGGCCTATGGCTGGAGAGCGGCTGTGTGTTGTGCTAACAGACAGAGCCTTTCCACTGATCGTGACGGGCGGTTCTGATGTGGCTGACCACGCAGACCTGATGATGGGGTTGCATGTGTTCCTTGACCCTGACCATAATGGACAACTTTTACCCGCCGGAAGAAAATTACAGCCCCTCAGGAATGTTACTGTTATTATTTTTCCTTCTTCCTATGAAATAGAAAAAGGCCGTCTAACTGTGTAAGTCATTATAAAACCATTGCAGATGCATCCACAAAGGGAAATGGGTTTTTGAGTAGTTGCTCATGTAGGAGGGCAATAAATGATTAGGAGGGCATGTAGATGAATATTCTGCTCTATCAGATGAGGACAACAATCACATTTGATTAACTCCTTTCTCTCTCAGTGGATATCATGCATCATGTCACAGTGCAAGTTGATGCCTGGCATGTACAGTTTTCAATCCGACAACATTTGTCAGACACTTCAAAGTAGAGAACCTGATACCCTGTTGTTTTTAAATCATCCTCAAATATAGCCCCCTAGAGGATTCCTCCAAACCAACCTGTGCACGCTGGTGAGACTAAGAGTGACTCACTAAAGTCGTCTCCATATAAACTGAAATTGGTTGATATATTTGGCCCAAGCCATGCGGGTAAATTTCATGGGGTCTGTAAGAAGCTAAATAGAATAACCACATGGGTCAACACTAAAAGTGAGGCTGGTTTGGCTACAGCAGATCCAGCAGATCCAGCATCTGCTTAAAAGCTATGAGCTTCACACAGATGAGGAACCTTGGCTCACCCTCAGCCTCCTTTGGGAAAGCTCGGCCAAATAATGCACAAACAGGTGGCAGAGCTGAGCAGTCTCATCCTGTAGTGGTGAAACTCCTCATTAGAATTAGAATTTAGGTTAAGTGTTTCAACTTTTTTGGACCTTTGGTCCCTTTTTTTCTTTTTTGAAGTGTAGAGATAAAGATCACCAAGAGTCGTCCTGCTTGAATTCAGAGAGATGACAGTGAACGTCTTCGGGGGGGTAGCAAGGTACTATCAATGATCATATCTACCATGGAGGATCAAAGGAGAGGAGCCTCAGCCCTGAGGGATCCTGATGTTTCACGTTCCTCAGCTCGGTTCACCTGTCCTGTCAGGTGTGTATGCAAAGGACAGGAAAAGTCAGGCATTGAAATCAAGCTATTGTGTGAAAGATGAAAAGAGAAAGGAGAATTAAGAGGCAGGCAAGGAATTCTCTTCAATTTACTAGAGCTGACTTAATGAAAGGTGTCCTGCAGGCAGATCTGGATCCATCATCTAAATTATGTGGTTCTTACTTAAACAACTATATTCCCTGAGTGAGAGTTCTGGAAAATCAAGGATCAAGAATATCTTCATTTTCCCCTATAGGGACAAATGTCTTTACAGCTAGCAGTAAAAAAGAACACATAAATAGAGCAGACAAGAGACGGGATGTGAAGTAGATCGTAAAATGTCATGAATATTGCTGCCATCTATGAAGCTGGATGAGGAGAACTATCTTCATGTTTGTTCACGCTCTGTCTCTCTGTCTCGCAGCTTCTTAATCACCTGACAATGACTGTTTACTCTTCCAGTTAAACTAACCAGATCTGACCCCAGCGCCAAACAGCCAATCAGCCAATCAGCCAATCAGCCAATCAGGTCCTGTCAGTGTGAAACTGTTCTGACCTGCTCCAACTCTGTTCACCTCCGCAATTTGGGTTGAACTAATCTGAGTCCACTGCTCATCACATCCAGAACATTTCTTCATTCCACCAGTGTTGCAGCTATAATCCAAATTTCATCTGCGTCTTGCTATATGTTGCACTTGGGGCAACACTGCATTGTGTTTTAAATGTGCTATACAAATAAATTCACTTGATTTGACTTTCTTCTTGCAGTTTTCTTCAGTTCACCAGCAAGAAAAGTAAAAAAAAAAGTCTCTAGAAATTGTCCATTTTCTTTCAAGTTTCTTGTTCAAGTGAATTTTTGTATCTTAGAATGTCATGCCTGGAAGCTGCAGGAACCCGCCTCTGAACTTCAGGCCTCCTCTGGAGAATGGGTGCCGTAAGGTAGATTGGTGATTTGTGGCTATTAGGTACAAAGCCACAGATGGTCTTTTGACATACTCATAGTTTAATCCCACTTTCACAATGAGCAGCTGCACGGATATTTCATTCCGGGCACGTGCACTCTTATGCAACTGAATAGCATTTCCAGTGAAGGGACAACAGTCAAATATATGCCGTCCCAAGTTGTGACTCAACGCATCCTGTTTGGCAAAGCAGTTGGCGATTTGCATAGCTTTTTGGGACAATTCCTGCAATGTTGACGCTGATGCCAGTTGATGCATGTAAAAGATCACTTGCTAAAACGATAGCATTGCTGTTGTGACAATGAGACAAACAGCAGGAATCGCTGTGAGAACACCGCTGATGCTGAATGGGATTATTTTTGCTAATATTTCCTGTTCACGCACTCAGAGGTGAAGCCTTTGATTCAGACTTGTATTCTATCACTTGAGTGAAATCAATCTTCTGCGGGCTTGAGAGTAAACTGCCCCGATGTGTAGACCTCGCCTGTGCACTGACGGGAGGCGGGAGCTGATGCTTTACAGATATTTGCGACTGCAAAGAGTTCATCTAAGCTGAAAAGGTCACACAAAGAAGATCTTAGGACTGTCAAGTACTCAGCTCTTTCAGACACTGCAGTTTAAACATTTTCTTTCTTTGACACACTTTTCACACGTTTAATTAGACATTGTTCTAATATAAAATATTTCAGGTATTGCACATTTTGATAATTCGCATTATTTAAGGTGAGGACGTCTTCATTTAAACTCGGCTGTGAGATTTGAATTGTGCATGACAAGTCTTTATCTAAATGCTAATGTAACATGATGATTCTCAAAGTACCTTTAGCTTGTTATATTGACATTTACTTACGAGCACTATACACACAAAGCAGAGCCTGATGGGACATTTCTTGTTTAGTTTTTTGGA
Source organism: Brachionichthys hirsutus (assembly GCF_040956055.1). Lineage (NCBI taxonomy): Eukaryota > Metazoa > Chordata > Actinopteri > Lophiiformes > Brachionichthyidae > Brachionichthys > Brachionichthys hirsutus. Next base: position 5,191,258 of record NC_090911.1, on the reverse strand, counting down.
CAAATTATAATTCAGTAAATGATGGCGCTGTATGGAATTTGAATGGTATCACCAAAAATATTCACAGTGACACAATCAGATGTAATTGCACTCCATCCAATAGATGTTGACATATCTGAGTCAAACACATCAGTCATTCAGAGGATCACCGTCGTTTAGGATTCATCATCTCAGAAGCATTAATGTAATTCAGTCTGGATAAAGGCAGCGGACCGACCATCCTGTCAAGCGGCCTGCAAACACACATGGGGATTTATCAGTCTAACTGAGAAGCCACTGTTCCATTTGAAAAGAGAATTCATCACACCGGCGTTTAAAGAGCTTACGTAAGTAAACATTTGCCTGTACGACTCAGGTTGCCTACTTTAAAGCAAGCGGGCCTCTAATGAACTGTATGTGCTAATAGTGTTTTTTTTTTTCTTCCCATTTTGAAATACTAAGTGTTACAATACCTTCTAGGCCATAAATCAGAGACAATAATTACAGGGTCTGTAATCTGTAAATGCTCTGAGGTGGGCGAAGGTTGTCTCTCCCTGTCTACACAACTCATGCCATATTTACAGTTGAATCGACGTGGGAGGCAGGCGGCGGCGGCCACACCTAACACGCTTACTACATCAGCCTGGTGTGAAGACATGCTGTGTTTGCTGAAAGACTGAAGAAAGAGAGGTGGTTAATCTCATTAATCTTGTCAAAGACTTGACAATAAGTGGCATTCTCAACATGTGCGAATGGAAGCAGTGTGTAATTTATACTTAAAGACTTTAGAGCCTTAATGGTGCAGGTTGTCTGAATGTATAAACTTTGTGTCCTGTGCAGAAGCACATGTTAAACTAACCACGCGCACGGCAACCCTACCCCTAATCATAAATGGGGGGGGGGGGGGGGGGCAGCTTTTAAAGCTCTCTGTAGAGACCCCATCATTGCACCGCCAAAATGTATGCCCATCAAACAAGCTATTTCTGGTCTGAACCTCTTCATGTGGTTGAATTTCTATTTTTGCCTCACCCTTAAATTGTAACTGAACGGTATTGTATACCCTGACCTTACTCCCTTTGCAAATTATATGAGGGGAATCATCTGCAGATAGGATGAATCACAGTAGGTTATCGTAACCAGCACGAAGTCAAGCACAAGTGGTACTGAATGTGTCTTCAAACCCCCGTCTCAAGGATGAATCCCAAAGGTTTATTTTTACTCAGCTGTGAATGGTTATGGCAGCAAACCGCCATATGGCTATAAGATTGAGTGGTCTTTGCGGAAAATGGGGACGGAAATTATAGAGGGAAAAAAGCTGGTGTCACACAGGCCTTTCATTCCTCTTCTTCTTTCCGAGTGCATCGTAAATACGCAAGTTTTCTAAAGGACAAGAAAGAAGAAATGGCGCAGTTGGTGGTGCTGTTGCCGCACAGCAAGAAGGTCGTAGGTTCAAATCCAGTTTGGGGCAGGAGTTTGCATGTTCTCCCCGTGTCTGGGTGGGTTCTCTCCGGGTTCTCCGGGTTCTCCGGCTGCCTCCCGCCAGGGCCCCCCCCACAAAAGACAAGCAACTTAGGTCAAGTTAATTGTCCACAGGTGTGAGTGTGTGTGTGTGTGATTGTCTTTCTGTGTGTGGCCCTGCGATGAACTGGTGGCTTGTCCAGGGTGTGCCCCGCCTCTCACCCATAGGCTGCTGGGATAGGCTCCAGTAGATCCATCCCGCAACCTGGATTTTGGATTAAACGGTTCAGACAATGAATGAATGAAAGACAAAAGAAATGCCTCCAGTTCTTGAGAATGCTGCTCAAAAGCATCACCTGTTTTACGGCGGGACGGTATTTATTTCGACGTTTCATCTAGAGGGTTGCGATGGCCTGCTCTTCTTCATCAGCGTCCTATTTCATGCCGGCATCCAGTTCAGAGATGCAAAATAGCAGATCTTATGTTGTTCTGTGGATTGTCCGCTCCTTGACAGGTATGCCGTGTGAATGGGTTTCTTTTTTGAAGTCAGACAAGTTAAAGAAGTTGAAATAATGGCGGATGTTAGAGATTTACAGCACGAGAATAAGTCATAAGGGGTTTGGCTAGAGTCTAGACGGTAGGATGGAGTTGCTTTGCAGTCCAAGTTTTGCTGCACATTAGGCTTTTGGGCACTGCGTGCGACTCAGACCTTCATGTGGCCGTGCTGTTTGATATTGAGCATGTTGCATGGCTTGATAGATTTGGACAGGTTGTTGTGGTGCAAGGGCCCTATTGTGCTTTGTGCACATGTTGACTTTGCTGCAGTCGATCCTGATCCCTTCTCAAATATCTGGTTTAAACAGCAGCTTGAGCCAATTCAGAAAGAAGCACAATGAAGGATCCAAAAAACATTGAACCTCAGCAGGGCTGTACTCATACCTGAGCTCATCGATTGGACTGGAATCACCGGTGCTCTCTGAAATCAAACATTGTCACCAGTTAATTTAAGTGGAGTTGCGGTAGGGGACAATGAAGCCCCACTGCAAAAACGTCTACTGACTGACACTGATGTCAAACACATGTTTGCCCCCACAGCCCAACAAAAATAGACAAGCCAATTTTAGAGGACTGGTTTGCATGCAGGCTCCAAGGACTGATGTTTGCAATCTGGGAGCCACAGTGGGTTTTTACATGATCAGTAATTCAAAAAGTGGTCGGCCAAAGAATTCATTCAGTGCCTCTTTGTTTTCATGTTGCCATGCACTTGTGCTAAAATATCATTTGGTGTAACAGGCGGGCATTAAGACAGCAGAAAGTATGTCGGACGTCCTCCAAGGCCTATCAAATGTCCACAGCAGCAACAGGGCAAGACACTAATATTTTCAGTAGCAGGGAAAGAAACCAAAAGTCACTCTGGTGGACAATCAGGCGGAATTAGGAGGTTTCTCATGAATGCGTCAATGTTTATTCCATCTGTTAGTGTCTAGATGTTAACCAGATGTATATTTGGTAGATTTGCAAATGGTTCTAAAAGCAATTTGAAGGACATGGAGCAGAGGTTTTTCCCTTTGTGGTTATGCTGAACCTCTGCATTTGACATTATCCAACGCGTAATGGTGAATGCAAGGTGTCTCTGTGCCTGATGTACACTTGTCTCTGTCAAACAGAAGAGCAGCGGGCTGCCGAAAGTGGCTGAATGCCTTTGAACGTACATCTAACAGCCAGGTGTCCTGTGCTTTTCCACAGAGGACAAAGATGTTACCCTCCATTGTGTTATAAGAAAAGACCTCTCAGCAAGTGTGTTGCCTCAAGCAACCTTTATTTTGAAGGTCTTATTCAGCGACAGAGGTCTTCTTTCTAATAAAACATGAATTATGTCTGTGTGAACACACAGGGTGTCTTTTCTTTTATCTATTGGATGAATTCCTTTTTGCCTTTTTCCCCCCGAGACAGCTTCCGTCTCATGCAACCTGGACACATCCGTAGTTATTGTGTGTTTGTATGTCTGTGTGCGTGCGTGTGTGTGGGGGGGTTACTTTTCAAGACCAGTGTCATCACAAACAGATGTTAAAGGAAAACTGTCAGGTTTGGGTTTTCGTTAGTTTATTTTGATCATTTCTGTTCCTGGTATTTCTTTTCATTCATTCTGCTCGCTCCCTCTCTGCAGTGGGCGTGGCAGAGGAGAGATTGGCAGAGCGGAGCAGACACACCTGTGATCCATCTTCCTATCATTGACTGCTTTAAAACTACTACTCTGTCTCGCGTGCCTCCCCAGCGTGTTTTGCTCCGTGACGCCGGTCTGTGCTCTGCCCGATTTGTGTTTATGTGTTTGGCTGAGAATTATTCTGACGTTGATTTTGGTTTTTTTTGGTTTTGTGCTCCCCATGTTGCTCAGTTGGATTTTTTGTTGGCTGTGAGTTTGCTGAGAGTTTTGTATTTGACATCGATAAAGACTTTGAACGTTTCTTTGCCTCTGTCTCCACATTGTGGGGTCCTCTTGCATGCCTGTCCCTTATTGAAACCTAACAAAAAACATTTCCCAAAATGCCAAGCCCAATTTGCCTCGGGTTACACAGAACCCAAGATGGAGTTCGTAATTTTCATATAATTGTGCAGCAGGACAGGACATTGTCCACAGCGCAGAGGAATGTCAAACGTAAATATGATTAGCTGAAGAAATTCCCAGCTCTACCTCTTGTATTGACATTCAACTTTATTTCTATAGCGGATCCTAGCCGGTTGAAATTTGATAATGAGAGGTTGCCGCCCTACATGACTGTGTCAAATTCCATAAACATCAGACAATAATTAATCGAGATATCGAGGAACAAATTTCGAAGTTCCATTGACTGCAATGTTAACAACATTTTCAAAGTAATCCAGAATTCAGGATCTCTTGCTGATCATCACCAAAATGTTATCACCTGTTCCTGGTAGGATTCCCAACATTTCCTGAAGATTTCATCAGGATCCGTCCAAAACGTTTTGCATTACCTTACTGACAGACAGACAAACCAACACTGGCGAAGACGTAACTTCCTCGGTGGAGGTAAATATATTATTTATATTAGACAAATATGAGAAATTATTTTCATGTTTTGTTTTCTTGTGTGTTAAACATTGATCTTGGAAAGTAAAGGTTAATTTAGTTTTCCTTGAACTGACCACAGTCAGCAGATTTAGCCCATTCCACGCTAACTGGTACCAAAACCAAAAGTCAAGAAAGTCGTCTGTATTTTTTTAATCTTTCACAGTGAAAAGTTTAGAAATAAACACATTTGTCAAAATGAGTGATTCCTTTAACTGCAGAATCTGCTGGCCCCTCTGGTTGCTCGTGGGGCCTCTTGCCTGCAGGTCGGCCCCCCCACTGTTGCTCTTGCCTGTAATAATATGGTACGCGCTCCACTGTACCTGCTGATCTTTCAGACTTTGGACTTCACTGCTGATGAGTCAGTTTCCAAGGCAAAGGTACAACAAAACACACGTTATATGAGATCTGTTAATGGAAAGTAAACACAGCAATGGTGCCAAATGCATTTCTTGATGTGCACTTTGACATGTGACACTGCAGGGACCTGACACAATGCATATATCCTAATGTCACGTACTGCCCCGCGCCATATCAATAGCAATAAGTGGGCTGGAGACACAGAGGTTACAATAAATTGAGCACTCTAATTGCTCTTTAAACTAATATTGTTCGAGAGTCTGCACAGGGCCGTGGAAATTTCACTTGAGGAATACCGTCCTGTAAATCCAGTTTAGACCACACACTGAGCTCCTAGTGTTTTTCCACCAGTGTAAAAACTATCTCAGGTTATTTTTGTGGGAGGAAGGCCCTCGCATTCCTCAACTGCTCCTGCAGTGAAATCCTTTTTCTACAGCGATTGTCTCAAAGTGACTCATTGGCTATTTGTATTTCACAAAGGAGAGCGAAAGACGCCACTTGTGCAATTATAGGGGCACTTTGCGTGCCTGAGTGGGGAACGACCTGTCTTGACGTCATGAACAGATCAGAGTCCTGATGTGACACGAGAGGATTTCCATCGTTGCTAGGCGCCGGGGTTCCGTGTGTAGATAAACACGGGCTTCCTCGTGGCACACCTTTAAACTGCTACGCTGTCAGACCTGTCTACCTGGTGGTTAGTAATGCAGTTGAGTAACCATAGTTATTTTCCATTGACATTAACCACAGTGAAACATCTACCTTCAAATCAGATACAGTAGTATCTGCTGCCATGGCAGCCACATGCCTCCTGAGGGCTTTTTATTTATTTATTCACCTGTTGGGTTCCTTTTATTCTGAATAAAATAAGATCAGAGTTAAAACATACGAGTTATGTATCCCTGCAGAAGATATAAAAAAAATACTGTGTTTTAAAAACATGAAATAAAGTAAGAAAACCCTGGTATTGTTAAAAAATTGTGTGACAATTATTAAATGCACAATGTGAAGGATTTGGGAAGATCTATGAACAGAGTTGGAATATTCATATTTTCAGTGGCGTGATCTGAAAATACGGGGTTTTACTCGGGATCACCCTTTGGAAACCTACAGAAGAAATAAATCATCCACACGCTGTGAAGCCATGTTGATTCTAAAGTGGCTCAGAAAGAACAAATCAGTGGCTCCTCAATGGGCCTCCTTCCATTCTTAGCAGCCACAGTAGGTGGTCCTGTATTCTTAGAAAAGGCAACATGAGGGTCATTCAGTGAGGTGTGATCTGCAGCCTCACTTCTTAAAGCTGGACCCAAAGGCAGGTCTCGGTAATGTTGAAACAGCAGGGGACATTTTATGTGAAGAGCAAAGCAGAAATCATGTCATAATTTCTTTTTTTTGTGGTATTTTCTATCAATTTACAGACACAAGAGAGCTTCAAAAAAAGAAACTTTTGTTTTTCTTTTGACACAATTTTATCAAAAATTACAAAGTTGTGGGACACGTCTTTGAGAAACATAATAACTGCGGTTAATCGGAGACAAGGGAGTGCATGCTTATGGTAAATATTGTTGGACACATGCCGCAGCCAGGGCCTCTGTAATCCAAGCAGCCTTGAAAGACGAGGTATCGGTCAGGTCTCCCCTTCGGACTCCTCACTGGTTGAATTTGCTTTATGAATGCAACCTTCTTATCATGTGCCAAATACTACATTCACAAGCTCTGCCAAAGATCACAGCAGCCGATCCCAAGTGAGGAAGAGCACACATCCACCAGTGTGTTCGACTAACGGCTGGACTGGGGGGGATTTTTAATGACTCTGGGTCGGAGATTCTTGGATATGTAAGAGTTGTAAAAGTGCCTGCGTGAATAGACAAACCCTTTAAAACTGCCTCGACGTCTAACACCCGACTGGCGAAGAGGTTGAAATCGATTTAATCTAAACTGACAGTCTGTTTTAACTAGTTTCTTCCCCGATTGATCCCTGGTGGATCGGCCAAAATGTATTTACAAGGCATTCATAGATTAGGTTTAATGGGATTATTTAAAGATCACTTTACAGTAGACTTAACGGACTCACTTTTTGACTTATACCGACATAGTTTTTTGGAATAGTTACACATCTTAGAAGTGTTCATGTGCCGTGCGACAGCCTGTCAGGGGCGAACAAAAAGGTAAAGTGCCTATTCTAATTCCAGACAGGTTGACATTTATTTATTTATTTCAGTCTATATGACCATCGTCATGTGTTGAAACCCGATGACGGCGCTTTCTAGAAAATGAAGGATACTTCCCAATCTTCGCACCTGCCCTGTAGACGTTTCAACTAAAACCGGTGCTGACAAGAATCTAAATAATCTCAACGCTAAACGCTAAAAATAACAAGTAGCTCCATCATGGACCTTCAGCATCTGCTCTGACTCACATGAATTAAGAGGATCACACTCTCGTTACAAGACAAATTGAAGTAATGACCTCATTCAAGACCACTGAAATCTGGCTTGACATGAACAATAGCCGGTCTGTGCTGGTCCATCCCACGTTTCTCTCTGGTACGGCTGCGACCGCTGACCACAGCTTGAGTCACATCCTTCCTAGTTCGCCTGCATGTTTATGGAGTGCTGGAGCCCAGTTGCCTATGATATCACAGGCAGTGTGTATTAAGAGTCGCACTGTTTGAACAGACCTCCAGGTCAGCGTGGAAAGAACCATCCGCAATTTCGCTGCACCACAGACCTGGTACAGGAAACCCCTTCCCTTCCCCTCCCCCCCCTTGCTGTTTTCCCCTACATTCAGCATTCCTCATTGGTGTGTGGGACAGGTGCCTGCAGATGGCACATCACTGCGGCGACTGCAGTGACATCACATGTGAAGTGACGCAAGAAGACGAACGGAACAATTTTCTCTAAATAGACATTTAATGATTTCAAATGACGTGGTTACAGACGGGGTGCAGTGAGGGGGGGGGGGGGGGGGTCAAGAAAAAAACACACACAGGGCATCCTATTTAATGTGCAACCTAGAGAGCGTTTCATTCTGCTCTGAAAAGCTGAACATCACAGGAGTCAAACTGCCAGATTAATAATAAAAATAAAAAAAGCAAGGAAGCCATGCAGGACGGCATCACTCCAGCAGGAATCGATGGAATCACAAGGAGGAAACGACTGAAACAGAGAACTTTGTTTTTTAACTTGAGGGCAAACAAATAACACTGACGTTCATTCACCTGTAACAAATATATACAAATAATCAACCGATGGGAATCGTGGCAAAACAAAGCAGCTTCATCTAAAATAAAACCCCGCTCCGACTGACCGCCCGCGTTCTGCTGACCTGCGTGGAGACGCTTAGAGGAACTTTTGGCGACAACTGTAACATACTCTTTTGAAACATTTGACCCATTGGGATAGATCTCTGGCTGTAAACTTCATTCCTGCTTTCCTTGGCATGTTGCTAACATTAGCAACCAAACAGTAGTAAAACATCAACACTGGGTTGCTGTTCTTTTCATACTGAAGGCTTCATCTTATATTTGCATTGATCAGAAATTAATACAACTTCAGCAAATAGAAAACAAACAAACAAAAAAAAGTAGCTACTGACAGTCCTCTGGTCTCGTGGCAAACGCCTGCCATTGATATCACATCAGCGACTCGACTTCGCCCCCATCCGATCTCCACCTGCCGGCTGCGGCGCTGCCTACTGGGTCCGGAGCTGGTAATCTGAGGAGGAAATGGCCAAGACTTAATCAAATGGATAAAGAAAAAAAAAAAAAGATAATCGGAAATAAAGCCAGTGCAGGCAGCTGATGCTTTTCACCCATTGAATGGAATCCAAAGGAAATGAGACGGAGGCGGGTGGGCGGGGCGGTGTTTAGCAATTAGCAGCAACAGTAGCAAGAAGACCAACATGTGCAACCGTTGTAAACTCAGAAGGAAGGTCAGCGAAGCTTGAAAAAGTTCACTTTCTCACGTTTCGCAGGACGTTGTTGCAACATTGCCTCATGTTCTCCAATGTATTCCCTTTTCATAGAAACCCATCAGTACAAAGCTGGTTCCCACCGTATTGCACTGCGTTGGCCAATTCTTGCCTAATAACTGCACACGTGGGCACTCTGCACAAACATCGCCTGAACTTTTCACATAGCCTACCTCCATTTTGGGTGATGTAGCGTACCCACGGCAACGCCTGGTAGCCGCTCTTCTCAATGATCTTTAGGTAGCGGACCTGTAGAGAGAAAACACGAGACTGAAATCACGACTGTTGGTTGGTGTGTTCTTCATCAGCAAACAACAATATATATAAAAACTATTTGCGTGGCTTCTTTTTTTCTCCTCATTCTAAACATTTTCTATCCATAGTCTAAACTTATCCTGTGCAGAGTTGTGGGCAGAGACTGGAGCCAATCCCAGAGTGCACACTGTTCCGTCACAAAGCAATGTGCTAAGGACATGGAGGTCACAGTCACAGCTGGAACAGAAGTTAAATAACATGTGGCTGGTGATGTGTCAGCTCCAAAAAGATGACAGCAACCAAGTCCGGTCGGTTTGTAACGACGAGCGAAACGTCCGTGGCCTTCATCACCTCCCCATCTCTGCTGCACCTGCCGAATGCAGCATATAAACGTACTTTTGGAATGCTAGAAATCCTTCAAAGCTACACAAAGATAGACTTTTAGTGCAATTGTACTTATGGTTTTACTGCAGGTAGTAAGCGGTGTCGTTAATGAGGAAGTAGTAGCATGAGTCAAACCGAGAAGGGGGAAGCAGACTCACACCAGCTTTCAGGGGACGCACTTAAGTGAATTTACATAACTGTAAAATACAGGCTTTTTTTTGGATCCCTTGCAGGACAAAACCTGCACATCAGCATAATCGAGATACAACTTTCACAAGGCATGAAGAGATATTTCACCAGAGCAGTGTTTCCACAGAATTTCGATTAAACGCTCCAGAAATACCGTCCGGGGCAGGAACGGACAATTTCGCAGATCTTTTTCTCAGTCCAGAAGGAAAAACAAGGTTTAATTTGACGTCACTGTATAGCAATAATAATAAATTCACATTATTTAGATTTACAGCAACATAAGTTCCCTGTAATATATCATTTCATGTTGTTAGTGTTCTACGAAAATATTAAGAGATCTCTGTCATGCTTCAGCGTGCTTTTGCAGTAATCAATTTCAATACAAACCTGTTACAATTTTTATTTTTAATAAATGTTGCATGCTCAAAATTAGCAGGGAAATTAATGTGGCCATTTTAGGGCTGATGCGACCCCTCTCTGGGAACTGTTGCCATGCCATGTCCCCACGAGTCTGGTTGCCCAGCCGAAAACGGAACAGACGGGTCAGGAATTCGTGCGGCGAGCCTCTGGTGCGGCCTTGGCATTGGCCGACTTGTCATTACCTTCCACTACACAGTGAGGTCAGAGAGAGAGCGAGAGAGCGAGAGACATGACGACAAACACAGACGCGGGATCACCAGGTTTGCCGGCACAGCACTTCTCCTTGAGACCCGGCGGCACAAACGTGCAGCCGGCCGGACTGTGGCTACGCAGTCAGCAAAACGGCATCAAAAGCCGTCCTCCGCAAAATATCATTATGGCTTGTAAGATGAGAAGGGCAAAGGAGGATGTTTGTTGTATCTCTGGTAAGTACAGACTACATGTGTGGTCTGCGTTGATCGGGCTTTCGGGACCCCAAACGTCTATGCCAGCTTGTTTGGGTTCTCACAGCATCGCCTAAAGACGGACGGCTGGAGAGTCTAACTGCAGCTCGCCTCTTATTACCACTTGTCCAAAGTGCCGGGCTTGTATTCCCATTCTGATTAAATTTATACGGTGCCGTTACGTGCATCATACACACTTCACATGTGCTCTCCCCTACACTTAGTGGTCGAGTTAAGAGGAACTTTCTCATGCTTTGATATTTATGTGCGTCTAATTAAACATCGCAGCCTCGTCTGACACCCAGAGAGGAGTGTGACTGACGGCATTAGAGCCTGAGACCAGGCCTGCTGCTGCTGCTGCTGCCCTGTAATAAGGGGACGGTCACTGACCTGGACCAGGACACTGGAGACAACACGGACAGGTTGCTTCTGAGACGGTGTGCTTGCTACAGCGACTGCTGCCCCTCAGCAAAAGGTTTTTATAACGGGGGTGGGGAGCCTGCAGCAAGTTGGGATCTAATGAACTGTTTTTTTTTTATAGAAACTTTAATACGGATATTTTATTTCTGCGGGTCCTGCATGCCAGAGGAAAAACTTTATTCTTACACTCTTAATTTAGGGCTGTGTATTCTTTTCTCTCTAATATGAAAGAGAAAAAGCTACCAGTTAACACATGCATTTTCTCTCCACCATTTTAGCAGAGAATCGGTTGAGCCATCCACTTGTAAAGCAAAATAAAAATAACAGTCCTTATTTCAACACGACTAAGGCATTGCTAGCACCAGAAAAATAAGGCGTTTTCAGAAACAGACCATCTCAGGTTCTGATTTTTACAAATGTATTTAACCTGTTTATGGTTTCATATATTTTCTTTATTTAATTTAGTTTCCAACTGGCTACTAAACAATGATTCATGTTAACGTACATGGCTGGTAACTATATAATGCGGACATTAAACCCTTCTGATTTTTTCTCACAGACTAATTGGTAACTGAATTCAAATGAATTAAAGTTGCAGATTTTGATCACCTCATTCTGATCAGTGTCATGATGACAGTCTGAAGGCCATGTCCTCATTGGATAAGAAATCATTTACTAATACTAATACTTTTTATGCAATATCCACCCCCCAATTAACTCGGGGTTGAGCTTCTCATTTCCGAGTGGGCAGCATAATGTCCACACAACTTAATAACGTCTTATTAACTATTATGGGAAATAAGGAGGGTGGAAAATATGAGCCTGTCGCTCTTCTCATAGGAGTTAAACAGGAGCAGCATTAAAAGTGAAGAAGAGCGATCCTACCCTCAGAACAATCAGGCTGTTCAAACGATTCCAATCATTTTGCACACTGTGATCTACTTCCTGTACTTCTACTACTGGTATCTTATCACCAGTGTTGAACCTACTGCTTGAATATTTCCAATAGTTGATGCAAAGTTTTGTAATTCCAGCATGATTACAGTTAATCACGTACTCATAGGTCCCGACTGACTGTCTGCAAAAGTGATATTGAGAACCTGAGGGAAGTGGTGAACCTGCGGTGGAGAGGTTGACTGAAGTGCAAACAGAGAATCAAATACACCTTCAGAATCAATTGGGTGCGAGTTTTAGAATGAGGATTAGATAGAGAATGAATAATAACATGCACAATCCAGTGCTTTAAAGCCTTGTCATTTTATGCAGTTGTCTTTCTTCTATTTAAGGCTGCGGTACTGATCCTTTATTTCTAGATAGCCACCACAGAGATGAATGCACCAACACATTACGAGTGAATATTTCAGTGCAACAAGCTCTGGCTGAATATAATAAACTCTTCTAGTCAGATGAGATTTGGTAAATGCAACTCTGTATGTGTGTAAATGTACCAGCTGACGGGTCTTCACAAAATAATATGTTTTAAAACAGAGTCTGTCAACTTGCCTTTGCTGTCTCCCTATGAAGACATCGGGAGACTTAATTTTGTGTTACTGTGGTGCCTCGCGTATAATCACGAGACAACAGTGATTATGCAGAAAGTGCAGCACATCTGTGTAAGTCTACACAACATGAAGCTTAAAAGAGTTTCTCCTCTCGGGCTCACGGAGGTCACACAGATAGTCCCAGGAATCTTCCTACCTGCAGATGTTTCCTCTCACTGACCGACATCAAAGCCAAAGGGCTAAGTCCAAGATGAACTCCAGCGTTCTGCTTTGTGCTACAGCAAAGCTTTTCTTGCACACTGATGGACTGTTGCACTTGAACGGTGCTCCCATACTGCCCCCTCTGGCCAAAAGGTGCAATTGATTTTTAGACAATGCAAATTGTTTAAATTCCTGTTCTGGAGGAAGTACGTTTTTGGGACATTGCCTTTCCCCGAGACCAGAAACCCACATGCTATTTAGACTATTGCTGCAGGTGAAAATAAACATCAGGATTTGTCTGAATCTATTCTCAAATGGTTTACATTCAGAGATGATAAACAGCTGAGCTCCTATAAACAGATGGAGTCAATCTTCCTGTAACAACAGTTTGTCCAGAGAGCTTATTTTGTCTTTGCCCATGGTGCTGCTGGAAGTACATTACGCTGTTTAAAAAGCTGACGTGTACACGTTTGTGGGTTGTACCTGGATGCCTGAGGTGGTGAAGTATGGAATCTCAAACTTGACACTGATTGGCGGCTTCCCCTCCTTGTCTTCAGCCTCTACGCTCGGCAGGCCGAAGTGAGCTCGCATCAGATACTCTTTTCCACCCTGTGAATCAGTGGCACAAACTCTGTTACACGATGCAAGCTTGATGCATTATAGTCGCAAAAACAGGTTTCAGAAACATGAGTTTAGTTAAACAAAAGTTTTAAATGCAGAAATAGTCAGGAAGAAAAACTACAACGTAAAATATAAAAAGAATGATTTTTAAAACAACTCTATGCTGTGCATGAGTCATAACTTCTGCTCACAGGGAAGGACTTGATTGACCAGACGATCTCACTGTTCTCTGGAACCCATTTGACGCTTCCAACTGTGGTCTTAAATTTGGGTGAGTCAGCATCCGTTGGCACAGGAATGTGGATCTCCACGTTGTTGGCTGTGGAACGCCTTTTGAACTGACTCTTGGCCTGAAATGAGAAACAAGCAGGTCACGTTTATTACAATGTTCCAACTAAACATAGGCAATAAAAGTAAGGCTTGGTGATAGCTACTGAGCGATTATTAAACAGGATAATTATTACCTTAAGAGGCTAATAATAGATTTCAATGTCAGTTGTAAATGTGTAAGCAGGATCTGCAGTTTGAAAATGCACCCAACCTTGATCATATACTCGATCCGACTGTGGGAATGCTTCTCAATAACAGATTCAATCCAGATCAGAGGCTTCACCTATAACAAAACAAGTTTAAACGTTGAAATCAATTTCAAACAATCGCTTCTATTAAACCTAATAACAATTTAAATAGAATTTAAACAGTGGTTTTCAAAGTGGTATCCTGGAAACCCCATGGGTCCTTCAGGGCGTTCCACGGGGCCTCCAGTAAAAAGGAAGAAAATCCGATCAGTAAACAACACAATGGCACAAAATTACATTAAGTGGAGTCCTGGCTTTCAAAGCAAACCTTTCTCCAAAGGGTGTCTGCGGTTCATTAGGATCACTGTCATGTAGCACAGTCACCACCTAGTGGACACTGCATGTTACTACAGCTGCCACATGCGCTGATCAAGGCAGTCGTAGGTCTCCCATGATAGAAGATGGAGAAATACTGCCTGTTCTCTGGTTTTCATTCTAAACATGCATCAATGCTGAGTCAGCGTTAATACGGTGGTCTGTAAGGTCAACATGTGTAAAAAAAAGCACATTTAGGAAGGGAATTAAGACACAAGAAGCTAAACTGATTACCATGTGGTGCTTGGTAGGAGCTAGTTTCAGCCAATCAAACTACCAGACCCTGTAGACAATGAGCTGGAAGGTCAAGAGGACTCACATGAGTGTTGAGGCGGTAAGACATGAGCTCAAACTCTCCATCGGGAGGAATGAAGGAGATGGTGCGGTCATTCTCAAAGCGAGACAGACGGACACACTGGTGAAACTTGACATCCTCCAGCTCCACTGATTTACTCTTCCCACCTGCAGGAAAAAGAAAAAGATCATTGTCCAAGAAGAAGAAGAAGAAGAAAAAAGTGTACCTGCATGAACTAACATCAATCAGTCCAAAGTCAGATACATTTGCAAACACCTTTCCAAACGTATCTGAATGATAAAAAGCAATGTCACTCATTCACAATAATGATCATCATTATCAATTACTGATGACCCCATCTGAAAACATTACTTCATCAATATCACTAGAGTATGTCACAGCAGATAACTCACGTCCAGTGTTTTCAAATAGGACCTTGTCGTTAAGGCCCAAACGTAACTCAGGCATTCCAGACAGGAAGACGCGCATCTTAATGGAGCCCACGATCTCGCTACGTAGAACATTCCCATTGGCACTCACCTGGAAAGGCAATGGATCGCAAATGTCAGTTGGTCAAAGAGGGAGAGAGAATCCCCTCGTCCCATAAAGCATTAGCTACTTAAAGACAGCAGAGAAAAAGCTCATCCTGTGACGCGCAGAGAGAGGCAGTTTACAAGCCCTGCTGCTGGTATTCACCAAGCAACACGGCGCTTAGGAAACAAGCAGTTCCTACCAGGAGGTTGACCGACTCAATGACGTCCAGGAAGACCTCATTCTTCCTGTACTTGATACCCTCTGACCTCCAGGAGACAGCATTGGTGACTGTGGCGGGGGGTCGTGGGGCGCCAGTGTCTAACTTGTGGCCCTCCTGCGTTATGTACCTGGAAGACATTTTACAAAAATGTAAACACATAAAAAAAAGGGGGGGGGAAAGGTACATTCCCAGAAAGCAATGAAAAGACAGGATTGTCTGACTTACAGCTCATCTTAGAACACAGGGGGGAAATCCAGAATGAGCTACAAGTTTAAATTTGCAATTTAAAAGTACAGCAGCTAGACTTAATTTAATGGCTGACAATTGCCACCAGTCAAAGTATGACCCTTGGATTGTGTTAGGGCTGCAAAGAGTGGCATTTCCTGATTTCATGCAGCCTTTCTGCACTCAGAAGAGAGAAAACACAGAAGTCTGTGATGAAACACTGGTTGCTTCATCATGCACAATATACTCAGGGACCAGGCAGCTGTTTGCTCAGTCTTCTTCTTTTCTTCTTCATCCTAAATAAAACTTGGTGCATAGGGCGAGTCCGATGCCAGACTTACACATCAGGATTGTTGAGCCAATTGTCCTGACGGTGGCGCTAAAGTAAACCCTCTAAAATTTAAAAAGTCATATCAAACCGGACATATTTATCAGAGTTTTGCAACTTTCATCAGAATCTTGGTCCAACTGAGCAGAAACCTTGACATATTTTAAACTGGCAGGAATAATGAACTCCATCATCACACAAACCGTCACATTGTCTTTTTCCCACACTTTTAGCTCAAATCAACACCAAATTTCCAGCTGCGGATCTTCAAACTGTCCTCCACAGACAGCCCAACCAAGTTTTCAATAACGGAATAGTGCATCACAATGTTTTCCTGAAGCAGGTGTTGTAAAGCAAAATCTTACAAAATAAAACATTCATGACCTGTTTACTACTGCTGGAAGATCGTCTACCTCTCTCAAACAATTTTCATTAATTGTGTACATTTGATCTTTATTCCATTTTTTTACCAAAAATTTCCAACACCTATTACATTGTCTGCAAAGTTAAACCAGAGTCAGATTCCTTGTCTGTACGTATTTAAATGTCTTAAAACATGTCTCACTTATGTATCAATGCAAGAGACATCTCAGTTTTCTAGACAAAGTTGCCAAATTCTCTTTATAACGGACATAATTTTTAAATCTGCCCTTCCACCGCACCTGTGGTGACGTCTGATTCGGCAGGAAGCTCACGACCTGCCCCTGGAGTCTAATGTGGTTAGTTCATCCCCTGGCTGGAACGTATTGTGCTGGGGACTGCCTGCCCTGCATATTTTAAAGGTCTTCTTCTTCCAGCACTCCTGATTCTAGTAATCAGCTCCTTATCAAGCTTTGCATGACCCTAACTGATTCCTTTAATTAAGTGTGTTAGAGCAAACATCTAAAACACACAGGGCACTGGAGTAAAGAGTAATGATTTCAATAGTATTTCTTTTATTTAATAATTTGAATAATGATGAATTAATCATTTAAGCTGATGAACTCTTGCGTAGTTGCTTTTTCTCTCCATCAGCCTTTTCTTCTTCCTTCATTTCCTTCAAAGGTATTGAGTTCAAGACTCCTCTGAAAATCATTCTAATGAATGTATGTGGAGTTGATTGCAGTGAAACATTCACTGAGGGTTACTCACTCTTGTAGAATCTTGCTGTCGGTGGTTTGAGGATAACCAAAGTCCATAAGTTCATCCATCAGCTCGTATATGATGACAAAGTTATCTCTGATGCTCTCTTCCTCTAATTCTTTGAAATACTCTGAAAAAACCTGAAGCACAGGTTTAGTTCTTCACTGTAAATACAGACTAAACAGCTTTGTTCAAGTTGTTATTCAACAACAACAAAAAACATGCAATCCCTACCTGGACAATTTTGTACAAGAAGGAGAAGACCAGCGAAACACTGGCATTTTTCTTGGAAGTTGCAACCACTGATGTGATGCATGTTAAGAATTAGTTAGAAGAGAGTTTGATATCCAAGCAGCACGAAAGACGTATAAGATCATGTGTTGTCATGGTGCTATAACGTTCATATCGGGCGCTGAACACTCAGGATACAGTAGAGGTTATTATGTTTGATCCACATGAACCGAACTCCCCCGTGGGCCAGGATTGGAGACAGCGTGCCTTCCTCTTCTTTGTCCATCAGAAGGGTCATGAAATGCTCAATCTCCGACATGTCAACATCACCCCGGTAGTTTCGACAAACCAGAACCTGAAGGGAAATGGATCAGGACAGGCGTTTGCTGCTTAGTGCACGACTGGGCCTGTCACTAGATAATTATCCATTAATAATAATATACTATCTGCATGTGCTAATATAAAGTTGACAAAAATAAAAAATACCCCAATACCCCAGCTGTACCCCAACAACAAACAAATATTATAATTAAAATTACGTTTTTTTTTAATCAAGTAATAATTTACCATTGGATACTCAGTTTAAAACAGGATGCAAGTACGCAACGCAAGGAACAAACGAAAAACAACATTGACAGTTCACGAGGAGCGTCTCATCGCATTTATCTTCACCTGCCCAATCGCAGCGCGACGTGCGTGGCGTCGGTTTGACAGATCGCTACGTGGCCTTACTCGAGCCCATTCCCGCAATATTCCTTGTTGACATTCATCATACTACTTAAAGTACATGCTCAAACATTAATACATCAAATGAACCCATATCGGTCAGCTAGCTTTCCTGCCGCAGGGAGCCACATCTTGATCTGTGAAAGAAAACCGTTAGCTAGGCTAAGCGCTAGTTTAACAACGTAGCAGCAGCTCTTACCTTTCCTTTCAGATCCAACACGTACACCGCACTCGCAGACATCTTGAGGCTCTTGATACTTCAACCACTAGCACTTTTTTAATCTATATCTTATGACTATGTTTGATAATTATGAGTTCAGGATAAGAATCATAGAACAGACTTCCATTCATAATACCGAAAAGAGGAAAGCCACCCTTCTTCCCTGCGGTTCAGAACTATTACATTACATGTCTAACGAGCGCCCCCTATAGGATTGGAGGATGTAGTGCTCCAGAGAATGACACTGGCTACATTTACTTTACATGGACACATTTAATCGGATTAAAAACCTGATCGGAATAAAAAATGCTTCATGTACAATTCTTTTTCATAGGGGCTTTTGATCTGGTCTCAGTCTGACCCATCACCCAGGACCGGTTTGCCATGCGAGACCCTACCAGGAGCATAAAGCCCCCGACAACATAGCCCCTGGGGCTGGGATCACTCGGGCACTCAAACTCCCTTTCCATGATAAGGTGGCAGTTCAAAGGGGAGTGCTTGATGTTTTAATGTTTTTTTTATTGTATTCCATTGTAAAATTAAAACAATCTTCCACCGAATTGTTTTTACAGTAACGGGCTTCTGTCTGTTTTTGTCCTGTTGCACCCATATAATGTAGATAATTATTTAATTAATCCTGAGGGAAAATCATATGTATCATGGATCTTTATTACTGAAATCCAAGTCAATGAGAAAATTATATTTGGTCACTCTTTTATTGGAACCTGTCATTAAGGCACATTCCTTCAAATTTAACATCGTTTTCGGGGGGGGGGGGGGGGGGGGGGGGGTTCTTTTTTGTCACCAATTCATCCTATCGTTTAAACAATCACATACTCCCAGCAAGCAAACCATTTGGTAAATAAAAATATACTGATGAAATAAAGAAAACACAAATAAAGCAAAACCTCAAACGCATGGATCCATAATATGATCTGATTAAAATCCTTAACTTTTCTCTTCAAGACTTCGGAATAACCATGCACTCCCATTCTACTACAACAGCATTAGTGAAGTATACGTATACCAGTGCATGCCATTGTAGATAGATATAATAGTGTTAAAATTAATGAGAAAAGAATGAGGAAGCTAAGGTTATAAATGTTTAACATTGGATTTATCTAAGGTAGGTAGCTATCTATGATAGGGCTCTTTTTGATGGCATGGGATCAAACACTAAGTTGGAACTTTTGAAACTTTTAGAGAAAACATGATGGAACTCTTCAATGGAAAAATAATTCCTATCTGCATGGAAGATTTATACTGAATACTTAATTTGAAGTCACATTTTTAATCAGCTCCACTTAAGTTGTTTAAAACTTCACTTTCAAAGGTCCTAATGTGATGCCTGTTCTAATATTATACTGAAACTTAATTAATGTTTCACCTCACTGGCAATATATAGAATTTCCCTCTGGGATTCATAAAGTATTCTGATTCTGTTGCTGATACACACATCTTAAATTTCACACATGCAACATATACTGACCTCATCATTTTACGAGTCAACGCTGACTATCATCATAGGATTTTTGGGTTTTTTCCCAGCAAACCCTTTGGGATGAAAGGCCTTTCAGCACTAGGCTTGTGCGCCACAACTGTGCCTCATCAAAGTGACAGAGCTCTGATCTCTTGGCTGGTAAAATGGAGTCTAGACATTGTCAGAAGCCATAGATACAAGTGGACTGAATTACAGGGCCAAATATAACGGCAACTTACACGCACGCGTGTGTACATACACTGTGTTTGTGTGTGGGTTTGTTGTTGGGGCTCAGTGGATGTGGTCGCGCTATTGATGGATTTGTTTGTAATGCGGCCTCAGAGACTACACTGGCTGATAGGATTTGCCGAATGCGATTGTTGAGTGCTTTGTGAGTCGGAGCATCACACAGGTGTGTTACACCTGATTAGTTAGACATGAGGGAGAACAGCAGAAGATCCATTGAATGATTAGATGTTCACTGGGATGTGAGTTTTGTTGTGTGAATCGGATCCCACACTGGCAGTATTTATAATGGACTGTAACATCAGTGTCCGCATATTGCCTGAACGATATCGAGCACCAGTGCCTATTCTTCTGTGATCTGTTCTACTCTTCCCATTCTGATTTATACTTAGCTGGACTTTGACGCTACTCCCAAGACAATCCTGTGGCTTCTGGGGGGGAGTTTTTACCGTACAAGGAGAAGAGGAGTTTAGATTGTGTTCCTGTGGGAGGGTTCTGATTTCTCTCGCTCTGCATTCAATTCATTCTGTCTCTATTTTTCCTCTTGCTTAACTCCACTCCCTTTCCTCCTCTCTCTTCTCCTCTTGGTTCTCCTCCAAAATGTCCTTTCTGCTCGCTATGAAAAATAGAACAAGTCAAATAATTTTATTTAAAAGAATACATCACCAAACACTTTTTTTTTTTAATCAAAACATATAGACGCCACACGTGCTGATCAAGATGTAAACTTATGCCAGCCCAAAGGCTTTAAAACTATCAAAATGCACCACATTCACGAAGCTATGCCAAAAACCGGTTTCAGTTTCCCTCCTCATCTAAGAACAATTGTATTTGCCCTTTTTTCAGTATCAGCCTTCTACTCTCACGGAGGAAGGTGAATATTTGGGAGTGTATTTATTGGCTTTAAATTTGGCAGATCTCCTCATCTGACTTTTGAAAATCACACACACACACACACACACACACACACACACAGTAGAACACAATGTTCTTTGCATACCTGTGGATGTGATAAAAGGCAAGCTTGGCTGTAACCTCATAATAAATTAACTTTCCCAGAAGAGTCTGAAGCAAGCAGGCATCTGTTAAGCCTGATGTCATCTGCACATACATGCAGAACCACACACATGCACACGCACACGCCCATTGCCCATTAGAAACTTGCAAAGATTAACTTATAAATGGCCAAACAAAACAAACAAAAAAACATAAATATATATCCATGTTGGCTTCTCTTTCTGATATAAACTTTAATTTTCATATAAATAAATCTCCTGAAGTACAAGACAGCCCAGAGAAATTTAAGATCATATTACTGGAACCTTTGACGAACACTAATAACCTTTTGATCCGCGATCAACAAATCTTTTTATATAGTGTGCCTTATACAAATAACAGGAAGCAGATCTAGATAGAGTTCCGTTATACCAATGGTAATTAAGAAGCTCTTAGACGTATGGTTTCTGTCTGCGTAGCTTGGCAGCAAAGCTCCAGCTGCCTGGTGTATATCGCCGGAAAACAGCTCTTTGCCTACATTTTCTTTGGCTGGAATATTTTCCACACAGCTCTTTTCATTCAGCAGTAGAATGCAAACTATGTCCTTTCTAACCAACTCTGGTATTAACATCAATTTAAACATTCCAAAGTAATAACACAGACATACAGAAATGAAGCTTCGCTCATTTAAAGAATCCGATGTTCTTTTGACGCGGGAGTTTTCAGTTAATCTCTGTCTTATCTGATATTCCTCTCCTGTTCAGTCCAAATCAAGAGGGCAATGATTCAAATGTTGCTTATACATCGACAACAGTTTGTTCCTCCAGAGAGCCATCAGTAGTTGACGTTTAGACTGGGGGGGGCAAAGCAACTTTTAGAGTAGCTAAGACGGGGAGTGGCAGGAGGGCTAAATGCTGGGAAAGGGCAGTCACTATAGAGACCGGCGCTGCCTCCAAGCCTGCAGTCAAGTTTAAATCACAGAGGTCCACTGACTCAGTTAGCATCCTCTTCTTGGCTCTGTCTGAACTCCCTCTCTGACCCCCCCCCTCCCCAGTCTGTGTTTGTTGGGTGTGCCCTCCACCCACCTTGTGAGGACTCTCGTGAAGTGTCTTCTTCTGGACATCAGCTCTTCACCCAAAGAAATAAACATTTTTCTTTGTTATTTTTGTTTTTTGACTGAAGCTTGCGAGTCAGTGAGTCCCAACTGTTACCATGGAGGCCATCAAGAAGAAGATGCAGATGCTGAAGTTGGACAAGGAGAATGCCCTCGACAGGGCAGAGCAGGCTGAGTCTGATAAGAAGGCATCGGAGGATAAATGCAAGCAGGTGAGCTAATGCCATGTGTTGACAGAGTTCCCCAAAGGGCAAGAATGCAGACAGTTTCTAGTAGTGAACATTTGAGCCTTACATTTGGGTACAGGAGAAGATAGAGGATGACATCTAATGGCAGAGTGATGATCGCTGGACATATTATCAACAGAAGGATTATTTGAAGCTAATAGAAGTGTTGCTGCAGTGGTTAAAACAAACCAATCTACCGCAGCTGACTATTAATGGTCACATATTATACACTTTTTCCACAAGTTTAACGCAGTTCCCAGACACTTACATGAAATATCTTTGGTCAAAATGGCAAACAGATGCTGCAGGACAGCGTCCCTCTATTCGGTCTCAAACAGCTCTGCCAGAAACGCCTCTGAAAATGAAACAGAAACTAAGTTTATAGCGCCCTCGAACGCAGCTGCACGCCGGAACATTATCACCAAAAATAATCTTTATTCTCTCTGTTCTGTGCACGTCCACGCTCTACCTGTGCTTGAGCCACAGGTAGAGCGTGGACGTGCGGAGCGCAGACACGGGGAGAGTGCACATCTTTTGAACGTCCCCCCTTTGTGACGTCACAACGGGAAGAGTGCTGCCAGACGTGTTTCAATACTTGATTCCAGAACTACGCGAACTACGCAGGGTTGACTGGATGGTTTAATTTAGCAGTTTTTCGGTTGGTAATGACCCGAAGCCACCAAATATTAGTGTAGAAACATGGAAAAAGTGATTTTTCATATCTGTGCCTTGCAAAAAACTCACACATATCTGCACATCCATATTTGGTGCTGCCGTGCGAGAGCCTGAGACACCTTGATATTTTAAGCGCTAACTTCATGATAGTGTAATTCTACCACTTGTTAAAAGCAGTCAAACAGTCTGGAGGTATAGCAGAAAATTTGAGGCATTGAAATAGATGAAATCATGGCACAGTGGGAGGTTATCTGATCTTCAAGGCGTCACAAGAGGAATGTTAAACAGCAGGAAGAAGTCGAAGCAGGGACAAGCTACAGTTTAAGAAGTGAACTTAATCCCTTGTCTCTCAGTTGATGCTGTAATCATATCCTCAGAGAGAACAGGGAGTGAGAGTTGTCACTGGCGACACACATGCCATCCCAGCATGTCTTCCACATTAAGGTGCAGTCAGCCTGAAATCCTAGATCTTGCAGAGCCTTTTTACTTAATGAGGTGACGCA
This sequence comes from Brachionichthys hirsutus, assembly GCF_040956055.1. Lineage (NCBI taxonomy): Eukaryota > Metazoa > Chordata > Actinopteri > Lophiiformes > Brachionichthyidae > Brachionichthys > Brachionichthys hirsutus. The sequence continues at coordinate 5,167,934 of NC_090911.1, read as the reverse complement.
AGCAACGCTGAAAGATGCTGTCTTTGCTGAGGCCATGTGTTCTGGATGTATCTCTATTATAGAGTCAGCAAATAAGGATTACATCACTCAAATGACCAAATAATCTAAAATATCAGCAACAATGCCAAACTTACCCTTGATGAGCCCCAGACTTCATTATACTGGATTTACATTGGAAAGACTTACTATTTAACAGAACATGTATCCAAACCTTTAGCTGATCAAGTATAACGGGCTTTGATCTTTCAGCCATGCTATCAGATGGGTGTTGATAATAATTACTGTACACTTTAATACATTGGTGGTTCCATGAGGCTGATATTTAAACATTTCAATGACATTTCTCAACACCTAGATGTTTTTATTAAGCACCACATTAAATGTTTTATTTGTCCAATACTTTGGTTTAAGGCCATGTAGCTGTAGATTTAGCTTTCCCCTCAATTTCAGCTTTGTCTTAGGCGCTAAGAAGCAAATGTGTGAATGAAAAAGCACAGAACTAATCTGGTATCGAGCTTCATACCTGCTGAACAGCTGCATGTCGGCATTGTTATCATGTCAGCGTTCTGATGTTAGCCTTTAATACAAAGCAACAATAGTTTTTATTTTTATTTTTTATGTCCTGACTCCTCCCATGCTTGGTTTCCTTCAGCTGGAAGACGAGTTGCTCGCTCTGCAGAAGAAACTAAAAGGAACAGAGGATGAACTGGACAAGTACTCAGAGGCCCTGAAGGATGCTCAGGAGAAACTGGAGCTGTCGGAGAAGAAGGCCGGCGATGTGAGTTAAACACGGAAATGCTTTATATCTACAATACAGTAAAACCCTCACAAGTATCAGTCCTAAGGTACTGATGGACTGAACTAGATATCACTCCATGACTGTAGAGAATCCAGTAGCAGAGACGCATTAAAATGACAGCATTAGACACTCCTCTCACGGAAAGGCCATGTATAAATTAAATCAATGTTACTCAATAATGCAATATATCAATTAAAAACATATTTTTTAGTTATTGGTCAAGTGGTATTTGTACAAGCTAAGGTTAATTATTCCCTATTCTTTTTGTGTTTGTCAACTAAACAAATGACTATAAGAAGGTAGTACATTAATTCCAGTTAATTTGCATGCATATAACAAAGTCCCTATTTGTGTATCCGACTCAGACTCACTCTACACAGCTGATAAGTTTTAAACTACTTGCACTAAACCTCTACATCAGACTGTACCATGAACCATAGAGTAACATGTCATTAACCAACATAGTGCTGAGAATTGGGTCTGGAATAGAACACAGACGAAACTGACCCCCCCCCCCCCCCCCCCCTTCTTGGAGCTGACCAGGAATCCTAGGAATGCAGCTCAAGCAAACAAAGGAGCTGCAGTTCTAATAAAATCAATGCTCTGGCCTCTTTGAGTGGAGATATTACACTCTGTCTGGCCTCGCAGCACATTCAGCTTTATGAATAATTTATTTAATTTGTTCATGATCTTTCCCTTTCACTAAAGTTGGAAAAGGCAGTTCAATTCAATATATTTAATTTAGTTTGATGATTAAATTAATGTTCATCAGAAAAAATGGCTCTTTTTTAACAATATGAACCAGACCCAGGCAGAAACGGAAGGTCTTTGGTTTTGGGTAATAACTACCTCTGCCAGGAAAGTTAGGTTTTCACTTCCTCAAGTTTATCTGTTCGTCTGTTTGTCTGTCTGTTAGCAGGATTAACCAAAAACTGCTTGATGGATTCTAATTAAACTTAATGACGGGGTTGGACATGCGGCAAGGAGGGGTATAAAACCCACGATGGTGACTGCCCTGACATTCAACTCACATCTGCTTGAACTTTGATAATAAGCATCAGGTTATTATCAGTGTAGTTCATTAGTTAACAAGAAATATACAATCTTTGGTTTTTCCTAGAAATAACTGTGACTTATATTTGACTCTAGTGCTATTCCATTTTGTTATTCTTTTTATATATATATTTTTTTAAGGCCTGATTCTACATTGATGAAGGAAGTAAAAACCAGATGCAGCGCCTGCATGAAAATATCAATGTATCAATTTATTCCTTGGCCTGTGAGCCACCCCTTTAGAAAAGATCAGCATCTGTTTTCAATTCCACCCCCCACCCCCAAGATATCTTCTCCTCTCTCATTGGTGGATGTAATTATTTCTGTCTCACGTGACCCAAGACACACGTGGTTGTTTTTGTGCACCGCACGCCGCTACGTCTTAACGGGGGTTATGACGGATGCTGAATGTGATGCCAGGTCGTTTATCGCGTCCTGATGAAAAACATTATCGCGTCACCTGTTTCTACACCCCCTCCCATTTCCTTTACTGTCTTCTCTTCTTCAAACATCAAATGTTTCCACGTCACGAGCAACGCTCCCTCTAAGGTGCACTCGTGCGTAATTACGCACAGCTGATACGGTCTTCGCGCAGCGAAAAATCATTCTGTGCTGTTTTCCACTGTGAGTCAGTGAACAAGGGAAAAGTCAGGAGTAAGGGTCAATTAGAGGGAGCGTTGGTGATGATCCGTCACGACGCGGCCGTCCTCCTCCTCTCTTGATCTCCTTTCCAGATCCATCTTATCTTATCAGAGAAGGAAAAATGCAGCCTAAAGCAACACATTGCATATTTGCCCAGCGGAAAGGAGGAGTGACGTCATCAGTGACCAGGCTTCTAACCGGGATTGGACGGTCTCGCCATAAATTTCCTGTTACCCTCTCAGTCCAGCGCTGCGCGCCCCAGACATCCTGCCTGGGAGGGAGGGGGGGAAGAAACCGGTTTCCTCGGAATCGGCAATTCTTACGCAAATCAGTAACTTTTAAAGTAATCGGCCAGCGTTTGTTTCTACTTCGTTTTTTTGTTTATGTCGCTTCTGGAAAAAAAGAAGAAGAAGAAGTAATCTAAATCATGGCGATGCTGGTGAAGAAGAAAATCCAAGCCCTGCAGCAGCAGCTTGATGATGCAGAAGATCGGGGACTCGCAGTTCAGAAAGACTTGGATGATGAAGTAACTCTGCGCTGCAAAGTGAGAACGCGTCCCGTGTCCATCTTCTTACTTTAATGTCTCTGTCATCTTTACTGAGGAGGATCAAAGTATTTACGCAGGCAGCGATTGAATAAGTGGTACTCAGAAATGACTATTTCAAATGTATTCGTTCATTTATGCGTCTATTTGTCTACTTTTCATTCTTATCTTGTATAATGTACCAATATGGATCATATAGAGGAACTTAGAGCATCTTTGCACAGCAATAGTCTATTTAAAGGAGGAGAAATGCACTGCACCCTCCTTTTGTTTTGTTTTTTGTCTTATGAAAAGAGTTTTCCCCCACATGTTGTTGAAGACAATAGAAAATGGCAAATATTCTTATCTTGTTTTGTCTAGCATGCAATAGTTCCTCTTCCTGTTAATAATTAAGGCTTTTAAACAGACGAAGACATCTGAAATCAGGACCAGACTGGTTAAATCAAACCAAACTGGTTTAGTCAGGACCAAACTGGTTAAATCAGGACCGGACTGGTTAAATCAGAGCAGACAGTCTACTCTAACAGGAAACAGACGGAGGGAAAATCAGGGTTCTACGTATTATCAAGCGATTTCATTAAACCTTATGGCGACATGTTCGGGGTGGACGCCGGCTTTCTCCCATAGCAAGCTGGGATAGGCTCCAGCAACTCCCATGACCTGCACAGCAGAAAAGCGGAAGAGGATGGATGGAGGGATGACTGGTTCACAGTGCTCAGCTTTGACCAGCCTCAACAGGATCCTTCCTCCTGCGGTAGCAGCACATTTCCTGGCTGACCCCCTGACCCCTCCCTTTCTTCCTCTCTTGTTGTAGGCAGAGGGCGAGGTGGCGTCTCTGAACCGCAGGATCCAGCTGGTGGAGGAGGAGTTGGACCGTGCTCAGGAGAGACTGGCCATCGCCCTGCAGAAACTAGAGGAAGCAGAAAAGGCTGTAGATGAGAGTGAAAGGTGAGCGGTGACACCGGCCTCAGACAAAAATTGTGGCGTTATGGTTCCTAGGGTTTATTGTCTATGTACAACCATACTCGATGTGGTTTTTTTATTTTTTTATTCAGGTTCCTCCAGTTAGAAATATGTTTGTTATGAAGTTGCAGGGAACTTTCATTCAACTTTGATTTCAGAGGATTCCAAAACTGCCAATATTTTGAAGCTGGAAAAAATAAATAAAAGCTTGGTTAAAATAATATAAGTTGGGGAAAATTGTTTTTTAATTAGGTATTAGAATGGGATTAGTTGTTAGGAAGAATGAGCCGAGTTATATTATGACAAAAATAAAATTAGAGCAAGGTAAGGTGTCAATGCTGCACTCAAAAATCCATTCTAGCTATATTTAGATGCAAAGTAACAAAAGGATTGGCCAGCCTCAAAACGATTCTTTAGTTTTTCTTGCATCTACTATCAATGTCTGCCTTTTTTGTTCATTTTTCATGCCCGTTGACACTTTTATCTATGAGGTCATTTATTGTTAGTCCAAACATCTTCATAATATTGAGACAGAATAATAATACACATGTATTATTATGCACATTGTAATAAAGACATCATTTATATTTGTGCCCTGGTTGAACTGAAGCTTGTGTTTGTGATCATCAGAGGCATGAAGGTGATTGAGAACAGAGCCATGAAGGATGAGGAGAAGATGGAGATCCAGGAGTTGCAACTGAAAGAAGCCAAACACATCGCTGAGGAGGCGGACCGTAAATACGAGGAGGTGTGAGACCAGAAATAGCATTTCAACAGCTTTAGTATTAGACAGCATTTTAATATAATGTTTGTTTTCCACCTGGATGTTTTTTTTTTAATATCAGGTTGCTCGTAAACTGGTGATCCTTGAGGGCGAGCTGGAGAGAGCAGAGGAGAGAGCAGAGATTTCAGAGCTGTAAGCATGAATACATTAATGTAATAATACGTACGCTTAAAGCCATCACTGAGTAATTACAAAGCACAGGTCAAGGTCATACACATCATGCATACCATGCAACTGTATTTCATTATTTATACAGTAAGTGTGGTGACCTGGAAGAAGAGCTGAAGAATGTCACCAACAACCTCAAGTCACTAGAAGCCCAGTCTGATAAAGTAAGTGTTATTGAGAATGAATGGATGAATTGTTTCTGATTTAATCCACCTCTACACGTGTCCCTGTTCTATTCTAAATGAGCTTCTTCACTGTAAAACTCTCATTTAAGCTCTTTTAAAGGAGATATGTGTATGATATGTCCACCATTCAGATATTCAGAAGCAAATAAATGTACTATGTGTGAAAACATGATTTCCTTTTGCTCCGTTTCTACAGTACTCTGAGAAGGAGGACAAATATGAAGATGATATTAAAGTCCTGAACGACAGACTTAAGGAGGTAAATTCATGACTGCTCAAATCTATTCTCTGAGGAGGCCATGTCTGGACGTTAAATATGTCAAACATCTCTTCTAAGGCGGAAACCCGTGCAGAATTTGCAGAAAGGACTGTGGCTAAGTTGGAAAAGACCATAGATGACTTAGAAGGTATGCTTGATTTCTATCCTTCTTCTCAAATCAATTCTTCATTCAACCTTTGTTCACATCTTTGTCCTTCCCTACCCTGATATTTCATCTGTTTTCTCTCTTCTTCCTCCTGATTTCTCTCCATGTGAATTTTCCTCCACCTGCTCGCTCTCTGCCGTTGACCTGCAGATGAACAGTACACTCAGAAGTTGAAATACAAGGCTACTAGCGAGGAGCTGGATCATGCCCTGAATGATATGAACACTTTGTAAATCGTGCAGGGAGCTCATGATATTTTCACTTTCTCCTTTCCTTGACTGATTGGAAGCACCTTGTCTCTTCGTTTCCTCCTTTGCCGTCATCTAAACTTCAATAAAAAATATTTCTCTCTTGTTTGCTGTCTTTTCAATTTTTATATTTCTGCACCTGAAAATATATCAGTGATTGATTGTAAAAAAACATATTTAGAAATTCACAATTGAAATACCTAAGAGTTTTTGCAATGTTGTTTTTATTAAACGAGTCAAATTTATTATCTTACCCATCGCACACTTTGTTTTTCATTTTTAATCTGCTCTTGCTTTTTATTGCAGATAATCTATCAACTGCAAAAGAAGAAAACCTAGGAATGCACCAAGTCCTGGACCAAACACTGCAGGAGCTTAGCAGCTTGTAAAATAACAAGAAATTGCAATAATAAATACAAAAGCTTTTGTTTTGTAAGACATACCTTCATGCCTCTAATTTCCTTTTGCTCAAACAAATGCACCCATTTCAAACATTAATGGTTATTATGCTTCTAGTTCTTTTTTTAACATGGTTTTGGGCCCATATGGTATTCAGTTTCCATCATATTCCATCAGAATGGTGTTTATCAGTTGTTACAATTCAGTCGCTCAGCATTATTTTTTTATTATTGTATTTTAAAAGGCTAGTTTAAAACGCACCTGTTTCATCTGTAATACACGTATGGCAGTACCAATTTGCGTCAGAAGGTGTCAGTAGAAGCTTTGTGAAGAGGCTGACTGGCGCTGTGACGTAATATGGAAGGCAAGTCAGGAGAGCAGCTGACGCTCATTAAGACGGACCTAGATTTTATTTTACAGGTGAGCAAAGTCCACAAGCATGTCATAAAGTCGTGTTAAGCTTATTCGGAAGTTGTCACGCCGTAATTGTGTGTTCATTGGTGTCGTTTTTGTCCATAAGTAAGGCGGCTAACGCCTGCTAGCCTCAGCCGCCCACACACAAGTTTGTGAACGGCCACGTACGAGTTTAGCTGAATGGCGTCACGTTTTTCATGTTCGTGACGTTACTTTGTGTGTTTTATATTTAAGTTGCGAGTTACGCAGATAAAGTTCCGCTTGTTGTTGTTGTTTTAGCCGAGTGTGACTCAGTCGTAAACCGGAAGGCAGTCAGGAGAAGCAGCACAGAAAGCCGACCCTCGCATTTTATTCTGCTTTCCACATTATGTTCCTTGTTCAATAAATGCACTGCTTCCTGAAACAAGGTGACGTCATCGTTGTACACGTGTAACAGGAAGCTTCTCATTTAAAGAAGCCGATGCTCTTTTGATGTGGGAGTTTCAAGTCAATTTCTGTCTTGGCTGATATTCCTCTCCTGTTCAGTCCAAATCAAGAGGGCAATGATCTTTGTTCCTCCAGTGAGGGGCGCCCCCCCCCCCCCCCAGTCTGTCTTCCGGACATCAGCTCTTCACCCAAAGAAATAAACATTTTCCTTTCTTCTTTTTGACTGAAGCTTGCGAGTCAGTGAGCTCCAACTGTTACCATGGAGGCCATCAAGAAGAAGATGGCGACGCTGAAGTCAGAGAGGGAGGCGGCCATTGAGAGGGCAGAGCGGGCTGAGTCTGATAATAAGGCATTGGAGGATAAATGCAAGCAGGTGAGATAATGCCATGTGTTGACAGAGTTCCCCAAAGTAGGCCACGATGCAGACAGTTTCTGGTCCTGACCTGCCGGTAGCAATTTAGTTAAATAACTGACAGCACACACCTTCAATGTTCCAGTCTTATTTTATTAACAGCTTACACTACACACCTGTTTAGTGCACAGCAGTATGGGGGTGATCGAAAGGCAGAGCAGAAGGAGACCGTGGCTGACGTTTAGACCTTTGCAGAGGTAGATGAGATCGGTTTCATATGGAGATGGCCGATGGATCTGCGCGTCCCGAGCAGAGATGCATTAATAGTGTCTTGGTAATTTATTGTAATTTATGTAATTTATTGTCATTCATTGTCATTTTACATCGGTGGTGTGATTTATTGTAAGTTTGCATCTGTGGTGTAAAATTATTCTTATTATTTTTTTTCTAATGTTATTTTGCATAAATTGAGTCATTTAATATTGGTTTTTTTTTTATTTGTATTGCGAAAATTGTATTGTTAAATGTCGATGATTTATGTACGAAGGATTTTCAACGGAAACAAGACCGCAAGGGCTTTTTTGAAATGCTCCTCTTAGACAGGATGTTTGACTTTATTTGTACTGTAATACATGCTACTGTGTGACTGTACTTGTACGCTAACATTCTATCTAATAAATATATTCATCATCATCAATATGGCAGCGTTAGATACTTCCAACACTCTTCGCTGCTTCTGTTGATTTCAGATATGTCCGCCATTCAGATATTCAGCAGCAAATAAATGTACTATGTGTGAAAACATGATTTCCTTTTGCTCCGTTTCTACAGTACTCTGAGAAGGAGGACAAATATAAAGAGCATATTAAAGTCCTGAGCGACAGTCTTTAAATTCATGACCGCTCAAATCTATTCTCTGATAGAGACCATGTCTGGGCAATAAATATGTCAAACATCTCTTCTCAGGCGGAAACCCGTGCAGAAATTGCAGAAAACACTGTGGCTCAGTTGAACATGACTATAGAATGTTTGCAAAAGCACAGTGGAAGTTGAAGAACGCTCGGATGGTATGCTTGATATCTATCCTCAAACCTTTGTTCACATCTTTGTCCTTCCCTACCCTGATATTTCATCTGTTTTCTCTCTTCTTCCTCCTGATTTCTCTCCATGTGCATTTTCCTCCACCTGCTCGCTCTCTGCTGTTGACCTGCAGATGAACAGTACACTCAAGAGTGTTGTACAAACAAGAGTATTTTTCTCTTGTTTGCTGTCTTTTCAATTTGTATATTACTCCACCTGGAACAGCAAAACGTAACTTAAAATGTATAAGTTGTATGTTTAAAATGAATCAAATGTATTATCTTATCCATCGGCACGCTTTGTTTTGCACTTTTAATCTGCTGTTGCTTTTTATTTATTGCAGAGAATCTATCAACTGCTAAAGAAGAAAAAACTCAAGACCAAGTCCTGGACCAAACACTGCAGGAGCTTAGCAGCTTGTAAAATAACAAGAAACTGCAATAATAAATACAAAAGCTTCTTTTTTGTAAGACATACCTTCATGCCTCTTATTTATTTTTGCTCAAACAAATATACTAGGGATGGGGCAAAACCCCCAATTCATATAGATACACGATTTTGCACATGCGCGATGCAGCGTAGTGACGGATCGATTCATTGATGCGTAATCCCACACACACTATTGAGCGTGTGCTGTTGGCCCGTGCCAGTCGCTGACTCTCTGTACGCCACCAATGTTCTGTTTGTAGACACTTTTATTATATAGTCTTAGTAATTAATGTATTTCACGTGTGTTGATAACGGATTTAGTCTTAATGGTTTGACCGCAGTGAAACATCGAAAGGTGAGGCAGACGGTACCTCTGCCTCAAGACCGAGGCGCGCGAGAGCCCGTGTTTATGTTTGTTCTATCGAAGAAATACGCGAGTTACAAAGAAGAAGAAGTTTATATTCGAGTTCAAAATTAGGAAGTCTTTTCACCGCAACAATGGAAGATGTAGATGCTGTATCAAAGCTAAAGAATTTCTTAAAAAATTGATTTTCAGTCAAAACAAGAAATCATAAATAATGGAAGACTTGTGGAGTTAAAAGGTTAAAGTTCGGCGATGATCTGGCAACTGATCCGTGGTGTACCATGCCTCCACCTGGAGACTGATGGGATCGGCTCCAGTAGATCGTTTCATTCCCACACCGAAAAGATGTGGGCACAGTCTAATGTGAAAGACTAAACCGAAGAAGTCTCTTGGATGAGAGGTGAAGCTCTCAGTTCTGAGAGACTGATAGAGAGTTTGCAGCGTCGCAGGTTCTGTCCCGTAAAAGCAGCAGTTGAACTCCGAGCCAGTAGAAGGCGCCAGTTCTTTGCACCTATCACAATTTCGCCGGGCGGGATTTCCGTAATATTATCAAGTATGGCGAAGACGTATGATTATTTGTTTAAGTTACTATTAATCGGTGACTCCGGCGTCGGGAAGACCTGTGTCCTGTTCAGGTTTTCAGAGGACGCCTTTAACTCAACGTTTATCTCCACTATAGGTATGGTTCGAGTGAAATTAACTGCGTCTTTCTGTCTGTTTACAATATGGCAATGGTTTCTCCTTTAGGCTAAGGCTATTTGCTGGATTGCTTGCTGTGCTAAGTAGTGTGTCTGTAATGCAAATTGTAATAGTTTTTCATGTCATAAATATAAGTAAAACATTTATAATTATGTTTCGCATGAGGCTAATATTTTAACACAAATGTTCGACGTTAGCATTTAGCCAAGTCGTTCTAACGTTAGCTATCGGCCCCATCCTACAACCTGCAAGATACCGGTAAGCCTAATATGTAGCACATTGTAGCTAATTCGTTGATCAATTACAAGAAGAGTGCTGCTGCGTTATTTCCATTTTAAGAAGCCAAGACGCGTTTTATTCCTAGTCCATCTGTCATTTCTGGGGTCACAACAATGTCAGCCGATGCTTGAGAGACATGTTTAAATACCCAATATTTACGATTGTCATGGGCGAATTCTCTCATCCATCCAGGCATTGATTTCAAGATTAGGACTATAGAGCTTGATGGTAAGAAGATAAAGTTACAAATATGGTAAGATTACTTTTATTCATTTATTCTGTGACCGCAGTGCTCATTACTCAAACTGGGCACTAGTGAGTCCAAGACTCCTTTTGGTCTTTATAATAGTTAGATTGGTTTAAATTAGATGCATGTGAACTTTAGTGGACATATTTCTGTCTTAAAGGTCCCATATTATGAAAAACTCCCTTTTCCCATGTTTCTACAATACTATGGAGGGTTTGGGTCATTATCAACCCAAAAATAGCTAAATAAACCATCCAGTTAATCCTGCGTAGATTGTGTAGGTCTGTCATCACCTACCGAAACGCGTCTGGAAAAAATCTTTGTTAATGTGACATCACATTGTTAGAATGTGCACAAGATGTGTGTGCCAGACTGCCACAGATATTTCATATAAGTGTCTGGGAACAGCGTTGACTTGTGGAAAAAGAGTATAATATGTGACCTTTAAGTCACAAAGCAATCATATTAATATTCATCATAAAAATTACTTGGAAAAAGACTAAGACACAACACCGACACTTGTTGAATACAGACCTGCTATATTATGAGAAGGTGCGCTACCACAGGTACGGTAATCATCCCCGCTGTTCTTCTACTATCAACAACACTGTCCACATACCATGTTTTAATATTATTATATTATTTCCATTTGGATTTATTTGAGATTTAGAGATTTCTTTTCATCTTGTACTATACCTGTTACTGCCGCATTGTTTCTCCACTTTTCTTTTGCTGCTGCTGGAACAAGCAGTTTCCCCCTTTGTGGCATTATTAAAGTCTCGTGTCTCTTTAACTATGTTGAAAGACTAATTTGATCTTTCCACCTAAAAGTTATCTTTGAGAGCATAATTATTCTTGCATGTTCTGCTGCTGAACATACCATGATGCCACTGTTTGTGTTGGCGTTTCTCAGGGATACAGCTGGCCAGGAGCGCTTCCGAACGATAACAACAGCCTATTACAGAGGAGCAATGGTGGGTGTCTTCATATCTTGACGAACGAAACCTGAAGCCACATCGCTTAAGATACCATCATCACGTGTGATTTATACTTCTTACAGGGCATCATGCTTGTCTATGACATCACTAACGAGAAGTCCTTCGATAATATCAAGAACTGGATTAGAAACATAGAGGAGGTATTTGCCGCCTGAATAATTGTCACTAAATGTGCCTGTTTCCTCTTAAAATATCAAACATTTAGTGAATTGCTTTCATCTTGTTTATTCTCTTGGCCTAGCATGCATCGTCTGATGTTGAGAAGATGGTCCTCGGCAACAAGTGTGATATTAATGACAAGCGACAGGTTCCCAAAGACAGGGGGGAAAAGGTGAGCGGCTTGGTGGTAAAGCCGATGTTCTGTCATTGGGTACAAACGGGAGCCACTTGTTCAGCGTGGCGTCGACCAAGTTGGACGTTGTTGGAACTTTTAACTATGAAATAAAATGTCACTTTATCAGTGGGTTGGGCCACGAAATGAGGAACGTGTGCTGGTGGCTGGGGAGGGCCCAGTTTTAACCTCAGATCACTGCCGAGGTGCCCTTGAGCAAGGCACCTACCTCGCCATCAGACTTGGCAACATGTTGTAAGCTGGTAATTATCTCCCTTTCAGCTTGCATTAGAGTATGGAATCAAGTTCATGGAAACAAGTGCAAAGGCCAACATCAATGTGGAAAAGGTATGTCGCTATCTTGTCTTGTTAATGTATCGACGGGCCGACTGCTATCAATGTGACGGATATTTGGTATTTGTTCTGGTTCACAGGCCTTTTTGACTCTGGCCAGAGACATCAAAACAAAAATGGACACAAAATTGGTATGAAGATCTTTTTTACAATACAGTAATGCGTATTTTAAAAGTTCTCACGAGTAGCATTGTGCATGAGCACGTTAAGCTTTCTGGGGATGCTGAGCCAAAAGCTCTGAGCAGCCGAGAATGACCTGCTTTTGTGTCACTTTTGCAGGAGGGAAACGCACCGCAGGGGAGCAGTCAAGGAGTCAAGATCGCAGAGCCTCAGAAAAAGAGCAGCTTCTTTCGCTGCAGCCTACTCTGAGGACCGATGCTTCGGATGTTGGCTGCTGGACATTAACAGACTGTGCTCACCCTTAGTACTTCCTTCCCCTTCCACAGGAAAAGACATCACATTCCCAATAGAGGTCTTCCTTTTGTCTCATCCTCTCCAAAAAGCTTCCAACAAACAGTACATCTTTCCTTTATTTTTCCTTATGGAGCTCTGATTTCATGAGTCAGACGACTCGATCGATCAAGGATATAAACAGGAGCCTTGTCCAGGTTCTTCTCCCACAAAGACGGGCTCCGACTTCCAATGTTAGTCTCTCTTTATACTACTCACTTACATTTATCGCAACTGGCAGCAAAACCGTTGATGAGAATCATTTTAATATGCGTCATGGTTTTGGGTCTGTAAATACACTTTCATAGATATTTAGACCTAATTATTATTTTCGCTTTTTCCCATTTGATTTCTAAATGACGGCCTGAGACTGAGCGGTTTGAACTGCGGAGCAGAGTTGCTTTCATTCTCCCAGCAGCTCCTTAACAGAATCGGAATTGCATAATACATTTAGACAGTCAAGAAGGCACGTTTGAAATAAGTTTTCGAATTATGTTCTGCACTTGTTTGCCCGTGGACCAGGACAGCCATTTGTTTTGGCCATGAATTAGCTCATTGCACACTGCCTTATCTTTTTCCTTCTCTGCGTTAGATTTCAGGTGCTGGGAGGCAGGTTGGCCACACAAAGGAAAAGTAGAATTTATATTTCTGCCTCTACGGATGATCTGCTTCATATTTATTTGCAGAACATTGCTAGGCTGACCTGCACCTATTATGTAGTGACCTACAGCAAAATGTGTGCATTGAGGGGCGTGGAAAGTTTGCCTTTTGTCCTTGAAAATTGACTAATTGATTAGCTGATATTAGAATCTAAATTTTCTCTGTTGCAGCTCTGAATAAGATGACTTTAAAGTATTTCCTTCCATTTTTACTTGAAGGTTTTTCCACTGCTCTGATTCACAGTTAAGCTAAATGAAAGTTAGCTCAACAACATTTAAACTTACTCTTAAAGTTTGGCACTGTTAGAACCTTCCGCTATCCAAGGAGTTCCCTTTGCATTTTAACAGTGAATAATGTTTTGTGTGTAGTTCTGTGCCAAAGTGATAGTTTTGCAATGCAATTAATTAGTTGCAAAGGTTTTTGAATCTTGATGGAATAAGGACCATACTTCCCAGATTTTACCAGACATAGTTATTGTAAAATACTTGGCTGTTTGGAATGCACTGATCCATTGTACTATCAATTAATGGAAAAAATAAATAAATAAGACTCAACATAATTCACCAGCTCTCAAATTCTAGGAGAGATATTTTCTTGTCGCATAAGAGCTGACCACAAGGTGGCACCACGTACAGTATGCATTAAAATCAACCAATATTTAAGAGGAATTGGAGATACAAATGTTTACTGTTCTAATTTAATTGTTGATGTTTTCTTTATATGTTTGTTACTCGTCTGAAAATGAAACTCCTCTATGCACAATATCAAGGGAGGATCTTCTCTTGCTTGCCTGCACTTTTTATTTTATTTTTCTGTGTCACATAACTTGGGTCCTCATGACTACTGTCGCCATTTGTCTTAACCACTAATACTCCGTTCAGTCTTGGGCAAGCCATGCATTGTGAATCTTGGACCTGTGCATATGTGGGCAGTGTATTTTTTAGTCATGCTTATTGACAGTTCAATGTATGAGCTTTCTGTTATTTTTATTTTGTGTCGTTCACTGAGCCAACAAGTGGATAGGATCATTTTTGCAGAACTTAATGTGAGATTAAGTAAGACGTTGTGTGGATGGTGAAATGTGAAGGTCGTACTTTTGTCTCTGTTTAGTGATGCTGTGTCTTTAAGTCTGAAACAAAAGAGGAAGCGACAGTTTCTGCTGTAACATTTTCAGCTGAAATTATACTTATTTTTTATTTCATATCCTTTTCTTAGGATTCCCATCACATGTTACAATATACATTACAGCCATGTTTGTATCCATCCATTGTGAAGTACACGGGGAGAATCATACATTTTCAAATAAATTGTAAATATCATGTTGACAAGAGATGTATTTAAGTTGTACTTTACTTTCTCAACCCATGTGGAAATGTATCTACAATTTGTAGGTATCTACTTATCATTTATTAAAAATACGTTTATGAAACTGCACAATTACCATCTTCATTGGTGGCCTGCAGATGAAACTGCAGTCGGCCCTGTGCTCTGACAGTAGAGCTGGTCTGCCTGCATGGCAAATGAACATTCTGTGACTCACTGGAATATTCTGGCATGAGTTTCTCCCACAGTTTGGTGTAACTGAGCCCCTTTGAACAAAACAAATCTACTGCTGATGAGCCTTGCCGTGATGGACGGTCGATGCCTCATAATGATCGATTGGCAGAATACACTATGGTGTCACTTCTGCATGCGCAGTAGCAAAAGAAAAATCACATTTGACCTCAGCATGTCAAAACACATCCAACCTGTTATGGGTTGTCTTGCATCCTTCATGGGAACATAAGTCAACATAATATTTAGTCTGGATGCTGAATGTCAAAGATTGATTACGTTTGATGAAGATAACAGTGGTTTGGATTATATCTGTTTCTACAAAATAAATCACAACGCCAAAGAACTCCCACTATTATTTGCTTTTTTTAGTTGAGATGTCAGGATTACGCCACTTTCCAGATGTCCTGCTGTGTTAAGTCCATCCTTATGTGATACTCTGGTTCAGAAAAGCATGAATGCTTCAGTTCTTCAGTTCCCTATATCCTTATGTGGAAGGTGCTGTGGACAAACATTTACAGTTTGGTTTGATTTCCTTGTTATAAATCAAATAAAAACAAATATAAGGCTGGGAAATGGAAGGACACAGACTTTAGATCACTATTATTGGTACAAAACAAAAATAATGTGCCTTAATATATTGTTGATGTGTGTATTTACCCTTCATTATATATTAAAGTAAATGGCTACCATGAGCCCACCTGAGGAATTCTGGAGCTCGAACAATCATGTGCTGGAAGTCTTCAAGCGACAGACGCCCGTCGTTGTCCAGGTCAGCCTCGTCCACCACCTTCTCACACACCATCCTCACCTCGTCCTGCGTCAGTTCGTTACGGGTCAGTTTGTTCAGGGTCTTCTCCAGGTCTGACTTGCAAATGAAGTCATCATTGTTGAAATCTTGCATAAAAGGTTAGAAACGAAGAAATCTAAAGGTAATTCATGTGGTAGAACTACTGATGGTTTGGACATGTCCAGAGGAGAGACAGGGACTGTATCGGTAGAAGGATGCTGAGAATAGAGCTGCCAGAGAAAAGGGCTAGAGGTCAACCCAGGAGAAGATACATGGACGTAGAGAGGGAGGACATGAGAGTGGCTGGTGTTGGGGAGGACGATGCAAAGGACAGGGTGAAGCGGAGAACATTGATTTGCTGGGGCGACCCCTGGCGGGACAAGCCGAAAGTACAGTAGTAGTTCTACTTTTTTGAGTATTTTACCATAAATTTTGAAAGCATAGTAGGCCTTCAGATCACGAGGTGCCGTCTCACTCAGGACAGAAAACATGTCCAAGAAGTCATCCAGTGTCATGTTCCCCTCTCCATCCTCGGAGAAAACCTCGGCAATCCTCTGGCGGAATGGGTTATCCTGGACAGGTGAGAGACATGGGTCTTTAGTGCCGCCTGGTAGAATATTTTGGAAGCTATTCATTGCGCTGACTGTAAAGTGTTTGTTGGATTAGAGGGCGGCCCTGTCCTTTATGATTGTCTCCATGGTCACAGACAGAGTTTTAGAAATATTGGGGTCCCAAAACGGAGCCTGTGAAAGGGGTTCAGTGACATCATAAAATATTAGTCAACTCTCTGGCTGTGTCTACAAACTTATCTTTTACCATCTATTTGTCCTTACTCATTTTAACAGTCGGAAACCTGTTTGGTTTGTTGACAGAGAACCACGTGCGTTTGAGGAAAGGATCTTCTCACCTGCATCATAGGTTGGTGTTAATCGTAAGATAATCCCTGTTTTTAACACAATACTAGTGCTAATTTAAGGAAAATGTTTTCTGACTTTTATTATTTAATCATCTACAGAGGATTGAATCTTGCTAACTTCAAAGGTCTCTGTATATTTCTGATGTCCTGGACAGACTTCACAGCATTACTCTGCCTTCCTTAGAATGTCAGTGTCCGTTCCCCTGGGTTGGATGGTGGCACGGGTTCGGAGGTGGTGGGTGGCCTGCTGTGCCCCATGCCTCTGTACTGGCCTTAGTTCGTCGGCTGTGTCCGTGGTTGTTTCTGCGGGTGGCCCCCGTGGGGGCCCAGGGGGTCGTTCTCTGGGTGTTGTTGCAGCTTGGGGAGTTCTGGGGGGGCCGTGCTGCCCTAGCTCCTTCCTTTGGTGGAGGTTTCATGCATGCCAGGTGTAGCAAACCAGCACCTATCGAAACGCAATAGTCCCCCCCCCCCGGACTCGGAGTCAGTGGAGGTTGCTTGGTTAGTATCTGTGGCTCCCTCTTCTTCCTCAGATCTCCTGAAACCTAGTTTAGACTTTCCTCTCGAGACCTTTGCACAGGTGTTTAAGGATAACGCTTTGAATTATGGTTGGATGAAAGGGGCAGAAACAAGGAGCACAAATAAATCCACTGCATTTTCTCTTCAGAACACTGCCTATGCCTCACTTTTTCTCTGTCCGTCTTGTTGGTTCCATGTTTCACCGAGGGATGGCACGGCCCTCAATGGCGCAAAATAGGAAATGGAACGTAATAAAACATATTAGGCTAGTCTGCCAAGAGGGCAGGTGACGGTCAAGATTACATGAAAAATAAATGATTGACACCATGTATGTTGTCATTTTTGAGCACAAATACAGACAAGTAAAAAGAAAGAAAAAGCATGTGTCAGTGTCGAGCTTATTTGTGGATGTTTGTTTTTTGCTGTCAGTGTGTTCACAATCATATTGATCATGCAAGTGTCCCCTAAGGGGCTCATTAGCATTCTTCACGTTTAAAAGAGTCAGGTAACAATATAATCTTCCAAAGAATTCTGTCGATTAGTTGGCTATTAATTATGGATTGGAAACACAGGGAGCGAACAGGTCGACAGGATGTGTGTGGATCAGTCAGCCTACCTTCAGCTCCGGCATGCTTCCAATGAGCTCATATGGTAACTTCACATCTGGCTGGTTGGTGTAGTCAAGGGGAACGAGCTGTGGTGCCAAATCCCGATACCGGTTAAAGAGCCTGGAGGCGGTTTGAGAAAATTACTGTCCATATTAAAGTTTCTCGTACCGCTATTATATCAACAGTTATTATTTCAACAGTCCACAAGAAAGTATTGGAAAATGAACTCCATTACAGCGAAACAAGTGAAAGCTGTATTTTAAATACCATGTGATCGCCATGGTAGCCTGCCCCACAGTAGGACAGGTCTCCTGATGCTGTGGTTTAATATTACAGTGTGGTATTGTGCAGAAGAGTACAAATATTTGTACAGTGTTACACCAGCAATGACTCATAACAAAAAGCATTATCTTCTTCAAATTTGCTCACCTGAGAATTTCTTTCCTTGTAAAATATGTGCAGTCCTGTAAATACATTCACACCATGGCAAAGAAAGTGAAGCCATTGCAAAGAACATCAAGATGCAGCTGTTGTTATATATCATTTAATTTGTTGTTATTGTATACGGTGTACCACACTAGGAAAATACAGACTTGTGAATTTATTATGCAGAATGTCTTTTTAGAGCAGCCATATCTAAAGTATTACAGTGATTCATGTCAGGATAATCACACATTTGTCTAAATATAAGAAGCAAATGAAACATTCAGTTTATTTATTATAGTCAATATCTTCATCTTCATCTCAACTAGGGATTCTGGTGGCTTATTGATAACCGACTGATAAATGACCATTAGAGTGAGTCTCAACCAGAAACAAGCCGGACTGACACCAACCTGATAAGCATCCAGCTGCTGTGTGGTAAAGATGGTCTGTTTATTCCCCATGTCTGAGTGCACAAACTGCAAGCTCCCAATCCATTGCTGCTCCAACATGAAGTCCCTTTTTAATGGTGTATGGATATGCCAGGTATGAAAAACTGGGACAAAAGCAAGCCAGAGCCAAAGAGTAGATCAGGTGTCGGGCTGCCGCAGGTCCTTTGGTTCCCATTATAATGGCAGCATTTCATCGTTTTCTCCATTGTGAATAGCAGCCCCTTTGACAATGAATAAGGGCTGCCATCCAGCATCATGCCAAGTGGTATCAACCCCCTTTAGTGCCACTCTATGGCCAACGCCTCAGGCACTGCTCAGGTTACACTCTGTAGAGACAGGCTTTTATGGTGCATAAATAATCCTTTTGATGCAAGACAGGTTTTGTTCTGCCGAGACCTCGATGGAATATTTCCACATAGATCAGGTATGTTGTCGCTGAACTCTAACTAATCTTTAAAAATAACACCATTATTTTCAAGACTAATCTATTTTAATGTCACCTTATTTTACTTGAGCAAGCAACCAAACTTCACGTGGTGTGTCCCTGAGTAAAGGGGCAAAGTTTAGAGATGTTCCTCTTCCACAAAATAATGTTGAAATTCAACCTTGTTCCATTTGAAATATTCAGCGCAGCACAGCAGACTTCCATCTGAACAGTTTTAATTCTAACTATTTAACCAATTCAGGAAAGAATCCACAGTCTGAAGGAATTTCAGTCAATGATTATGTTGTAAGTTCAAATCTCGTGTGTTTAACGATTTGCAATTTACCTTTTTAATAACAATAAAATCCTAACCTTTAGCATTTTTCTGGTTTAACATTGGTCATTGGGCTCTAATGTGCGATAAGGGGACATGCAGGTTTGGATCTACCGCTCCATGTCATACTCACCCATGCGGCCTAGAACTACCAAAGCAATCATTTTGACTGCTTTCAAAATTTGCAACGTCATAACTTGGTTTAAAAAAAAAAACCTATGTAACAATGGGATACTGACTTTCCCTAAATGTGTGTATATATTATTCTAACATTGTTTTATGACTACCGGTACCTCGAATGAGCAGTGAAATTGACTGCATGCGTTTTACAGGACGTCATGTGTCACTCTTTGCTACATTGTCCTGCTCTTTCTCCTTCTTTATTGTCTATTTGTTTTTGAGGCTCTGTGAAGCTAAAACGTTATAGCTTCACTCTAAACCCAAGACAGACGAAAATGACAAGTAGAAATAAAACGAAAGTTATGGAGGCTTTAGCCTTGCTTCTGAGACTTGGTGAGGAAGACTCTGATGGAGGGTGACCAGTCGTCCCGCATCGTGCCGGATTGCACAGCATTTTTATCTCAAATCGCAAATAAGCAAACCAAATTGGCATCGCAACAGCAGAGTGTCTTCAGTTGGCTGGCCGCCCCCTCACAGCATTTTGGAATGTTCATAATGGTTAATAATTATCATTGTAATTATTGTAATAAGGTCTAATGATGACACCAACCTGTTTTGAAAGCAGGATACATTGTAAGAAAAAAGGACACTTGTGCGTGGGAGCTGCACAGGCGGGGGGGGGGGGGGGGGGGGGGGCAGGTTACCTGAGTTCACTGTGAGTGATTGTGAGCCATAAGCAAAGCAAATTGTCATCGCAACAGCAGAATGTCTTCAGTTGGCTGGCCGCCCCCTCACAGCATTTTGGAATGTTCATCATGGTTAATAATTATCATTGTAATTATTGTAATAAGGTCTAATGATGGCACAAACCTGTTTTGAAAGCAGGATACATTTGTTTTGTCTTTCACAGAGATCATTGTTGCAGTTCGAGTCGGCGTGCGTCATTTCAGAGACGTTATGTTGTGTCAATGAAATAAATGAAACACTCAATCATTATAGTTTTCATTTAGTGGCCTGATGTTTTTTTTACCTATTCCACCTATTTTTTCTTAGATCATTATAACAATAATCCAAATTATAATGTCCAAGCAGTCAAAATGACTGCTATGGCCATTCTAGTAGTTGCAGAATTCTAGTGTGTTAAAGATGGAGCGCAAACAGAAGAAGAAACGGTGAGACTGGGGCAGATATTTTCTTTTTCGAGCGACGCACGTTTTCCAGAGGATGAAGGAGGAGTTGTTTGTTTTTGACGTCGAGGCACTGAGCTCAGACGTCACTTTTGAGTATATGGAGCAGCAGACATTGCTGCACTGGGAGAGAAGTGTGAAAGAGAACTTAGTTTAATGAACCGTATTAAAATAGCATCCAGAAATGGTCTTGAAGTGTTTGGGTCAGCCGATGCGCATAGAGTCACAGATGCAGGCAGGGGAGGACGTCAACCGCCTTCCGTACCAAAACGGCCTTAAAAATGCACCTTTCTGAGGGGCAGAAACGGAGATAGTCATCACAACTCTCTCCTGATCACCCCCCCCCCCCCCTTTTTTTTTGTCCACCTACATTATACATAGTATGTGTATTTTTAATTTATTGTTTGTTTTACATCTGTGGTGTAATTTATTTTTATTTTATTGTTATTTTGCATCAATTGAGTAATTTAATATTAGTTTTATTTGTATTGTTAAATGTTGATGATTTATGTACGAAGGACTTTCAACGGAAACAAGACTGCAAGGGCTTTATTGAAATGCTGTATTTGTACTGTAATACATGCTACTGTTTGACTGTACTTGTACTCTAACATTCTATCTAATAAATATATTCATCATCATCAACACCTATTCCACCTATTCCAATTTTTCTTAGATCGTGATAACAATAATCCAAATGATATACAAATAATGACCATAGCAGTCAAAATGACTGCTATGGTCATTCTAGTAGTTGCAGAATTCTGGTCAACCGAGTGTTAAACACGTTTGTAAAAAGTTATGATACACCTTTTTGCAGGTTTTATGCTTTGCTATGTTTTTTGAAACGTTTCATTCTCACAGGCTCCACCTTCTCTAAAGCAGCTCTGCTGGGTTTTTCCTCGCCAGGAGCGATAATAGTCATCAGTTTGTTTGTGACCATGACTTGCTCATCAAGTTGCTGTGAAACGAGGCACGTCTTATTCCAAAGCTTCTTTGCTCCTTGCTGACAATATTCTGTGTTATTTTTTGGTTTAATTTTGTTTAAAAGAAAAGGCCTGGATAAAAGAAGGATATTAACTTTGAACTGAGAGAAAAGTAACAAGACAGAAATACCTGGAATTTTACAGTCTTTAATGGTTTGAATTATTTCTTCAATGCTGTTGTTTTCTTGGTAAAACTGGTTCCATGAGACGGTGCTATGTCAACAACTTATCATTATCGGCATGGTGGCATATTGGGTATCTTGATATTGAATGCTTATTTATCTTCCCTATTGTAGGGAGACAATTTCTTTTTTTTTTTCTGTACAGCAGTATGAAAGAGGCGATACTGAACTCTGACCTGAACACAGTGGACAGCACTGATGTCCAGGAAACCCATGCAACCCTGAAGATGTTTAAGCGTTTGAGTTTGGATTCTCCACCAAAGAGCAAATTTAGTAATATTAAAGGTTTACTCAAGAGAAATGCGTTTGTCCTTCTCACTATAACAACTATCATCATAGGTAAGTCTCTACACAATTTTGATAACTTGAACTTTTTCCTCACCTTATTTGTAGTATTGATAAATTACTCTGACAGTATTAATAATCTGTATGACAATAATAATAATTGTAAAACTAGAACCGCACTCATCCAGATGGTGATCTGGATGATCACCAAAAGGTTATAAATTGTTCTTGTGAATTTTTAACTGATTTTTGAATCAGTAAATGGGGGATTTTAATGTTAAAATGTAACGTCATTCTAGTTCGGGGTCATATGAAATTCGGTGGTTAGATAGAGATCCCCACCCTACATGACTGTGTCAAATTGCATAAATAATATTCAACCGAGATATTGAGTAAAGAATTTTGAAGTTCCATTAACTGCAATGTTACCAAAAATCTCAAACTGTTCCATAATCCCGGATCTCTTGTGGATCGTCACCAAAATGTAATCATCTGTTCCTGGTAACATTCTCAACATTTGAACATAACACCATTTTTTGTTCTCGTTCTTGCCTTGCATGCTGTAGATTATGGGGTTGGGGTTTTTTTTCATGGAGGCTATCTACCATGATTGAGATGCTTCTATTTTAAAGTTGTTCCTAGAGTGCCTGCAGCACTTTTGACAAGATAATCGATTTGGGAGGGACTAAACTCAGTGTAGGAATCAATGACCAAATATTGTAAATAATGTATCATATTTTATGTATACACAAATATTCAAATGACTCACATTAATTGCTTTATCTGAATCTGTCAAATTATCTTGTCAATTGCAATTAATTCATTACATTCATATTTATGTTTTTCTCATTAATTTAATTTTTAATCTGTAAGTTTACTGCTTCTGTATGGCCTTTAAATAAATCAGTTTTTATCCGTTGGGCTTTTTGTGCTTGAGTTTTGGGGAGTGTAATAGTCAGTCATTGTGTTTGGGCTTTTTTTTTTTTTTTTTTTAGCACAAATTGATAGGTTCCAATTGTAGGTGGGAGGGACAAGGTGAGGAGCGGTTTTATGGCTAATGTTGTATTGCTTAACTTAATGTTGTAGCGCTTATACCTTAATGTTGTTTATTGCTTACCTTAATGTTGTTGTCTTTTTTAATTTGTTGCAGTGCTTCTATTTGTCGTAGTTGTTTGTACTTCAGAGCCACTGTAATATTCCCAATCCCCCTGGTGGTGGAAACTAAATGTCGCAGGCAGCATTTAGGCAGAAAATGCAGCAGAATGTAAATGGCTAGAACTGTATCTGTTCAAGTGTTAAAAACAATAAATTACTTTATAAAGCTACTTTTTGTTATATATCAAGCTTTTAATCTGCCACAATAATGTAATGAATTTAAATGAAAATACCTCAAATTGAGAGCTTTTCTCAGCAATTTTTCAGTGAGATTAAAAAAGAGATTAATTAGAGATCATAATTAATCTCTTGACAGCAATAATTAAAATGAACTCTGCGGATTCTGCTAAGAAGTCTGTGTATGGACCCGGAGCATGGTACACTAACAAACAGAATTTGTCTTTTTGACAGGCATTGGATTGGGAATTTCTCTTCGATCCATTAACATGACAGCCAGACAAATAAAATACTTCATGTTTCCTGGAGAGATATTGATGAATATGTTACAGTTGCTGGTGATTCCTCTCATTACATCCAGCTTGATTACAGGTTAGGTCTAATATATTACATTTCCTCTGCACACATACTGTACCTTCTAGACAATGAACATTTTTATCCAAATGTATTTTGGCAAGACAATGTTTGATCCATGATTTAACAGCTTAATCTTTTTCCACTACATTTTCCAAGGGAGAAAATTATATTACAAATAGTAAAATCACCATTTACCGCCTTCCAAAGTTGATTGATTCTGCATAAAGTAGCATTCATATGCTGCAATGTTTCAGGTATGTCATCGATGGACATGAAGGCTTGTGGGAAAATCGGGGTCCGAGCTTTCTGCTATTACGGAGTGACTTCCTTCATGTCAGTGTTCACTGGCATTATTCTAGTTGTCCTTATCAAGCCAGGGAACGGACCAACCAATACCACAGCAATCTCTGGAGGCCAAGTCCAGCCTGTGCAGCCTGAAGACGCTTTCCTGGATTTGATCAGGTGGTCATCAAGAAGTACCAGTCGGCTCCGTCAGGTGACGCCATTCAGTCTTAAGTAATAATAAAATGCTCTTTTGACTTGCAGAAACATGTTTCCTGAAAATATAGTGACCACGTTTTTTCAACAGGTAAGATCTGTAGGAGTTTTTTTTTCTTTTTTCCTTATGATACTTGTCAACAATTGTGATTTTTGTCTTTTTCTTTTATTCAGTATAAAACTGTTTACTTGGAAAACAAAAGTCTTGATGCCATCAATCTGACCCAAACAGGTGAAATCAGTGAAATAGAAAATTGTGACTTTAATGAAGTTGTTTAATATTTATTATTGTTGTTGTTTGTTATGCTGCTGTCTAATGGTATTACTGGGGGCCCCATAGATGACAAAATGCCAGTTGGTAGCACCATAGTAACTCCCAATATTTTGGGATTACTAGTCATCTGTGTCGCCCTTGGCCTCATCCTGAGAAATATGGAGAATGAGGGAAAACCTCTGAGGGATGTTTTTGACTGCCTGAATAAAGCCAGCATGCGTCTGATCAGCATAGTCATCTGGTAAGAACAAGAAGCTGTAAATATGTAAAAAATATATAACATGATTGACAATATTGGATATCAATAAATCACAGAAACTCTGGAAATGTTACAGTCTCTGAAATAAATGCCAGCTTTTACTCCCTGCAATGAAAATGTTTACTCCATCTTACTTTCATCCCACAGGTATTCTCCATTAGGAATACTCTTCTTGGTTGGAGGACAGATTTTGAAGCTGAAAGATGTTGGACTTATAGGTCGCCAACTTGGTTTATATTGTGCAACTGTTGTTACTGGCCTGTTAATCCACAGCTTTCTCACCCTGCCTCTCATCTATGTCCTCACCACACGTAAGAATCCCTTTAAGTTTATGGCTGGCATTCTCGAGCCTCTCGCTACTGCCTTTGGGACTTCATCCAGGTGAGTTTGACCTCTAGCTTACAGACTACTGCTCGTACATTAAAAAAAAAACCTTTTGGACCTATGGGAGAACCGGTCCTCTTAAATACAATGTTGCCTTCAGAGAAAGTTGCTTTTTTCCTTATAAACTCCTTTATACTTCAATGAGCCTTTGTTGCATGTTATGGTTCATGAATCAGGAATCGATAAATATGATGTAAAATATCTGTGGAGATTAGATCTCTATGTTGAAAAGGTCAGCAGTAGGAAAAGCATAAAGACTTTTGGCCTATTAAACTAAAAATCCCTCTCGGACGAGAAACATCTACAAGCTTTTCCTACGAGACCTTTTGATTTCATTCAACACAGAGATGATGTGAAACCTTCTGCTTTGCATATCATCAACTAAAACTCTAAACACTGTATATCCATCAGTTTTTATGTATCCCCTCCCCCCGCAGTGCTGTCACCCTTCCTATCAGCATGAGGTGTCTGGAGAACAATCTCCACATGGATAAGCGGGTGACACGTTTCATGTTGCCTATAGCGTCTGTATTGACCTTGGACGGCACGGCACTTTATGAGGCAGTGGCTGCCATATTCATTGCCCAAGTTCATCATATGGATCTTCAAGTGGCTCAAATCATCATCATCAGGTACAGTTAAATGCACGTTATAAATATCACTTCAATCTCATGAATCTCATTGTACCGTTTGAAAACAATTTCTTTCATACATTTGTTGTTTCAGAGTTTCAGAGTTTTCTAAGAATTGAGTCGTTTCCTTTTAATTAAATGAATTAACAGTTGTTCATCATTTTATTTGAACAGCATCACTGCCACAGTTGCAGCAATTGGGGCCACGGGTATCCCCCAAGGTGGGGTGGTTTCTATGGCAGTTGTGCTGTCATCTGTAGGACTACCCCTTGATGGCATTGCATTCATTATCGCAGTTGACTGGATGCTGTAAGTGTCTATTTATGTATTGCCAGAATTTGAGCAGCAGCCAGTCTTGTTTATGGAACTGCAACAAAGTAATATAAAACAATAGTTTGAAAATGTACTGTCAAGTTCGTGCTTCTACAACTTACACAGGAAGTTTCTAACCTCAGAGCTTCTTTGTTGATAGAGATCGTTTGAGGACAACCACCAACGTGCTGGCTGACTGTGTCGGTGTGGGTGTCGTGCAGCACTTCTCTGAAAATGAGCTCCAGATCTCCTTTTCTGATGAAGAACACTTCGTGGAACATGATAGCATGGCAACATGTAATGGACAGGGAACACCACAGTGCTCTGCACTTGATAATTTTGACAAGTGAAGTTTTTGTTTTACAAGCAGATTTGTGTTTCGTTAAAAGTGAGGATGTTCTAGACTAGTCCATCCATCCATTTTCTACCTCTTATCTGGGTCAGGTTGAGACGGAAGCAACAGGGTAAGCATGATAATCCAGACATCCCTCTTCTAAGAAAAACCTCCAGTTCATCTGCAGATGTGATTCTTCATTTGTTTTAATTGTTCGTCATATATAAAACTGTAATGTTTATAGACTAGGTATGTTATGTGGCGAAGAATTATGACAGATTGATGATTCCTGGCAATACAATAAAAACAAACACAAAAAATATTCAAGATTAAAAATGACACTTGGATAAACTAGCCAGCTCTCAATGTTGGTTGTCAGATGCTATATTTTTAATTTAGAACATGTATTTTTTTTTCCTTCGGTTAAACATCTCGCAAATAAACTCAAGCAACAGTCTATTGTTTAAACAATTTATTCTGTCTAATAAATCGCAAGAGAAAACTAAAATATTTGCACAACACATTTACATCTTTCACAGGATATCGCTTCTATCACTGCCATATATTATCATTTGAATATTTATATTTACATATATTACAGTGCCATATTTAGCACTCTCACATCAATCGTTAGCTGCAATTGAGATTTAAAGAGCATCTGAACCGAATGTATTTTTCCTTTTGTAAAGCCCGACAGCAGTGGCGAGCTGCTGTCAGTGGCAGCCACAGCTTCCTGCCACCATGTCGTTGTACTGTTTCAGCACCACATTCTCCTCATCATCGAAGAACAGCAAGTTGATAGAGAAGAGCTTTTCAGGCACGCAGCATGGCGTCTCAATGCCTTTGATCAGCTTCAAAGCGTTGATGATGGACTGGACCGTGGCGTGGTTGGTGGGCTTCATGTTCTGACCCAAAGGGAAGGGGCAGGAGCCTTTGCAGTGGTACGCGTTGTAGCCCCGAGGAGACACAATCCAGCCCGACCAGCCAATCTCCTCAAAGTCAACATAAAGTGGCAGCCGCTGACATGGCAAGGACACACCTTCCTCCTCGCTGTAGTCCACAGAGCGGGCACTGCGAGAGGGCGAACCTGCCAGTGGGGCGTGGGGTAAGCCGGAAGTGGCTGCTTCATCTAATAAAAGAAAACGGGGGAATTTTGTTAGAAGAGTTGAGTAAGTTGAGCTATGTCACAGGTGAAGACAAGGATAAAGAGGTTGCTTGAGTGAATTAAGATAATTCAATGTTGAGCTTATTCTGAAAATGTTTCTAAATAAAATCAGATGAGATGAGAGATGTTAAAGACACTTGGGATTAAATGTCTGAAGATACTCAGTTGTCGAAGTCGTGGTCGATCTCTGTGTTGAAAGAGGTCACTTTCATTGAACTAAATTCAACAGAAAACGCCTAAATAAATAAAAGGCCAATCATGTTTTACATTTTCCCCACAAGTCCAGTTGAATTTATTCAACACAGATCTATTCGGGATAACAATAAGGCTAGATCACGAAGCCAGACATCTATAACATATAAATAATACAAGAATTGTGTTCAAAGCAAATTCCCAAAATCTGATTTTACATTTAGAAATCAGATTTTTTTAAACGGTATAAGAGAATAAAAGTGATGAGGGGAGAATGGGAAATTGGGGGACCCCCCCGGGATCCTATAATGCTTAGATGCACCCCTGCTAAGCAGAGCACAATCTCTGAAAGTTGAACTGTAAATTGTCACCTTCACGCTGAGCACAAATCATACCCGTGTTTTCCAGAGTGGTGGAGCGACGGCCGTCGTCGGTGAACACCACCAGCATGGGCTGTTTGCTCTGGTGGTGGCTGCGTCCAGAAGCAAAGCGGATCGCTTTCATGTCCATCTGGCTTCCTCCCAGCGTCCGGACCGTCACACGGAGGCCCAGATTGCTGCCGTCATCTGACATCCAGGAGCGGACCTTGATGAAAGAATTCACGTGAACCGCTTTAAATAAAACACAGAATTGAGGCAGCTGTATATATATACGTCGGGGGGGGGGAATTCCCCACAGACATCAATCAGCACTAAGCTTCAAAAAGAAGTGGATACTTACTGCGTGTGTAATCGTGAACACTTCCCAGCCAGTAGTGTGGACTGGAACCAGGCGAGACGACAGCAGTTTCTTTTCTTGTGTGTTATTGCTTCTGCTGGTGTCAAACAGCTGATACACACTAACCTGAGTGGAACAGAAGAAATGACTGTAATCTCTCTCTCTCTGTGTGTGTGTGTGTGTGTGTGAGAGACGCATTTGGGTAGATTTGCTGCTTCTCATCCCGCTCCTACCTGGCAGAAATGATGCTGCTTGAGCTTCGCTTGAGGCCGCAGCTTGAAAAGATGCAGCTCTGCAGTGAGAACCTTCTCAGTTCTGGCCACCGTGGACAAGTTGAACCTGTACTCCACCTGCTCGCTGTGAACTGCAACGCAAAGAATGGCGTTAGAACCAACGAGACAGCTTCCTTCGCGTGCGTGAGCGACACGCAAACCCGCAACGGTCTTGCCTGTCCCATCCGCACTTACGTTTGTCAAAGAAGCTGCGCACGGTGTTCCCCTCCAGGAGGTTCGGGACTTTGGTCACGCCGTTCGCGTCGGCGACAGTGTTGTACAGGTCCAGCATGTACTGCGGCGGCTGCTGCTTGTGCGCGTGCGCAGCTGGGGGGTCATCCATCCCGAACACCTCCAGGAGTCTCTTGATAGCAGCCGAGCGGACTTGCTCCGGGTCGTTGACGGCGGAGAAGTGATCCTCCGGCTCGTGGACCGGAGGGCGCGCAGCGGCGGCGCACACGAACGCGGCAAAGCTGAGCAGCATCAACATCTCTGGAATGAGGGCTCGATTCCCGGCGCATCGACCTTGGGCCCCGCAAGCGACCGACAAATTGGAGCTGGAGTGACTGCAGGGTCCTGAGAGGCTCGACTTTTTATATAATGCTCCCTTTTCTCTTGCTCGGTGCCTTTCAAAGCCTTGGCAAACAGCAGTAAAGATGCTATTTGGTCGCAAATGTAAATCACCAATCAGCAAATGTAAAGGGAGACTAATGGCGGTGCGAACAAGGTGTGAATCCGATTGGAGATTTTATTCAAGCCCTTTGTCTGGCTCGTCTGCGACCAGATTGTCAAATAAACTTTTATCCAGCCGCCGTAAACGCGTTTCGGCGCATCGAGGAGCGAATGCGTTATTGTGGAATGTATTTTTGGATCTGATTTAAGTCGCGTTATATAGGTGAATTACAAACCGCAGAAAGTCGGGAGAATGTTTTTTTCCAGTGAGGTCTTTCACCGTGGGAGGTTAACTGCGCCTAAATGAAACCATTAATCAAGAATAATGGGAAGTGTTATGGGTGGAAACCAATTACTTCGATAAAGAAGAAGGTGTCGATCGCTACACATGCTGATCCAGTGCCAGCGGTGTCAGTTTTACATTTAGGAGAACTGCAACCAATAAGTTGATGCCATTTAGATTTTTAGTTTTGTTTGGTTTTACATGTAGAAATATATATAAATTAGATAAATATATTTGTTATTAACCCTGAATTTAAACCCAATCGAGAAGCTTTTCTTGAAAGTTCTTTATTTTTTGTCAAACTCTAGATTCTTTGCCAGGAAATACTATGCGGAGGTGCATGTGCCATTTGGTTACTTTGATCTTTACGCGCAGTTACGTGCGAGCGAAAGAGTGACTACAATGTTTTTTTAAAAGGTCTTGTGCGCCCCCCGTCCCCCAATAAACATTTAAGAGATCAACGTTTGCTTTCTGTGACTCTTTGAAAGTATGCCATAAAACATCTGAGAATGATGAAAAACGCACACCGTGTTGTTTCACACGTTCATATCGAACCAAGGAACAATTAACCGCACGTGTGTTCTTTCAAAGGAACGTTTGCCTATTTTTGGGGGGCCTTCGTGTGATCTTGCACCGTTTAGAAGGTTTATTTTGTTTCTTCGAAACGTTCGGAGTAATTTGATTTAAAAAAAAAAACATCTTGAAACATTTCATTTTTTATTTGCAGTTTTAGAAAAATGTGGGACAATAATGACAAGTTCTCACAGATTGTTGTAATTTTCATTTATTTACAAAATCCATCTTTTTTTTTTTTTTTTTTTTTTTTTACATATGTTACATATAATACAATAATAGTTTAGGGTAGCAAAACGCTTAAACGTGTTACTGTGAATTCCATTTTTTCCAACTCCGGACAAAGGAATGGAAGTTATTATTTTCCGGTGGAGGGCGCAGTGTTTTGGCAAAGGCAGGAAGTGATGGAGAGGACTGTGCGTATCTGTCCATGCTGGTTCAGGAAGCTGTGACTCTCATAACCCCGTGGAACACAGGAGTTGGACTGTCTCTCAGTCCATAAGAGGCAGGTTTCTGCATCAGATGGGCTCCTGCAGAATGAAATTGAAAGGTATTAAAATCACTGGAATTAATTACATCAGACGAGGTCCTTTATATGTCCCTCAAAGCAATGACATATATTCTGTTCTGACCAAAAATGTTCTGATAAAAAGGTATGATGAAAGATAAATCAAATTATGAAAGAGAGCAATCAACCATCTCAAACCTAACCAAAAAAACACATTTCTACATTATTATAAGTTAATAATACAAATATTTGAATTTAATAGAATGTTTTAGATGAAAAAAACAGGAGTCAATCACACATATTTGAATATTTTATTACCTCCGCCATATAGCATTTGTCTGACTGTTACCAATATTACTCAAAAAGTTACGGACGGTTCTTGATGAAATTTTCAGAAGAATTTTCTGAATAACTTCTAAACTTGTATCAATGTGAATCCAATGCTAAAGGTTTGTTTTCATGGTTACGGAATCTTAACAATAATTAAAATACATTTTAACAATCTCAAAGTAACTGATGGGGAATTAAATGGGAGGGTGTATTGTATGCTGAGAGATTAAGCACGTGTGTGTGTGTGTGTGTATTTTTGGCTTTTTTTGTGCTGCATTTTCTTTCTTCAGCTGTAAAACTCCAGCGATTGATCAATTAGAAGTCAGCCTTAATCGCAAAATAAACCAGATGGTCTCAGGGACATTTGGTGTCAGGGTTAAAACTACAAAAGCCACCATGCTGATTGCAGAAAGTGTCAGAGATCACAGCCAATTGTTATGAGAGGGGCAGCCGAGGTGTGTGTGTGTGTGTGTGTGTGTGCGCACCAGCTATGTTCATACTTACCTGAGAAGGCAGCGGTTTCCAGCAGAGCAGCCTCCCAAACATCTGCCCACATCTATTTCCTGTGGAAAAATTAGCAACACAGTGAGACGACAATCAGGTCACAGCTGGTCACAAATATTGACCCAGTTGAGCTGCAGGCCAGCTGCGTTTTAGCATGTCAATTGCTTTGTTGCAACACCTGCAGGATCATTTGTATTTGCACTGTACTCTCACCACCACCGAGCCACCGGAAAACACAACTTAAACCTTTGCACAAACGCAACTTTTAAACTGTATTTTTGCACACATTCATGAGTGCGATGTTGAAATCGCAAATACTCATTTTGATTTTAAGGTAGAGAGGATGTAGGATTATAGCGTCATAGTAATTGCATCAAAGTGAGATTTTTGTGAATGATGTAAATGTGAGGGAGAATAATACATTTAAATCCTCATTTCCATGGCAAATATAATAATTTAAATGAATTTATAACTTTTTTAACTTGAACTTTCCAGTCTAGAGCACCAAGTATGTTGATTAAGTACTGTCCTCTACACATGTGACATGAATAAAGATACTTCATTACCGTCTAGCACCCAAAATGACCCCCCCCCCCCCCCCCCATTTCCTCTCAACTGGCTCACAAAAGAGAGTGTGAGCTCAGCAAAGCCAATGCATCTCTTCTATTGTTGAGGACACCAAGTGGAAACGAAGCATATTTTTAAAAAAACATTGTGTATGAACAATACGATATACAGTATACTCATGATGTTAGCGAGTCGTGGAGATGTCACGAGGTCACGCTATAGTTTTAAGTCTAGACTTATACCTTTAGCCTTTCCTCCTTGACTCCATCTGCATGATGGACTATTTCATAGTGATACTCCACATACGGACTCCGGTAGCAGTTTTCCTTCAGTTCGCAGGCAGCTACAGTTTGAATGATGTCAGCCTTGTTTGGGGTTTCCACCAGGGCTGATTCAAACTTGGTGGGGACACAAGAAAATCCTTCTGTAAATGACAAACAGTGCTTAAATTTGTTGATCGGTTTATTTATACACATTTAATCAACGTCTTCAAATTAAGGATTGGGGCATTCGTCTTCATTCGACGCTCATAGTGGTGCAGACTACTTTGACCCCGAGCCGTAAGCGAATAGCAGCATAGTACATTTCAATATATGCTGCTATAAAGGCCACGGGGTCAACAAATAATGCATCATTATTGTCGTGCAACCTGCAAATGTGCACACAATGCAACCTGCAAATGTGCACACAATGCAACCTGTAAATGTGCACACAATGCAACCTGTAAATGTGCACACACCGAAACAATTGTCTCCTTTTTCCAAGAGAAATGTGTTTTTTTTTTTTTAGATGCATAGTTGAAACTGTCCTAATATCATTACAAGCCAAATAATCAGATTAATCCTTTAGTTTACATAAATTAACTGACGCACGCGCGCGCGCGCACACACCTGGGGGCCCCTTTGATCGAGAGCATCCTCCCACGTCGATGACCGTCTCATACGGCGTCTCGGAGTAATACGTCTTCAGTGCTGGGACGCGGACGCACTGGATCATTGTGATCTCGCAGTGGCATTCCTCGATCATCTCCACCTCCCGGGGTCCGTCGAACAGAAGCAGCCGGTCCACGCGCATCCCGGTGGGCTCACACGCCTGGTTGGTGCCGCACGACGGCTGCTGGCTCATCGACAGCGGACTCTGCGGAGACGATGGTCTGCGCCTTCGCATCTTTAGGACGGAGAGAGACGTTGGGCCGCCATTCGCTGCTGACATGTCTGAGCATGGCTGTGCGATTTATTGCTGACTGGTGCAAATTATCGCAGATTTAAGTGTTTGACATTTGTACTTTGCGCAAAGGAATGCGCGCAAACAGTGCGCTTTCATTGCGCACTGCTTCAGCTTGTTATCCTTGATAAACTATTACGAAGTAACAGCGCCACCAGGTGGCATTGCAGGGAAACCTTGCTTACTTTTTTGCTCCTGAGAAATTCCAGCATCGAGGAATGCTGAGAGTATTCCTGCTGTCCTGCTTCTGGTCTGGATGCTCCCACGCAGTGAGACCTGCACATTCCCACATCAACACTAACAGGACTCCCAGATATGTCTGTGGCAACACAGGCAGAACATAAAGAATAAAATTTCACCCATTTGACAAATTATACTTTGAATTTGTGGAGGATTATAGACATTCACTTTATTGGCAAATTTATTTAGCATGTTCATGTGGCATAAATGTGACACTTTACCTTGTCCAATGTAGACAAAGTGGCTCTGTCTTCTGCAGCACACTCTCTGTGTGAACAGGTTTCTGTGATCTATGTGTTTGCTCAAAATCCCCGTCACTGGAAAACACAACACAACAAACATCCCGAAGTTAATGTGAAATTGTCTTTAAGGCGAAAACACTGGATATTCCAAGGTGAGCTGTTCATATACATGAGAGCGCAATATTTTTAACACTCAATGTAATATTTTCTTCTTGGTTATTAGTTATTAAATGACTCATACAGACATATTTGTATGTAGAACAAAACAAACAGTCACTGAAACACTTTATTACAGAAGAATGTCTAAAGCCTGTATCTATATTCTCATTCAGAAATAGTCTCCAAGGATTGTAATGAAAATAATATCACTATTACACACACACACACAAATAAAACAGAATCTTCTTGTATCGCTGAAGAACACATGAACCAACGTTCAATAATATGTAGAAATTATTCTGAGCAAGCGCATTTGTGTGGATGGGTGTCAGAACACTTTGTGAATAGCTGCGTCTGCACACGCCAGAGCAGCATCTGAATAGAAGACAGCAGACAGTACTTACAGGTCAAGCAGAGGGCACACAGGAGGAGAAGGAACGCTCTGGCTCTGGGTCCATCCATGGCTTCAGTGCCAATCTGCTCCTTAGCTGCCAGATCCTGAGTGTCCCTCTGATATTTATGCAGGATCAAGCCCCAAACGTGGCCTGACAAGAAGGTCTCAAAGTGGGGTGGAGAGAGAAAAAAGGTCAGGCTAATCAAATTGCCATGCTGAATGTTCTTGCAAGCAGGGCCAACTTCAAAGGGAGTCTCTGGTGCTTTTCTATTTCTGCTGCGAGGGAACCGGCGGCTCGAGTGTGTCCGTAGGCCAGGGCGCACCCTAATGAAGCGCTTAAGTAGCCTTGAGTCATTAATGTGTCGCTCCTTCAAAGGCATTAATCATCTTCTTCTTTTTTTTTCTCACAGGGAAGGTGTTTAGCACCTCTGACTTAAAACAAAACCTGGCCCAAACACATCAACAGAATCAGCATGGGGGGGCCTGAGGCTCTCCTTCACACAGCTCCAGCACCTTTGTGTTTAATCAATGTAGCACCAAATGGCCAGACTGGCCAGAGCTGCCCTCTAAACCCCAGCGTCTGTCCAGAAGACAGAGCTCTAAGAGGAAGACTTGGAATAACATACTTATCGTTCGGTCTCTATTTATAACATTTCAGAGGTTAAATGAAATAATAATTAAGAACTGAGACAAAAATAAATGAATAAATAAAGCACAGAAAACAGAGAGAAACCTTAAAACTTCAGTTCCCTTTGGAAACAAAAGGTTTCATGTCAATCACTGGGGGAAAAAAAAGAGCTTGAGCTCTATCACGATGTTGGTATTTAATGATTTGCCTTTAATATATTAGCAAAAGGTTACTCCTTCTTTGAAGTGCTGATAGGATCTTCTCTTTTTCAGGGGGATCAAGGGATCATCATTCACGAGTCGCCAGCATTCAGACACCTGGATTTTAGGTGATGACCGCAACAGGTTTCATTTGTTGATTCTCTGCATGAAGCTACAACAAATCTCTTTGAAATTCGGTTGTAATCCTTCCACAATCCAGATTACCTGGCAATTAATTGATTCAATTACCTAGGTCATTATCATAGGTTGTAAATGAAAGAAAAACCTATAAAATCCCATAAAGATTAACACAATTAAGCCTATTTACAACATATTAAAAACACGTGAAAGGGATTTCAATGAGGTTCTAAAAGGTTTTTATTGGCTTCTTCTCAAAACTTAGAAATAAATTGGTTTTGGGAAAATATTCTCACAGTAGATTATATCAGCAGCTCAATGTTGCTCACACATCCATCCTCAGTTATTAAATTGAAGACATAATTGTTTTTTTTTTTTGTGTCACTTATCAAATTCCCAACAGGTGGATGCATTTTCTTTAATTAGAAAGATAACACACAATCATACTTTATACCACTAAAATGTTCATCAATGGCATCCCAATATACATTCACCAGTGAATGAGTCTCGACATACCCATGCAGCTTACGTGTGATGACTGATGGCTGCATGCTCTGTCTGGGTAGCAGAGGGAGAGACCGATCACAGACGGTACAGAGGTGGGTCTGTGCAGACGGTCTGTCCGTGTGTCTGTCTGGGACAGTGTCTGGGTCACTGTGTAGCACAGCCAGAAGACAGCAGCATTCGCTTCCTTAAGGATTTTGTTTGAAATTATGGGAATAAAGTTGTGTTTTATGATATGATTTGGTAAAACAAAATTAGAAGTATTTCAATATTATGACACGCATGGAAAGATATTTACACATTAAAGCTTTAATCATGTAAAGTTAATAAATAATTTCCAGTTAGAAATAATTAAATATTCGTAACGTAAGAATAAGAATACAAACCACTTCAGCAATTATTATTATTTTATTTTTTATTTTTTTACTTCCTTCTTTCTACTGTCTGTCTGCATGGGAGGAGTCCAGCAGCCTTGGATTACACTGCATCATGCAGTAGTGCTGGATTATACACGAATACAAAGCAAAGGGAAACAGCAGGCAGCAAAGGAAGAGCATGTGGGCGAGACAGTTGGAACTCTGAGAAATGTCATCTTAGAATATTTTTCCTGGTGCATGCTGGGTGATTTCACTCATGATATGCTGCTGACATCACATGAATCACTTCAGATTTTGGTTCAAAGAGGTTGAACTTCTCCTTGATTTGCTGCAAGACTTTTTTTGCTAAACCTTCTAGAAGTGGAATTTCAAAGGAAAGCAGCACATCCCAGTGTCTGGAGGCGAGATCCTGTATTTGAACAAAAGAAACAGTGCCATCAACACAGAACGGAGTAAGAAGAACATAAAAGGGAAAACATGTGAGTACAGGATGTTATATATTATGCACTGAAGGAAATTCAATGCAATCGTATTTTCAAGCATATCAAAATTGCTGTTGTATCCAAAAAACATGACACCTACTTGACGACCCCCCCCCCCCAAAGGTCAGGAAAATATATTAACCCCCCCGAATGCCCAAATGTTGGCAGAAATATGGAGACAAAGATGAATGTGTCAGAGGAGCTGGAGGAGAAGCAGCACAGCGTTTTTGGGAAGGCCCTGGATGATCTAGCCCATTCAGAGAAGGTGATGAATGATCTGACATTTGGGAGACGGGTAGCACTTCATGAGCTGAGAGGAGAGATTGGCTCTGGGAACTTCTCTCAGG
Source organism: Brachionichthys hirsutus (assembly GCF_040956055.1). Taxonomy (NCBI): domain Eukaryota; kingdom Metazoa; phylum Chordata; class Actinopteri; order Lophiiformes; family Brachionichthyidae; genus Brachionichthys; species Brachionichthys hirsutus. The sequence continues at coordinate 5,130,764 of NC_090911.1, read as the reverse complement.
TTGGATTGGATATACCAAAGGTCAGGTGATTGCTGTATTTCCTATTAATACTTCAGATTTAGAAAATATGTGATCCTTGTAAATTACTGTTTGAAATCTTCTATCTGGCACTGTCAAAGTTAAAATGTATGTTCAAAACAAATAGATGGAATAAGTCTGTCAAAGTAACGATGAACTAGAAAAGCACTCAGAGAGCACAGACCTCTGCAGAGCAGCTCATTCCCCTCCTAATTGGATTTACACCATCCTCATGGTGATCTGGATCATCAACAAAAGGTACTAAATTGTTCTTGGTATCTTTAAACACCAACCATGAGAGTGAATCGGAGCTGATGTGTGTTTGTAACAGATTTTTGAATTTTTGAATTTTAGAAATTAAATATTTTTTACTGACTCTGGATACAGACATCCTACTTTACAAACATTGACAACACCAGGGGGCGCCTGTTGGCCCTGGAGAGTAAACGTGTCATCTCCCAGGTCCTGTGTCTGCAGTCAAACACATGGTAAGTCAGTGGCAGGCAGCGCTCAGTGGAATGTTGTCCATTTTGCTGCAAAATAAGAGTTAGAAAACCCCCACTGCATCCTCGCTGCACAATATCACACAGATTAAAGTCATCACATCTCAATGTCAAACATTTTCCTCTTTTTCCCAGCATGATAATAACATTGTGCACAGGGACCTGAAGGCTGGGAACATCTTCTACTCCGGTACATGCTGCATTAAAGTGGGTGAACTTTGGTTTCAGCACCTCTTGCTGCCCCATCGATGTCCTCCACACTTTCTGTGGCTCCCCACCTTATGCAGCCCCAGAGCTCTTCAAAGACTAACACAGGCAAACTTAGGTGTTGCATCCTCCAGGGCTCCTGTGCCATCCCTTCTTATGTTCCTGGATCATGCCAAGAGGTCATCAGATCGTGGATGAAAGGTATCAACTACCCACAGGCCTACCCAGCTTGTAGCCCTACACACCGAGCCGCCTGCTTGAACCCTCCTAGGAGGTCTCTAGAGTATGTGGGCTGCATCCATCCAACGCCACAGACTCCCCGAAGAGACTAACACGGAGAGCAGACTCAGATAACCTGCTAAACAAACACCATTCTATGGTCTGCATAATTATGCAATTTAGTTTGGGGGAAAACATAGATCTGTATTTGGGGGAATGTTTTAAAATTAGCATGACAACATTCATACCCTTCTCATTTGTCTGCTAAGAAATGTGTCTATTGTAGTCATGTTTTTCTTTAGTCCCTGCTATTAATTTTATCCTCTACGTCATCCAAATGCAACTTTATTTACTCTATGGATTTATAACAACATTATTCCCTCACTGCCAGCTCATCTCACTTACTGCTGATTTACAAATATGACCATGAAGCTCCATAATTAACCCGTATCCTCTTTTGACAGTCACATCCCATGGGTTACACAAGGTTAAAAGGGCACTAAGTGGCTTCATTGAATGGGAGTTTTCATGCTATGTTAGTATATCGGACAATGACAGATTGACTTCATCATCACTGTGACTCAAACTGAATGCACGTGTCGAGTGATGCGTTTTGCAATCATACCTGGCGCTCTTTACTTCACTCAGATAATATCAACGTTTTTACAGCAGCATGACTGATTAAGCTTGAAAGAAGCTTCCCAGAGGGCCAGTAACAACCCTGATACTACACACAAATGTGGAAATACCAAAAACTCATGACGGCGTGAAATGTCAGTCGGATAAAGGTGAGCGATGGGGTAATATCCTTCAATGTAGCAATCCAAAAAATACTCTTTAGGGTGGATTGTCTGAACAGCAAAACATTTTTAGAAACGCCTTAATAATTTACCTGATGGTATAATAATAAATAAACAAATATAACAGAAAAGAATTCTCGATTCAAGTTGTAAAATCACTGGATTTCCATCCTCTAAGTGAGGAGGTCATGACCTTTTACCTTGACGAACGTTCAAAAATAAAACTGGCTTTTTTTTAAATGAAAAAGTTCATGTTTCTTATAAAAATTGTGAATTTAATTGCTGACTGTCTGCAAAAAATCCCCAAATGTTAAGTCTTCAGTTACTGCTAAAATATTAGCTGTTCAGAAAGCTATTTAGAAAAAGTATTGATGAATGATATTTAGAACGAAAATGTCCCGCAAACAGTTTGACAAAAGCCTGATCATAGATAATGCTTTGGTGATGTCAGTTAAAACTGGTAGAATATATAAAACTGGCTGTATCTTTGGAAAACAGGTAGAATAATCTCCTGTGATCAATGCAGATTATAGATTTCTGACATAATCACTGCACAATCATCAAAGATTTTATGGAGAAGATCCTCGTTGGATTGGATTAATTCAACATTTGTCGAGTGAGAAATGAGTGAAAACCTAGTTTACATGGTTCAATATTTCCATCAATAAAACCTGTGATGTCATCACTAAGAATGAAAACTACTCACAGTATTCACATTGCTACGTGGAGAGTACGTCTGTCACACACTGACTAACAGTGAGTTTTATGAGCATTTTTGGGGTTGTGTTTGTGCACATTGCTAAAAATCCTGTCATTTTCAAAGGATTTTGTCGTGTGAACTGTTTATCAATGCCTTGATCTCTTTCTTTGTCTTCATGATTTATTAAACCAATGCTGCCAATGTTCTATGTCAAACTTGCCTCTGTTAAAACGAGTTCCAGAAACTGGAATCAATAGGTCTATTGTGTGCCTTTTAATAAATCATGCCTGTTAAATGTCTTGTAGCACTTAAATCTTTTTTTTTCTTCTCTGCTTCATTCATTCATTCATTCATTCTCTCATTTATGCATTCATTCTTCTTGATGACAAGACAATCAGAAATTGCCTTGTCTTCAGCCACTTGTCCAAATCTGGGTCTTGGGTTTCCGCTGGAGCCTGGAGGTAGGAGGCAGGGTACACCCTGGGCAAGTTGCCAGTTTATCACAGCTCCTGTCATCTTATTTCTTGTAATTCAGCACACATGTTTCAGGGTAATTTGACTTCTCACAGTTTGCTTCTCTGGCTCCAACTATAATTTCATGTTTTTTGTATCTCCTCGACAACAGGTTATGATATAATATCTACTCACGATGCCAGTCTGGTATTTTTTTTCTTGCCCCGGCATGCTAAAGGAACTTGAGTGGCACATTTCTTCCTATTGTGCCACAACACCAAAATTCCTTTCAAGCCACAACCGTATTCATTGATCTCTGTAGGCAGTTCATTGAGAGGTCATTCAAAATGTAACCTTGGATGCGCACCAATAATAAATATACCATCAGCATCTTGGTGATTATTATTATTATTATTTGTCATTTTATTTATCATCTTGGCCTTCGGATTCAGTTGTTCTTCGATGCTCTTTTTTGTATGTTATCTCACAAGGTGTGTTCACACCTTTCCTTCAACCAACATACGTTAGGCGGTGGTCCAAAGGCTCAAACCGTCTGATAGTGTTGCTACACAGTTTGCACGAGGAAATTCCTGCAAGTTGCCAATGTCTGGCAATCACTTCCACAGGCAATAAAGTCAAACGCAATGAATGACTGTACTGCCTGAATTGCCAGCAGGTCTTGTGAACGCCTGATGAGAGCATAACGAACAAAGACCAGTATATCCCCCAAAATGTGACATGCTCACGCATTCAAATATGCTCACATTGAAGCTCCGACTGTCATTGCAGATATTTTAAACCTTTGTTCACTTAATTTGTTAATTGATAAATATAATTTATAATGCACGTTGCAGGGATTTCCATGCAAAGCAAATTAATTAAAGCCGAAGCTGTGCTGGGTATAATAATTATCTTCTCAAGCAGAGATATGAAAAATAAAAACCATTCAATAGACTTTTAAGTAAGGTTATGTCAAGACTTGCGATGAATGACCGTAGAGTATGTTGTTCTCGTTTTATTGCCGGACTCTCTAATGCAAACTGTGGGAGTCAAAGGTAAGAGTTTGTACATAAACCTGCAGTTCAACTACTTTACTATGATCATTTCAGGTTTGCAGTTGTAAATGCTACACTTTTAGATAAGTTTGTTGTAACATCAGGTGATGAAGGCAAGCTAACGGTCTCCTGAAAACAAAACCTGGAAAATGCTTCATCAATTCATACAGGGAAGAAGAGGCATATATATCTACACAGTATATATACATACTGTATATTCATATATTGTTTTAAACACAACAGAATAAAACACTGTATAAAACCATTTACGTGAATACAGTCATAAACGTTTTAACACAGACTGGATGGTGATTAGTAGGTTTATTGTAATGATGCTTTTATGTGAATATATTGTTGGAAAATCTAATCAGAAAACGCGTGAAAAAGATCAGAATTTAACCATTTCAGAAAATTATGTCATGTGTTCTCGCATGTGCCCACATTCTTCCATCGTCACTATTTAAACAGCTGATCGATTATTGAATTTTCCCTATAGACAAGAAAACAGCCACAGATGTACTTTTGAAAGCGCCACTGCAGCACAAAGTGTTTACATGTGCGTGCTGGTCAGTCCGTAGCAGTAGCGCAAGCCTGAGCAACAAAGAGACGCCGCAGTTCCATCCAAGCTTTTTGACCTCACAGTGAAAGCAAAAGCAATTTCTCCACGTTATTTGTCCCATCTCCTAATCTGCCCTGCAGTCAGAAGTCACAAGACCAATCATTAACCCAACCATCATCAGATAAAGGACAAGGCCAGGCTGTAACAGGCAGCCGCTGCCAGTCTCTCGGCAGGCATCAGGGAAGGTGCTGAGTGGGACAAATAATCACAAAATCATTAAAACGTCAAAAACTAACCAGACATTTTCTTTATTCTACATGCAAACGCATTCCTCATTATCTCTAATGTCAAAATACCAAACTATGATTTATGCAAAATAGTAAATTATTATTATTTTTATACTATTATTATTAATAATTATATTATAGTTGTTAATTCATGTCGATCCTTACTGACATGGGTAGATATGCAATACGACAGACATGATTTGAGAGGATGGACAGTCTTTGAGTGCTAAAACATCCATATTCACCTTCAGGGGGATTTTCTTGAAACCTTTACGTTTCTTTTTGTCGATCTTCCTCATCAGCTGTACGACCCACTTCTCTTTAGGGTCCGCGCATAAGACGCGGCCCTTCCTCATGATCAAGCTAAAGGATAATTCACACAAAAAGAAACACTTGTTAGTTAAAACAATGCTGATAAAAAATATTAAATAAAAAAGGACTTAGACTTCACACATTTTAAGACCTTTCAGAATTAAAGTGAACCTTCTTAGTGTCTTTGCGTACATACATTACAGCAGGGATGTTGCAGTCGCCATCTGTCACTTGCCGTCTGTAGTTGACGGCATGCTTTTGAGTGCTGAGGCTCATTTTTTCCACGTAACTCAAACAGCAGTCACCATACGTCACTGAAGGATCAGAAATACACAGGCTAGTACACCCAAGTATGTAGCATGCATTGCCATTTAAAAGCAACACCAAAACTAAACTAATACGAAGGCATTTGTCACAAATGGGGAACGTTGAAGAAGTGGAACAAAAAGCAAAGGTTTCATCTTTGTGTAAATATCACATGCATCCTATCAAGACTCAACCAGTGAATCCACTGGTCCTTTACCTTGTCCCAGTGCAAGACAGAGACCAGATATGAGGAGCAAGAAGAACAATGTGTTGAGATGCATGGTCCGTCTGTAGCTGTAGCTCTGGAAAAAAGGAAGGGCAGCGTTAATCTGCAACCTGGTTTATCACCAGGTTATGTACGAAGGACTTTGAAATGCTCCTCTTAGACAGGATGTTTGACGTTATTTGTACTGTAATACATGCTACTGTGTGACCGTACTTGTACTCTAACATTCTATCTAATAAATATATTCATCATCATCACCCTGGGATTATTGCGCGTCAGTTTACTCCCACACCTTCCTCTGGCTCCCTATAAACCTTGAACATTGAATGAAAGTTTACACTGGCTTTGTGTGTACACAGCTAACAGCCTGTTGAAAGGTCTACAACTCTTACTTTGTTAAACAGGGCAGTGGCTTTTACTTTAAAAGGAGCTGCTGCCACACGAAAGGAGAAATCTTTTCTAAAACGGAAACTAGAAAATGTGCTTTTCAAAATAGTTTTAATTATTTTTGCTTTCTTTGGTCATTTGTTAACATATCTCTGTACTTTTGGTAAAGGACAAGTGAAACACAAAGGTCACATCTGTTCAATTTGACAAAATAAATAAATACAAATAAAACTTGACTTCAAAGTATAAACCCAAACAGTGATTCCAAATGTCAGTTTGGCTAAATCTGTCATTAATTTAGATAAAGTTAACAACTGTGGTGGTGGGATTATATAAATATAACATATTTATCGTCTATCTGAATAAATAACTGTGATGATTTAACACGGGAAGCTAGAATTATAGAACAAGTGTCATTCTGTACTGTGTGTGTTAGAATCAAAGGGAACTCACCTCCGGTGCGCCAGATGAACTTGCCTTTTTCAGCTGCTCTGCTTGTGTCGGAAAAAGGCGAGGCTGTCTTATAAAGCAATCACGGGCATTTTGCCATGGATCATATTTCCATGAAGGCAACTCACCTTTGCACCTCACCTCATCTTTCTTTTTTCCCTCTTGATTTCCACAACTTCCACCCACCCCTCCTGCAAAATTCAAAGAGAAAGCGAAATAGAGACGCAGCACGCTTGTGATTTCAAGAGAAATGTCCCATAAGAGTAATATGAGAAGTTAAATTCTTGCTGGAAATGCATTTATGTGAGAATATGAAGCTGTTTAGTCCCGTTATTCTTCAATTACTTGTTCTTATCTCTTATCCAGAAAGGTGTGCTGTGGAAATCATGGCATTCATGAACTGCATTTAAAGCTTGGGTGAGAATAACAGACATTTAGATGGACTCAGACAATGCTTCTGCTGAGAGGCAGCTGTTCAAATGCATCCTGCAGAAACACGACGCCGTATTTTCAAGATGGGTGCTAGCTGGCATAAGATTATGTTGAGCCTTATTAGCAGCAGATCAGATGACTGATTCTGCATTTAAATCTTGCTCTTACACTGACTGTCACTTAAAGGCTTATAACAGATATCAGTTATCGCTGGTGTGGGGATGAGCTTTTACTTTTCTTTCATTCACACAACTAATTTTAGTATCATCAGTAGACCGCACTAAATGCAAAGAGCAAATAAATGAATGGATGCGCCAAAACATCCTTCTGCTAAACATTGACCAAACAGAGGTGGTCGTTTTTTGGACAAAAAGAAGAATGATCACAAACAGCAAATAAAAGCCACTAGTCAGGCCAGACATCTGGGCGTAGTAATGGACTCAAACCTGCCTTTGGCAAATCACATTAAAACTGTTACGAACTTATCTTACGATCATCTGAAGAGTATTTCTAGAATTATATTTATTATTTCTCAACTCTCAACGGGACCTGGAAGAATTTTTCCAAGCATTTATTGTCAGTCGCTTACATTTCTGTAACAGTGTCTGTTAGAAAGCCCATATTATTTCAGTCGACAATTGTTCATTTCTGACATAAATCGTCACATATCCCACGTTCGTGAACGCACCATAGTTCTCCGACGCCTTTGAATGCACCATATCTCCGTGTGCAGCGTCGGAGCTGGAAATTGTTTCACTTTCCACACACGGAACAATGCCCTTTTACCGTGGCTTGTCTGTCTTAACAGATAACGTTTACTTCCTTCAGTTCAGCGCTGTGCATACATGCCGGAAGACCACAGCCAAATAAAACGACCTTAAGTTGGACATCTGTATCCGTGTCCTTTAATGGGGACACTCCTCCATCACACCTTGCCACTCTACACCACCAGCATTCCCGGAAGACAACCCTCTCTTCCTTTTATGGTCCTTCGAGCCGGAGTAGAGTATCAATCAAGGTATGGAACCCACAGATATCCAGCATGAATCTGAAACCCAACAAACTTCGCAGAGAGAGCGACACCCTCCAACCTACCTGAATGACTATGTGGTTGCAACTCTCCCTTCAATGGGACAAACCCACACCACACAACGGGCTCCCTCGTCCCAACAGTCACACAGTAGGAAAACATGCTCATCTCTGAGGAGCTCCAGTTCCAGGTCCACACGGTCATCCCACTCAACCATGAGCAGGTTCCCCACACATGTTCTCTCTGAACTGGAAACAGCTCAGCTCGAAGAGCGAGCGAAGGAAATGGAGCTTCAAGAGTTACAGCAGCAAATGGAGGAGGATCAACACGTTGAAGGTGAATTTCAGCGGCTTCGGACTCAAGCTAAAGAGGCCCAGCAGTTACAAGAGGAAGCCACTAGAAAGCAAGAGTCATTAGCCAGACAGCTGGAAAAGCGACGACAGCTAAAGAAAAGTGTGAACGAGCTGGAGCTAGCTAAGATGGTTACTTCTCTCCTTAAAGAGAAAACACAGGAACCTAATGACACCAAACCTTCACCATGTCCATCATATTATGGCGAGGTAGGCCACCCTGCGTCTCCGTCCGCAGTGACTCCAACCCAGCCTCCAGAACCTGTGGCCCAATCCCCAGTACTCCATGCAGTATCGCCACCATCACTCAGCGCGGCGCCACCCTCAGCACCTGCAGTGAGTCCAACCCAGCCTCCAGCACCTGTGGCCCAATATCCAGTACTCCATGCAGTATCGCCACTATTACTCAGCCCGGCGCCACCCTCAGCACCTGCAGTGAGTCCAACCCAGCCTCCAGCACCTGTGGCCCAATATCCAGTACTCCGTGCAGCATCGCCACCACCACTCAGCGCGGCGTCACCCCAAGCACCTGTAGCTCCAACTCCAGCCCTACGCGCGGCCCCGCCTCCGGTGCAGTATTCATCACTTCCTCCACTGCTACATTCGGCTGTTCCCCCTGCAACGACCTCACGTCCCGATCATCCATTTCACCACCAATCCAGTTCAGCATTCACCTACCCAGCCCAGACAGCATCATGCTTTACGGCAGCTCTGCCTCAACCAGGCCCTCTTCAGCCACAGGCAGCCTTCTCATTCAATACCTCATCCTATGGCATTCCTAAACCCATTATTCCCTCCTTCCAAAGTGGTAAAGAAAGCGACTTTACTTTACTGAAGATGGCGCTCGACAACCTGTTGAACAACCAATTGCACCTGAACGAGCAGTACAAATACCAAGTACTCCTTGGACACCTGAAGCTACAGAGTGCGCTCCAGCTAGCCAAGGCCTACATGCACGATCCAAGGCCATACACGATGGCCATGCAGGCTCTGCAAGACAAGTACGGTCAACCCCGTCAGCTCGTCCAAAGTGAACTAGGTGCTATCCTGAATGCCCCAGCCCTTAAGTTTGGAGACTCTGAAGCATTTGATGCATTCGCCTTATCCATCCAGTCGCTAGTTGGCATGCTTAAGACCCTAGAGGGACAGAATGGCTACGAACTAAGATGTGGATCTCATGTCGATCGATTACTAAGTAAAATGCCACCAAGCTATCGTGACGGGTTTGTGGAATACTGTTTAAACCAAGGTATCCTTCGGACAGGTACTGACCTAACTTATACTTTACCTGATTTGAGCTCCTGGCTACAGATGAAATCTCAAGCCAAGCGCATAGCAGGTAGAGCAGCTTCACTCTATGCTCATGAAGCACCCCAACCACCGAAGAAGGACTATCGTCCCTCTTACAAACCAAAGGAGAAGCCAACTGCATTCCTCCTCACTTCCAGTGATGACCACAACTTCAAAGGACGGTCCGCACCCCTGAAGTCCTTATCCAAACCCAAACCATACTGTCCCCACTGCAACAATACAGAGCATTTCCTGAGTGCCTGCATAGAGTTCAAGAAACTCAACACAAACCAGATTATGAGGTGGTTAACGGACGGACAGCGGTGTTGGAAGTGTGGACGATCTCACAAGCCTGAGGTTTGCACCCTCAAGAGACCTTGCAGTACCTGCAAAGAACAACATCTGACGGTACTCCATGATGCAGCCCAGCAAGCCCAAAGGAGTGTGCTCATGGTAAACACTCCTACCGCAAAGGTGTACCTGGATAGACCAAATAGATCTCCCAAGGTCATGCTTAAGGTTGTGAAAATTCTAATTCATAACCAAGACAGAGTACTGGAGACCTATGCAGTACTAGACGATGGCTCGGAGCGAAGCATCATCTTGCCACAGGCAGTGCAATGCCTGAAACTTCATGGACAGCCTGAAACACTTACTCTTCGAACCGTGCACCAAGACGTAGTGCAGCTCCATGGTGCCTCAGTTGCCCTCTACGTGTCTTCCCCGCTCAAACCCGAAGAGAAGTACCACATACGTCAGGCATTCACGGCCGACAACCTGGGATTATCAGAACATTCCTACCCCGTGAGAACCCTGCAGCAGAGGTATAAACACCTCCTCCGCCTACCTTTGCCCCTCGTAGACCATGCTCAACCCCTTCTGCTCATCGGGTCTGACATGCCTCACCTGCTGACACCCATAGAGCCGGTGCAGCTAGGCCCACCAGGAGGACCCATTGCAGTCCACACCAAGCTAGGTTGGTCGCTTCAAGGTCCCACCAGTATCGACCAAATTCCTGCGTCCGAACAGCAGTGCCTGTTCTCAGCGACAGTCTCACCCACCTGCGAACTCCTCAAGAACGTTGAACGCCTCTGGCAGATTGATACACTGCCTTATACAAGTGAGAAGCAGGTGACCCGATCGAAACAGGATCAGCAAGCCTTAAACCTGCTCCAGACATCCACTTCCAGGGTCACAGTTGACGGAGTCCATAGATACGCCACACCGCTGCTGCGCAGAGCCAACTCCATCACCCTCCAAGCCCCTATGGAAGCAGTTCTGCCAAGTCTTCGTAGCACCGAGAGAAGACTCGCCAAAGACCCACAACGTGCCGAGGCATATTGTCAGGAGATCCAGAAACTAGAGAAGATGGGCTACATAGCCGTGGTGCCACCCAAGCTAGCTACATCAACCCCAGAATCCTGGTTCATACCTCATCATATGGTGCGGCACAACGGTAAACACAGAATTGTCTTTAACTGTTCTTTCCAGTATCAAGGGAAGTCCCTCAACGACCTCCTACTCCCTGGACCTGCCCTAGGTCCATCATTGCTAGGCGTCCTTATTCGGTTTCGACAGTACCCAGTCGCAGTGAGCGGTGACATCAAAGGTATGTTCCACCAGATACGGCTTCTACCAATTGACAAACCAGTTCTGCGCTTCATCTGGCGAGATATGAAGAGGACAGAAGCACCAAATATCTACGAATGGCAAGTCCTGCCATTTGGCACCACATGCAGCCCATGCTGTGCTATCTATGCCCTGCAGCGGCACGTTCGTGACACAAGTAAGTCCAAGAGTGATCTTGTTGACTGCGTTGAGCAGTCATTTTATGTGGATAACTGTCTTTACAGCACCCACACAGAGGAGGAAGCAAAAACCTTCATCGAAAGCCTGCGAGAGCTGCTCTACACCGGGGGCTTTGAGATACGTCAATGGGCCAGTAATGCTCCGGCTGTCATGGAAGACCTTCCACCAGAAGCCAGATCCGAAAACAGTGAGTTATGGCTTTCTCAGTCCAGCACGGACCTTCAGGAACCAACTCTCGGGTTGCGTTGGGACTGCATCAATGACGCCCTGAGGTATAAGCATAGACCCGCGGAGCAAACCGAACCTACTTTGAGGAAAATCTATCAAGTACTCGCCTGTCAGTATGATCCACTAGGCTACATAGTACCATTTACTACTAGAGCTAAGATTCTTGTCCAAGATCTTTGAAAGGAGCAAACCGGCTGGGATGACCCGATCCAGCCACAGAGCCTGCGAGACAGATGGTTCGCTTGGGAAGGAGAGATTCCTGACCTAGTCCAGATGGAACTTCCCAGATGTTATGCACCAGTGTCTGCGGACTCCCCAACCTCAACTAGAGATCTCCACATCTTCTGTGATGCCTCTGAGAGAGCGTACGGATCTGTTGCTTACCTACGGACAGAAGATGGACAGAAAAGGGTCCATATCTCCTTTGTCCTGGCTAGATCGCGTGTAGCACCTAAGAAGCAACTCTCCATGCCTCGGTTAGAGCTGAGTGCCGCTCTCACCGGTGCCCAACTAGCCCATCTACTCCAAGCCGAGCTGACCTTACCCATCAGAATGGTCACCCTCTGGTCAGACGCCACCACTGTCCTTCACTGGATCAGGTCAGAATCCTGCAACTACAAGGTTTTCGTTGGCACACGGGTAGCGGAGATTCAGAGCCTTACAGATGTGGAAAACTGGAGGTATGTAGAAAGCACGAACAACCCTGCTGACGATATCACGCGGGGCAAGACATTGAAGGAGCTGTCCCGACCTCACCGCTGGCACCAAGGCCCTGACTTTCTGCGTCACACCGAGGATCAATGGCCGAACAACCGATCAGTCTACCCAGAGCCTGAGAATAACAAACTGAGGAAACCCTCCTTTTGTGGACAGGTGACTGTTGACTCCTGCCCTCAACTCCCTGACGTCAGCATGTTCGCCACATGGAAGGAACTCTTACAAGCAACAGCGCAGTCCCTACACGGGGCGGCCGATCCAAGCTCTAACTCGCCAAGTGAAGCGGCAGATTACATCAAAGCAGAGAATCTCCTCTTAAAACAGGCACAGTTAGAGTCATTCCCAGAAGAGGTGAAGGCGCTCATCTCTGACCGACCCCTATCAACCTCCAGTCGTTTGGGCTCCCTATCCCCAGAACACGATAGGGACACAGGACTCCTCAGAGTCGGGGGAAGGTTACGAAGAGCGGAGCAGCTAGAGCCAGACACCATCCACCCGGTCTTACTAGACCCAAAGCACCCTCTTACCAATCTTATCATCCAGGCCTGTGATGAGAACCTTCTGCACCCTGGACCTGAAAGAGTCCTGGCAGAACTACGTCGTCGGTTTTGGATTTTACGAGGGAGGGAAGCAATTAAGAAGTATCAGAGTCACTGCATGCAGTGCCAGGCATGGCACTACAATTGTTCATTTCTGACATAAATCGTCACATATCCCACGTTCGTGAACGCACCATAGTTCTCCGACGCCTTTGAATGCACCATATCTCCGTGTGCAGCGTCGGAGCTGGAAATAGTTTCACTTTCCACACACGGAACAATGCCCTTTTACCGTAGCTTGTCTGTCTTAACAGATAACGTTTACTTCCTTCAGTTCAGCGCTGTGCGTACATGCCGGAAGACCACAGCCAAATAAAACGACCTTAAGTTGGACATCTGTATCCGTGTCCTTTAATGGGGACACTCCTCCATCACACCTTGCCACTCTACACCACCAGCATTCCCGGAAGACAACCCTCTCTTCCTTTTAGTGTCCTTATAAAGGTCATTAAGGGTTGTAAATGGACTTTTTAAGTCCTCAGTATTTTTTGTCGTCGTGAACTATTTTATTCCGCTCATGTCTATCTGTCATTTTGTTCTGATGTGTTGTGCAAAGCACATTGAATTGCTTTGCACGTGATTCAAGACAATACTTGGCATTACTCTTTATCTGATGAAACATGAAATCAGACTTGAAGTGACCCTCCTTTAGTCATATCACGATCTGACAGTTGAGCAGCGTTGCGTTGAAAACTCTTTTCAGTGCTGTCGTATTGCATATCTACCCAAATCTCTTTATTTTGATTCCAGAACAAAGGTTTCCCCTTCACTGAGAATTTTGTTGAACACTTTGTGACTGATATTAATGAGATTTGAGCGCCTCAGGAGACATCTGATAGGACTGTTCACTGTTTATACTCTCTCATCCAAACAGAAGGAGCTCAATGAGGCATTTCAGAACCGAAGGCCGGTCATTTTCATCTCCTTTACCTGCAGAATACTGGCGGTGATCATTTGAGCAATTTACCGGAATTCTACTCCAGAGCGCATGAGGGAGAAAATCTTTCTTCTTTTTTTTTTATGTACTGCTTCTTCTGAGTTACCACCCAGAGAGGAAAGCAGGTCACATAAACACAATAACTCAACTGTTATTGTGCAATCCTTTTCTCTTTCCTCGCTTGTCGTGTAGATTTGATTTGAGCAACACATGAATAATATTTGAATGATTGTTGGCAAAACGGCCTGAAACTCGTAAAAGAAATTATAGGGTTGGCAGTGATAATGACTTTTCCTGATTTCCTGGTATTGGTACATTTGAGATATTTCTTTGGATTAATGACAGTGAATATTTGTCAGGGGTTGATGGTCCACTGACAAAGGCGCATGAACGGGAGCTGTGTGAAGACAAAGTGTTGTCTCCAGCACTCCTTTCAGTCAGTAAGACGTGTTCTGTCCTTTGCTGCTGCTATCATTTTGCATGCGTGTGAAAGAGGACATTAATCAGGGTGGTAGGAACTTTTGCTTTTGCGCATATAATACACGAAGGCTGCAGTAGCGATGATGACAGAGCTATCGCTAATACTGTTCACTAATACTGATTTAACATTTAATGTGAGGGAAACAATTCCAGGACTGAGTGTTTTAATTATTGTTTAACTATTTGTTTGTATATTTCCCTCCGCCGAGGCGAGGCTGAGGTTATGTACCGGTAATCGCTGGTGCTTGTCTGTCTGTCCGTCCGTCCGTCTGTTATTAAGATAACTCAAACGATTCTGGACGGATCTTGATGAGATTTTCAGGAAATGTTGGGAATGTTACCAGAAACAGATTATTAGATTTTGTTGATGATCCAGAATAGATATTTGATTCTGGATCACTTTGACATTTTCATTAACATTGCAGTCAATGGAGCATCAAAATGTGTTCCTCAATATCTCGGTTGATTATTGACCGATGTTTATGGAATTTGAAACAGTCATGTAGGGTGGGGGTCTTCTATCTCACCACCGAATTTCACATATGAAAACTTTAAGTTTTCCATGACAGTGGTGTTGGTAAATCAAAACGACTCACACTATCTTTATTATGTATTTATTTATAAACACAATACCTTCATCATGTTCTCCCTGTGTCTGCATGGGTTCTCTCTGGGTTCTCCGGCTTTTCTTCCACCACCAAAAACATGTCATTGAATTGACTTGGTGGACCTTTCTCTGTCGCACTGCGATGACCTGGCGACTTGTCCGGTCTGTCTCCTGCCTCTTTGCCCCTAGTCAGCTGTGATAGGCTCCAGCGTGACCCGGATTCGGATAAGCGGCTGAAGATGGGAATAATCATTTATTGTGGGCAGAAATAAAAGCTTCAAGTATTACAATCATATCGGCATTAACATGTAGAGAAGATTCAAGTCTACCAGGTCTCTCATGGACTCATTGAACAGGAATAAAAATAAAGGCATAAACATTTTTAAACTTCTATGCTGAACATGGCTACATAATAATCTTTGGGGATGTACCGTCCGCCATCCTATAGTGATTAGTCCATCACATTGTTGCACCCAGTGCTATCCAGGAGTTATGTGTGCTGTGTTCAAAGGACACTGCTTAAGAGATTACATCAAATGCTCTTCCAATCAACAAACACACAGCTGGATTTTTGTAAATGCTTGCATCATAAATACCCTTGTTTTTCTGGGATTTATCGTCAGGTTTGTTCAGAAGCAGAAAGAAGCGTGCAATTTAATGTTGTATTTCGGAGATGGTCTTGCAGTGCAGAACACAACATCCCTGCATTATAACTGAAAATCAGCTTCCTCTGTCTTTGGAGGATTCAGAAATTAGGAAGCCACTTTTTTCATTATAGCAACACTTACAGTCTATTTTTTAGCTTGTTTGATAATCTACCATGCAACACAGAACAATCATCCCACACAAAACAATAATGCATAATCTTGCTGGAATGTGTTAATAGTATGAACGTTAATGCAGTTTTCCTGGCCTGATACCCATAAAGACTCATAAAGACTCACTGATTTACAGAGGACATTGGTCACGGCTGGGATATGAGAAAAAGTGAAACTGTTGTGGCTGAAAGCGTAAGCCAAGCTGCACTGACAGATGAGGGCCAATCTGTAAACACAAGCAGTGGCTTGTTCAAGATTTGCCTGAAGGAAACTCTTAAGTGTGACTCATTCAGAAATGTTTTGGTCGGTATTGTGTAATGCAAGCTCATGCAAAATATGTTTTAATCTTCGTTCCTCAATAGTTGAACTAAAGAGGGAAACAATTGGTTTTTTCCAGCATATAACTGTAGTAACTTTCTGAATCTTGAGTCATTTCACATACATTTGTGTATGAGCTATTTTTAAAGGTCAATAACTAAGTCATACTACAATTAGAATTATTAGTTTTGATTATATCAAGATAATTATATTATTAGCTATGTATTTATTATGGCAGGCTCATTTTCTATTGACCAAAAAACAACAACAACACAAAAAAACACCATAACAGAATTTAATTTCCAGAATATATTTTAGTAGACAAATAAGTGATAATCCATCAGCCATGGAGCAATATTAAATGAAACAGCATCAGTTACAAATTATTATAAAAAATCACTATAGTGTTGTGTTGTGTTTGCTTTGTTTTGTTTTGTTTTGTTGTGTTGTGTTGTGCCACATTGTGGAATATGAATGTGAATACAATTATTTGCACATTTTGAATATTTGCATTCAACGGAATAGTAGAACAATAAACAACACGGTACCTTGAGTTTAAATGAGGTCACATAAAAATGAACAGGCTTTGGCAGACAGTTCTAAAATTAACATACATAACGTGGAACCTGCCTCAGAGCAGTTTTACATTTCCGGTAGAGCTTTACATTGTTGTTCGCACTCTGGTGGCAGAGGAAATGAACTGCAGTGGCTTGAGGTGAGCGTTTCATGAAAAGCACCAGCTCACATATATTATATAAACGACAAGCGTCTAAGCAGGTGGCCGCCATGGGTTTTGTGAAATTGATTGGTTTTGTGGCGTTCACTGTTCAATTCACTTCATTTTTATTTCTATAGCACCAGAACAGTTATCTCAAGGCATTTTACAGGTGTGATGATGATAATGAATATATTTAGATAGAATAGAATAGAATGTTGGCATACAAGTACATTCAAACAGTAGCATGTATTACAGTACAGTGAAACATCCTGTCTAAGAGGAGCATTTCAAAAAAGCCCCTGCGGTCTTGTTTCTGTTGAAAGTCCTTTGTACATAAATCATCGACATTTAACAATACAAATAAAATAAAAATAAATTACTCCACAGATGTAAAATAACAATAAATTAAAATTAAAAAGACGCATAAGCAGGGAAAGACGCAAGAGCAAGACCTTTGGTGATGGAGGCAAGGAAAAACTTCCTTTTAACAGGCAGAAACCTTGGACAGAACCTAAGGCTCATAGTGGGCGGCCATCTAGTTGAGCTAGAGAAAGACAGAGACAATGAGGGAGAGACAAGAAGGAGAGTCAAAAAATTATTTTATTTTTATTTTTTACACTATTGCCAACTTTTTACTAAACCGTCCAAACAAACTACATTTCTTTTTTTGGCCTTACTTCAATTGGCTGATTCCCATAATGGACATCTGTAGACTATAAATAAAGCTCAGAGAACAAAATGGCTGTTGTAACATTTGCATATGATGTATACATCATATGCAAATGTTACAACAGCCATTACAACAGGCTTGAACCTTTAGGAGGTTCAAGCCTGTAAATATTTTCATTGTTTGGCAACACCTGATCACTTTGTCTATACATTTTGACATGATGGGTACAGGAGAGACACAATTTTAATTTTAATGCATCATTAGTGAACTATGCTTTGTAACATTCATACCATTGGCAGTCATACCAACTTCCTAAAGCACCTACACAGCAACATTTCTGAGAAAACAGAACAAGTGTTGTGTTGAGAAAGTGTAGAAATGTTTGAACAGTATATTAAGTGCCAGATAACCTGTCAATGTTAGGAATCAATAATAAGGCACAGCGAATTACAATCAAGTAGCTTATAGACTATGTGTTTAATGTGTGCTATAAATGCAACGTCAAATGCAATTTCACCTGTTATCAATAGAGGCAGAGGTTATGTAATGTCACCGCTGCTGGTTTGTTTGTTTGGCTGTTTGTCTGTCTGCTACCAAGATAACTCAAAATGTTATGGGTGGATCTTTTTTAGGAAATGTTGGGAGTTTTACCAGGAAAAATGTATTACATGTTGGTGGTGATCCAGAAGAGATCCTGGATTCTGGATCATTTTGACATTTGACAGTCAATGGAACTTCAAAATGTGTTCCTCAATATCTCAGTTGATTATTCACCGATGTTTATGGAATTTGACACAGCCATGTAGGGTCGGGTCTCGGCTCTGAATTTGATCTGGATTGGAGCTGGATTGCGGATACCGTCGCAATGTTTCTAAAATGGGGGCACATTTAGCAGGATTCTGGAAAAACCTGCTGGATGGATCTTGATTAAAAATAAATAAATAAATCTGAAGATGGCTCTTGGTCTAACTTAGATCCCATAAAACTTTGAGAGCGCTACGGATACCTGTCTGGATACAAATAAATTCAGGATCTTCCTATTTATTTCGGTTATAGGCAATGTTCCCTCTAAGGTGCGCTCGTGCGTAATTACGCACAGCTGATACGGTCTTCGCGCAGCCTGATGAGAATACATTCTTTCTGCCCGTGCTCGGGGGTCGCTCGCCCGCGTACACGGCGGCAATGCGGCCTGACAACGCTTCTGCCTCAACTTGTGTTATCTGCGCGGTGGGTTGTGGGTGTGTGAGTGTCGAAGTAAAATGGCGGACTTGGCAAACGAAGGTGAGTAAGTGGCAGTATGAGAAAAATAATACAGATACTGTTCAGTTCTAAAAGGTGCCTTTGCATTGCCTGCATGTTTAGTAACAGGAACGAAGCGGTTTCATTGCGTCCTAATTGTGAGTTCGTGTAAATTGCAGCTTTGCGGCGTTCACATAGCTACAATGTTAGCAAACAGGCTAACAATGCTAACGTCAGGGCTGTGGATAATACCTGGAGTGCCACGGAACGCCCTCGAAATGTTGCCTGTCACTAGCTGGCTTGACTCCTAACGCTAGCATCCATACTATTTATAGTTGGTCGTTTGTGTTCGCTTAGAATGCAGTGAGAATAAGCCTAATGATTACAAGACCAAAGATGCAATGTACCGGGTGCTACGAAACCAAAATATTAGCGGTTAATGTTATCAAGTTATCTTTTGGTTATAAGGGAAACGCTTACAGAATAGCAATCTAGTCGTTTGTTGTAGGTCTTCTTGGCGTTCATTTGGGCGCGTAAAGAAACGCTTCAGCCAATGTTTTGGTTGCAATTCTGCCTGAGTCATTTTTTGATGTTACGACATTTTATAAACTGCTCTGGTCGTCAATAAAAAAAATATAAGTGCCATTACAGAGATGACTCATGCGGGATGAGAAGCATTAGCAGGCTAACTTTAGCTTGTAAGCTTAGCTAATGTAGGTCCGGGACTACGGGGAACAACCGGTGGATGGGACTATTTGCTGGAACGGGTCATATTGAAAATGCTAGCTAGTTAACATAAGCCGGGAACAGCGATCCGTTACTTGAACCTTGAATTACTATCAGTGTTTCACGCTGGAAGTGTCATATCAAGTTGTTATAACTGACTGTGATTCAGAGACCTGCAAAGTTTGACGCAAAATATAGGTCACAGCACTTTCTTGTTTAGTTCCACTGAACGCCTTTCATGCGTAAACGTAATAGTAATAGCGGCGATCGGGGACGTCGGAGGTGGTGAACGTGGGTCCGGGAAGCAATCCTGTCCGTGCGTTCTCGGCATTTTCTGCGGTTTGCCTTTACGCTCCTGCAAGGCGCTGCTGTAATGATGCTACACCTGCTCAGGGTAATAGGCCCAAGTCAGACGGAGGAAAAACCTTTGTGTGGGGACATGATAGGATTATACGTTTTACTGCTGTGTGAAGGCAGGCGCACTAATTGGTAAGGCGAAGGGCCTGTTGTCACCTGGCGATTGCTGTTCTTGTGTTCTCGTGACAGCAGCAGTATCTTTGGTGAGCTAAATAGAGTTCCTGTGTTGTATTATACAAGTAATCTGTATTTGCATAATGTCTTCCCGTTTTTTTGTTGTTGTTGTTTTTTTTACAGTTGTGATGCACTTTATCACTTGTGTCGCCACAGTTTTCTTTTTTGGGAGAAAATCTAGGCCAAGATACTTAATTTCTGCTGTAAACTTTATAGAAGAATCAAACATTTTTGGATAACTACCTCATGTCTTGTTTTGACAGACAAGCCTGCCATAGTGCCACCTGTGTTTGTTTTCCAAAAAGATAAAGCACAGAAGGTAAGTTTTTGTCATTCCAGTATTCCTTGAAACCATTTTTTTTTTTTTTTACTATATGGACTAACTCTCTCCAAAGATTTTGTCTGGAGTGAATTACTAATATACTATATACTAATAACTAATATTACATCTTGCGTGTAAATTGCAGCTTTGTGGCATTCATCAGTCATAAAGGGGCCTGACACACACTATCATGCAAAATGTCTAAACAGGCTAATCAGTTCTTAGCCTGTTTACGGACTTGAACACTTAAATACATCTTGCTTGAGTTGATGAAACCTTTCCCCATTATTGCAGCTCTAGACACGTAGGCCAGTAAAGATCAGTCGAGTGTTTTTTGTTTTGTTTGTTTGCTTTATTATCCGAATGATGACTTATCTGTTGGGGTGAAAACAAATTGTGTTTTGTTACAGCGATCTGCAGAGGGTTCAAGCGCAGAGGATGGAGAAGGTATTTCTAAATTTGAAACGTGTTACTTCATCTGTATCTTCCTCATATTTAAACTGAAATATGTTTATTTTTATATATCATTTTCAGATTCCGATAAAGATGAGGGAAGCTATTTTCCCCCTGTGAAAAGGGAACGAACCTCCTCATTTCCACCCCCACATACTGGTAAGGGAATTTGGTGACTAAACATTTGTTTTGATTTGGTTCTTTTTTGTGGCGTACACTTTGTGGTGCATACAATGCCCTACAAAAGTGTTCAAACACTCAGCTAAATCATTCATTTTACTGGACAACACATGAACATTAATATATTTCAACATGTGAGTTTACCACAATATTACTTCTAATGGTTTACCTACAAAAAATAATTTGACACACCACCATCGTATGCATAAGCTGTGGGTGGGACAATCCTTGAGACAGTCGTGACTGCAGAAGTAGCTAATAGCAAACAGATATAAATGTACAAATCATTTTCAATCTTCGAATCGCATAAAGAAAATCTTATTAAACAACGAAAGACCCATCGTACCATTTGGACACTGTCAAATTGAGCTGTCGCTTCAGTCCAAGCAAATACAGTAAATAGTAAATATACAGTAAAAGAGGCGTGGCTGCACCAGAACCAAAGTAAGACAGGTTTACATTGGTCATGTGTCAAAATGCAGAATATCGGTCGAGCCCTACACAAAATATCGTACAATTGCCGTGTCTCAATCATCAACTGAACAGAAGAGCATGGCCAGTGCAAGCCTTGCACATCACGGAATGTCTGCAAATAACAAACAGAAGTGATGGGTCTGTTATTAGGAATGTTTCTCATTACATCAAATCAAATGTACGTATGACTGCTTAAAACGAATTGCCCTCCGAGGGACAAGTCGATAAAAGTGAAGTGAAGTGAAAGTATTCTCTGATGCAGCAAATAAAGTAGGAAGAAAACTGAAGACAAGAAAATCACAAGACTGAAAAGCCTCTTAACATCAGGCTTATGTGCAAGCAGGGCTCCAAAGACTAGTTTGACAGTCTGCTCTTCTCATGCGTTTTTATAAAGCTGATTTTAACATGTCCATAGATTTGTGATTGGCAAGTTCTTCCAGAACATCCGCCATGATTATTTAATAAACCCCAGCATTAGTAAATGGCTTGTTTAACTCCAGGCAGCATACAGAGGCCCACTTGTTGCCCTCTCTTGTTTGCTGAAGTTCATTTAACGCTCCTGCAGACAGAGTATTGAGATTTCAAAGCAGCAATATTCCTATGACGATTATTCAGAATAGAACTCCTTGAAGCTTGCATGCATTGTGTTGTTGTGACGCATCAGATTATATTCTTTAGCGACTGTTGTGTGGCAAATAAGGCACAATACTCACCACATTTCAAACGTACTTATCAATCCATTGTTTGTCGAATCTGCTGGGTTTTTTTGCATCAACTTTCTGCTGAAGGCTTTTTCAAAATGCCATTTTTCCTGTTTTTTAATATGTTCAAAAGGCTCCTCCCAGTGTTCTTTACAAATGATTACGCTGCATGTGGCAGAGCTGGGCAGCCGCACAAATATGACATCTAAAATATTGCTTTCACTCCCTAGTGACTTACTGCATTGCAGGAAATAAACATCTGTTAATGCTGACAAATACTAAAAATACTGTAATATTTAATTATATAGTATATAGAATCAGATTTGAAAAAGTGCCATAATGTTCCAGACGCACTTGTTGTCTTTGGTAGAAAAATATAATTTACAAGCTAGTGTTTTTAATTATGGTTGCTTATGAAATGCTAGATGAGTTCCCATGTCTAAATTGATCATTGGCTTCTTACGCACATTTTAGCAAGTAAAATCGCTTGTTTTGTGTTTGTGTGTTTCACGTTAGAACACAGTTGCTTTCAGGCTTGTTTCTATAGACCCGGTTGCTTCTTTGTCTTGTGAAATCTTAAAACGCTGGTCACCATGGCACCCTTTATTCTGAATGTACATCATGATTTTATGCTGAATCCCCTGTTTGAATAATGCCATTTGAACCTGTGACTATTTTATCTCATCTGAGTGCTGAGAATAAATTGTGTGCTTGAGCATGCCCCTATAAAGTGTCTAAAATCACCGATGGCGTACACAGTGATTTGTATGCTGAGTGCAATGCCTGTCCGCTGTTTGCAGTTCCCAAGAACAATGTATTCATGCCCTCAAGTTTCTGCCAGTCACCAACTGGGAACTCTGACTCTGAGACAGGTGAGGCATCTAGAACCATAGTTTCTCTTCACAGTCTGCTGGAAACATCTTTGTTTGTGGTTGTCAAACGTTTTGTTTCTGCTGTTTATTACGATAACAACAATAGTTTAAATGAGGAAGTGCAGTTACAGGATATACGGCAAACCAAATTACCCGGATATGAACACATGATTGTGAAATATAATATTAAAGATGTAAGAGCAACTATGCCACAGTGGAGATCTGTATATATGTTCATATGGTTTATCTGCAATGACGCACTATATTGCCAAAAGTATTCGCTCAGCTATCCAAATCATTGGATTTGGGTGTTCCAATCACTTCCGTGGTCGCAGGTGTGTAAGTCGACAGCTACGGTCCTCCAAGCTTCATGTGATCTTTAGATTAGCTCAAGAGCAGTGCATAGAGAGCTCCATGGAACGGGTTTTAATTGCCGAGCAGCTGCATCCAAGCCTTACATCACCAAACAATACAAAGTGTCGGACGCAGTGGCGTAAAGCACGCCGCCACTGGACTCTGGAGCAGTGGGGACGAATCACGCTTCTCCGTCTGGCAATCCAATGGAAGAGTCTGGGTTTGGCGGTTGCCTGGAGAACGGTACTTGTCTGACTGCATTGTGCCAAGTATAAAGCTTGGTGGAGGGGGGGGGTTATGGTGTGGGGTTGTTTTTCAGGAGTTGGGCTCGGCCCCTTAGTTCCAGTGAAAGGAACTCTTAATGCTTCAGCATATCAAGACATTTTGGACAATTTCATGCGCCTGACTTTGTGGGGACAGTTTGGCGATGGCCCCTTCCTGTTCCAACATGACGGTGACCAGTGCACAAAGCGAGGGACATAAAGACATGGATGAGTGCGTTTGGTGAGGAATAACTACTGGACTGCACAGAGTCCTGACCTCGACCCGGTAGAACACCTTTGGGATGAGTTAGAGTGGAGACTGTGATCCAACATCAGTGTCTGACCTAACAAATGCACTGCTGGAAGAAAGCTCAGAAGTTCCCCTTAACACACTGAACCCTGTGGAAAGCCTTCCTAGAAGAGTTGAATCTGTTGTAGCTGCAAAGGGTGGGCAGCCGTCATATTAAATCCTAGATCGTCTGCGTGTGACGGCAGATGAGCGAATACTTTTGGTAATATCGTGTGTGTTCAGGCTAGGGGTGTGCTATATGGTTGATCTGCAATGATACGTTGTCGGTTATTTAAACTTCCTAGCTGACATTATCAAGTCACTTTTTTTCTGATAAAGTTGTACTGCTTAGTATTGCAGAGGAAGAAAATGAATAGTGTGTGATCACTTTTGCTCTAGTAATTATTAAGCAATTACACAATGTCTGTCTTGTGCCTAATTTGAAGTGAAAATCTTCTGTCGTGTTGAACGTTTTGTTTCGGATTTGATTGGTTTAATTCTCGACTCGACTCCTGTTACAGTGACTCCGTGTGAGCTCCGTAGTTAGACGTTCAAGTAACGCTAATTTGGTTAAATGGTTACACTTTTACGCTGCTCAGCTGGGTCGAGTCCGTCTCCCTGTCCTAATGTCATCAGAAATATATTGGCCGGTAAAATGAAAATATTAAGCAGGGAAAAAAGAGGATTCAGCATTGAGTGCTCTGTTTTGTTTTGTTTTTTGCTTTAGTGCTGATAAAGGCTGGGCCATGTCAGGCTAAAAATGCCGCTGAGAGTGGGGGTCAGGGAGAAAAAAGATCAGGGGACCTAGAACCTTTAATTTTATAGAGGATCCACAAGGGCAGCTGAGAGGTTGGGCCCTTTGGTTCATATGGTTAATATATATGTTTTTTAATGCCTGCCTTCTCTTGTGCTCCGTACCATCAGAGGAGAAGCCTGTGGGATTCCGTTTAAAGCCACCAACTCTCATACATGGACAAGCTCCAAGTTCAGGTTGGTGGATACGGTCGATGGTCTCTCTCTTGTAATGTGTTATCACATTGACTTTAGAAATATAATGAGCAAGGTTTATACTGTCGCAGGTGTCCCGAGTCAGAAACCCAAGGAACAACAACGCAGCGTCCTCCGCCCTGCAGTTCTCCAGGCACCGCCTTCAAAATCACATATAGAGTCTAGTGAGTACAACTAACCATCACCAGGTTTATTGGATATTTTTCTATTAAATATTCTTCATCATTATTATTAAAAAAAAACAAATTATATGATGATTCATTTAACATTGTATATTCAGAGTCTGCATAGTGCAGAAGTGCATTTTCATCACAACTAAATTATCTTTGTCATTTCTGTCGATTCATTTAGATTCCAGTTGTGGAACTAACGGTGTGAAAAAGTCATCGGATGAAGCACCAGAGACTCGGTCCCTCCTCACAAACAACACAGAGCACTCGGTCGCCCCGGCCACGCCAATGGTCAGGAGTAGCTAAGTCTACGGATGTTACGATATGAAGCCTGATATTTGAAAAACAATGACAGTCAGTTCAGTTGAGCTGAGACCAATGCATCAACAAGTAATGGAAAGACCTAAATGTTTTTGGGGGGCTTTTAAATATTCCTTTCAAGTAATGCGTATTGATTCTGTAATTGATCAAATCATATTACGATGTTGGATGTTAAAAAGCTAAACTTATCGGAAGTCATAATCTCAGCAGGGTTAACGACATTTTGTACGTTACCCTGGATCATTTTTATGCGTTTCAGAAACATGAAAATGAGGAAGTTGGAGCAAGTGGTAACAAAGACGGAGGTGGAAGAGAGAAGGAGACAGACGTAGCAATATCTTTCGTCTTCGGTCAGAATATCAAGGACAGAGCAAAGGCGAGTTGTTTTTCCTTTCCTGCTGCACCTCCTTGACAAAGTTGGCCTGTAAAGGTGCAAGTGTGTGACGAACAGAAAAAACACTCAATTAAAGGTGTCCGGGTGTGTGTGTGTGTGGGGGAGGGGGGGGGGGGCATTCACTCATTTCAGAAATACTCTGAATTATCAGTCACCTTGATATAATTCAAAATGAGCTCCGTTTACTTTTGTATGCTATATATTTGTGTTGCTGCGTTTATTATTTCAAGCCATTTTGCAAACGTGTCTCCGAATTGAACTGTCTTTCAAATAGTTGGAAGAGAACAGTACAAAAGACAAGTCAAAGGATGGTGTGCCACCGGGCTCTCAATCAAAGGGCACAAATTATTTCTTACAATGCATCTGTACACCAAGGTAATGAAATCATCCTTTTGAATGTTTTATAATCAACTTGATGTTCGTTCATGATAAATGTTCATCAACTTGCCAATTTTTCTTTTCTGCCCTTTCAGTTCAAAAAATACCACAAACAGTACAGAGAGTGGGGCAAAATTTGTGTTTGGGCAGAACATGTCCGCACGAGTTCTGGTGAGTCAAAGCAGCCTTTTGAATAGCGAGTCTCTCGTCTGCCACGTTGCAAAGACGCTTAATTATTGTGCGTTTTTGGAAATTGATTGATCTTTGTTGTGTTTTCAGAGTCCCCCAAAGGGCGAGTCCACAAATGAGGAAAATAACGACAGTACAGCTGCCCCTGCTTCCGAGCCCTCATCGCAGGAAACACCCCCAGAGAAGGGTACAGACAAAAAGCCCTGCTGATTCTTGAGAATTGTTGTTGTTTTTCTGCGCTGTCTTCAATAGTGAAATGAGAAACGTGGGGCAGTTGAAGAAGCAGTTCAACATAAAAAGACATTAAAACACAGTTGCCCCTGGTATTAGTTTAGTTGGTGTTTAACGGTCCGTAAAGAGAGGTCTGTTATTGGAGAAGCACGCCAAATGCCGCCAGTGATTCATCACTAGTTTCCTGTAATATCGTTTTTATGCCACTGCTGGAAAATTATAGGAATGAGAAGAAACTCTTGAACGCATGCATCCGTTTTTGGTTAGTGTACAAAATGTCACCGTTGTGTGTGTGTGTGTGTGTGTTATCTCTGCAGCAAACAGTGTGTCAGAGTCTTTGGAGGAATCCGCAGCAGCTTACACCAAAGCCACAGCCAAGAAGTGCGTCTTAGAGAAAGTAGATGTCAAAACTGGAGAGGAATCAGAAAGCAACGTTTTACAGGTACTGTCTTAATCCGGCGCACGCTCTCAATAAACGTGACACTAAACGGCTAAATTCTTGTCACTCTTTTACTTCAGATGCAGTGCAAGCTGTATGTATTTGAAAAGACTGCACAGTCGTGGATAGAGAGGGGTCGAGGGTTGCTGAGGCTCAACGACATGGCTTCGACGGACGACGGCACACTACAGTCCCGTCTAGGTAAGCACACCTGCATAAATGTCTTGGGGATGAAATAGTATACGAATGAAAGAACTGTAAACGATGCGCACCGTTTCAATTTATTTCTTTGTGATTTGAACGTTTGTGTCAAATGGGACAGCGAGGTCACTTAAGTTTAAAAAAAATAATACAAATGCTTAATACAAGGGAGACATTTTTCTGTAGATCTGGGGCTGTAATGTTTAAATCCCCGGAGAGAATTAAAGGGGTAGAGGCCACGGTCTTTGTTTTTGATCATGTACAATTCCCCGTGGCGTAATTGACAAAAGAAATGAGTCTGTGGCGTTAACTCGGCTGCCGTTGGTCTTTCATCCAGCAATGCTTTCCTCTACTGGGTTTATGCACCCAAGTCACGCTCCCGCTGGAACACGCCCCCTTACTCACAGAGTCTGCCCAAATCCTGCTTCTTGGTGACCCGGTAAACATGAGAAACTATGAAAGTGAGAGCAATTTAATTTAAATCCTGTTCATCTAATTTATTACAACATCTCACTTTGAACACTAGATGGAGCCCTTATCCGTGCCACATTTTATGAGGCAGAGATATTGCAGCACATGTAATGAGGGCTTAATTGAAGACTACCATCTTTTTTTTTTTACTTTGTCACCCTTGCTTTCATGACAGGATCATAAAAGTTGGCCTCACCAATATGTTCATGCTGATCAAACATAATGATCGGAAGGATGATTGCTGAGCTATAGATGCAGAACTGTCCATTTTATCTATTTGATTTTTCATAACAATGAATGATGAAACAAGATAATTCTGATCTGAAAATAAATGAGACTGGCTGCACGATGTCTTAGCAAAACTATTCAGCAAACACTAAGTTAGAATTATGCGTCAAAATAAACAGACTGTAGCTTCCTTAAAATTTCAAGCGGTGTATCATATTCGCTTCTGGAGTTCAGGTTGATTCCACTTCACATCCATTTTACCACTGATACCCACAACCTTCACAGCGTGTTTTACCATTAGCTAGCTCTGGTCTTGCAGACTTTGTATCACATTCATGCTATGGATGGCATAAATGTCCTGCAGTGACCAAACGATACTGAGACCCGGAGCATGTCACGATCGTCAGAACTTAAATCAGACTAACGGGTAGAACAGACGGACATTTCTGCTACGTCACCGATGAACCGTGAGAACAGTTGGTTTCCTTTTTCTTGTCAGCAGCAGCAACGTTGAATGACAAGTAGTTCATTGCTGCTTGTTTGTGTTGAACAACTTTCAGTGATGCGGACCCAGGGAAGCCTCCGGTTGATACTCAACACTAAACTTTGGCCCCAGATGCAGGTGGATAAGGCCAGTGAAAAGAGCGTACGAATCACTGCCATGGACACAGAGGACCAGGGGGTCAAGGTCTTCTTAATATCGGTGAGCACCAGTAATGTTGTACCAGAGCTTTGGCATTCTGTGTACTGGTATGTTGTAATACTTCAGTTAAAGGGTTTATTTAACACAACGTTTGTTTTGTCCCCAACATAAACATGATGAGACTGTAGTCATCGGTGTATCACTCTGTCCGTTATCATGCGCTGTCTGGCCAATCAGTCATCAAATTGATCTTGATAAATCATTGTTCCTTTTGATATATATATTTTTTGTGTGCAAATCTTAGTTTTGTCCTTCCCATGTGAAGATGATCTTAATGTGACTGGACACTAGCCGCCATCTTCCACGCATCTATCTCAAAGAATATACATTACTGTAGGCGTACTGAAGGGCCGGAGGATTTGTCCTTTACGCATTCATTTGTTGTGCAATTTTTAGGGGCATTTCAGGGGGGAACGCTGTGAGATGGATTCTGTTTTAGTTATCACGAACGTTTGTGACACGCATGTGGAGCCTCGGGCTGAGCTCCACAGCTGCACTGGTCTCATGTTGATGCCAAAGGTGTAATTTGAAAGCCCGAGTGTTGATTCTTTACCACTTTGATGTGGTTTAGCGATCTCTCCCTCTGTGTCTGCTTTCTGCAGGGTAGCTCTAAGGACATTGGTCAGTTGGCTGCAGCATTACATCACCGTATCTTGGCTCTGAAGAGCAGGGCAGATCAAGAGCCAGAGATCCCGGAAACAAGCATCCCTGAGGCCGAGGTACCGCAGTCCAACGAGGATGACAGCGATGAGGAAGACCATGCCTCTGCCTCGGCTTCAGCCCCCACTCCTGCTACGAGTGGGTGATTTTTAAATCGGTTCCTTTTTTTTTGTTTTGTTTTACAACTCGGCTCACAGCAACTGGGCCTGCAGGCATTGTGTTTCTGTGCATTCATCCCATTCCCACGAATCCAATATGTTTAGGGAATTCTTTCAGATGTTTAACCGTTAGACCGGTGGCCATCCACCTATCAGAAGGTTGATTATTGCATCTCTCTACATGTTGAAAAATCCCAGAGGAACACGCGAGCCCTATTTTCTCCTGTATCAATGTAAGGGCCGCCCACCGCTGTTCAGACTGGTTCAATGAGATGGTTTCCATGGGAACAATCACATAGAGCTTATTTTATCTGGCTTAGCTTTTATGGTGAAAGGTGGTCATCTTTAACGTATAGATTTAAAACAAAACGCACCTCTCCTGGTTTACCGAAGGAGAACCTCTGTCAGGTCTGAAAGTTCCACTGTAAAATGTGTCTGGAATTAATTACTGTCAGCCCAGGGACAACTTACATTTAGTGATTTGTTTATTTAACTTATTACCTTTCGTTCTATTCATTGTTTCGATATTCCCTGTTTTTACACTGAGCCACAAGAATGACGTGATTTCTTTGGTTTCCTGTTGATTTGTTTATGTATTTGTATTTTATTGCTGCAGTACCACCACTTTATTTTGTGATTGTTCATATTCCGAACAGATCAGCTACAAACGCTTGTCAAGCCGCTGTGCCCTTCTCCCTGCAGGTAATTCAGAGGGAGGAGAGGGCCAGCCAGCAGGAAGCACATAGCGTCACCCAGCCTGATGAGATGCTGCAGTTGAGGCATTTTGCTGTAGGCATCTCCATGGACACCCTTTGACCAACACGGGTCCTCCAGACCAGTACTTTTGGATCTTAGAAATCTAGCTCCAGGAAATAATCCCTTGTGCCGGAGTGTCTCACCCAACTCGTGCAGTTCATTTTCTCTGCATTCAACGTAATATCTGGAGTCGTTTCTTCCCCGCCTCTCCCCTGTTGTGTTTTATTTTTGTTTTCGAGTATTTTTTCCTCCCGATAGCAAAAATAAAGACTTCAAAGCTTTGGTTTGGGACTTTTTCTGCTCATCATATTGATGAGTGTAAGGGTGTTTTCCTCTACATTTTAAAGTATGGCACATGTTAAGACTGCAGTTTCTACTTTGGGATCTTTTTACTCACTCTCCAATCGTACCTCTGGGACCAACACATCCAGAGGAGCTCCATTCAGTGTATTTGACTTTTCTTCAGTTTAATTCTACATCAGATCCAGCCCCATTCCGCTCAGTCCATGCAAATGTACCGGTAATTTACTTTGAATGGTCATTTTAATGAGGCATCTCAACACCTATGTGCTGTTTGTGATGGCTAGCCAAGACCATCTAAATTGTCATAAGTTACATTTTTCCTATTGACCTAAGTCCTACTGAATAAAGTAATGGAACAATTTAATTTCTGCTGACGTGGGTTATGTGAGGACAAAAGAGCAGAAGTGTTTGACTCATTTTTCCTCCCCAAACGAATGTGTTGTTAGGCATTCACCTTGTTAATTTGGTTTTTTTCTTCTTCAAAATTAAGATCATTAAATCAGTTAACATTCTGCATGTAACTGTTTTCGTTCTCTCTGTTTCAGCATCCCAATGGTTTAATGTGTTGATACATAATTTTTTTTATTTTGGAAATATACAGTTTTAACCATTTCCTTTTGGGAAAACATTGCAATGAAGATTTAACTTCATGCGTGGAGAACTTGAGTGATAACTGTAATACTTTTTTTTTTGGAATGTCATGTACATTTGAATATATCATTTATTAGTGCACCATGTTTTCTCATCTACAACTACCCCTTTACAAAATAAACCATTTTGGACTGTCAACTGAGATTTATTTTTCATATGAAGCAAGATTGTCTACAAAGATCCTGAAAGGCAAATATCAGAGCTAGATGTTGGAAAGGGTTTCATATGCTTTGACATTTTCTCTGTAGCTGTATTAAATCAAAGAAAGAGGTTTGGCTGTTTTGTATTTGAGTGTTGCGTCTCGCCCACGGGTAGATGTACGCTGGACCCTGACTGCTCTGCACTTCTGCACATGAAGCAGCAAACACAAGATCGTGGTTGTTTTGATGCATGTACCTCTCACAATGCCCTGACATCATCATATACACCCAAACTGCAGTCGCCAAAGCCGACTCCTTATCTGCTTTTATGCAAAGCAGAAAGTGTTTTTCTGTTATTCTTTGCTGGAGGTGTAGAAAAAAAACAACACTTTCTGACCTTAGATGGTTCTGCCTGAAGTCTTGCACAGGTTCTTGTTTTAATGCTTAAAACTATTCTGTTATAGGAACTACTACAGAAGCCAACATTGGATTTCACTTTTGACCATAGAGGGGTAAAGCGTGGAATCTATAGAGCATGATTTATGGAAAATAAGCATGTCAGGGTGAGAATAGCTAGAAGTTCTTCATCCGAGAATGTGCCGCAGCAACTTGAAAGTATTGTTTGTCACAACGATTAAAAAGAATCCAACTGAGACCAATGAGAACATTCACCACATGGTGCGCTGGTTCACGGCGGTTTAGGGCTGTGACCTGTTTCCAGGAGAGAGATCTTCACAGGCTCATGTCAGTAACTGCTTCAAGTCAATCAGAA
The DNA here is from genome assembly GCF_040956055.1 of Brachionichthys hirsutus. Lineage (NCBI taxonomy): Eukaryota > Metazoa > Chordata > Actinopteri > Lophiiformes > Brachionichthyidae > Brachionichthys > Brachionichthys hirsutus. The sequence goes on along the minus strand of NC_090911.1, from coordinate 5,098,702 downwards.
AATTAGATATAAGTATTAGTGAAACCCAAACCCTTACTCTGTAACAAAATATTCGCATTCAAGAGGCAGGTGCAGCCAGGTTTTGTCTTTACTTTTTGAAAATACTCAATATTGATTTGCTCACAGTCGAAATGAAAGCTGCAGCAAGACTTTCTTTTACCTGCCCGTCCGCTGAAGTGTATTTATATTCATTTAAGATACCTTAGTCATTGTTAATGGCTGCAAATATTGTCATATTTCATTCAGTTATTCTTCTTAGTGTTCATTCTCATATGGTGTACACTTTTATATAAAATAACATGAACATCTTTTTTCTTCTTCCTCTGTTACATTCAGATTGAATTGAGATGTTTTTGTCATAATCACTGTGAGATTCTTGAAGTAGAAAGCAGCACTTTATTTAATTATCTTTATTTTTGATGAAGGGAGTAGCTACAGTATTTATTTATTTATTTTAAACTAGGGAATCCTTGTTTCAAAGCAAGGAGTCTGTGTTCTTTGTCAGACTAGTAGCATTTCTCAAGGGATGGTGGTATCAGTCTGTTGGATCATTGACCCGTCACCAGGATTAAGTTAGAAATACGACTGACTTTGATGGATTTCCATGACTTTTGTGCCAACATTTGTGGCTCTGAAATGATGGATCCTCTAGGCTGGTGATATCCTTCCTCTTGCACCAGCATGCAATTACGTTTTGTGGTTTTGCATGAAATATCTAAACAACTACTGGATGGATAACCATGACATTTTGTACAGTACAGACATCAGAGCTGGAAGAATAAATCTGTTAGCACCAGCAATCTTAATTTAAAAGAACCCGACCTAGTGGACAATCTAGATATCACATCATCCTAGCAAATGTAGAATCCTACTATGGTGAGAGAGAAAATATCACCATCCAGATAAACCACAAAATCTAATCACCTGTTCTTTACCCAGAATTCACCTTTCCACATAGTCCTGTTTATACAAATGCACGCAAAACAAACAAACAAATGGGGCCAGTCGCATAATCATAATGCAACTCTTATTGGCAGAGGATAAAATGCCACCTCCTCCCTTCAGGCCTCCGTCCAAAGGCGCTCACTCACACAAACATGCAGCACCTTATTGCAACGACTGGAGATGTGTGTGAGTGATTGTCCCATAAACTATTTTTTTTTTTTGCTTCTAAATACATAAACAGCAATCATATAAACACTTGCAAAATAGTCATCAAGGACACACCTCAGTCTGGAAGGGCTACCTAGTGTGCCTGTTACTGTTTAGTGCTGTGGGGGTGTGTTTGCACCACAGGGTTAACTGCAGAGTGGACACTGGGACAGCAGCGTACTGTTCGGAGCTGGGACAGCAGCGCACCATGAACTGTTTCAACCACCTGATGTAAACAACAAAATATAAAACATCTAAAAAAAAGTAGACTCGCAGGTGTCAAAGCTAGCGTGTTACGAACGACGAGCAAACAACGAAGAATCAACTGGATTCATTCTAGTTTGGGGGGGGGGGGGGCATTTCACCTCTCATCCAAGAGGCTTCTTCTGCTCTAAGTGACTGGTAGAGAGTCCAGAAAACAAAGAAAGGACCAAAACCACCAAGGCAATACGTCTTCCCAGGAGTCATTAAAACCTGACTAATGACTCCCTGGCTAAAACCTGGACATTACTGTCCTCAAAGGAGGGCCCCGTGTCTTTCAGGTGCAGGTGGACTGCTGAGTCTTGTCCTGAGGAGGTGTCTCTCCTGTGTTGAGCCATACGCTTGTGGAGCGGGTTGTTTCATCTCCCCAATGACATTAAAGTCATTTCACTGGACAACACACACACTACATTGCTCATTGAGGAGTTCTGGCTGCACTTTCTCTGCCTTTCTTGCGCCACTGGCTCGGTAAAAGCTTCAGCAATGCATTCCCCCATCCTTGTGGAAAACTCCCATCATGCCCAGTGGATGCAGAGGGCAGACATCCACTGGTATCTGAGCAACCAGTCTTATTACAAGTACGTAAAAGACAGAGATCCACATTTATTTATTCATTTTCCATCACAAAGGAGGTTATGTTTCCACCTACAAAGAAATCATGCAGGAAACCTTTCAGCGATGATCCGATTAAAGGGGAGGATCTGTCCTGTAACGTTTCCCAAAATAACTCGCCATCCCTAGATTTATGTTCTGCACAGACTTAACTGTAAAAACTTCCACAATCCCTAAACTTTTAATTTGGTACAAGTATCAGGTCAGAAAATGTTTTATGTTTTGTCATCGATTGACCGGGGTATTCCAAATATCCCACTGACCACCAGGAACATTCCAGGTCCTAAAAGGGGTTCCCGGGTCTTTTCTGGCCTGCATATCACATGTAATCCCTCCTGTGAGTTCTGCATCATCCATCCTGCAGGAAACCTCCGATGATGGGTGCACAGCTGGATATCCTGACCGGATGTCCAAATCACCCCAACTTGCTGTTTTTGACATGTTGGAATAAATCTGTTTACTATGAAATCCCTGCAAATGTCTGAGCTCCTCTCTCTCAGGTTGAGCTCATCTCATCTTCTACAAGTCCGCCAAACAAACCCAATCCCAATGGTTAAGACTTGATCCAATATCATCAGTATTCTGATTCTTTAATAATCCCAAAGGGACATTATGTTCACATGATATTCCCAATATTTTCACATTGTGCTTCCTGAATCTCATGTTTGACAATCAGATGGATCCTCCCCTCCAGCGGGCAGGAAGTAAACGATCTCTGGGAGAATCCGCAGTCTGAGAATCCTTTCATTGGAACACTCCACCGGAGTCGGACATGACCTCCATCAAGTCAGTGTCTCCGGGTGAATCTGGACCACACACAGCTTCTTGAGTCCCTCGGCGCTGTTTGCCAGGGAGGTGGTCTTTCACGGAGGCTATGACGTCCTTCGTCATAGCCTCCCCATACTCCTCCCCCCCCGGGAGTTTATTTCAACCCGTGCTGAAGCTGCTGCCTCATTAGAAGAACTCGGGAAGAACTCACCAAAGGCCGACCAAGTCTTCAATTTAGCAACTTCCTTTCCCTCTGCTCTCCACCAGAAATATTATTATTTAGAGGCGGCTGCTTTCTTGTATTCAGAAATGTCCTCCTCAGTTTGGACACAGAATTCATCTGCACTGTTTTTGGATCCAGTGAATATTCACACTGTTTTCCTGCCTGTGAAGTGCAAACGATTCACAATAGAAATAAAACCAGGGGGAAGCTGCTGCAAAGCGATACAGCAGCTCCTGAACTCCGGTAGACTTGGAACACATTTCAAGCCGATACATGTCATGATGTCAGAACGGGAAGCACCTAAAATGCATTGTTGAAAAACGAAAAGCCCTGGAATGAACCTCTTGTGTCATTACTCAAGCAGCTCCACGTAAGGATTCCTCACCGGGAACTAATTACACCTGTTAACACTAAACTCATTCCTCTTCTTCAGATAGTCAGGCAGCATTAAAAAAGGGAGTGGGAAATTATAATTAACGTCTCGGACGCCACTTTTTCTTTTTCTTTTTTGGCTTGTTTACAAAAGGCAGAACCATGAATAAGTCATAGTTGACTTGGGAAATTTGGGCTTTGTTTAAGAACAGACACGTCAGCCTGGATTACATTTAGAGATGGGAGTTGATAAAAGACCATAATAAAAAATACTGTAAGGATTATTTGTGGAATGTCGGTGAGGATGGGGGAGTCTTGTTTTTACTTCAGCAAATTAATCATTGAATATTTCTCTTGAGTAAAGAGCAGGTGCCACATTCAAAAATACAGAATCAAAACCACAATATCAGTTATAGAATCTCCCACGGAGAGCATCTGATGATTCTTTATTTGAGTCATTCATTCCCTTATAAGGAGTCAAGTTATTCCTAAAAGAGCTGGGAAATAAGCGTCATTGCAACGGGTCTATTTCTGCTCTGAGGTACTCACAAGAAGCATCTTTCTCCAGCAGGTCATTGTTGTTTAAATAAAGTCAACCCACGAACACAAACAGATATGAGCACATATGTAAATAAATCCATTACTCAATAGTCAAATATTACTGGAAACTGGAATTACTGAAAACTGGGGTCAATCCCAGACACACAGGATTTCCCACATTAAAATCCCGTAAACCTGGAAAACTGGTTTGCTATTTGCATTTTACAACCGGCACCCTTATAAGTGTGAGAAAATCGCTGAGTCATGAGTTAATGTCAAAGCTTTCTCTGGCATTTCAAATAATCTTTAATGATGTGTGGATTAAAACAGTTTTCACTTTCAAGTTCTTGAATCTTTAATGCAAAGATGTAAATGAGTCACATTTTGTATTGAGTGCAGATTGGACTGGAGCCACAGTGCCTCCTTATACAATATTATATTTTAATGGTGATGTGCACCACTTAAGCAGAGCATCATAAATTCACACCAATTTTAAACCATTTTCACCTGAGTACTCACTTTATTTAGCAAAAAGTGTATTCAAATCCCATCATCAGAATTAATATGTTTATCGTTGGATGTATTCCCCTTAATAACGGTTTCCACATATGTGGATTAAGCATGGATCCACAGATAATCCCAGCAGATTACATCATCCATGTTTGTGATTATGCAGCAGGTCATGGAAATGACACAGTAAAAGAAGTCGTCGTACTTTTCGTCACTCACATCTGGTGCTTTTTATTGCACATGAATGAAAACAAAACTTTAATCCCTGCGGTTAAATGCGTGTTATGTAGTTAATTAAGTTTAGTCAGCAGTTTGTGGAATAAAGTAGACTTAATTAAATACTATTCTTATATTATAAGTACTTGTTCATGTACTCAAACATCTACTTCAAAAGCAAGTATTGCTCATTTCTTCCACTCCATTTATTAGGCTTATTTTTTTAATCTGTAGTCATGAACTATTTTACAAGTGATGTTTTAAGTCATGTACAAGATGTATCATAATCTTTTTAAATATAATCAAACGAATTCTCCGTTATTCAATGAGGATAATGCAATATTCTGATTCATTATGAACATAACACTGAAAAGTTTAACTTTTATAGAAAGTAACATTTCATTTTTTTGTTTTGTCTTTTTTATTTGTTCAGACAATCTTGATATACTGTATGTGTTAATAAAAGCATGTCACGTAGAATATAATTGATTTCATGCTTATTGAAATGTTTTGATTATTTTGTTTGTTCCTTTATTCAAATCGTAATTAAATGTACATTATTTTGGGGAGTTTTCCTGCACTATGGCAGTCGTTACCTGAGTTAGCTTGAAGGGTTTTTAAATGATCGTTTCTCCTTTATTCCACAAGGGGGAGGTGTGATTTGAAAAAACCCAAAACATTTATTTTAACATTAAATAACCTTTCCTGGAACTATAAAATCATTTAATGAATTTTAAATATTAAACTGTAAATCAAAGCTGAACAGAGTTTCAGACCCTCCTAGTTCTTTGAACACTCGTAAATGCTGGTATTTGAAGAGAACCATGGTGATTTTTTTTGTTTTTAAATGAGAGTTTAAAAATGTAATTGACAGGAGTTGGTCTATAAAGCTCTGTTTCAGTGCAGTAAAACCACCATCTTTCATTCCATCTGTCCTCTCTTGTCTTTAATTCCTCTCATGTGGCACAAATTAGCTATAGTGCTATCTTGATTTGAAAGGAATGACAATTGAACAAAATCAGCTCACAGGGATTTGGTGGGATCAATTAGTGTTTGTAACGCAGCATGTGAAAGATTAAGATTAAGATTGATCGCAAAATCAACGGCAAATCCTTGGAAACAAATGACAAGGTCCATATCAGGAAAGTCGGGAACGCTAAGCGGAGAGACTGGAGGAATTCTGCAGGGATTTAATAATACAGAAAAGCATTTTGATCTGTCGATCTCTAAAAAGCAGAAAAAACTTTATTTCCATATTTGGACTATAATAACATCTGCCGTAAGTAAATTTCATTTCATTTCATTTTCTAACCGCTTATTCCGTTATCGGGTCGCGGGCCAAGCTGGAGCCAATCCCAGCAGTCAATGGGCGAGAGGCAGGGGACACCCTGGACAAGCTGCCAGTTCATCGCAGGGCAACACAGAGACATACAACCAGCCACACACACACTCACACCTATGGGCAATTTAGTGTCACCAATCAGCCTAGGCTGCATGTTTTTGGTGGTGGGAGGAAGCCGGAGAACCCGGAGAGAACCCACGCAGACACGGGGAGAACATGCAAACTCCTCACAGAATGGCCACAAGCCGGAGACGAACCTGCGACCATCTCGCTGTGAGGCAACAGTGCTTGCCACTGCGCCACCGAGCCGCCCCCCCGTAAATAAATGATCTTGCATAAAGTTGCATAAAATGTTTTACAGCTGTTGACTTCAAATGTAAACATCCTTCTAAAATATAATTTGATCACATTTGTTTGCACGGTGCAAAAAGGTTTGTTGTCTACAATGGCTGATGCATTATTGTTATTATTGTGTATTTGCTTTTTTTTCACTGAACACCAGAAATAGTCCTCAGTCACAAGACAATCACACAAACTCGGACGCGCGTGTTTCATTTCGATGATTGGAGTGAACCGAACTGCAGGATTATCACTCCCTTTGACCTTCCAGCTCTACACCTTGCCCCACTTCTCCCTTTAATCTCCTTCTTCCATCAAACCCCAACCCTCCCATTCATCACCCCACCCACCAAAAAAAAAAAACCTGTGAATGATCACACACCCACCAACAGTGAAAAATACACTGCGGGCACGCTCAGTGCTTTTTATGCCTGACTCATCTCTGAAGCATTTTAATTAGAAGCGCCCCCTCCCTGCCTGGGCTGAAACCTAATTTAACACAAACGTAGCAAAGAATCTACAAGGTGTGGGAGCATCTTCTGATCCACAACAGCCGCATGCAGCCGGGAAAACTGAGACCTCAGACCTGACATCCCTCTGGGCACCATCGGTAACATGAACACTGATGTAGCCGCTCTCTCCACAGAGGCAGCAATCAGCAGCATCTCCTTACGACCGCGGCCCCCTCAAGGAGCGCCCAGAGGGCCCGTCAGGCTGCAGGACATCCGAAACGGCACACAGAAGAGCCATTGTTCCGCCAGCTCCTCACAGAATGGCCGGCATTCTTTTCAACAACAAAGATGGTGCAGTCCCAGATCTATTTGGAGATGACACCGCCAAATTAAGATGCCTTTGCACCTCCAGTACAGCGGCCCTTAAACCCCAGGCAGCCAATCAGAGAGCAGCACCGCCAACAGCCCCTCTGGAGCCCATTCGATAGGAGACTATATGCATTAATGCTGTTTACAAAAGTCTGTCATTGTGAGCCGAGTCTTCCATTGAATATTTATCTCCTTATGCAGAATGCACTAAATGTGACACACACACACACACACACACACGCACACACACATCTACACAAACACGCACACACACAATGTCACTTAACGGTTTATATAAATTCAGCGAATCTTCTATGAAGGGTTCTTTATGCTTCAAGGTTTTAAATGTAAATACTTATGCATGAATTGCACAAGTATTAATTCAGCTTTATTATTCAATCCCACGACCTCCCAAACTAAGACTATATAAATATACAAGTCACGCCCAGTGCCTTAATGTAATTATTTAATGATAGAAAAAAATAACAACAAAAACAAAAATGGAGTGCATTAATTCATCTCTGAAGAGTTCGGAGCTGCCCAAGAAGAGGAAAAACACCTGCTCGCTGATTCGTCGGGGCTGTCCGGGTCCTCCAGAGTCGCCGGTGCGTCCTCCGTCCTGCTGTCTCCCCCTGGAGACGTCTGGACTTACCAACATGCTGCAGCTGGACATGGGATGGGGGGGGGGGGGGTTGTACAACTCTGGCATGTTTATTGTAGATCTTATCAGAGCTGTTACCAGTAACAGATGTCTTGTATACACAAACCCTATTATCCCCTAACATGGTGTAATGGTGACTTGAATATGCGGACGTGTAATCACTGATTTGAGCTCCAGTCTGTAACGCCAGCGTGAAGATGAAGGTGGTCAATTTCATTACGCCAGAAGCCTGCTAATAAAGGCGAGGGGATAAAGTACATCCTGTTGAGATTCGTCTCTGCTCAGTTTAAGAGTCTCGCTGGTTTTGATTTGGAGTTCGTTGACCTGAAGGTCTAACCTTCCATTATAATCCCACGAATAGAAAAAAAACAAAACAAAGCGCTGTACTGATTACTTTTTTTTGGAAAATATCAACCCCCCCTCCCCCCACCCAGTGTGGCCACAAGAGCCAATAAAGTTAAGATCAAAATGTAAATCGTGCTTTGTGACTGAAGGGACACCATGTGTTACTATGAAATGAATTCCTCACCGATGCTGCTTTCATTACATCTCTTTTTTTTTCACTCAGATCCTCTGCTGCTGGTGTGTGCAGACGGTTTTTTGGTTCAAGGCCATTTACTGCAGTAGCGGAAATATCTGTTTACAGCCGAGGTAAAGTGATTCCACCTCCGTCGCAGCTGTAAACATTTTAAGCATATTTGGGCGACCCCCAAGTACAGAAAAATATCAGGAAAGTGTATAAAGTTACCATGTAAGTACAACAAACTCTCCAGATTTCTGCCGTTACTCTTGCACCTGGTGCAGAGGTCGTCAAGATGGAGGAAGTTCTTCTAATAAAGGGTTTTATTGCATCCAAATATGGAGGCTGATGTGCCTTTTGATGTGAGGGAGTCCATTCTCCTGCAGTTGGCTTTACAATTTGGAATTGCTCAAAATGCAAAGTGTTGAAGTAATTTTTTTTTTTGGTCATAAATACATTACGTCTCAAGTCAAACTGAAACATGTGCTCCACTGAGCCAAATAAAACACCAAGCAAAAAAAAAAAAAGATCACTTCCATTCACTCAGAAGTGCGACCGTTACCCGGGACGGCCGACCGCATCGTTCCCTGTGAGCGGCCTCCAATCCGCTCTGAACTCAGGTAACGCCATCTGACTTCTGTCTTCCCCTCGGAGGTCTTCACCCCGAGGTGCTCGCTGCCTCACTGAAGCTATACAGGAAGTGAAGTGTTGCACTGCCCGACCCCCTGTTAGACTTATCTCTGAGGAGGGGGGGGGGGGGGGGGGGGCTTCTCCAGCTTCATATAACTCACATTTAGGAGAGCAAATATGATGAGAGTGAGTATATTAGACAATTTACTAATCCAAAATCTACAAGCACTTGGTGCCATTCTGACGCCACAGCAGAGCTGGAATATGAGGCCCTGAAACAAATAGCAAGAAATGAATGGTCTCCATGTAGGAAATGTTTATGTCCAACATTGTCTATATCACTGGCATCCCATTATCACCCTCCGAGTGCGTCTATGTACGTCCAATATAAAGGCTTGAAGCCAGATTCCGGCTCGGATACTTTCCGTGCGTTGAAGAAGCCGCCATGAGGCCGCTGTTTGTTGGCTTTCCTCTCCTGTACGACTGGTCCCTCCTCCTCTTCATCACCCTGCGAGGCTCCACAGGGCACGTCGGTCAGCGGGAGCAGTAACAACAGAGCAAAAAAACATTTATTCACTTAGTTAGGCTTGTAAGCCATGATGTGAGTAAACATGAAAAAATACCAAAGCCCTGAATCAGACACGTGTGGAAGGAATGCAGCTCACGCTAATGAGATCAATTACACGTTTGCTTTACCTGCTGTGACATGTCATAATGTCTGCTGGGAGAAGGTCATGGAAGAAAACCTAAAGAGTAGTGTTGTCACGATGCTCGAGTGCCGGGTCGATGCCAGACCGCTGCTAACGTGATGCTACTTGTTTTTCGCCGGCACGACAGGGAGCAGGAATGTGACTCATCAGCACCTGACTGGGTCGCCCCGCGTGCCTGCAGGTGTTTGGGTCTGTGCTATGGAAACAGCACGTGACGACTGGACAGCTCCGGTGTGACGTCATCGGTATAGAGCCGCGTTGTGTTCGAGGCGCGTCGTTAAGGGATAATGTCGCACTGACGTTATTATTATTGTGTTTTAATCCGAGACAGCTTCGTAGCTGACGCTCCACGTGACGCTCATAATGGCCGAAGGGCTGCTGCGTTTAAAGTAACATAATCTTAACTCAGCGTAGGCGACCGTCATTAAAATGCGAGTTTAAATTGAAGCACATGTGATCTGTTGTTTATTGTTTAATAAAACACAATAACAGTGAAGACAGTCAGAACCAAACAGTCTCTGCCAAGGCAGCTCGAGGCTTTCCCCATTACGTCATCACACACCTAAACGCAACATCCCACCACAGCCTGGCCCTCATAATAAACCATTACCCTTAGAATCATGTTTTTAATCATTACTTGTTTGGTAGTGGACAACTTTTCTCTTACCATTATTATTTGTGTTATTTGTTATTATTATCAATCCATGTCGGATGTAACAGTGACAAAAGGTTAGTAACTCCCGAAGGCCTTCTGAAGCCTTGCAGGTCATGGTGGTCAAGCTAATAACAGGCTGTTTATGTTTACCTTTGGAACGTTTACTTTTGTGAGATGCAATGTTCTGATCCAAAAGACACACACACACACACACACCTAGACAAAACATCCCAGGAGGTCAACTCTGTTTATGAGTCATGATTTTATCCTATTGAAGAGAAGATGGGTCCTGTAATTATAACTTTTTTATTCACACAAAGTCCCAGAAAAAAATAATTTATTCTACCAATTTTCTACCTAAAAATTTGAACAAACAAAATCTCTATTTTCCTAAAATAGGATGAGAATTGAATGTTTTTTACAGCCTATTAAGTGGAAGGCTTAAAAGCAGTTAGGTGCAGTTTACAGCCGACACTGAGAGGACAGTCGAATGAAAACGTCTTCGAACTGACAAACCTCAGACGAGCGGATAGGATCAGGAGGTAAATAAATGTGAGGTGAAATGCCACTCGAGACATCGGTGTTGTGTGTCATGCCCGTTTGATTGCACAGCGCCAGCATGCTGTTTAAAATCGCACAATGGGGTGGCGTCACGCACCGTTGTTCAGTATAAATAAACAAAGAGGGTGAGGAGAAGGTCTGTGTTGCAGCCTAGTGCGCAATCTCTGAGAAACAAGGCCTCCTGCATATGAGAGTATACATAGTGGATTTAATGCACACTATTTCGAGCAGGGGTGAGTATTTCTGGCAGCGGAATGATGCATGTGGAATAGAATAAACTACACGTCCCAAACATATATGGCTCCTCTGATGTTGTTTTTAATAGTGGAGGTTCTCTAATGCAATCGATCCTTGGTACTGGGATCAATTAACTGTTGGTGTTCTCTCGGGATTGTTTGTAAGAAAAAAGAGAATTATGACCAGATTATTGCTGAAGACGAGACATAAGACGCCGTCACAGTGACGTCCTTGCTCGGAGGGATCAAACTGTCTGGTCGCAATCCCTGTTGTGTAAGCTCATGTCCTCATTGCTGTTCGGTACACGGGCCGCTGAGCTTCTGTATAACAAATGATTTCAGAGATTCTAAGTGAGCCAATGCCACTGAAGAACATTTATATGCCAGTATGACAGAGGTGACGTGCTTTTATCTGGCAAAATGGTTTGTGTAGCGTAATCTGATCATCTATCCTCATAATGAATTTCATTAACAACATCTTGCCTTATTAGAGTTGATTGATTAATTTATTTATGTTTTATAAATACAATCCGAGTACAGAGAATTTGACACCCAAAGATTGATAGTTGAACATCCACACCTCTGAAATGATGTTCACCCAGCAGTCAGTATAGAAGGTTAGATAAAAACATGTTGTTGTTCTTTGGCACAGTTGCTCAATGATAATAAACCGTCCCGTTTCTGTGTGGTAATCTAAATAAATATGCAAAAACCATAATTTACTTCCCAAATAAATACAATATAAACTCTAATAAAAGATGCACCGCATCAGCGCCCCACACTGCACCTCCTTAGGAAACAAAACATCATTTATTCTACTTCAGGTAAACAGTTGCAATGGGCTCAAACCAAATAAAGACGGTCTGAGGTGAAAAACATGCTTCATAACTCATTTCGACAGCTTATTTTCCTCTAACGTCTACCAGGCAATGCAGCAAGGAGGCATTGGATGGGCCAATAGAAGGCTGTGCTGTGGGCTTTGGATCGTAGTTACTGGGTCTTACGGATAGATGCGATCACATTTCCAGATCCTGCTAAGTTTTTGTCAGCGAGAACACAAAACAAGCCTTCACTGATTACTAAAAGCATTCTTCTTTAACAGGATTCAGATTAGCTTGAACATCTGAGTGTAAACGTTCATAAATTAGGAGCTTATGTCACCTGGAACTTGAGCCGTCACGTGTTTATGGATCTGGGGTTGTTAATTAATCACGCATGTTGAATTGACTCAGTGTATTTTGGCAATTCTTTGGGGAAAATAATTCCAGATTCCAGAGGATTATAGGGGGGGGTGTAAAAATCACCACGGTGTCTATGTGATGAATTATTCTAGCATATGAGTGAAAGGTACTGTGTAACTAAATGCGTGTGTAACTAAAGTGATGCGTCTTGAACAAGTCCTCACTGTTAATCTACGAAACATTAACATACAAAACCCAATAATTAAAGGTGGGTATCAAACCTGCAGCTATATCCGTATCAATAATGTGTTGTTTTACCTGTGTAATAACACTGCAATCGTAATGGTAACAAACACAGACAGGGAGACCCCTCACGAAGCCATATGGCCCCGGGACGAACACATCCTCACACAGATTTGAGTCGCCATGCTGAAGATTATTGAACAGCGACAACATTTTAGATCAGCAGTCCGAACTATCCTGCACACAACACGAGGTCAACATTGGTGCCTTACGGGCATTTTCATATTTGTTTTATGAATGACATCTGAAGTAGATTGTTTGCACTTTTTTCCTGATGTGTGATGAAACCACAGTTTTGATTAGGCGAACTTGTTTGCGTGAATAATTGTACTCTTTAAGCAGAAGCCGCGTTTGCTGTCCATGTGATTGTTTCCACTTTGCATCGACAGGCGCGAGAAACAGTCAGAGCAGCTGCAGTGGAGCAGCCTGACAAATATTCCCATTCCACGAGTTTGTATTCCACAGTTTGCCTTTTACCAACATGTTTAACTGATCCGACATCAGCTGAGAGCAGCAAGAAGAAGAGCTTCGCCCGTTTCTCTGGGTCATACGCAGCCGCAGTTCCTGGCCGATATGTTCTGTACCGTGTGATATCGGCTCTTGTTGTCCAGGAAGGAAAAGTCCTTTTCAAACGCGGTTGGACGGCAGCAGGGCCCGTGGCTGACCTTGTCCTTGCGGCCTTTCTCCCGAAAGCCTGTCCGCACCATGTGCTCCATGGTGATGTCGTAGTTGTGCCGCTGGGCCGTGCATTTGCCACTGCAGTAGCGCAGCATCACCGTCTCGTCGCTGTCGTAGCCGAGACCCAGTTCACTGACAGTCAGCTCCAGCTCCCTCAAAGAGCAGGGCTTGGGTCTCCGGGCTCTTTTAGTCCTCCGGGTCTGCTTCTCATCCAGGCGCCAGCTCCTCCTCCTCTTCCTGTCGATCAGGCTCCCCACCACATGCTGAAGCTCACCCTCCGTGAAGCTCTGGAACATCATGGAAACTGACAGAGTGGAGATAAATCAAACACCTACGGCAGCTGGTAGGGGACAATCTGATTTTAATTTGGTTTTGTAATTAAAACTAAAAAATAAACACGCAACATGACAGATGGTCTTGATAACGCGCACCAGTCGTGTGAAACAGGAGAACATATCTTTATATCTGACATCACGACAGCTATGAACTATCCTTAATCACCATGGTGATCGCGGGCCGTGACAGAATTCCCTTAAGCTCATTAAAGCATCCCAGCAAGACCGAGTGGAACCCGGTGAAAGCGGGTGAATCATCCTGTCGTGGAGGTTGTAAAGCGCCGTGAGGAGCCACTGAGCTATGAGGTGCTAATTGACTGCAAGGTAGTGCGAGATATTAACGCCTTCTCTATAAACACCAGCGTCAGGTACTAAGCGTTCCGCCTGAACGTCAGCAGCCTTTCACATGACACCGTATCTCAGAGCAGACGAGGACAGAATAACAGTTTATCTTACACTCTGAGAGGAGAGCGTTCATCTCATCCGCTGAGCGGGGTCTCCGATGAAGACCACCCATCTGCCGGGACAACGCTGTCGGTTCTGCTGACGACGGGGAGGCCTTGGATATCGAGTGCGATGACGAAGGCCGTCTCGATGAGGAAGAGGATGAGGATGCGTGCGGGTGTCTGGTCCTGGGTTTGATCTGTTCGATGGTGGCCGTGTTTCTAATGAGGAGGATGGACAGGGCTGCGCCGCAGAGCATGAAGACAAAAGTAGCACCTTTCCATAACTTCATCTTAGAACGTGGAGGCGCATTGAAACTCTGCAGGGAAAAGTCAAAACGGACAAGAGTCAGACATGCGTGGAACACCTTGTGGAAAGCGGCTTCTCACTTTGTCACATCAACTTTGAAGAGCAACGCAAAGACATGTGTCTTCCACGGCATCGCAGTTCCGTGACCTTCCAGTGAATCCGCTTCACTCAACGAGGCCGTTCATTTACCGCCAGTTGATTATTGCTGTCAGCCCATTTTCACTTTGAGTGGGTTGATCATCCACAAGCTTCACGTCACTCGTTGACACCTGAGAATGCAGTGTGTGTTTAATCACTGCTGCCTTAAGAGGGGAAAAAAATGTGACCGCAACGTCTCATTTGAACTGGAGCCAAGCTGGATGAGTTTTGCAATCCCTTTCCCCTTGAAACCTCTTAAAAGTTTGTGTATCAAATCCGAATATTAAGCTTCTCCTCGTCATTTCATGAAGGGTGGGTGGGTGGGGGGGCTCTTTGCACATGTAAATGTTCCCAAAACATCCTTTTAAAGAGAGAAATCCGTTCCTTCCCTTGCAGGAATCTCTTAACCGCACCTCTTTGCACTGAGGTCTCATCAGAGACCTCAGTGTGTTTGAACGTCCCTTTATCTTCCACACTCCCTCCCTTTACGTAACGACACGGCATCACAGCAGCCACGGAACTGTTCCAAAGCATTCAACCAAGTGTTTTCTCGATCCTCATTGTAATCGCAGGTATTTTTACAAGCTTTACTCAAGTTTTACAAGCCAACTTATTTGTATTTTCCATATCAGGCCAACGGTAAGCAAAACATTTCCCCAGAGCCGGAAATGGTATACTGGGTAGCGACTAACAGCAAATCCAGACCGCTTCACAAAGCGCTTTGCCAGATTGGATTCTGTAGGGTGCGTGATACATACACAGGCGGCCGCAGTGTTTACAATGGAACAGAATGTCACAGATAGTTGTCTACACTCGAGTCCTGCAAATGTGTGCCTTCTGCATGTGTGTTAATGTTTACGGGACAATCACAGGCGGGGGGGGGGGGGGGGAGAGTAAAAGGCCTTGCACACTTTGTAATGGATGTAAGTGAAAACAGAATAGAAGATTTAATTCAAACAGGAGTCAGTTTGGACACTGCATAGGGAAATGAAACCAAAGCTTCATGTGTGAGCCAGGGTGGAATAAACAACCTCTAAACAGGTAGAACCAGTCCTGTCAGCCAACGCTTGACTCATCATCACTCATAATTCCATATGGGTTCGATGTGGCAGGCAGCCGCTGCTCATCGAAGGGGTTTGAGTGTGTTCGTGTGAAAGTCTAAACATCTCAGCTCACGGCCTCATTTGACGGCCGCTCTGTAAATCAAACGTTCACCCGCGGGCCGCTTTGGAATGATTGGTGCCCGTGTCTCTACGTCCGACCGGCAGTGGCTTTGGCTGTTGTGTTTAATCTCCAGACGTGATGGATAGAAGCTGCGATGGATTACGTTGGTTCGACAGCAGCTCCTCACAGCAGAAGCCTCGACGCTCTTGCTCTGAATATCAGGCACAACTGTAAAAAAAAAAAAAAAAGAGCTGCCTTCTGTGATGCACGGCAAAGGATGAGCTACGTAATTGCTATTAATAAGTCTGTTACTCAGCCTGACGCTCAGTTGTTTCACAAGCTACATCAATGTCTGGATCCAGACCGCTCGATGGCTCCTCTGGAATACAATGGGCTTGTAAAAAAACGATGAGTCCTCCGATGTGTCATCCGCTGACGCTGGACGACGCCTGGTCGTCAAACGCTGACCTCATTGTCCCTGAAGACTTTCTGATTGTCATAATTGCTCCACTCAGAAAAGCATTAGTCAGATCTGCAGCTGATCGGCGCCAATAAAAGTGCCAGGGAGCATTCCGCAGTTTGTTCAGGTGCTCATGCGGCTGATTAATTACAACAGTTATTTAATATCTATCACTGGCTCACTGCTGTCAGCCAAATAAATATACAGGACGGAAAGGGACGGGGCAGCAGCGTTTTCAGGGGAGAGCAGCAAGAGAGTGAGCAAGATGTCCACATCCTGGACGGACAAAAGCTTCCGCTTTCCACAAACAGAGAGGAGCATCAACACGGACGACCTGGTGGGACCCCAGAGGACTCCAGCAGAAGGAAAAGCCATCCTCAAATAGAGACACAAAAAGTCAGGATGAGTCAGAGACAACTCAGATGGCCTCGGCTCAGAACTAGTCCGGCCCTCACGCTGCTTCAGCGCCGATGTGCCCGTGCACGCTCTGAGATACGGCTGGTCGAGCATGTGGGCCCCAAAGCGAAACGCAGGAAATGATCTATTCGCAAGGATAAAAAAGACTCGTTTCCCCCGCAGAGGTCGCATAAGGATTTGCTGTCGGGAGAACAGTATGTGAAAAATACAACCATCCCTGCGTGTGCCACCTAAAGAGCTACCAACCAAGTGAAAACAGCCCCATTAACATGTTTGAGGCACGCCATGAAAGTGAATCGTTTTAGCCAAGAATTCCTCGGTCTGTCAAAGCCATTCCTGAGACATGATGTATTCTCCAACGCACGCATCACACATCGGAGCCGGACCCTCAGCCCTCAACCGAGCTCTTGTTGTGAATGAAAGATCACATTCTCTCAAGTGACATAATAAAAAAAAAAAAAACCTTTCCAAGGAATAATTGCTTTCGGTGGCCGTGGAGCTGTTAATCTGGTGGTAGTGCAATTACTACAGCATGGCACATGTGTCACCCTCTTCCCGCTGAAGCCAAAGGGAATGCCACATCCTAGAGGGGATGAACTGAGAGCTGTCAGAGCGGATGAGGGCAGCTGCGGTTCACACTTTTGAATGGCAGCAGACAGGGAGCGCCTTCTTCGCCAGCTTACTTGAATCTTGACCAGTGTGACAGCGAGAGATCGCCGGGTCGTAGAATGAAGAGCTTCTTTGTGCTGGGAAAAAAAAGCGGATACCAACTTTTATGTCTCGCCACTGTGGAATTTGTTCCTATACGTTCCCTAAATGCAGCCTGTTCTGTCTCTCTCTCTCTCTCTATCCTCCCCTCGCCCGCTCACATAACATAAACACTAACATTATGAAATGGCGTGGTTTCGCTTTTTTCCGCAAATCACATGGCACAGACGCGTGTAGAAAAGGAGACAAGACCTAACCTTCCATTGTTGTCCAGACGCCCACGCCACGTCCAGGGCGAACACACACCCCCAGCAGCACCGTCACAAAACACTGATAATCCATCTTACATAACACTCCTGCTTCTTGATATCTAAAGACGTGCACCGGTCTATCCATTGTGTATTTGCAACTGCACAATCTGAGGCCTCTGCCTACAGAAAAATATGAATCACGCTGTGGGTTTCCCACTCAGCTCCACCCATGTGACCGGCTGTCTCTGCTACTCCGAACACACCCCACAAATACCTGCACTGCAACGCTAATAGCAGAGGAGCATAACAAGCAGCAGCAAAGGCGCCTACTGTGCTGTTGCAGGGGGACAACGTGCTTTAGGGCGTCCCAGGGAGGCATTGTTGGTCTCTTCCCTCTTAAGTGAGCATCAGGAGGCCTGAGGACAGCGAGAGAGTGCTTGGGGAGGTAATAGGGACATATTCCAAAGATCAGGGCGGGATTAGCACTAATGCCTGCCGGCTTTATCTGCAGTCACGTGGGTTAACACCTGGCTGCAGTGTTGGTGGTCTTCCTCTGTCTGTGTGTGGTGTGTGTGCACGCATTTGTGTTAATCCATCAAACACCTAACTCAGAGGTGAGACCAGCATGCACAGCCCACTTCGAGCAGGTTCTTCTTCATCTTCTTCTTCCTCCAAGTCAAAATGATTAAGAAGAAAAGTGATGTCCAGTATTCGGTTTTTCGGATCCGTTGCACCGGATGGGCCAAAGGCCGTGAACTGAAGTGAAAGTTCTGAGTCAGGATTGGCTGTTCTGAATCCAGCCATGGTTCTCATGCAACTGAAAATGTCTTAGGCTCTACTCTGATTTTGCTGGGCGTCCGTTTCAGTTGTCTCGCTCAGTAACCATAGGATAATTAAATCAAGCCTTTCTTGTTAGTGCGAAAGCTGCATTTCATTACTGAGAATGAATAAGGGGGAAACATCTCTGGGTTGAGGCATTCTTCAAATAATAAACATGTTTTCTGAATCCTTTCAATCCACGGGGTTTAAGTCAGTGTTGAAATAGATTTTATTTTAGAAGTATCACATCCCATGGATTTATACAGATTAATCCAGTGACCTAACAGCCGAGCACAAGGTCTCACGACTCCAGCCTGTTGCTGGTGTCATCGCAGACACACTTACAGATGCACGCTTGACACCTGTCCCAACTTATCTCACGCTATCCATTGTGCTGAGAGTTGAGTCAGTCGAGAGCTCTAACAGAGTCCTTCACAGAGCGTTTCGAACAAAGAGCTTACGTTAAGGCCTGGAAAGAATATTGTGTGAGGTGCAGCAAGATTGATGTCTCAGCTACTTTCTAAAGAAGAGTCCACAAGCTGCTCTAATCTATCTGTGCCAGATCCTCTTTTAACACAGCAACATCTCCTCTAAACCCGTGTTGAACATGTTGATGTTGCTGTTACAAATGGTTGACGGCCATCTGGCACTCGCTGAATACTACTTTCAAACGGGACCCACACGAGCAAGCACAAGCAAGTACAAGCATCCGAAATATGGTCTTTTACATATCCATAAGCCCATGCTCCACGGCAGCGAATGTATAAATCATTTACATGCATCACGTCGAGTGCAGCGAGAGCTGAATGTTTTCGAGAGAACCAGTGCTGATGGGGGAGAGTCTCTATCTAGACTCCTGTGGCTCTGCTATGTTCCGTATGATATGGATCAGCAAGCAGGGATCATTGGTCCAGCGTAAAACCCAGAGCGAGAATCGTGAAGTTATCCTTTATAATGTAAATGAGCATTTTTATTGAGCGCTCAATTATTAACCGCTGGCAAAATAAAAATAAAAAGCCTTGATCTTCAAACTGATGAAGACAGCGACATAATCATGAAAGGATTTGTTTGTAAAAAAAAATCTACGAGTGCTGCTCATACTTTTGGCGGAGAAAAGCCAGAAGATATTTGGAGAGCAATTACCCATGACAAGAAAGCAAACCACCATGTTAAGTAAGAGGCAAGAAATGGAACAATTCCAAAACAAACTTGTCTGCATGTTGGTAGGATGTTCAGACGACTTTGCAAGAATTTGCTAATTCTTTTTCCTTGCTGCTTCTCCAACATAGAATATGCCACAATGGGGACGGCTCCAAAAACGTTGCCAAATTGATGTGCAACGTGCACCACTGACTTTCAGCTCCAGCCAAGGCCGCTTGGCGATCCAAATAATCCAGCGTGTGTTTTCTGCCACTTCTGCCACGGCATCTCTGTCAGTCGCTCCGAACGCCTTCGGCTTAAGCCGCCGGCTTAAACTAACAAAAGAAGATGTGGTGTCCTTACCTGGCTAATCCAGACTCAGCTGTGTGGCTTCGTCTTCAGCTGACCTCCACAGGCAAGTGCTGGTTGGGTAAGTCCATCATCATCATAGGCCAGGAGCAAAGGCAAGGTTCCAGCTTCTTCCCCTGAAAACCATCACAGCTCCCTGTGCCTGCAAGTAGGGAAGGTGTCCTGACTTGATTCAGGTCCAGGCTGCACTATTCTTTCATCGTGCCTCCACCTCCATGGAACTCTTTTAAGTTGCAAAGATCAGGATCAACTTTCCTCTGAATGCAGGAACTTCATAGCACTTGAACGGATCCATTCATTAACAGGAGAGTTGTGTTGAAGGGGCATCTGTTTCACGTCCGAAAACGTCCGTCATCAATCTTCTCCATACAGAATGCCTGTTCTCCCTTTAGCGCTCAGATCTGAATCTGAAACAGAGGAACGCAGCGAAACAGGAGCGTGGCTACATGTAATTAACATATGCCTTAACTTGTCAAACTCCATCTGCCTCAGATCATTTTATCTCCATGCAGCAGCACTGATGCAAATATAATCTGCATCTCCTTACCTTCTCTGCAGCTCCAAGGAAGGGGACGTCTACGGGTTGAGAAGATGGGCGAGGGTGAGGAGGGAGAGTACGGTTACTGTAAGCGGAGCAGAGTGCTTCTCTGATGCCTCTGTCTGCCCCCCACCCCCCCCCAAAGTGTTGCTCCTCCTCCTAAACAGTTGTGCTTCTGGGCCGAGTCGGATTACTCCTGACATGATAATCTCCCCGGCTCTAGCACCAGGAGCACCAAAGGATGCTTTGGCCTGAGCAAGGGCTTACATTTACCTTCTGCTGCAAGAGGGTCCTGCCATCTTAAGCATCCGACTGGCAATAATCTCAATTGGGCAGATCAGGGCAGTCAGAGGAATCTATGCGCTTCAATCTTTTAGTGGGAATTAGGAAAGTTCACAACAGGTTTAAATGGCGCTAAGACAAGAGTAAACCCGGCTAAATGGAATTATCACAGCAGAGGCATTTTAATGATGATTCAATCTGGCTGGAGATAAGAGCTGGGATGTTGTTTTTGAGAAGCTCACGTTCACCTCTTCTCTAATACAAGCCAGTACTTTAGCTCTGCAGCACTGAGTTGCAAACGAGGAGCAGATGGCTGCGCTTTTGGAAGCTATCAGGCTCTCCAGACGGCAATCTAAATAAATACCCCATCCCGGGAGGAAATGCGTCAGGTGTGTGGGGTCACTCGAATATAAACAAAGGCCACCGGAGGGGAGGCGAGTGAAGTGAGGCATGAGGGAGAGAGACAGGGGAGATACACAAAGTCAAACAGGTGATGCTTGAGAGTGTAAACCGGGCCAATGCATCTCCAGGTAGGCTGCCGGTCTAAACTGCATGGGTGTCTTCAGAACTGTGTCCACAGCCGATGTCGAAATAAGGCAGCCATTCCTGTGCTGCAGTCAGCGGAAAAACATGAAACAAATTATTTGCTAACAAATATCTCATTCTGACGCCGTGAGTCACCCTCGCGTCCCGGGCCAAATTATACACAAATCGTGCGTTGCGATGTTCCTCTGCTGAGGCAGAGATGTGGCCAGAAACTGTCTAGGAGTTCAAATGCGTTCAAAGACAAAGGGAAAGCCCAACGTGATCTTTACACAAGATTTGCGTCTCATCAGAAATGTGTACTGATGGGTTGTCTGACCGAAAGCGTAGATGTACAGTCCAAAGCCAACGCAACAAGTCTCCACTCAATGTCAAATCAGCAGAGTGTGTGTGCGCTTCACACTGAGAATATGATGGTAATATGATGGTGTAAAATTATTTAACACCCCCCCCTCAAAAAAAAAGTTACTTTTTTTCCCAGCAAACTTGTTTGACACACGCCTCAATTATTGTATATGAGCCTCTGTAAATGGACGACGACCTTCAGTTAGCGGTTAGGAATATCCTGCTTCTCTGTCCTTTTGAAGGACTTTCTGAACTGAAACATTTCCTGACGTGAGATAGAAACATTTCCACTCCGTCCATATTGCTCACAGATGTGCGACGTTTTCACAGACCAGCCTCGGCTGCAATAAAGGCCCAACGGCGGTTAATAAAGGCCCAACGGCTGTTAATTGCTAGATCAAATCGGAGTCAATAAGAGTGAGACAGTTTGATCTTCACACACTGCAGAGTCTCACTCAAGAGCTAAGAGCATTAGTCATACAGACGCTCTGACATTCAGCATATACAAGAGTAAAAAAACCCAACAACAACAAAGTGCGCTTCCAATTTAAATATGATAGAATCCCATAAACATCAGATTGAAGCTTTTCCACTGGGCGTGGATGAGTGAAGAAACACATTTTGTTTAGGTTTGGGGAAAGATTTTAAGGAAGCCCTCAATCAGTAACACTATAAACACGCCATTCCAGTCGAGGTGTGATTAGAATGGCTGGAAATAAGGCATGTTGCTACTACGCTGGTCTTGCACAAGATGTGGTTTTGTGATTGGACGAGTAGCCTTCAGCCAAATGTCATCTCGGAGAGTGGAAAACTGCTTCTTAGAGAACCCAAATCTAAACAGGCATTTTGTGAAAGGGACGCGATGAGACAATGCAGGCTTTTCTCAGCGTTTCATTTTGGAAGACAACACCTCCTTTTTTTGAGAGAAATTGGTAACAAGGTAAATCCATCCCAGCCCAAGAACAAATATACATTTGCAATTTGCAAGTAGAAAAGAGAGGCTGAATGCCAGGGCTGCAGCTGGAGCTGCAGGAAGGACACGTGTGGACTGTCAGACGCGTCCTTCAGCTTGTGTTTCAATTTGTACTCCAGCTAATATGTGTTGGCAACAACACATTTACTCCTACAAGCAGGAAGATGTCGCTTAAAATAACAGTTGTAAAACCAGCCACATGTCGCCCCCATCTGTCAGAATTCTGCAACTACAGGAAACAGAATGAACATTTCCTCTCACCCACAAAGACAGCGAGGCTCAGTTTTTGTTATTTCACATAATGCATCAGACGTCTTCTTTTAAATGTCCATTTGTTGCTGCTGTGTAAATCTACCATATTATTCAGCACTTGTCCCCAAGCAAGGGGAGAGCTCGATCTCCCCCCAGCCCTTAAAAACTCTGACGCCGATGCGTCACTCTCTGCAGCAGACTTTCAGAGCAGCAGCTAATCCTGCTGGAGCTCTGATGCAAACCAGAGGAGGACTGCTTGTCACAGTAGCTGGAGATTTGCTCAGAGGCTCTTTGCATGGAGCTTTCCCAAAAGGACTCCTGGGATGTGTCCACATTCTCATTAGAAACATTACCTGGACCAGATGATTCGTCTTGGACTG
Organism: Brachionichthys hirsutus; assembly: GCF_040956055.1. NCBI lineage: Eukaryota > Metazoa > Chordata > Actinopteri > Lophiiformes > Brachionichthyidae > Brachionichthys > Brachionichthys hirsutus. Next base: position 5,075,544 of record NC_090911.1, on the reverse strand, counting down.
GATCTAAGGCTCCAGATGCTTACTGAACTATTCCGGTATGATCCCGCTCCAGCCTCGGTGAACATGCCCTCATTGTTAGACTCCTTCTCTTCTGCCCCTGGATGACACAATCTACCCACCGCACACAGTTTGTTTGAGCTCTTTATGAGGCTCATTGTTGCACTGCAGGTCCTCGGGAAGCTCTTGGCTTGGGATGCAGGATGCTGCCGTAGGCGCTGAGCTTTGGGAGCATCCTCAGACAGACTGAAGGTGCCACAGGCAATCAGCAACGAGGAGGAGCCTACCGGTGAGCGAACGTGGCAGCTCGACTTTGCTGCACCCATCAGTCACCTTCAGGGGTTCTGCTCCTGCTGGAGTCAAGCACCAGTTGAGCTTTATCTATGGCAAACAGCGGCAACCTCTGCTATGTTTGCATTTTATAAAATCCTTTTTTTTTATTATAATGGCCGGAATGCAAACACAGCACAATTAAAGCATAAAACAAAGGAGGAAAAATATCAGAACAGAAATTATCTATAAAACCCTACTCGACATTCTGTCTGTTGAGATTCTGAGTAAATGTTACTGCTAATCATTCACAAAACAAATCCACCAGTCACACCGTTTTCCTCTTCTTCCATTGTTCCACTCATTAAGCACACAGTTACTATACAAGCTACACACAAAGGGAAAACAAGATGGAAATCGACGACAGCTGCATGAAAAGCAAAGCGTTGCTACAACTTCAACCCGGCAGCACATGAGATTACCAAGCGTCTAGCAAGTGTGAAATACGATTATCACCATCGCTCCTTCTGTTCCTGAGTTGTAACGGCGATGACACTCAGACATCACAGTGAAGTTAACCTCTGACCTCACCGATATGACGTGTGATCATGCCATCATTTATCTTGTTTGACGTTTGTGTGAAACTGTGTCATAATTACCCGATGGGTTATTGAGTTATGACCAAAACTCCCAGTGACCTTGACCTTGAAGTGGATGTTTGATGGAGTGAAATTCTCCACCAGAATGTGAAGAACAAAGAAAAGAAAAACCTCCTTCTGTAGCGATAAAACCACAACAGAAACCTTTAGATTGAATATTTAACTATAAATAAGTAAGCTTTTTAAAACTAGACATCGCCCAGATCAGCTCAGATCTATTAATTACTCACTGTATATTAGGTTTACTGGCAGAACACACTGTTTATCAGCCACTTGGAGGAACGGCTCCAAGCTGATTTTAATCAGTGGCTTGTCTGGAGGAGGTAGAATAAGGCATATGCTGAGAATGGGCTGCCAGGAGCTGGTTGTGCACCACATTGGTAGCGGGTCACAGCGGATCAATGATGATTCAGGTGCTTGTCATTAAGAGTCAAATCATTTTGAGACTGCGGCAGTCATTAAATGTAGACATTTTGCAGGCTCCAGCTCAATTTTGAATATTCATTATCTCATGTGGTAAAAGTTCTACGACCTCTCTATTTTCAAAACTGATAAAACAGAGTCAACACGATTGATCACTGCCAAAATCGAGTGGATTGTTCCTTAAGTCCTACCCGAGGTCAGTACAATAACAAAAATACAAAAGTAAAATCTCCTTGGTGGCAGTCAGTAGTTAAAATCACCTATTTTTTAAACTACAATAATAGTTTTAAGACTCTAAAGACAATAGATCTATTTCATCAGGACTGGATGGGCGTCGTTTGATCTAATTTGATAATGTCACCATGAAGAAAAAACTCAACAGAGGTAATTAGATTTTAGTTCTTCACTTACTGAATCCTGCAAGTTGTTTCTCACATTTCTCCAACGGAGCCCAACCGACTTCAAACCAGCCATTAGAGCATAGAAAACAAACAAACTGAGCCAATGGCATCTGCTGCTGGAGAAAAGCAGTCACGTGCGCCTCGAGTATTTGCCAGGAAAATCACATTTGCAAACACTAACGCTCTAAAAAGTGTTGTGAAGTGAACGTGAAGGAGGATTTGTTAGCTGAGCCTTGAACTGAAGCTGCAACATTCCTGGCAGGCCGATGAAGCAGGTGCATCTCAGAAATAAACGGCCACACAGGCTGGGATTTGTACAAAAACCGAATTATTATCTTTATTAACATCAATGTTTTTCAGTTTCAGCTTGTTTTTAAATTCCAGTTCTTTATCGACAGATAGAAAACAGACTGTGTACAACAGATTGAACCCCTACATCACTAAGCATTCACAAGGTAAAAAGGAACATTTGAATTTTTCGCCAGCATTTTCAAGTCCCCCCTCCCTCCCATCACCACCGCGGCGGGCGGCGGCGTTCAGGCCTCTCGGACGAGACGCTCCCCCCTCCTGCGGCTCGTGTGGGAGAAGACGTGTGCTTGAGTTTTTGCGAGGAGTCATCCATTGAAATGGGTGGGGTGGGGGGGGTTGTGCAGTTTCTCCTCGTTCAGCTGTCAGAGTTACTATGGTAGTACAGTAGATACAACGGTGGTCCATTAATACACACTGTAGGGACAGCAGGCTTCCTGCGGTCTCTAGGGTTGGTAGATCAGCAGAATGAATCCTTTTTAACAATATATCTTTGAAACTGTGTATATATCTATGTGTAAATGTACATATATATATAATCAGTCAGAATTATATATATATATATTTATAGTTTTATTTCAGTATAAAATAATATCAGGGTTCAGTCCAAAGGGCTGTCTCTTTCCTCTCATAGGAATGGTTGGATTTGTACAGATGTCTTGCGTTCATGGCTCTGCTCCTCTGCCCAGATCAGCGATTTCTACTTCTTTCATTCTTGTGTGCTTCAACTCCAGCGATCAGACCGGGTTCATGGGCAGTGAGGAGATGGGAGGGACTTGAAGAGCAACAATATTCAGAGATCAGGGAGTTTATTTTCTGCCAACTGCCCTGCGGGTATAAAAGTCTGTTTTCTTCAGGTAAGTTCTCCGCTGTGTAATATGAAGGCCTCAATGCCATAGGCTTCTGACAAAGCAACAAAAAAAACATAGAAATCATGTGCTTCCCATTTCTTTACACCTCTGATTTAGTCATTTCTTAACTAATTCACTTTGTCTTATTAATAGCTACCATGTTTACAGAGGGACAAACTTTAGCGAGTGTGTGCTCTGAAATCAGTGATTCTTTCTTTTGTTTTTAATCCAAAGTGAAAAGGCAACATCATTGAGTTACTGAACTGAGTAAGACCAAAACCAATGCTTATGACACATGATATGAATAAAATAACAGCAGCTGAGAGAACAGTGGTCCTCCTGTATTAGTATCTAGAGACGTGTTTAAAATGCATGTCCCTTGTGCTAAAGTACCGTAAAATAAAAATATATTTTGTTTTTAAAAAAAGTACCGATTATGAAAATAATGCATGACCGCAGTTTAAGACAGAATAAATGTCTGCTGTTAAAATGATTATTTAAAAACAACTAAAAAATATACTAAACTTGAACACTTAACATAGTGAATCGTAATATTGACAGTACAGGAACGTAAAGACGGAGAGGGTGCTCTCTTCGTGCTACCAGTAGCCTTTGACAATCAGGGAGGTTTGGCTTGGGCAGGGCAGAGGGGCGAGCTGCCGCTCTGCGCCGCCGCGTCTGTACAAGAGCTGTCATATTTGTCCGAGTCATTGTAATGTTTCTGTTGTCGTTTCTAAAGCAAAATCTCATGTGGTTGTTTAGGTCGGCATGGATCTCTGTGATTGGTTGAACCCGTTCCCGGGTCTGAAAGCGTGTCACCTTCTCCTCCTCCCCCCCCCCCGTGGTAGCTGCAGAGGGGAGGACTGTGGGGGGGTTAAGTGAGTTGATGAGGCTGAGATGGGACTCTTGGCACACTCCTGAGAGGTTTGACCAGGGAGGCTGCTCGGTGGGAGTGGTTATGTTGCATAGTGGTCAAAGCTCCCCAGGTACTCCAACGCAGCCCTGTAGCACAACTGGTACTGGTCCTGCAGGGGAGAGGAGACCACATTTTGGTAGTGTGACGTCACAGTAAGTTAAGTTTCTTCCAGAAGCGTTTCTGTACTTGATTACAGAACTACACAAACTACGCAGGATTGACTGGATGGTTTATTTAGCTGTTTTTGGGTTGACCCAAACCCTCCATAATAGTGGGAAAGTGAGTTTTTCATAATTAATGCTGTAAACATTCTTGATGTGTCCAAAGTAATAGTCTGAGTCGGCGCCATCTCTATATTTAATGCTGCAGTGACAGTTTCGTGTAATCTGCAATCCTTTATTTTGTCTTCTTAAACTGGAACCACAACAATTAATTAAATATTCTCGAATACTTTCTAGGATACTTTTTCTTGTTACGCACTTGTGGAATAATGCGTTCTGTAGAAGGGACATTTAACTCTGGACCTCTGCCTCAGCATCTGATGAGCTTGCTGTGGGATTAATAGAGCACCTCTACAACCTCTATTAAAGAGTGCCTGAGTTAAACCGTTTCAGGAAGTTAAAAAACGAAGAAGACATTTTAGATAAGCACATTTGAACAATTAGATACAATATTGAGTTTAGAATGTGGCGCCGGCGCTGCAGGCTAAGCAGAATGAACAATGCCTTCATCTGTAGACGCTCTTACCTCGGTCTGCACCATGGCAGGCCGCTGGGTGCGGAGAGTCTTTACTGTCTGGAAGAGGTCGACTACTCCTTCGTATCTCATCCTCTCCAGCACAATGCTGAGGGTGATGAAGACTCCAGTCCTGCCTACGCCGGCACTGAGGAGCACACACACAAACTTTATTACATGTTTAAGGGGTCATAGACACTTTAAGAATGTATGATTCCATATTAAGTAATTACAGATTAAAGTTTATTGCATGCTGGAACTTCATTTCAACTCGCTCTGAATATCAAATATCAAATACTTTTATGAAATTATATCTTGAGAGGAGAGTCTGTCTGACCTATAACTACTAGTTTGATTATTTTTGTTCTAATATGACTTTTTTTTTAAAGTTTAACAGCACCAAAAGCTACAGTTCCCTTTCTGCCTGTGATTTGTCTGAATGTGTCTTATTGTCTTAATTTGCCACTTACCTGCAGTGTACAGTGATTGGTCCATCCTGTCCAAACTGTTCCTTTGTTTTGTGCACTTGTCCAATGAAATCAATGAAGCCTTCTCCAGTTTTGGGCACGCCTTGCTCGGGCCAGTCAGTGAACTGGAATTGGCGGATTGTTCTGGACTGGCCATCCTGCGGGTCGGCAAAAAAAAAAGAAAGTCAGTACTTTTAAGGAACAAGCAGCACTGATAAGAAGCCTGACAAATAGATGCATACCGTAATGTGTGTGTGTGGGTGTGTGTGTGTGTGTGTGATTCATCTGAGCCTTCTCTGATGCTGCAGTTTATCGCTATGAGCAGAGCTCTGGCTGCAGCCTTCGCTCTGACATGAACAACAAATAAACACCGCAGCACTGCCTTGCAGGCGAGGTTCATGAGAAGCAGAAGCCAGGTGGTTTTAACAAGCGCACTCTAATCGTCTGGTTGGACCCGGGATGCAAGATGAGGAAGATATGACTGACAAACTCTTAAGAGCAATTAGACAGTGCTGTGATGTCAGCATGTATCAATTAAATGTTTCTTCTTCATCTTAGGGGTTTATTCCCAACGTGTGTCCCTTTCAAGATGTGTGTGGATGTGGGATTGCAGTGCTGCTGGCCTTCTGTTGACAGTAAAGTATATTTATAGCCTACTGAAACGACTGCATCACAGGGAGTTGTGGTACTGGCCCTTGGGGATTGCAGCCTATGCTTTTCATGTATTCTCATAGTGAAACAGAGACATATGTACACACACATACACACACTCACGCACGCATGCACACACACAGCATAGTGCAAGCATGCTGCTACTAGATCCTGGTAAACATGTTTGATGGTGCATTCACTTGGTGTCAACCTGTCAAGAAAAATAACACAGAATGTGTTCTGATCATCTCGGCCTTGAAATCACAGTCGGTATGTTTCCTAATGCTTAGAGCGACTGCCAGCATTTGTATGAAAACCAAAATTAAGATGGATTTGGGTTGGATGGTTGTATTTGGGTAAAATGTCACTACCCCCCCCCATACATACAGATCTGTGCACAGTGGACCCTACGTACCCGGGCATCTGTGACTTTGAACTCTCTGAGAATGTACTGGGGCATGTTGTACTCAGCCATTGGATCCACCACGAAGTACTGGTACCTGGCTGAACGCTCTGCTGGCCAGTACTGATGGCACTTCTCCTGCAAAAAAATAAACCCCACAATTGTAAGTACCTGTACGCGAAGAATCTTCTTTTCTTACATAGAAGAAAAACACGTTCTGATTCATGAGAAGAGACCAATCTGCAGATGTGAAATATAGACTGCTGCAGCGGAGTTGGGAAACCATATGAATATAATTTGCATGAGTACTACAATAATGATGAGTATGGATGAGAAGGTGATAAAAGATACAAAGTGCCGTCACAGTCGCCTGCAAACAATTCAGTCAAAGATATTCTGCATTTCATCAAAGTGATTCTTGGCGAGTGCACCCATTTCTTTTCATTTGAGGGGAGACTTTGAATTTTTGAGTGAGGTGCTCATCCTGTCGCTCAGAGTTAGATGAGACGTTTGATGCCATTCTCTCAACACTCCCTTAACTATGTTAGGATGGAGATAGTCAACGGCTCGGTTAGCTTAGCACAAATACTGAGTGAAAAAGTCTAAAGGTAAAGAAAGATATGTTGGACGATGGAATCAACAGAAAGCGGTATTAAAAAAAAATATATATAATAATAATACATACCGGTATATATATTATATATATGTATATGTATATATGTTGCTAACTTTTGGAGAGATGCAGTAGTTTTACTACATAATCAGGAGTTTACATTGCTATTCAGCTCCCTTGCTACCGAAACAGATTGCATTGAGGCGTGATGCATTCAAGTAGGATGGGAATTATCAGAATGCCAGGAGAGTAACTAACTCAAATCTTTCAGGGATTCATCCTAGATGCATTCCGGCCATGGTGATAGGGAAGTTAACATTCAAGTTAACTTTAAACCAGTTCAAGGTTGGAATGAATTAATGTTTACGCAGTGTTCTGGAGTCATTAACTGAAGTGCTAGACTATGTTCATGTTCAGCACAGTGTGTGCTTGTGATTTACCCGGCCCATCTCTCGTAGCTTGGTGAGCATGACGATGATGGTGGAGTTGTGCTCCCACAGCATCCTCCAGAAGTCCTCGGTGGTCTCTGCCAGTGGGCCCTGTGTGGCCAAGTAGGCCTTCTGCTGTCTGAAAACCAAGCAGAGAAGGCATGTTACATAAAGATTCAACACTTTCTGATGCCGTTACAGCTGCTGCTATGAAAAAAGATCACGTAGTAAGAAGCAGAAGCATATTCTTGAGGAAAAGGTTGTAAATCCAAAATCAGAACCCTACAAATCAAATAACAGACAAGATACGAAACCTTCAACTAAAGTGCTCAAATATATTCAGACATAAATTTATTCAAATAGAATTCTGCTGTGGGACAGCTCTGTGTGTCTTTCGTTCTACGCCAGCAACACTTTTAGCTGGATATTCATTCACAAGGCATCGATATGGGAGAACAATTTGTAGGGAAAGGGATCTGATAGGACCCTGCTGTTAAAAGGTTCACCGACAAATGTGGGTATGCCTTTGGACATCTATCAGAATGTCAAATAGACAAATCCCTATGCAAATAATTCACTGCAGCCGTCGTCGTCACACATTCAGACACAAACAGCTCCTCCACTTCTTCCTCCTCCTCTGTAACACAACACTGTACGAGACAGAGAGAGCACTTGACCTGCTCGCTAAGCTAGAAATGAGCTCATCCACTGCCAGGGTGCCAACGCTGTGCTGGTGTCCTACGTGACTTTGGTCGAGCCGATGAGTTCTGCTGTCACACAGCAGGTGGCAGCAACGCACTGACCAACGGAGTGTGAAGCCCTTGAGGAATCCGACAAAGGCTGCAAGCATAATTGCACACGCATGCACTCACACACTCACAGTGCATGCAAGCGTCCAGGTGTTCCAATGCATGCGTGCAGAAGTTTCACGTGTATATTCAAACACGCTACAAAACACATTCAGTTACATACTGAGCTACGGCTGAGCAACTAATGAAGGTGCTGCAGGCAAGGCACTAATGTGGAACCGGAAGATTAGAATATGCTCAGGGCCTCGCTCACTCAAATAAAGAAACCACAGAGAGAGGAGAAGAGATGGCATGTGAGGAGGAGAAGCCACCATAGTGAGGAATCAAATGAAATGCATGAAAGCGGGGAGGGTGGGTGTACAACTTAGAGGGAGAAGATGTAAAAGAGTAAACACTCCAGCTGGTCATCCGAGAACAAAGTAGAACCGACTGATGAAGAGGAGAGGCGAGCGTGAGAGGGGAGGAAAAGTGAGACGAGATTGTAGGAAAAGGCGACGCAGGCGCGGAGGAGGAGGAGGAGGAGGAGGAGGAAGAGGAAGAGATTGAAACTAAGCAGGGGATAAATGCTACATTTCAAATTGATAGGGTGGACTCCTCATAAAAGAGCTCCTAGCCAAAAACAAAAACAGTTCTAACCATTTCACAACACTGACTTCTGCACACGGCGTCCTGACGAGAGCGCTGCCAAACAGCACAAAGCCCTCTCCGCATCGTCCCACATGAATGCAGTGCTTGAGGACAGAGCGTTTCATTTCAACCTCATTACAATGCTAAAGCTCCAGCTCGCATCGGAGCCCATCCAGAGCCCGTGCCCCTGATAGCATCGCTGGAATCAATGGCGTGCCTCTCATTAGCTTACCATATTATTGGCTATTCTTGAAGGAGCTGTGGTGAAGGACACTGGAGGCCCCCCCCCCCGTTTAGTTTTTATTTATGCCTAGGCTTTAAAAGCAGCTTAATCACACCGAGCCACTGGTGCAGACAACAGGTCCCCCCCCCACACACACAGATATGTCTGTCTGTGTCCTGATGTCTGGATGGTAAATTAAGACAGCGAGTGAGAGATGGTGGTGGGAGGAGGGAGAGAGTGAGGAAGGAGGTTCGGAAAAAGAGAGATAACGAAGGGGAATAGAGACAGCCAGAGACAGAAAATGGTAAAAACATTTAGAAAGAAAGGAGGGGAGGGGGAATGGAGAGGGGCCTGGTAAACACTCCTCATTACAATACTCTTGCTGCAATTATGCTATTTACACAGCAACAATGGAGGGTTGGCCTTGCCAGGGCAACTTCTAATTAAAAACAGGGCTGGAGAAATAGGGTGGAGGCAGCGGGGTGTGTGTGTAAGGGGGGGGGGGGGGGGGTGTCTCTGTTACAGCCTGGTACAACGATGGACCTACATGGACTGAAAGGCACATCAGGGCGGGCCAGATCCATCCCGTCGGTGTAGATGGTAGCCACAGAGGAGTCAGCGCTGTCTGTCGCCGCTCATACTTTCATAGATATGAAATAGCATTCTGGCTTTTCATCTCCCCCCCACCTCGAAAGCAATTTGGACTCACAGAGCACATGATGACATGCCGTAGTTTCAATATGTATCCGCAGATGAGAACCACATTGACGAAGTCAGGAGTAATTCTAGCGACTGGATACTGCACTCTCATCCTCAGTCCCCTCCCATACCTTTTTTTTTTTTATTTAATCTTGTGAATATCTGCAGTATTTTCCACACCTACAATAATCTACCAGCTCAACCGAAGCAATATCAGAAGATTTTGGGGAGCGCGAGAGAGCTCTGTCCTCCAGCAAGGTAAAATACAACAATGACTGCCAGCACAGGCTCCTCGATTGAATCTAAGGATGTTTATGGCCACAGAGAAACCATGTGAGACGTATTTCAGGAGGCAAAGAATAAGTGGACATGTGAACGGCAACCTCAGTAGTTGCCGTTCATAATCGCTTGCGAGTCCGCTTCACTTAAATCCCAGAACGCCTTAACAATAACAGACACTTCCGTGGACGCTCTGCTCGGCCCATAACGCAGCCATCTTCAGCTCTCGCCTGGCCCAATATGTTTAACTGGATTGACTGACGGGCAGCACGGTGGCGTAGTGGGTAGCGCTGTTGCCTCACAGCAAGAGGGTACGGGTACTCGTCCTTTCTGTGTGCATGTTCTTCCCGTTTCTGCGTTCTCTGGTTTCCTCCCACCCCCAAAAACATGCCGGCTCCAGACGACCCATGACCCGCAAGCCAGATAAACGACAAGAAAATGGATGGATGGATGGATGACTTACTGTTGAACCATGCGGCCATAAAAGCGACGCCGCCTTATGTATAAATAATGGTCTACAAGTTCTTCCATTTCACCGCAAAATGGATACAGTGTCCCTGAAACATTCTTAAATGTTAAAGGTTGTGTTACTGTATTTTTTTTATTATCACTAAATCCCGTTAAAAGACCTCACTCTACAATAACGGTCAATCATCCAGCAGACAGAGGATCCAAATCCTGATATTGCTAATCCGTCTGCATGGTAGAGCTAATTTGTTACTCAAAACACACCAATATAGCAGCACGTGTTCCATCATTACCAAGTACACAGTGTCCATGTCCTAAACACTGTCCTTCTGCATTAAATACTCTACAAACAAGACGTACGAAACATATAAACATGTTTTTTTTTTTTTTACTTTTTGATTACTTGGATTCCCAGTGGAAAACAATGTGTTTAAGGATGAGAACCAAAGGGAGCATATCGTGGGTAGATACGTGGGTAAAGCTGTAATACAATAGAAATAGAAACTTTAAGTATATATAAGACATAGCGGTTAAATATAGAACAATATAGCCATGTCCTGTACAGCTTACGGTCGTTGTCACTGCATTCAGATGAAGACGCAGCGTTGCTCACCTGTAGCCATCAATGCAGCTGGCGTTGATGTAGTCGGAACCCTCGACACCGCGGATCGGCTGCAGGCAGACCCGAGTAGACTCGAAGGGCATGATGTTGACCAGGCGGTTCTTGAACTTGTTGCAGGGCAAGTTGGCACTGATGAAACGCGAGGTGTGGGCCTTGGAATTCGCCAGTCTCTGCTCAACGAAAGACAGGAATAAACCAGATACAGACTGAGACGGAGGAAATAAATGAGTGACCCCTGACCTGAAGAAAACTACAGAATTCAAGAAGTATTCTCCTTAGACATAGTTTCCTGTGACGTTGAATGAAGTTGTGTTGGTATGTGTAGTGCAGTGGGCTCATCTCCCACACAGTCCTAGAGCTTGGGGGTTTGTAGGAGTGACATGCTCAGAGTTGGCAGTGGTCAGAGCACAGATGGGACAGCACAGGACTCCGTATGGGCAGCCGTGGCACTCAGAGATCATTTGTGTCGATGTGCTTGTGCGTTGTGGCCAGACTGTTTGTGGGCATGGAGGTTGTGGCTCCCAAATACGCTGAAATCATTCCCTCACTCTTTCATTCTCCATCATTGGCAGGGGTGTAGTTGCTATTATCACTTCAAACAGAATAGATCATGGTCATAAGAGGACTAATGGCAGAGCTGTGCTGGGAGGAAAGTGTGTAATGGCATCACAGTCGATGGCTATTGACAGAAGGTGATGTCGCGTGTCACCTTGAACAGCAGCTGCGTGTGTTTGCGCGTCAGTCGTATCATATTTTCTGGTGCTGATGTGTTTGTGCTGTTTGGGGTTGAAAGACAACATTACTGTTGCCTTAGTATTGTCTCAGCACCAGCGTCACAAGACTAAAGTCCTGAACACTGAGTTATTGGATTGATAATTACATGCTTTTGATGGCACGATTCAGATTAGAAGGTTCCGAATGGACTGTGTAAAATGACAATTTCTGTTCGTCATTAACCAGAAGTGGTACTACTTACTGCACATTGCCAACGTCTGCCATGCGCCTGATTCAGTGTATGAACTGGGAAAAGCTTTTCTGAAAGGTCTTTTGTAAAGGTAGGAAGTGGCTCATTGTGAAAACAGCTAACAGGCTACGTGCTCATCAGTCACCTTGAACTCCAGCTCCATGGCCGTCACCGTCTCGCCGGCCGGAGGCTGGGTCAGCTTCTGGATGTGGGCGTACAGGTTGCGCGCCGGCACCTCAGTATTGCCACAGGTGGCAGCCTCAAGCAGGGCCTCGTGAATGAAGATGTATTGGTCTTCAGTCTGGACCATGTAGTTCCTCTGGGCGCGCATGCACGTCACGTGGCCGTAGATGTCAACGGATTTCTCGTGCTTCATGCGTTCCAGCATGGCATCAATCACAACGAAGCAGCCAGTCCTGCCCACCCCGGCACTGATGAAGAAAAGACAGGGTGAGGTGAGGGGCAATTCATTTCATGTTTTACTGTATATGAGACAGGACCGTCTTGATAAAAGCGCGTAGTACAGACACGCTGGTGACAGCTGACACCACAGCTAAAGTTCAACTGGACTCCAAAGCCTCGTTGAACTATTTACTGTTAACACGGTAAATATGTTGACCAACAACAGTAATAAATAATTAGGTCTGAGACAATCAAGCTGTGTGAGTACCGGTAATCGTGTGTTTCAAATTGAAGAGGACTAATATTATACTAATATCCTAATATTTCACGTTTAGCACATTTTACAAATATGCTGTTGTGGTGCCATTGTTTGGAATATTTCACGATAAAAAGGGTATTTTTTTCTATGTTCACCATAAAGAAAGAAAAATCATGCATCATAATAATTGGCCATACAAAAGGCAAGCTTGTAGAAAATGTAAAAGAAAAAAAAAATAGGGCTCTAGCAGCATCACAGCAGTGTGGAATTCAAACGTCACACAATGCTGTACCACAGTCATTAGCTTTTATTCAGAACAGATGTAAATTCCAAATAAAAAACAAAATACATCTTAGTATCAATATGTAAATAATTAGCAAGGATTTTACTTCGTGCAATCTGCTCAAGCACCGTCTGAGTACTGTACTTCAGTTTTGAACTACTTGACTGCTTCCATTTTCTGAACCTCTGTTTCCCCCCCCTCTCCATCACATTTATTTTATAACTTTCAAGCAGATGTGCTCGGGGGGGTATATTAAGTGAGAACATAACATGGTGACTACAAGTGGAGAGAGGAAGATCCAAAGTAAGACATCTTAAAAAAAAACATTTAGTTGATCTGCAATTTGGTAAAAATAACAAATCATCATAAAAACAGTTGTACGTTGTATCAGATATATAAAGTATGTGTGTAGAATGTCTCATTCTACACACATACTACTGTTAATAAACATTAAGGTGTATTAACAGTAGTATTATTATGGTTTCCAGTGCACATCGTGTTTTACAGCTCAGCTCCTGTACTCACTCCCATAAAGGAGCCCCATAATGAGATGAAAAATCCAACATGAATTCCATGTCTTTATATGTACCTGCAGTGAACCACCATTGGCCCAGCATCTGCAGGATTGCAGGCTTTTACTCGGCGCAGGAAAGCCAGAATGGGAGTCGGGTACTCCGGCACGCCGTGGTCTGGCCAAGCCATGAACTGGAACTGCCTCACCTCTCTCTTCTCACTGGAGCCATTCTGAAGGAGAGTCAAGGCAAAAGCAAGGCTTTAGTTTAAACCTGGAAACTGCAGTTTATTTCTGGTAAAATTATCATTTACAAAAATCTATCAAAAGCTTGATAAAATGAATTCTACTTGCCCGATATTTTAGAGACATGACAGTGAACAAGGCTGTGCAAAATGGTTTGAACAAGGCAAGGTCAAAGCAAGGTCAGACTATGAAAGGAACGAAGGGAAATTGTAAGTTTGAAAAGCACAAGTCATTTAATTGTCAGACATGCCATAATTTTTAGCAAATTATTTGAGTGAACGCTCTTTGATCGGTGCTCAGAATGTGCTCTAATTCATGGGTGCGATCATTCTGTAAGTGTAAGTGTAGGCAATGTATATCATTTTGGCAATGAACACCGACAATTTGTCTGATATGCTTTTGTGGCATCGTCACCATTCCTGATTGAAACCGAGTACCCACTCCGACTGAAGACTTGCATTTAATTAGGAATTATGGTAAGTATAATAAGCAACGGGGGGAAAAAAGAGAACGCAGAGGAGAAATAAAGGACAAAACATTAGTCACATCATCACAGCATTGAAGTATATGGATCAAAGTGGAAAAACTTAAATATTTAATTGCCTTTGAGAGAACAAGAGACAAATCCTGGACATTAAAAACCAATTACAGGAGTGAAATATAGAGTCCAGCAGTAATAGCCATTTATCTGTCTTCAGAAAAATAAGAAATTACAGTTTCAAATGTGACCCCGGTAATGATGAACTGCAATTACCTGCGGGAAACACGTCCCACATGAGCATAGCTCCCCTTGTGGTTAACTGCAAATGAAAAAAATAGCTATACCTTGTATAGGGCGAAAGTACGGACGCTGTAAGTGGCTAACTCCACCGTATCCAGCATGGTGACCTGGATCATCCCATAGGTCTCTGTTCCTCGCGACGGCCAGTACTGGTCACACTTCACCTGGTAGAGAACGTGGGAGGGTGGACTGTTAGAGTGAACTGATGCTAACACCCCCCCCCCCCCACACACACAAGCCTATATGGAGGATCACACTGATTAACAAGACGGTACATCAGAGAGGTCAGGTCAGAAGCTTACTGCCTACCGTAATTAAAAAGGGAAGGCTCAGAGTCAGCTCCTGTACATCAGGAAATATGAACTCGACTGAAACTGGACCTGAGCATGCGTATCCGTTTGATGCAGGCATAAAACAGGGAATTCAAGGAATTAAATTCTGATTTTGCTTTTAGCAGCATGTGCTTATTTAAAATGACCCAATTGTCAGGCGGTTCCCAGCCTGTATGCTTCTGGCACATTTGTAACGATAGTAAAGGGAGATGCGTCTAAAAGTCTGTTCTCGGCCATCACGAAGCGACAGCAGGTTCGGCCACCTGGCTCCACATGTGCACAGAACACACTTTAATGAAGATGAGGCTCATTTGACTTTCTCCCGTTGTTGAGGCTTTAGATTGGAACAATAAAAAAAAATGGTTGCTGCTACTTCAAACATGAACCTTTGGTCATCAGATTGGAGAAAGTCGCGATTGGTTAGAATTGTCGATAATTAGACATGTCAGTCAAAGATGTACCGAACTAGTTCTGAATAACATGGAATCCAAATTAGGCCACGCAGTTCCACCATCATGCTGCTTTTGATTTTCAGAACATCTAATTTAAAAGTCGTACATGAGGCTTTCAGAGCCGACCGGCAATGCATCACATCATTATCAAAACACCGGGCCGAGCGCTCTGATTGGTCTCGCTTCTCGCTTCGGGGATCAGTCAATTCTTGCAGACGTATTCAAGAAAAAGCTTCTGATGTTTAGTCTCTGTGTTGCTGGCTCAGTCCCTAATAATTTTTTTCTGCAAGCAGCATCAACTACAAGACGAACACAGCATCAATGTTAGAACTGCTGGGACAAGGACGTGCTGCTATTGATCTGGATGACATGAAAGGAAGCGATGTGGTGCGGGTGAGCTCATCATATTGATATTGCAGTACCCAGCTGACATTTGGAAGACATTTGGTGTCTCAGGTAGCTGTTACAAATCAACAAACAACCCCCCCCACCCACCCCTTACAGTTCACCTCGCTGGTGAAAGCTCAGATTCAGAGGCAGAGCTAGACCATGCAGCAGAAACTCAAATGAGTGATGGGCATCCACTCGCAGTACAAACATATGGATTAGCAGTCAGCACTGTAATGAATATCGCTGGGATATTCTCCCCCCTCACAGACGCACACAGAAACTGATCCAGATGCGCACACAAGAGACGGCAGCTTCCACTATGATCTGCTTCTGTTTTGACTTCTCACAGGACACACACACACACACACACACACACACACACAAGTGCGTTATAGCTCTGGTCTCATTTCAATTCCTGACCTTCAAAGGTTTCACAAAACTGGTAACGATGGTGCTATAGCAAGCTAAACCTCATCTTTCTGTCGGGCTCATGCACTTTTCAGCGTAAGACATCAGCCTGGCTAAAATGATTGTCTGTATTAACAGTTCAAAACTAGAAAAAGCACTCGGAGAGTGTAGACCTCCGCCAAGCTCCTCAGTCCCACCTATATTGCAATTTACACCACAAAATGATTGACCGACATTCATTTTATCCACATTTTATTATTGGTGAGATAGAGGTCCCCCACCCTACATGACTGTATCAAATCCCATAAACATCTGTCAATAATCAACCAAGATATTGAGGAACTCATTTTGAAGCTCCATTGACTGCAATGTTAAAAGAAAAGTGAACCAGAATCCAGGGTCTCTTCTCGATCACCACCGAAATGTCATCAACTGTTACTGGTAACATGCTCAGTGTTTCCTGAAGTTTTCTTGCTAACAGACAGACAGACAGACAAACGCTGCCAAAAAACACAACCTCCTTGGCAGAGGTAACGGAAACAGAAAATGAAAGATAAAGTCAACTTCAGTTAATGATCCACACCAACTCAGGTTGCTCCACAAAATAAATAAATAAAAATAGATGACTCACATTTTTTAAATGAACTCTTGTAATTGCCATCTGTAGTCTGGGACTCTCTTTCATTAGGGAGCTGCATGCACTCACTAATAAAGCACTACATAATGGAGGAGCTCCATGCTGATGTATATTTCCTCCAAGGAATTCATGAAGAGGATTCTGTGGTGTAATTATTCAAAACCCTGCAAATGTTGAATATCAACGTGCCCTCAACCCCCACCCCCCATTTTATTAGCTGAAATATATTTTTAGGAGCGCACCAGTGTTGCTGGGTGACAATCCTCTTAGCTTCGACTTCAGAGTTTTCATAATGATGCTGTGGCTTTAAAGTGCCAAATTCAGAAAGAGCAAATACAAATATAAGACACTCAGTGAAACCTTGGCACAATGGTGCGAAAATAAATACGCAGCAATCAACTAGAGAACTCGCTGCGATGGCTCTAAGTAATAACATGCAGCCTTCTAACTTAAGCAGCATCAACTGATTCTGTCTACACAAAACCAAAATATTGTTTGAAGTCCTGGTATCTTTGATCAGGCTGACAAATCCAGCTCTATAGCAGTGCTGCATGGTCGACTGTTTGCCTTCAGGATTTGTTTGGCTTGATGTTGCTTCTCAATAAAAAGCTACATGGATTTATATTTGTCAGGAAACTCCACCTTTGGACAGATTGTAACTTTCTGGTATGATATACAGAATCAAAAACACGGTTTGTTCCAGCAGGACAATGAAGTCCCATTCTTCTGGCTCATCACAGCGGGGGCTACAGCATGAAAGAGTCCAGGTACCCGGGTCGTCTCTCGACAGGTCACATCGAGAGACTCCCTATTGAACGTGTGCAGCACATCATGATGACTGGAATATGACAAGACTTCAGATTGTTGTATGTCAAGTACTTTCAATTTGTTGGCCCAAACACACCGAGTGGATAGAAACGATCACATATACCCCGTCTCGGCGGAGGTAAACATGCAATATAATTTTATTAAATGAGCATTACTAATATTAGATAATGTTATATTAATATTTGATAGACGCCCATCAATAAATAATGAAAAATAAACTGTTCATGTGTTAGTCAGTACTCCATTGCCAAACTTTAAAGTGTTGTACAATGAATTACGCTGCCTCTCCTTACCCGTGATTTCTCCTCCAGTCTGGTCATCATGATGATGGTGCTCGATCTCTGCTCCCACACCATCCTCCAGAAGTCACTCAGTGTCTCTGGCAGTGGACCCTGTGTGGCGATGTAGGCATTCTGCTTCCTGTAGCCGTCGATGTAGTTGGCATTTACATAGTCACTGCCTGGAACTGCTGTAGCAAAGACACAATGCAAACCATAAAGTGAACTACACAGCATGATTTACTTGAAATTACAAGATTGCGGACTGTAGCACCGCATTATGTGAAAATGTAATTACATTTTCCTATCATTATGTAATAACACCGCATTTTATAATAACTTGCCGCATTTTGAACACAAATTCTTGAACACAATATGCAATAAAGTTTGCAGCATTTTGTAATAAGTTGTTACACATCGCACCGGTTATTACAAAATGCAGATTTTACACTTTTTTTTAATGAAGAAAATGCAATAATTCGCCTCGTCAAACCAGCTGGTATTTCACAAGCTCTTACCGTCAACAGAGGTGAGCACCACTCTGGAGTGATCATAGGCAATGACGTTTGCATAGCGATTCTTTGGCTTGTTGACTTCCATGTTGGAGTTCTCCCAGGTAAACTGCTGGCCTGGATCAATAGACTGTGGTTGGGGGGGATGGAGAGAAAGGAGAGAAAGTCAGAGATTGATGTTGAATAAAGTCAACTAGATCTCGTGGAAGAAGCTTTAAGATGCTTCGCTTCTCATGGATAAGAGGTGAAATATCTTCAAGCTTTTCCTACAAGTTCAGTTGACTTTTTTCAACACTGAGTTCTAACATGACCCCGGATGACTGATATTCTCCACGCACATTGAGACGGAGTAATTATGAGACTGACCGGAGAGACACAGAGAGGAAAACAGATGCACAAAAGAAAAGCTCTTTAGTGTTCATGGATGAAAAGGAACAAGACAGGAGGGCTTGAGCAAAATTACCCTCATTGTCTCTTGTCAACCATGAAAGTGTTGCAAACTACGGATGACAAAGCCTTTAAACAGAGCATAATACCAACATCAGGACATGTCAAGAAAAGCCTCAATGGGGGCAGAGCAGAAAAGTCGTTTTGCACTGTTGAGGAGACAGATTCCAGCTATTCCACACTGCTGCCTGGATACAGCTGCAATTGGTGCATGAACAGCTTGATTATATGCATTAAATGTAATGTCCAAAATAGGCGTGATGACGAAATGTAAAATAACTTGTTTGGTTGATTTAAACCACCATAAAAAATATTTGTCAAAATCCTCCATAACGTGCACCTGTTCCTAAACCCAGATGGTCTGTTGGAGTTGAGACGTGACTCAAATTTGAGCTGAAGCTTGCAGATCACACTCTTCTTCCTCTTTTAGGATCGGCCTATTGAATTACCTCATTCAGAGAAGTCGTATGCATGACTTCTTGGGGTAACCATTGTTCTCGTCCTCTGTCTCTTTGCTCATCTTCTATTTCAGGCGTCTTTTCCCCATCTTGTATTTTTGTTTCAGCCTTTCCCTTTCAGCCCCTTTGTAACCCTTCCTTTCTTGCATCGTTTGTCTCTGGGGCCGAGGCGACAGTAAGCTGCACGCATATCGACCTGGTGAGATGTGTGATGGCCTCCCATCCCTCGGCTCGATAATGTCACAGAGGCTCTTGTTATTCCGCATCGATCCCCCCCCTACAGCTTACACCGGAACCACATCCACTAATTCACCAGTTCTTTGGCCTCTCAAAATCGCGGTATAAAATGACAACTTCCAGAATTCCTTCAGTTGCATGGTTGCAGCAATTATTAATAATTGGTATAATAAGTATTACAAGTTATTTCATGCCTAAAATGGACACCTCTAAAAAAGGATAAATCAAATCACGGGTGAAAAAAGTAAACCCTATAGAAGTTGATTTACATTTTTAGCGTTTTTCTGGTGCAAATGTGGCTTGCCTCAATATAACAGTCAGAATATTGTCTAATATGGGAATCACAGGCAGAGCAAATTTGCTTTTAGTTAGTTCACAGCTCTCTAATTTGTCCTCCAGGAAATAGTAGCACAATTATAGCGAAATCTATGGCGTAAAAGTTACATGCACACAAGTCGAACTTTATGTCTATAAAAAGCCATGTACAGGCGGTCCGCACTTAACGATGGAGGTTAAACAAAACCCTGTTAACTGACAACTTGGCAGACATTTTGTGTGGTCAAATGTTTCTTATATTTGCATATGTATAGGCCATTTATACTGTATATGTGATACATATTGATCCTGGTGTTTGTATATATATATGTATATACAATGGAACCTCGGTTCTTGAACGACTTGGTGTCTTAAATGGAATTTAAAATTCCTTTTCGGGGTTCGAGAGGACCCGAGGCGAACCGAAGACACGTGGACAAAGGCGGAGTCTACCCGAGTAGGTTCAGTTTGAGTCGCCATCGGAGAAAAACTGCGTGCAGAATTTTTGCTTCGTGTGCGTGTTTTTCCGTTTTGTTCCCTTTAGCTCTTAGTCATGGATCCGAAGAAAGGCAGCAGTAACACCACTGGAAACGAAAAGAGGAAAGCAGTGAGAACAACTGTTGAATTGAAGAAGGAAATAATTGCCAAATATAAAAACAGCGGATCTTGCTGCGGTACGGTATGGAGAAATCAACAATTTCGACTTTTCTGAAGAAAACTGAGCTAAAGAGAAGGAGGATAAAAACCCAGGGTTTTATGGAGGGGGGCTCCCTTTCAAAGGAGTCCCTTTGAAAGGGAGTCCGTCTGTCCCTCTACCTCGCTCCCGACACCGCAGCCAAAACGGTGTATGTAAATAATACAGAATTGTGTTAAATTTACATTTATCTTGCTTTATGTGTAACTGTTTATGCGCTTCGCTTTTGCTTGTTGTGCAAAAATGTATTTCCCAATTTCGCTGTTCGCTAACGACACGGCGTCTGAGAGGAATCTCTTATAAAATAGAGAAGAAGAAAGAAGAATATAAACTATTTGTCATGTCCCTGGCATGTGAATTGTGTTGCTCTGGTGGCTCTATGTACATAACAAGATGTACGTATCCACTCACAACTCCGCAGCCAGTGCAGTCCGCTCATTGTAACAGCGATTTCCTTGTCTCCAAAGACATACGTTTATATTTTGGTAAGTCGGTAAACACTTTGAAATAAACATAAAGACGCGATGATCACTGAGCATGATGATGCTTCCTGCTATAAACACAGACCTGCCAGTGGAAGGTGCAGCACACCCGATTGACAACTTCTGCTCATTACCCAGCATGCTCTCCTCTAGTGTGATGTTGTCATGGAAAAAACACCAAGCGAGGAAGCAGTGACCCCTTAAAAGGTCTGTGCCTTGAGGGAAGATGTAATGTGAGCAGCCGGCGAACATGACTGTGACAAAGTGCCACAAGCTCGGCCACAGTGTCTTGACTGGCAGAGAGATGGGCCTCCATCTGCCTGGGCTGCAGAGGGGGGGGAGGGGTCCTCCCTGGCTTAGATTGGATCAGGGCTGGTTGCCCACAGTAGTGCAAACCAGATAGTTTCAACTTGATTCATTCACACTGCCCCAACAGGCTTGGAGTGCTTGTCGGAGAGGCTCTGCGCAACACAAAGAAGCACTGAAATGAGTGCAGAAGGCCGAATTATCTCCCAAGTTGTCTGAGTTTCACATGAACCACAAACTCTGCTGGAGATACATACGATTATGAAAAGTACAACTTTGTGGCCGAACAACCTAATCATGGCCACAACCATACAGATACAACCCTAGAGCTCATTTTAATGCTTTAGTCTATCATAAACAGTATAAAATAAGTTGTATAATAATCCAACCCCCCCCTCCAAGAAGGCCAAGCCAATTATATTAAATTTTATTTTCTATATTGCGCTGGAATAGAAGCCATTTAAAATGATCTTTCCTGTAGAACAAAGTATATTTAACAAACCAAACAGCCTCATGTTATTTATCTTATTTACAGGATAGCATGCCTCTGCTCTCCATCTTGTGCACGGAAGAGTTCTACATCACTGCATGCACACACACGCACACACACTTACATCATTTATTTATTTCTTTTTAAACTCTTGGGCTGATTAAGATGGTAGCACTCACTTTTCTGCAAGTAGCCAGAGTCGCGCTCTTGCTCTAGTTGCAAGTAGAGAAAAGAGCCCAAGTACTGCAAGCCCTCACTCTGACAAGCACGTAAGCCCCCCCCCCCCAAGAAAAAGGCTGTAAATCCAGGGAAAGCACTTCAATTCAGAGCCAATCACTACATTCACCAAACTGACCATTTACAGTGTACACAGAACAATAGAGCCTTCTTGAAGGTGGTATTTATTGTACTGCTGTTGTATTAGAACCAAGCAAATGATTGTCCAAGGACACAGAAAACTGTGCTGGAAACCATCCAAGCCTCACCACAATGTTTAAAAATAAGCGAGAAGAAGAACTATAATGTTACTATAAAATGATGATTACAGAAAGACCACCAAAATAAAACGATTCTCTGAGTCAGGAACGAGCACAGACTTCATCAATGTGAAGAACCAAGCCAAATATATATATATATATATATATAAAAGACAACTCAGTTTTTTTTTAAAATATATATTCAAAGATGGCTCTCCAATTCATCTGGCCTTGCCTCATCCCCAAACCAACTATGTGCCACTTTAAATGTAAATTCCGCAGCCCTTTTTTTTTTTTGGAAGAACACCAACAAGCAATAATCCGTCACAGGAGTTACATTGGAGAGGAGCTGCTTGCAAAATCACATTCTTAGGGGGAGCATCAAGCTGCGCACAGATTGCTTAAGCAACTCGCCACCTGCTCGTTTTGTGAAAAATCATCTTGCAGTATTTAATGCAAGTGTTGACATCCTGGTGCGTTTGTAATAGAGTTGTAAAAAAAATGACTGAAGAATGACTGAAAGAAGGCTTCTAAATCCATTACAACACATGCATATGGAATCAAACAGACATAAACACAGACCCAAACATATTTGTTGGTGTAATGAGAGGAGCATATCATCGATGCAGCATTTCTGCACAGCTCTTACCTCATATTCCTGGGAAAACCGTAGGCCGTCATTGGCCTTCAGTCGCTCTATGTGGTCAGCCAGGTCAATGACAGGAATGGGTGGGTGCTCCCTCATTCCTGGCGAAGGGAGGGGGGGAGAAGACAAAAGAATGAGATTAGGCTGTTCCTCCATCAGACATGCACGTCGACTAAGACAAAAGCTGGTTGGACCACAGAGTGAGTGAAGCTGCCAGTGGAACCATGAGGTGGCTGTAGAACAGTGAGGAGAGGGCACGTTGCTCGACAATACATGAGGAGAGAGGAGTGTAAAAGTTGAAATATGTTTTTGACATTTGGTGATATCATCATGCTAAGTGAGGCGGACAGATGTGGAGCTGGCACGGCAACGCACAAGTGACCGGGGGGGGGGGGATGAACATGCTTCGAGAAGGAAGCAGGAGGCAGACATCTCTGACTCAACGACGCTCAATTGGTGACAGAGGTGGGATTAGAGCAAGAACCCACCAGTCTCTACGAATCAGTCACACTGTCGCTTTCCAGAGAGAGGAAAAAAAACCTGACTGGTCACCAGCCAAAACTAATTTCTTTGAAAGTCTCTTTCCCAACAATAGGATATCTTTCAGTCCAGCCTAGGGCACATGGGCTGGATTAATCCCCCCCCCCCCCCCCCCCCCGCTGCTCTCTATATTTCTCATCGGCGGGTTATTCGATGATTTATTGCTAATCTACCGACACAAATTCCCCCTGTGCCTCTGAACTTGGCAAGGCTCTGTGCTTAAACGGATTGCTGGGAACTTGCTGTATGAGTTAAAAGTTAATGGTGTATGATGCAAGAAGAATCAAAGTTATACATCGCGTGTGATTCACTTTGTAGATGCAGCCATTAAAGCCACCAGTCAGACACACAGACACATATTTCATTATCACTATGGTGCAAGTTGCTGGTGACTATCACCAGCGGAAAGGACGAGACCTGACAAACCTTTTCTAAATTCACATTATCACACAAACACGTAGTTCACACTGCAGGACTAAATGCTCAATTCAGACTTTTTGTGTGTGTGGAATCTGATTATTTTTGCGAGTTTCTTCACATTCCCAATTAAATGTGGCTTGTATGTGATTTCCTGTGTGAACGGCAAGTGTTCCGCATGCGCAGAAGAGGACACAGCGACGCCACGCGCACACGTGTGACGCTCGGTGTTTGCGGAAGTAAATATGGATGCGAACAGTGGTGTGCATGTGGATATTTTAAAACTGTTGTCCAACTGGAGGCAGCACGTTTGCAGCTTCATATTAAGAAGATTAAAAAGGAAGAGAGCCGGGTTTTTAGGCATTTCTTTGGAAATGTTTTCAAACAACGCCCGGTTCCGATAAGACCCCTCGAGTTTGGCCCGAATAGAGCTGCCTCCCCAAATATTCATTCATTCAGAAACTTCGCTTCTGCATTATCATCCGCCATGGTTATTGTTTCACACCTGCTCCCGACTACTCGAACGCACAATAGCGACGCACATCGTGCATCAATAACGTGCAGGTCTGATACATGCGACCTGTCCGTTCAGACTGAAATCGTATGGCAAAAGATCGGATACGTATCGGATTTAGGATCACATTCCAAAGTGGCCTGGGTCGCATAAAAAAAAACCCAAATCAGATCTGTGTCATTCAGACTGGCACGAAAAGATCGAATACAGGTCGCATTGGGTCATTTCAGCCTGCAGCCAGCGTGATCTAAGCCAAAGAGACATGAGAGTGTTTGTGTATTTGTGTGTTAAGCCAGGTCTTTTACAATCATGTTACTGCACAAATGGAGAGTGAAGCAATAGATAACAAGGCTGATGCACACCAAGTATAACTGTCCATGAAATCGTCCAGTAGGTCAGCTTCTACACCAATAAGGTGCTAATAAGTTCACAGCCATGAAAGGACATTGCTGCATTCTTGAAGTGCCAGAGGCGACAAGCCTGAAAACTTGTGATGTCTGCCAGGATTGCAACATGAGGAATGGGATCAGGAGAGTGTGTGAGAGAGAGAGAGAGAGAGAGAGGGAGAACGAGAAGAAGAAAGGTTGCATGAATGGGGAAATACTCAATACGTGAGAGTGCAGACTAACTTGGAGTGTTGGGGCAGCGATTAGAGCTGGGACCTGTGGAGAAAGGACAGTGAAGGAGGGAGGAAGAAAACAATTAATGGAGATGGCTCAGATTCAGGGAAAAAAAACGATATCTGCATACAAGCGCTAAAGCTTGTTGGATGGTGCTGCGGCTGCTGCTTGTCCTCACTGAACATGAATAAGTACCGTAGCTCAGATTGAGACGAGTGCAATCAAAGCTTAACTGTAAAGCATCTCTAAGAGGATGGCCGGGGTCGATGGCACGACGGCGTAGAAGGCACTACTGTGCAACAAAAGTGATAAAGATCATTTTATATATTATTATTGTTTATATTAGAACTTTCTAGAACTGCTTGGCATTAATT
The DNA here is from genome assembly GCF_040956055.1 of Brachionichthys hirsutus. NCBI lineage: Eukaryota > Metazoa > Chordata > Actinopteri > Lophiiformes > Brachionichthyidae > Brachionichthys > Brachionichthys hirsutus. The sequence continues at coordinate 5,050,398 of NC_090911.1, read as the reverse complement.
AGAATCAATAAAGAAAGGTGTGTGGTGAAACGATAAGGCTGCAAACGAGTTAACAGTTATCACTTTAATCAGAGCTAAATCAAAAAGGTCACCCAAAATATCGGTATCTAATCATTACCTTATTGCATATCAACACTGAACTACACAACAGGTATAAGGTTTAGTGAGGATTAATGAAAGAAAATGTGAAGTTGAGTCAGAAGGTCAGTCCATGAACGTTGAGGGATGTTTCTGACAGACTAATAATAATAATAATGCCAACTTCTTTAATGTCAGATTGCTCTTATTCCTTGCTCCTTGTACTCGTTTTTAAAGGTGTACATATTGACAAAAGAGAAAATGTTATCTTTACCGATAGACATAATATCCAAAACCCCCCTGGTCATATGAAACAAGAATTCCCTTTGAATAAATTCCTCTTTCACGACTTACTTTAAATTGGACAATGCTGTAAAATCCACTACATGCTTATTTTCAGTGTCAAGCACAAATGATCGACAAATAATTATTTACAAATATTCTATTAGCTGAACCAGACCTGCCCAGACCGAGAAAAGTTACACACACAAAAAAAAATCCTAGATCTACTCAGGGAGTCCCAAAATCCAAGGTCTGTTTAACAAACCAGCATCCTGGATACATGAGCTACAATCGCTTAGCAACGATCAGAATCAGGGCAGAAGAGTTCACCTGCTGTGGGAGAATCAAATACAGAAAGAGCAGGAGGACGGAGTAATGGTCTGTTCAATATTCAGCCAGCTTAGCCTCGGAATCTCCAATGTTTTCTCAAGCTACAGGCAGCATTTGGTGATTTTTGATAATCACCACTCTTGATGCCAAACAGTGAAGTAGAAAAGGACAGAAAAAACCCCCGTTGATGTACAAAGAGAGAGAGAGAGAGAGAGAGAGAGAAAGAGGGGTACAGAGTGTGAGAGAAAGAGAGATTACCCTACTGGGAGAAATGGAAGACAAAAGAGGAAAGAGGTGGAGTGGGAGGATGGAAGAACAGGGCTCTTTTAGAGCGGCAGCGCTGCTTAATTCCTCTGCAGGGGTTCAAAAGGGCTGTGTTGTGTGTGTGTGTGTGTGTGTGCGTGTGTGTGTACGGCAAATGGGATCTTTAATAACCCGTGAGAAGTGACACACACACACACACACACGGAAACTTGCACGAACACATGTGCACCGGGGTTGACATTTTCTCTCAGCTCCATTGTTCCCTCTGCCTGGCTCACCTTCACATCAGAGGCAGCAGGACTCATTACCAGCAAAGGGAAATGAAAGGAGCTGATGGAGGGAGGAGGACTGGGGGAGGGGGGGGGGGATCAGGAGGAAAAAGGAAGAAGGCTGATGTTGAGGCGGGGCACCGTAACACAACCCCTCGTGCCCCATCCCCACATCACCGCCACACGTGGATGGAATTTTAATGCTCTCTGCGCCACTTCACTGACACCATCGAGAGCGGAGTCTGAGGACCAGCATTTAGTCAACGCTCTCTTATTGGGAAGTATTGGGCAGAAGATTTGAAGCAATAAACACAAAACACCAATAGATGATCAATTAAAAGAACAGATTGATCGTGGAAATGCTATTCCGTTTGCTTGGGGGGGGGGGGGGGGGTATACAATGCAAGGAAACAGTGTGTAAATAACAGTTATTAACGATTTGAATCAAAGATATAAATCACCCTCGTCTGATATTTTATTGGAGCATTGAAGATGCAAATTATCAGATTTTCCTTTCGGAATAACCGTTTAGTCGTTTTTCATGAAGGGAACCTTGAGTGAGGCTGAACTCTTAATCCAATCAGGATTAAAAATCATTAACAATTCATATGCTTGCCGGAACAACGCGCTCTCTTCAACTCGCCATTAAACAGGTCCATGAAAGCCAATTCAAGGCAACACAGGCAGACATTTGGCATCACCAATCATCACCTGTGTAGTTAAAGCCACATTATAAGGACATTATAATATACTGTGATTGCATTGCACTTGAATTTTCACACAACCCACTCTGTAATTAGCAACAAATTAAATTATCAACATGGGACCAAAAAAATGCTCTTCAGTGATATTAAAGGAAGCCTTTAGTGAATTTTATTTTGCAAAATGTGTCAGGCTGTGGCTGATCACCTGGGGTCTGGTAGTTGAGTCTTCTCATTTCAACGGGATCGGAGGAGTTGGCCAGCAGGGAGTCCTTCACCCCACCTGAGTGATCATCTTTTGGCAGAGGTGACGCCCGCTTCCTACGGTGGCAGAAAAACGACAATAAGGTTGAAAGACCCACCAACGTGATTAATGCAGGAGCAGAAATATAGACATCGACTCCTCAAGGAAACGGCGAGGAGAAATGACAGGATAATTAAGAGTGACATCTGTGTTTCTTACACGCTTGACAAGGACTGGGAAAGAAAGCATTTTTATTTTTTTTTGCCGAGCGGCACACTTGATGAAGCTGATGACGCTGTCCCCGAAAGCACTCCTGAGGACCAGCAATTGAAGAGGCAGTAGGTGGAAGGGCATTTACCCCCATCAGTTTACCAACTGGACTTTAATGTGTTTGAAGGAACGCCATCAATTTTCTGGAGTGGGCTCGGTCGGGCTTGTTTGCCGCTGGATAGGTGACAGCTGCTGTGTGGGCATGTGTGCACAAATGTGTGCGTGTGTGTGTGTGTGTGTGCGAATAGCAAAGCTTTAAATGTGTAATTTCTGCTGCTGTGTGTGTGTGTGTGTGTGTGTGTGCTAACAACACGCTGTGTTTACTGGCTTTCCAGATTGAGAGGGAAAACAGGCGGATGCTGCAATTACCTCATCAGCTGGGCGGCACAACACTGGCTAATTAGACCAGTTCAGCAGCACCTGTGCCGCCGGCCCTGGCTTAGCTGGGGCTAGCCTAGCCTAGCACAGAGCAGCTCAGCCCAGCTCAGGCTGGCTCTACTCAACCGTGGCCGTGGCCGTGTCCGTCAGGGGGGGGGGGGGGGGGAGGAACAGAAACAAGCAGCCTGCCCACATTCTCACGTTCAGACTGCCAGCATCTGTTGACAGACTCACACAAGCAGCACACAGATGTACACTTCCCCACCTCTCTCACTTTCACGACTACACACACGCACCCACACAGATGCAGCTGCGCACACACAAGCCCCCCCCCCCCCGACTGCAAAAGGAAATGGGCGGAAGGAAGCATCAGGGTGCCCTGTGGAAATTTCACATCTCATTGCTCTCCATTTGCAAGTGGCGAGTGTGGGTTTTAGGAGGGAGCAGGGCCTTCTGGCGAAGTCCGGTGTGGAGAGAAGACATAAAGCTGGCGGCGCACACGTGGCTTTAACCCCGTCTGCTTCAGCCACTTGGGCTTTTGTCTCAACGCCGCCCGTTATCTCAAAGTGCGGTGGGCTTCTTTAGGCTAATGCTGGCAACGTGGCAAGTTAACTGTGACAAGCATCTTGCTTTTCTTCTGCAGCCGAGAGGATGTCCAAACTGTAACTGGTTTTGGCGCCGAGCTCGGCATCTGTGATCGACGTCCACTCTTTCTGATCCAATCGATCATCCATCCACACGACACTTTAGCGCTGGGCTGAAGCTAACGTGGCAGCAGTTTCATCACAGGCTTAAAGTGAGGTAAGGTTAAGGCCTGTGAAAATGTAGGAACACACACACATGCTCACGCACATGCAAACACACACACACACACTGCAAGGGTGTACACAACACTAAGGTTGTCGAGGGGTTGAAGGGCCCTTTGTGGAGACTCCTGATGCAGGGAAGCAAGGAGAAGGCAAAAAAAGTAAAGGAATGGGTCCTGGTGGAAAATGTCAGCTTAAAAGATGGGAACATTTCCTTTTCAGCAGTTTCCCTGTCTGGCATTTACTTCACAATGGCCCATTCAACAGCAGGTGACGCCTTGGCATATTCAGATGGGGCCAATCCTGAAGCGGTGCACTGACACTGGCTGGATAATGAAACGCAGCATGGAGACAAACCATGGAGGACAGGACAATCTGAAGGGGAACACTGACACTAAATGTGGAACATGCACCGGGATACAGAAGCAACTCAGGGGGCTCCTTTGACCCCCAGTTATCAAGAGCAGCAGAGCCTGCTGCTCTTTGTGGATTGTAAATCACAGCAAACTGACCAAATCCGATTGGACATGCCGATTGAAAGATTTCCTGCATGAATTGAATTGTTGTTTGATGCAGATTGGAACCGAGAGCAAGCATGTTACTGCAACCCTGAACGAGCTAACGAGTACTGTAAAATGCACAATACAAATGAAAGGTACTTGGGTGGCGGAAGATGAACTGATGAGTGATGTAACCGGACAGTACCCACCTTTCCTGTTTGCTGCAGTCACAGAGGGCAAAGAAAAGGGGGGGGGGGGGGGGGGGGGGTAGGGGATTAATAGGTATGCGTTATCCATTTGAACCGATCACTTCTTTCTACACTCAGAAAGCTCAGTCCAACTGCTCTAAAAATGTAAAACCAAATCAACTATTCTAAACCTTGATGGAGAAAAAAAACGTCATCGTTGTTCACTGTTGGCAAATATGCAGGCAGCTAGAACAACCTGACAATCCTTTTGCACGTTTGCAGCTCGCCCGCAGTGAAAAGGGCACGCAGACACCAGCACAATCTCTCCTGTCTCGCTACGTCTGCACGGAGAAAGGACTTCCAGACAGAGGACGCTCTATTCAGCAGCAAGGCCTATTATTAACTGGCCCCTTTCTAAGTCAGCTGGAGATGGAAGGCACACGGCAGTCTGCAGCGCTGCGGACGGCAGGATGCAGAATAGGTATGGTGTGAGATGGAGAATTCGTAATGCAGCCATCAAGCAGCGATAGGAAGGCGGTATCTAATCAGGAAGAAGCCAAGTGTGGTAAATAACGTCTCAGAGGTAATAGATTCTCATCTAAATGGTGTTTTTAATAGTGGCCAAACCACATTACCATTATTATTATCTCCTCTGTTAACACACAAATCATTGTTCAATACTAACAAGCCTAAAAGCAGCCCATCTCTATCTAGCACTGCAACTAATGGCTATTTCATATAGCAGAATTAGCCCAGAGAAAATTAATTATCAACTATTTACATAATAATTGAAGAGTCTAACTTAGCTTGTTTTGATCTTTCATTACTGTCATATTTGATAAAGTCGCAGTGTGCTCAAAGACACAGTGACATCGTTTTTCAGTGTCTAACATGAGTAAAAATCTGTATTTTCTGTTTTAATTGTGACATTATCCATTTGTCTGTCGTCCCCCCAAGTATTTCATGGCTCCTGTTTATCCTCGGTGTGCTGAACAAGGGGCAAGTTGACTGCTTTAAAGAGATATTGAATGAGCTTTTATTTAAGCTCCCTTGTTGCATCCTTCTGTTTCTTATCTAGAATAACCACTGGTGTTGGCTAGAACACATTTCTCACTCCTAATAAAGAGTTTTTTGACAGCCAAGCTGTGCTTTTCATTAGGAAAGCAATGTCAACTGACACTTCACATGGTCCTGCTAAAAACGGCCGACTGGGCCAAAAATCTTCTGGGGAGAAATGAGGAATTTTGTGAAAGACAATTCCCGTTACACTCTATATCCTGGTGGGGAAATTGGATGTTACAGTTTGGTCTGTGAGCAGCTGTGTGCAAGTGGCAGAGGGGAGCAGATCTCATTACCATTCGTGATGCAACCTAAAGAAACCTACACACAAACACAGAAGAAAGATTTAGCACGGCTGCTTACTTCTTGAAGAGCAGGATGGCGATGACGATTGCGATGATCAGGATCACAGCCAGAACTGGGCCCATAACCCACAGCATTTCCGGTTGTTCCGTCCCCCGAGCTATGCTTGCTGTGATCTGAATCGGGTCCGAGTAGGGACTGGCTGAAAATGTCATCTGCTAGGGCAAAAGAAAAGATGCATGAGAGCATTTTCATACATATACTTTAAATCACACATGATCTACAAAAAATATCCCATAATATGTATAAAGTATATCATAAATATTGTTCTACTTTGTTCTGTTGCTTTCATTACACAGCAAGACATCGGTGAAGAACCACGAGACTTGATTACGATATCAACGCAGACTTTACGGTACTTTTGAGCATGCTGAGATTAAAATACAGCAGTGGCAAATAACTTCACAGGAAACACATTATGTGAGAAACAAGAGCAATCCTTTAAAAAATTGAAATAATAGTGATCATTTTCGGGGTTTTGTGTAACTAATATAACAATTCTGCAGACAATGAAATATAAACACCCGGAGAACCATATCGCTGCATGCTAATAAAGTTAAAAGATGCAGCAGAGCAAAACATAAAGCCTTTTCTAAAAGTACGTATCACGGTTAATCAATTTCCTACGTCTCCACTGGATCCTTGAATTGCGTGAGGGATGACGACTGGTTGAATTTAAGACGGGAGAGTGAGAGGGGCATGGAGGAGTGTGTGTGGCCCTTGGCCATTCAGATAAATGGCAGCCCCGGCGAGGAGTCATCTCTTCATCATTAGTGTTCATAGCATGATGGAAGGAGGAGGTGGTGATGGGAAAGGTGCATTTCCACCTTGCTTGCAAATGTAAATCTTTCTGCTTCGTCTTCAGTTGATGGAGGAGGGGTTTGTGTGCGTGTGTGGAGTGAGGAGTGAGTGCGTGATGTGACACAGTATGGTGTTTAGAAAGTGTCTGAAAGAAGGAGTCCGACTGCAGCAGAGCAGGTGATGGATGAGAAAGGAGGAGGAGCGATGCCAGGCATCTTTCATTACAGCGCAGCATGTCTCTTAGTGAATGACGATGGGGATGCAGGCTGGAGGGGGTTATGAAGAGGGGCACGGGTGACAGATCCCAGGCCTCAAAGGGAATTGGGCTCCCAGCATGCACCAGGAACGGCGAGGAAGCAAGCAGCAGTCATCTGGATCATTAGCCACACAGCGGCCTGCTCCTCGGCACACAGGCAGATATTAATTGGAAAGACAATCTGAGATGAGCTCCGCGAGTCCTCCACTCTGTCAAATAGTTCTGTTATCGCTCTTACTCTTGGGCAACTGCAGGAATATTTGACAGTATGAGAGTGAGTGTGTTACGGCATGTCTCAATTGTGAAACAGACCAGCTCGCTCTGATGCATGGGAGCGAGCCTAAAGATTTGCATGTCCCTGCTACAGCAATGGTGCTTTACATTTGTCATTAGCTCACACTGAGATATAATCAGTGCTATATACATATAATATTTACGTGGAAAACGTCCTCCCCTGTTTTAACGTGATGAAAATATAATTTTGGAACAATGAGAAATGCCGCCGCAGTAAGACCCTCCTGATGTGATGATACCAAGAGGCTTCCTTCCCCTTCGGGAGGAGTCAGGAAAGGCTTTAGGATGAGGCCCCGCAGGGAAGCCTGGGAATTTATTTAATTTCAGTGGTGTAACAAATGACTGCAGCTGTGCCTTCAGAGAGGAGGAGAAGAGGGGAGGGCCTAAAAGAGAGGGCTTTTTGTCATGCCAGACTATTGTGATCATCCATTTGAAGAGCCCTAATATCTTGTGAAAGCTTGGTCACGTAGCTTCTGACGGCTCCGTGCACATGAGAGCCGGAACCAGTGAGGGACGTTTAAGTAAAGTGTGTGTGACTCACTGTGCCGGATCTCCAACACTGTACTTACAATCCTGTTTATTATTAAGAAAATATACTACATAGACCAAAAGCCCAACTTAGCGATTTCATGAAGGAGTTGAATCAGAAAAGAAGACACAATTTCGGATTAACATGTAACGACATTAACTCCATATGATGGAGTGGGGGGGGGGGGGGGGGGGGGGTCAATTTGTGTAGTGTTGTAGGCACTCTGCATATTCAACAACAATTTTGTGTGAATGTACTTCTTTGTTTACTTTGACACACACGTGCATCAGTCAGTGAGGCCATGAGAAAGGACGTGGTGTGTGCGTGGACAAATGTGTGTGGTGTACGAGCATCCATTCTCTGAGCCCCCATTAGCATATGGCATATAGTCACTGTGAGCGTGTGCTTGACTGTGTGTGTGTGTTTGTCTGAGACGGAGCGGGAGAACAGCAGAGAGAGCAAGAGAATGATGAGAGATGGCAGAAAGCACTGGCAACAGAGCGAGGGAATGGAGCCGAGGCGCTCTAGTGGTAGCAGCGTGCTGTCGGGCCCATGGGCTGCACAAACCTCCCCAGTCGGCCTCGGCTCTGCCGTCCCCCTGAGTACGGAACCAGCTAAACACAGCACACTTTGTTTCTAGGCGCCGTTGACCCCACTAGCTTTCGTGTCTCTCCAAAAGTGGCTTAAATAAGCCGCAGGGGTGTGCTGCACAAAAACAAGCAAACATGCAAAGACACCCTGGTACGCCGCTCTTCCCCGTCTTGCCTGGAAGGCAGAGAAGAGAAGTCAGGCTAAATGCAGAGATAGAAAAACAATGGCAAAGAGGTGTCCATTTTTTTTTTTTTTGAGAGGACATATTATAGCATGGGCGCCTTTATCAATGAGGACGACCCTAAATGATGACCTCTCTTTTTATTCACATGCACTTCCATTCAGGATCAGAGCTGCACTTTTTCCTCTGTCGCTGTCTGCATAGCATCGTAATTCTCTTTTTCAAATTTGGAAGGAAGTCAATCTTTATTATATGAAGGATAATTTGAGCCCACAACGCCAACAGAATGAGCATAAAGCCCGTTCTCGTTGCGAATGAGTCAAATTTAAATGTCTCAATAGCAACACAAAGAGAAAGCTGTGGCGAATGCATCTGAACAGTTGTTTTAGTTTCTCTCATGCTCCCCCCTCTCTCTTATCAAAAGAAAAGCGTTACATTACTACACTCGCCCTTCATTCCCTCTCATCCAAACTTCACAGGCTGGACAGGGCACAATGCAAAGGTTTCACTTTCCTCTTTCCAACACAACCCCTCAGCTCGGTCTCGCATCACACAATATTTCACGCCACCTCCCTCCTTCACTCTCTTCTCACATTAAATGATACTGTTTATACACACCCAGCATCTATCATCCCGTTTCACACTTCCCCCGGCTTGTTTATCTGCCTTGGGTGCTGGGGAGACATGAAGGCACATGCTCTTCTTCTCTCTCTCTCTCTCTCTCTCTCATCCCACTTTGCCTCCCCTTCCATTCTTCCCTCCAGCCACTGCTGGCTGCTTGTGGCCATTGATATACGAGGGCTTATTAAACCCTGGCGGTCCTGTTTCATATACACTGGGGGAGTTTGGTTGGAGGCGAGTAAGTGTAGTAGAGACACAAGTCATTTACTCCAGTGCCTGTTGTCTTATTCTCCTGGGTCTGGTGAAGATCCTGCTAGAGGCAGATTCTGACAACTGCTCAATCGCACTGCACGCTTTACTTTCTTCACCCGTTTGTCTGCCGATAAATGTTTGCAAGTGCTGTGCTGGGTGTGAGAAAACAAACACTGTTGTATTTATTATCTGTGGAGTTTCCCAGAGTGCAGTTCGGGGGGGGGTAGACTACCTGTAGACCCCGCCTCAGAATGCAGAATGTTTTCATGAGGCAAGGTCACTGGGTGAAGTGTTAAAATCAAAGTGTTTGACATGCACTGGAGTCATATTGCTGTTTGATGTGGCAGCAGGTTGTGCTGCAATTGACCCAAGGACGGCCTTTTCGATTTGCTTGAAGTTGTGAGACGGCATCACGCTGCAGGCTGAACAGGTTTTCTGGACAGACTGAGATTTTCCATTTGACATGAACATGTGCCTATTATTATTATGCTTTTTCAAATCAAATCTATTTCGGACCTAATACATTTGGGTAAAATTATGTTATGCAGCAATAACCTATATCAGAAAGAGTTTGTCTTTTTGAAGTTGTGTGAAAACAATTATATAAAACGATTCTGTAAAACTAGAATGCCTTGTTTTCGGCTGCATGACAGCATGCAGTTGCAGTTATTTTCATGTTTGTACAGCTGATAAGTATATTTAAATATTTTTGTAACTATGACACAAACTACTGCTGTGGGATCAGTGTATAATTTCCAGTCGTCTTCATGTAGATAACCTGAGGAAATCCCATCAAGGCATTCCCGAAATGATGCCTTGATGTGAGCGAGATGGATGGGCGATGGGCACGTGGTGCGTTTGCCTACAGCGATCAATGGAGCAGCGGTAAAAGAGGCTGCGGGCCTCAGAACTGATGGTCAGAATACTTTGACCCAAGAATCCAGGTCATTTGGAGGGTTTGGATATCATGTTGCTGCATTACTGCAGTGAAGGTAAACACGCTGATTGGCCCACCCTGTGGATGAAGCCTGATTAATCCAGGCGACTCTGTTTAAAGGTGGGAGGGTGTGACAGACTTAATGGAGGTGGAGGTGCACCAGAAAAGGCAACTCTTCTGCAGCATCTGGCAGGTGAATTGAGAGTGTTGCTCATCGATGGGGGTTTAAGCATCTGCTTTGAAGTCAAGTGCATCACAGCTGCCCACTGGAGCCTTTTTGCACCTCCCTCCCCTTGTCAGAGAGAAGGAGTAGAGGATTACTGTTGGGGAGGGGGGGGAGGAGCACTTTAAGATCATTTAAAGCAGTCTTCACTGAATCCCTAGATCCTGTCGACCAGGCCATAATTTTCTTGTTAACCTCAGGCCGTGTCCACACGTAGCCACGTATCTCCAAGAACGAAGATATTTCCCTACGGTTTGGCCAATCATCCACACGAAAACGCATTTAAAAGGAGTTTTAAGTTTAGAAACGTCACTCCGTTTGTGTGCGCCAACAGCACGGATGCCTTCAAAACGTATCGCTTATCGCTTACATGTTGACTTTATATTCCAAACCTACGTTTAGGAGCAATTCTGCCTCGTTGTTGCTTCACACGAACGAGCCTGACGTCGTTCACGTGTTGCGACCAGGATGACGAGGGACAGAGCGTTCTGATTGGATAGGACTTGGGGAACTACGCCGCCAATTGGTTTGGCATGTTTATGAATGTAAACACACTAATCAATCTTCTCTCTTCACAGACAAGAACGATGGGGGGGAGAGATGGTGAGAAACACAAAGAAGAGACTGAGGAAAGAAAGTAGTTGAGAGCAAAAGAACTAGGTGAAAAGTTTGGGGTTTGCTTTTTGACATGGAGTAGACTCTCTTTCTGTGTGTTAGCCCAAGGCCCAGCCACTGAATATGCATGTCCCGGGTAGTGGAGAAGCCCAGAGCAATCGCGGACCCTACTTCTACCTGCAGTGAAGTTTACTCCCCCCCCCCCCCCCCCCATTCCGTGGAGACCCGAGCTTCTGTGTTTGAGCTGCTTGATAAGTGCATGAGGCTTCCACTTAGATAGCCAAAAGTCTTGTATAAGCATTGTAAAAAGATCTGTGCAGGGGCCCTGCTGGCTGCCAAAATGACCCGGCTGGATCTCTGATGAGGAAGTTATCAGGACAAGCTGCAATGCATTTCAGAGGAAGCTGTAGTACGGGGTAAGGCTGCCACTTGGTGAACGTTTGACGTGAAGCGTGGTTAGAGGGACAAACTGATTTTACCCAATGGAAGATGATACATATATAAATATTCATAACATCGTCTGCCACCTTTAAGAGAGTCTTTTACTCAAACATTTGCACTTGCATTTTTACAAATTAATATGAATATTATTTTGGTCTATATTACATTATCTTACATGGAAATAATACCAATAGGAGTCATGCTGTTTGAGTGATTGTCTTTTCTTCACGTGTGTGTCTCTTACGTAATTAGCAGTGCTGTCGGCACCCTCGTATCGGAGTACGGCCAGGACAAAGCAGGTATACTCTTGTGGACTGGTCAGAGGCTTGTTGTAGAAGCCGTTGTACTGCTTTTCATCACCTAAGACAAAGGAGGTGGGCAGCGAGACCAGCTTTGCAGCGATATAAGGCTTGGACGAATCCAAGTGACGTCGCCGCCTCAGGACAGGAGTTTCACTGGACTTGAGCAGCTGTGGAAAACAAAAAAAGGAGCAAAAGTGAAAGGACAAGTTGAGCAAAAAAAAAAAAGGACTGTGAGGTCTAATCTAATTTCAGAATTTTAAAAAAAAAATGCATAGAGTCAGTCCTGGCAGCAATTTGTGTGTATTAAAGGTAAAAATAATCAAATGTGGCTCGTGTGACATATTTTATTAAATTCATTATCTATGTCCTGAGACTGTCTTCATAATGCGGACAGCACTGTCCCTGTTGAGAAAAATGCTATCAGTCTGCATCGAGAATATCTGTGTGGGCAACAACGTGCTAGCTGTCTCTTCTCCCTGCAGAGCCTAAAGAAAGATGCTATATAATGATTGATCATTTGACTTTTATTTCATGGCTTACTCCCTCTCCTACCAAGGCCTTACTCAACTTGCAGTTTCAAACATGTAAAAAACATCAGGTTTGTGCCCCAAACATCTGTCTTTGTGTGGAGATAATTACTTTCTTTGAGCTAACCCGAGACTTTAAAACATTTTATTTATTTTATTATAAATCTTTTCATGTGGGCTGGTAATATTTTACTTTGCTGTTGTTTATAGTAACTTTTCTTTTTTAGTTAATAAGGTTTTAGTTTTTGCTGTGTTTGTGTTATCAGCCTTTATTTACTTCCATTGCTCCACTTCCCATTTATATTTTCTGTAAGAGAAACCAATGTTCTTTCATAGGTTTTAGTTTGGGATTCTGGCTTGATGTAATAGATTACTTAATTCAGTTGGTAACGCTGGCCTATTTTTGCTCCTTGCCTCGGGGGCCTGTTTGTGTGTTGCTTTAAGAGCATGCGTAACAGTGTGCAGCAGCAGAGGCCCAGCCATCTGACAATCTGCCTGTTTCTTTATTACGCTTTATTGTTTTAATGTGCAGATTGTATATTTTTATGGTCCTCCAGCACCAGCAGAGGGTTAGGATTTGATCTTTTTTATTTTTCAGATTTATTTTATTTCTTTTCAGTATTTTGTTCATCCAATAAAGTAGCAATGCACACTTTGGGCCATGATTGGCCGCACATTAAACTGTGAATCAGCATTCGCAAAGGCAAACATTTGTATTTTAAAAATCAATACTTGCTCAACAAGAAATAAACATTGACATGCTTGTTTGAGGACTGCACTGACCCCATTCCTCCCAAGGTTCAGGCAGCTAGCAGGAAAGGCTGGTTCTATCCTACTGAATTTTATACCACTATATTTATATCTAGCTGTAAAGATGTAAATAGCAGCAAATCTGTGTACATAACAAATGTAAAACATTTTAACCTGTATATTTCTGTCTAGTAATTTCACTTCTGGCTAGATGCTGTACTTGTAAAATGACAATAAAGTTGAACCTAACCAAACATGAACTAAACTAATCTAACCTTTGTAATTACATGCATTGAATTTTCTGAACATATGCACATGAGTGCATATGTTATGCACTCATGTACATATTTTATGTATTTTTAAGCCATGGATTTTGTGTTTCCATCAATGAATCCAGTACAGCCTAAAAGAGTGTTTCATGTGATTTTTCTTTGAGGGTGTTTTGATGGATTAAAATGGAGCGAGATTGAGATGCTTTATTTTTTTACACAGCTAATAATCATAACTTTGTTCCCAATAGGCATTGTATTTTTGCCTGTTTTTGAGTTTACTGATGATTTTGTAACTTTAGCCAATCAGCCTGGCAGGAATAAAACAAAATGTACACAAATGCCTTCAATTAAAGTTGAATTAATTACAATGAATGAATGAATGAATAAATAAATATATATAACAAAATTCCAGCCCGCTGTAAGCCCATATTTGTAGGTGTCTATCTATTCAGACCTTGGAGGAAGCAGACCCTGTGCAATTTTAATTCCATAGCCCTGCAACAGAGTTACTGCCTGCCCTAAGTTCCATCAAATCCTAAAAAAACTGACTACCCAAACTTTCACCAACCCCTAAAATCTTAAAACAGTTCCACAGACACCCCTAAAGAGATGATGGCTTTGCACTACTGAAGTGCCCTTTGCTCATGATTACTTTGCAACACTTCCACTAAACTGTGACCTCAGCAATTAGTGCATGGTCCAGGACACAATCTCAGTATGACGATCAGGCTGGTGAATAAATGAGAGCACACAGCGCTGCAGCCCTCTTTCTCCTGTAGCATGTTGTTTTCTACCATTGATGTCTTGTGCGTTGCTCCAGATGCAGCTTCATTAAATCATTATGTCGGAGGGAGGAGACAATGGCCTGCTCAGTGTTTAATGACTCAGGGAGTCCCATCTCTCTCCCTCTCGGCCGCTTCTGTTATTCCTTCAGAGAGACTGAACAATAGCGATGCAAACCAATGAGCCTCGCAGTTTACTTAAAAATGATGCTATTAATATTTAGGCACATAATTTAGCTTCAAATCCTCTTGTGGACAAGGGAGACCTTTATTCAAAAGAATAATAGAGCTGTCATGAATATTTGTCCTCATTTGAAAAAACCTCATGTATAACTTTGGATATGCCAAAGTTTGACTACGAATAAAGAAAACGGAGGCAGAGCATTCATTTGTTAAAAAGTGATGAATAAAAGAAAAGTTGCTTGCATTACATTTATCATAGTACTTACTTGAAATAATCCCCAGTGGCCAGCAGATGGGTAGAGTCTGCAGATTTAGCAACCAATCAGGCCAATTTCTACCTGCCCAAGTGAGCCCTTGTTTAATATCGCTGTGCCCCGCCCCCCCGCCTCCGCGCCCTCAGGTGGGTAGAACTAATTATCAACAACCAGCGACTTCCCTCTCAGTTGGGATGGGGATTGATGACCTTGCACACTAGCCATTCAGCCACCGCCTGGCACTCACCTCGTCCAGCTCCATCTCGTCGGGATTCTTCCACTGTCGCGTTGACTGGGACATGGGCACCACCACAATGTAGTACCACCTGCCAACAGAAACACACAACCCGGGTGTCACAGAGACACGCCAAGATCAAAACACAATAATAACAACACACTCAAAACATTCACAAAGACGTACCGCCATCGGGAGGATTCCCGGGCTCAGTCGAAAACTGGTGCGGCACACAAGCGGGTCCGACCAAGGTCAAACATCAACAGATTGGCACTACATTCGCCAATTAATGGCTAATCACTAGGAACACCTGCTATGTAGACTGGAACAAACGCCATCCCAGCCAGGGGAGCCTTTAGCTAATAGAGACCCCCCACAGAAATCCTGAGGTTAATAGCACCAGCTATGTGACTACTCTTGTGTGTTCTTGTACTGCGATCGTCACGAAGCCCGATAATATGAGGAAAGGAAAAGAGACATTTAGGAGTAAGGATCAATCTAAAGAGTACGGTGATGGATCGGGATGTGAACCAACATCTGTGTCTGGGTTCATTGAAATGCTGCTCCTGACTTGCTGTCCCTCTTGAACTCTGCAGCAGTTAATTTTTCCTTTAAGTCCCCCCCCCCCCACCTCCCCAAATGCAACATTCAAACGCATACAAAATCAGCTGTTTCTGACAATGGAAGCCGCTGCTCCTCTCCACGCCTCCATTCTTTGATCCGACATTCAGTTGAATCTCGGAGTCAGAGAAGACGTGTGTAACAAGACCCCACGCACAAACCTCACCCTCACTCTTCCATCCCCAATCACATCTGTATGCCAGTCAATCTGTGCTGTAGTTTCTTCAGCCCTGACAGCCCTGTAATTTTTTTTTACCTCTCCTTTATCAACACTTCCACTACTCAGGTGTGTGTGTGTGTGTGTGTGTGTGTGTGTGTGCATCTGAAGCACAGACATTACTTGTCAGGATCTGCTACAATTTTGCTCCTAACAGTTTGAGTTAAAAGATAATACATCTTGACCTGACGCTCAACGTTTCAATTATCATCAGCTGCTGGTGTAAATAGGACTGAGACTAAAAGATACAGTTGAAAGTTTCAAAATGGGTTTCGTATTGATTTGACTTTGGCTGTGAGAAAGGTTGTCTGGATTCAGAAGTTGCTCCTGGTTGATAACATCTTTTCTCTGTGTCCACAAACAGGCTTCCAAATATCAAGTTCCCATCCTTTGCTCATTTCACGTTCACATTTCTGTATGAAGTTAAACTGGTTATTTTTTTCAATTCCACAGATCTGAATTGTTTTAAATGTAAATATTTTTTATTAACTGTCAAGGATTTAATAATTTAGTTTTTGGTGTTAATTACATTTGTAGAAATGGATCAAAAAGACAGCACTGACTACCAATATATTTAGTGCCGGTGAATCCTTGAACTTAACTGGAAACGACGGGAGTGACATGTTGCTCTTAATATTGTCTCGCCTGAAGGACTTTCGCTGTGACTTGATACTGACCTAACGCGTGTCGTGGCTTGGACCTTCGGCAGGTTGATTGTCATGGTGCCACCCTGAGCCTGGATTGTGCCGGGCTTGGTCTTGATTAAATCGGGGGCAGTGCGGATGGACACTTGTTGCTGCAAACCACCAGCAATGTTTCCCCTGCTTGTCAGCACAAAGGAATAGTCTGTGTCTGGCTGCAGCTGCGTGATCAACTTCCTCTTCAGGTTTCCTCGCACTTCTACGCTTTGCTGGTTGTACAAGATCTGTGAGCACACATAGGAAAACGTGAAGCCGTGGATTTAAATGACCATTGAAAAAAAATTAAACAAGGAATTCAAATATTTCAGTGAAGGCCTTCTTCGTCAAGGAACCGAGGAAATACGCATATCACTTCAAATTGATATCAAAACCAACTAAACATATGGACACGGTTGTCCAGCAGGGTAAGAATTGAACGTGACGACGTTTCACCATTTTCCCATTTGCATGACAGGCTAATCAAAGCAGCAGTTGGCTTGTTTGTCTGACCCAGTGTTTTCCCACAAAAATGTACACGCGCACGTGTCGACCAGACACGGCATGTAGCAGGCATGATTGGTCCTCAAGTCATGTAGGCGTGGCCAATTCTTTCTCCACTCGCCCCTCTAACACACAGAGATGCACACATGGACAAAAGCAGAATTGTTCTAAGCGTGGCGTCCATCTCATCTGATACCTCGTCACGCAGGCTTTAGTGCTCATTGGTGCATATCCAATTTTTTTTTTAGTGTCAAATCATCTTTGCTCCCTTACCATTAGACGGGAATCAATATAAATATCATTTTGACAGGCCATTTCCTCATAAATGAGCTTGGGACTGGATTTTCTGGATTTCTTTGTGCAAGTAGGGCATGTCAGTGCATTCCACCCAGGTGTTACAGGGGAGCACTGCAATATGGTCATACATACAAATATTGAATGAGCACAAATTATATTTTTAGATAAAAATGCTGGTTTTCAATTTTAGAAAACCTTGACCATCTTCTATTGTGCTGTTTTTATTTTGATGGTTGGATTTTAAAATGCTTTATTGTAATCACATTTTTATCCAAGTTTAATAGCAAGTGCAATTACAAATATTATCATCATATATTAAAAAAAAAAAAAAAACATAACATAATAACATAACATTTTTCCCCACTCACTTTAAAAGGCACTTGGGGTTGGTAGTTTGGTGGCAAATCCCAGGTGAGGAGGACCGATGTTTTCATGACGGCTTTGACCCCGAAGTTTAAGGTGGGAAAATCTAGGAAGGAGAAAATCCTTTGATTGTTATCTCAAGTATGAAATCTTGTACACCACAAGTCTGTGTAATTCATTTTCACACTACTATACAGGAAGTAAACAAGGTTAACACTTCACAGTGATACCTCTAGGCCAAACTTGACAAGCCACAGGGGGAGCTTGAAGAGCCTCTGCAATCATTCATGCTTGGTTACAGAAGAAAATAAAAATAGCCTTCATTTGCTTTAGTCAGTTACTGAAGTTTACAACGAGAGAAAGAGATCTCCGCATAATGGGAAAATGAGTATGGCAGTGGGGGTGCGCTCTGCTCGTAACTGGTTATGTATAAGAAATCCAACATTTTCATTCTTGTAAAATGCATGAGTAGATATATTCTGAGCATGCCTTATGATAATGGGGAACGGAGAGATGAGAATGCATGTTAATGGGACTGTAGCATGTAATGAGATTAGTACTCCATAAATCAATGAACTGTTGTACTGTACTGAGTATTAGATGATAAAACACAGTTTCAGCTTGTTCAGATAAGCAGGTGATATAGTGATCATGTTTATGCTGCAGTGTGTGTGTTGCGCCTCAGTACGCATCAGCATATGCACAGCCAAGAGTGTGGGCGGATTATTTGTGCATGTATTAAATCCTGATTTACATGTGTTCAAATCACAACTGGTGTGCTTATGTTATGTGTGAGTGTCATGCAGGTGTGACGTCATCCTACCATTTGACATGGTCCTGCTCTGGATGCTGGGGCTGAGGGGTCCTCCGCCCTTACTGGAGAACGCCTGAACCCGGATGTCGTAGGTGGTGTCAGGGTTAAGGCCTTGAATGGTCATGTGCGTGTCGGCCGTGCGGTTGGTGTTGTTCTGCTGACTGTTGATGTCCCTGTACACAACCACGTAATGTATGATCTTGCCGTTCCTTTCAGCGAGCAACGGGGGCTCCCATGTCAGCTGGGTGCTGGACTGGGTCAGCCCAGTGACTTGCAGGTTGAACGGAAATCCCGAGGGCACATCTTCAGGGGTCCTGATCTCCTTGACGAAGGCTTCGCCGAAGCCTGCGCGGTTGCGGGCGCTGAGGCGGAAGACATAGGTGGCGCCTTTGTGAAGACCCGTGACGGTGTAATAGTTGTCCGTCTCACTAAGCTCAGGCTCGTTGTAGGTGTCCTCGTCAGTACGTTTGTACTGCAACTTGTAGCCCATGAGCTCGCCCACCATGTCTTTAGGAGGCTGCCACTGAATCAGTGCTGTGTTGCCCATAGTGGTGCTGATCATCATACTGGGTCTGCCCGGCACTGGAAAGAGATGCATGTCGAAACTAAATGCTCACCCTGTGTTCAAGAAATAATTAGCCATTTTGGGGAGACACAGCTAAAATATATAGTAAAGACAATGACAACATTGATTGTACTCGTTGACATGCCATCAATGTAAGGTCAGGAAAAATACTGCCCGTTAGTTGAGTGTCATACTAAAATTAAAAACAAGGAGAAACAGCAAGTCAGAAAACAAACGTGTTAACAGAAGATAAAATGAACCCTATGAATGTTAGATTTCATCCACCTCATCCTAAGCAGTGGTTACCCATGGCAACTAGTGTGGCTGCTGAAGATCTAGCATCCCACTAAAGCCACAGCATTACATTCCAGTCAAGTTAACAGCTATTAGATAAAGGTGATGAGTTTCCAGCCACATTACACACGTTCAACTGTACACAGTCCTGCATGATAACCCTGAGCAAAGTGACTCTGACCTGCTCCGGTTGTTGTAATGACTTTTGCTTTGCTTCGAGCTCCATCTCCCTTGGTGGTGTACGCTGCCACAGTGACCGAGTAGGTGGTATCAGACTGAAGTCCACCAATGATGGCCTCCTGCAAAATGGAACAATCACGAGGTCAGAGGTTCAAAGGAATCGGTGAACCTGAGCAAGGCTGCCTCGGTGGCAAACAAACCAAACCACAAACCACCTCTCACACAAGCATCCCTTTGCAAAAAAAACCCCACACAACACCAAAAGAAAGACACAAAAAGAAACACCATTCTTTATCCAAGTGTAGTTTCTTGATCAAATTGACCTACAACAGGAAACAAAACATTTGCATCTGATAGAGTTTTGTTTATATAGGACAAGGAACTTTTCTTGAGTCAAGAAAAACTCCTCTTCCTGCATCCAATGTTAAGGCACACGCTGAACCCGTTAACCAACAAACCAACCAAATGAACCAGAACATCACCAGTGTGTCAGTGTTCATGTCTGCTGCATGGATGAGCATGAAGCTGGACCCAGAGGACCCTCTCAGCTCTGCACTGTAAAATCCAAGTCTTATTCTACTTCTGACTACCCTCAATAAACCCCTAATAAAGATCAAATATAGGAAATAAAATCAATTGAATTTTTTTTTTTTATTCTTAAGTGGGATTCTCGCTACTTTGCTGTCCTCTGGATCGCCATGCACGTAGCTGAGCAGTCTCTTCACAAAACCACAGACACATCAAGGTGGCTGAACACATCAGGAACAAACAGACGGGAAACCTCCTGCAATACTGGCACTCACTTCACCAGACTGCATCAGTCACACACACTGGAATGAGGCACTGTGAGCATGAACGAAGCCCATAAGTCAACAGACACACAGACACATGAACATGAATACTCACCAATGTTTGTAAGCTATGAACACATACTATAAGTATGCGTATGCACACACACACACACACACACACAGTTTTAACGTGCACATGTTGCACACAAGGATACACGCAATGCTGAGAACAAATGAATGCCTGCAGCTTGAACTCAGATACTGAAGTTGTCTGTTTCTAACTGGGGCCACTGAGAGGACAAACACAACGCTGCCTGCAAGCCTTCCTGCCGGAACTCCTCGCAAACAGCCCATCCTTCTAGAAGATTAGATGACTTTGCCCTGGCGCTGTTTTTCTAACTAATGAACTTTTAATTTCCTAACCATAGAGGAACATTTAACAGGCAGCTCAGTTTGACAATACTTTTTTGCTGCCTGCCCCCCCCTATTTTTAAGGGACATTTGGTGCCCCCAACTCCAGCCTTTAAGGGAGGCAGGGGAGAGACAATGTTAAATTACAGTATCATTAAGCCATTTTAACTTTATGAAGGAAGTCTCATTATTCTAATCATGCAAAATCCTTTTTACTGTCTTAGCAGTTGCAGCTGCAGATGTTCTTTTTTTTTTTCATCCTTATTCTGGCAAGGTCAAACTGGGCCTAGCAACAGTTTTGAAACTCAGCAGAAAATAGAAAAAAAGAGCGAGGCTTCAAAGTTTCCTTCAGAGCAAGTGCTTAGAGCAGCACCAACGGGCATTACAGAGATTATTAAGGCGACTAGTCGTAGAAATAGATTCTTCTCTACTGCGCTCCCTACACCACTATCCTCACGAGTAGTAGAAAATGCCTGGGGGGGGGGGGGGGGGCAGCATTCTCAAAGCAAATAAATATGCTTCAGAGCGTAAGGAACCATTTGTATTTGTATAAAAAAAAAAGGCCATAAAAAAACAACAACCTCACATTCCATCAAAAACTGTAATACCTGTGAGAACGCCACGGGTGAACAAACCATTCCATTGTTTTTGCTGTTGACATGTGTCTGTGTCTTGTCACACTACATTAGCTACCTGGCACACAGGCTGCTGTTGCCCAAAGATGGCTGCTAAAGGAATAATAAAGATGCGTGAACAGATGTCTTCCTATGACAGTGTAAAGCTCTGTGTCTGTCAGGTGTTAATCAACACGTTCAGACAAAAGGCGAATGTGACTCACGACTTGTGGGCGTAAGATGAAGAAATCTGACCATGCGTGAAATGCAAACAGATTTCTCGTTTTACTGGCCTGTTATGAAATAGATAAAAATGATCGCCGCATATCCAGCTGGCTAATTTGTAAAAAGAGGAAAAACAAAAACAAACAAAAAAACTCTCGGAATTTATCAACCTTTGCAGGTGAACATTGGATTCATTAACCGGTATTCTATGAGGGAATTTTTTTTTTGACATTAATTTAAGGGGTTAAAAAAAAAAAAATGGATCAAAAAATGTGCTTTTATTTGAATGCTGAAAACAACAACGAGGTACCCCGGCTGGCCTCGACTGACTAGGAACGCTGAGTGGCTCTGGAGCTTTCCCGGTGCAATATGACGTCGAGGCGGCAATAAGCCATAACAAAGGGCTGAGTGACAGCCACAGAGCAGCGAGCAGCCATCAATGCAAATGAAAAGAACACGAAAGCAACCTTGGAGATGTGTTGAGCCGATAAAACACACGGCTCCTCCGGTTAGACGGGCATGTCGCGTGGAGCGCCTTGTGAGACAGCAGGTTGGGTGAGCCTGGTTAATGCCAGCGTCACACCAGGATGGCGACAGACAATCTTCGACGGCACCGACAGAGAAAACAAATCAGTCAGAGCTGCTTTTAACTTCCGTCTCTTGGCAACAGCGCGAAATATTAGACTTCTACACAATCATTAGTGCATATAATAAATACTCATGCTTTGTGGTTGTAGTGCGCACACACACACAAACATAGCATCCCTGGCTGTGGTGGTGCTCGGGTTGTGCTCTTTCGTGAACATTCATACTATGTCGAATACAGGCATTGGCACACACATAATCCAAAGGCACACAAAGCCGCCCCCCCAACTTCAAAATTAGAAAGGGGAGAAGAGCTTGCCCTGCAAGACAACCCAGCAGCACACATGGAGTGTTACTCACATGCTCGGTGGACTCCTCAATGTTCCACTGATGGGAGACAAGACACAGGACATAGCATGGGGGGAGAGAGATGAGTCAGGGACAAACACAACAGGCAGGGGAAAAAAAGCACTTGTCTTTTTTTCACTCAGAGACAGATGAATGCAGGTGTCACCACCGTAATGCTGGAGACAAAGAGCGCAGAGGGAGAGTGTGTTGGGACAGGAGTGAAAGTACAAAAAACAGAAGACAAGTTAAATGGCTCGGGCGAGTTGAGCAATGGTTGTGGATCGCCTTATTGTTCACGATGCACTGCCTCGTTTTTCATTTGCAAATGATTCCAATAAAAACCTTTCTCATCCTTAATGACAAAGCGCCTCGATTCAACATGACACCTGCGTCACATTGGATGTAAAGCATCAGCTTGTGGCGGCTCTGAAGCATTGCTGTCCTGTCAGAACTGAGGGAGGGGCCTTTTATGCATTACGTATATTCAAATAATGTGTTAAAATGTTCTTGTTGCTTGCTGTGTGGGGGAGCAAACAGCCCATTTCTTGCTGTGGGGTTCCATCAGTGTGAAATCCTATTAGCGGTGCTGCTACGCTAGCCCTGTGACATCAGGCCCCATCGATGCAGAATGCGTGGTGTTCCCCAGCGCTACAGTTCAGTCGCGGCAGAGTTCACTGATGACCCGGGTGACAATGAGCAGGAGAGATGACAGGCTGGGGGACAAATTGGGGAACACAGAACGGAGGAAGCCGTGTGAGGGTGGTCGATAGCAATGATTGTATATTTGTACGGCAGGAAGAGAGATGCAGGAAGCTGCTAAACAACGATGCTGGAACATTAAAGGGTAGGGGAAGGAGGTGAATTAATGACACACCTTCATCGTCTGACTTTAAAGTCCCTGCTTTTGCGTTTGGTCTGTGGTCCGTTTCCCCTTCTGGGTCAGTTCTTCTAGTGTTTGTGAGTACCGGTACACCCCCCCCCCGCTTTCCACCCTGCCTGCCTTTAAACTCATGCTGAGCCTGTTGTCTGCTGGACTCTTTGCCTGCTATTTGGACTGCCTGTGTAAAAACGTCATGCATGTAAAAACTATGCGTTAACTTTAACCAATGGGATTTTGCTCTTGGGTCTCATTTCCTGCAGGTATCAATCATGGCACCTTCGAGACGACATGCAGTCTCACAATGAGACCGGTTGTTTGTCACGATCACCATGAGCACACAATCATACAGCCGTTATCTCTAAACGTTTGAAGACCTTCAGTGAATGAATCAGTCACTGAGGAAGATGCATATCTCTCATCTATATGTTTTAGATCATATCTAGACAACCTTAAATACATTGTAATTTAGGTAAGCAAGTCCTAAAAAAACATGGGGCTGATGGAATCGGCTGAATTCATAAAAAATAAAAAAAAGTCTCTCTGGTGAATCATTGCGCAGTGGAGCAACTGTGTTTTTTATACTTCATTGAATGTTGGCATATGAAAAGAGAAAAGATGCAACTTTTCCACCCTCCTCCCAGAGGATGAATGTTTATCACCACCTCGCTAACTCAGGCAGACGCAGGGCCTCCTCGTGGCCCCGGCTGAACCCAGTCGACACACACGGTGCGTTAAAAAGCTGCTACCTCATGCTCCTGTGAGAGGACGGGGCATTAAACAGCACCATTTAAGAACAGCTGCAACTTAACTCCATGCATAACAGTTTGTGACGTGCCCAATTACTTAATTTGTTTACCAACGACTCCATTTGGTAAGTCGACGGAGAAGCGAACGCATTTAAGGCTCGCAAAAGTTCCTATCTCATCTCGGGTTTTAATCCCTTTCTATCGCAACCTGCTTTTGCTTTCTGCTCAAAACTCCATGGGAGAATTATAAATTACCCCCCCCCTCATTTATATTTCGAATGCCAACGCAAGCTGAAAACACATCATTGCTGATAAGCGTCGTTTGTAGAAACGGGAGCAGTGCAATTTTCAGGCGGGTGAATGCAAATGTGATGACATGGGCTGCGATGTGTGGCTATAAAAAAAGGGAGCGAGTGATGTGGAAGAGAAGGAGCTGTCATGTTTGATGGAGTGAAACGGGCTGAGGTGCTTCTTTTCTCTCTCTTTTTTGGGGGGAAGGATTCACATTCAACTCCAATCTAAAGAAGTGAAGGCCATAGTCAGTGAAGCATCGCCTTGCTCGCTGCCAAACACAAATGCACCACAAAAACGCATGAGTGGTCAAACAAAATGAACCTGGGAATGTAGCGCTGAATGAAGGCTAACGAGTGCAGGAAGGTAAACTTCTGTAGAAATGATCTGAAGTGCAGACAGTGGGCTGACCTCAGACTCCAGCAGGCCACATCTGCCAGCTTATTGGGCAGTTCCAACGTGACCCGAGAGGTCGCTGCGACCCCTATGTGGTGTGGACTTGCCCACTCAGGTTAAGGCGACTTTCACAGGAGAAAAGTGACTGAACAGGGTTTGATAACATCACAGATAACTTGGCCTCTGGTGTAAATTTAGCAGGGAAATGAGGGCGCTATGTGGGCTCCTGCTTGAAAAGAAAAAGAGGCTGTTAACCCGCCCACACACAGACAGCCTCTCCCAGTGTTTCTGCTCACCCTGAGCCAGAATCAGAGAGAGACAAGGACGAGGGGCGTTAGATAGATAACCATTTTGAATCCAATCAGATGACTTGGATGTCTGACTTAAGTCTAAGATGATGCTGCAAGTGCCTTTTTTTTTTGCTCCTGGCAAGCTTATCGTGCATCCGCTGCAGGTGAAGGGGCGGATATTGAACTGATTTCACAACAAAATAACAGATTCTTAAGAGAAAACCATGAGAGACGGGCCAAGTGAGAGAAAAACTGTTTTTCATTTGATTTGTCATCAATTGCAGGTCTGCTCTGGAGGGATCTGCATGACTCTGGGATGAGTCACCGAGTCTTTTCAGACACTGGATCACAGACTACAAGGTTCATCTCAGCAGCAAGCATGTTTGCACATGTCGTCTGGATTGTTTTGTTCGGGTAAAGTCACGGAAAGATGCCTTAGAATCTGAGGAATTGCCTTAAACCGGCTGGGTAAACCCGGACAATGAATGACTGTGTGGTCTTTAGTGACGTCCGGGCAGGTCCTCGCAGGTTGGCTTCATACAAAACAGTCTGTTGAGATGAGTCAGTCATGTGTAACCAACCCGCACGCAAGCCTCTGGTAATTGCTCAACAGGCATCTTAGGTGGGAAGGGTGTACGAGAAGGACCCAGGGGAAAAGAAAAGGGGGGGGGCAGGTAGATGGGCAAAAAGGAAGCATGGGACGGAGGAGACGTTCAGGTGTCTGAGCGGTGTCCCTGGCACCTTACTGGAACACGAGGGGACCGCTGAGCGCCAAATTGTCTTTGAGTTCATCGTCCCAACCTGGCATGAATCAGACATGGCAGGGAGCATTGTTTGCTCGACAAGCAGGGTCATGTTCAGTTCAGCTTTCATAACGTAAAACAAAGTCACGCAGAACATGGCGATAAACACATCCAGGAAGAAAAGCAAACACAATGTTTTTCGATGCCGCCCTGCTCTCAGGCACGCAGTCAGATAACAGCGAACAGCAGTAGCTGCCAGAAAGCACTCCTGTAGCACAAAGGTGCTGGACTATGGGTATTAAAAGGTGGAACACTTGGCAAGCAGAGCCTCTTATTATTAAGGATAAAGGATCGTTGTACAACTGGGTTACACAACCAAATGACCCTTCCAAAAACCTGCCATGCCTAACGCAAAAGTACAGGGAAAAAAATGAATGAAGCGGACAAATATAAAGAACATTTTACACATTCAAATTATGAATGTTATTATATGCATATTAGTCTGAAATAGATAATATGATAAAGATATTAAGAGTGGGGCATCCAGCAAATCAGACTGATCGAGCTGCAAGCAGAATGGATGTTTGGGGCTCAAACGTAAACCGGCGGAGTTTAAACACAGATGGGGACACATGGGCTTTTGATTTTCCATTGCTTGGATAGTCTGAGTCCCATTTCATTCTCCTGCAAGGATTGAAGGCTTTAAGTCCCAGCTTGGTTAGCGTCACTCCCATCCCATGTCCTTTGCTCTACTCCCAGGGAGGTCCTGCTGAAAATGTGCTGATGACAAGAGACCGTCTCAAAACATCTGCCTCTGTTGATGCGAACGCTTTGGTTGCTTCTCCGTTACAGAAGTGTGTTCCTTGGATTGGTAATAAATGTTTAGAGGATGAATAAAATGAATGACAAACTCCGGCTTTTATTCCGGTTGCTCTGTCTTAGTCCAAAATTCACTCTTATGAATGCCCGATGTCTAGGTGACTTTGGCAGCATGCCTCTTCTGAGATGCTACAACTTAAGATGGTGAGGAGTTTGCCAGAACAAATTCGGGTTAACAGCTGCACTCAGGGGTACAGTAGTGTGTACAGGCTAATAACTGAACTAGCAACCTGTTGCTCTCCCTAAATGGTGTTGCAACGCATTTATCAGCAAATGCCGCTCAGGGATACACGCAAGGCTGTTCAAAAAAACATTTTGTGGCGTTCCTGCTGCCAGGGAACACTTACTTATTCAAATTAGATGTTTCTATATGGGACCATCAACAGTGAGAATAAATGTGTGTTTTCTCCAGGCATGCAATCAGAACAAGGCTCTCAAGCTGGTCTCTTTCCTCCAACAGAGAGCGAGAAAAGCGAGAGTGAGGCTTTTGGTTTTAAGGTATTCATGAATATCTGAATCTCTCTGAAGGATTACAATCTCTCATCCATCTCACAGTGTCACGCGGCTTCGGGAAATTCAGATCAGCCTGAATTAATGTGCAAAGGGCACCATGTGGGGGGGGGGACTGTAATTCATAAACATGGTAACAAGGCAGTGCATATGTATTATGGTTAAACTGCAAAAAGAGGTGCAGTGGTTCCACTAAGCCCACTCCTGATCTAACACTTGTAAAATATTTAATAGCTATTACTGTAGAATTAGAACGGATCTCATTACGACAGCTAATCCAAAGCTGAAGAAGTAGGATACCAATTTAGAGTCAAATGTCGCATGTAGGAATGGTTCGAAGCAAAACATGTAGGGAGGGATACTGCAGTGGACAGAAATACATTTTGTGTCACCCAGTTGGGGGGGGGGGGGGGGGGAATTAAGTGTGAATGCAGAGAATGGAAGAGAATACGGAAGCAGTGGGGAATAGCAATAGAGGAAAATGAACATAAGGCAGGTACACAGAGAACAAGAGACAGAGAGAGAATGGGCAAGAGTAAGACATCGTCCCGTACCTGGGCCTCTGGCAAAGCGACGTCCATGATGTTCGGCTGGCCTCTGGGCTCACCATTCTCCAGGCGGGAGAAGATGACTTGGTAGCCCCGGATCTGGCCATGATGCTTGGCCTGCAAGGGCGGCTTCCAGGTAACCCGGATTGCTGTGGAATTTTTTGCCTCAACCTCCAGCTTCCTCGGGGGCGCTCCTGGCACTAAGATTCAGCGGGAGGGAAAGGGGAAGAGAGACGAAAGCAGATGAGAAACCCAGAATGAAACAGACAGTGAGAGAGATGGGGGTGGGGTGGGTTATGCTGAGGTTGTTTGATTTTATTCAGTTCTTTGCATTTTGCGATTAGGAGCCAATAAGTGAAAGCAAATCATGACTCGTGAGTTTTTATCTGGAAGAAAGCCATGTCCCCAAACACTCAACAGAACAGCATGTGGTCCTGTGATGAAGGTATAGACGCTGGATTCTAGTATGAAATTAGTTGAGCTGCAGCAAACTCCAAACATGCTAATAATAGACGACTGTCTCTCAGGAGAAGTCGCTCTGTCTGGCTGCAATCAAAATGACAAATGAATGAGAAGAAGAGGAAAGAGCTGTTGAACAGAGAAGGTTAGTTCAAGCTATTTATCAGGGAAAATGAGAGCGGCCACGGCAAGATGAGCCTTAACCTGCTCGAGATGCAAAGAAGTATAGAAATGAAAAAGAGAGAGAAACACCCTTCGTCTCAAAATACTGTCTCGTTAAGTGGAAAATTGATGAACAGGAAAAAAGTTGGATTTGTCGAAGCCGGAGAAAGCGAAGGCAAATAGCGACAGGCAGCGCAAAGCAACACAACAGAGAGGACACAACTCCAGAAGAGGTGCCAACCTACCATCCTCCTTGGTTCTCACCCTCACCGGGGCACTTTCAGGGCCTGGCCCCACGTCAGTGTGTGCCCTCACCCACACCTGATACTCAGTCCACTTCTCCAGGTGCTCCAGCGTATAGCTAGTAACATCCGCGCCTATCCCCGTCACCTCATTCCGGTCCGTGTCTTCTCCAGCCAGGGCCTGGTAGCTGATTGTATATCGCACAATGGCACCGTGGCGACTAGCCGCAGGTGGAGGGACCCAACTCACCTCAAGGCTGGTGGAGCTCAAGCTGACCAGGTGTACCTCTTGAGGGGGGGCGGATGGGGCTGGAAGTGGAAGGGGAGCACAATCACAGGGAGGGGGGTGGGGGGGTGGATGGATCAAGCAAACCGAAAAAAATACAAGATGACACAAGCAAACAGAAGGTAAAACTGGAAGCTTTTTGTAAGGTGATCAAAATGTCACAATAAAAATATGTAGCTCCAATCTGAATACACAACTGAGCGAAAAGTGAAGACCGTTTTCATCTTCAACAAGTATTATATTTTAAAATGAAGGCCCAATCATTGTAAATTTAGCCTGGACATGTGAATTCATTTGAGCGTTAGTCATTTTAGGGAAACGACAATGTTTATGCATGATCTGAATATTTGCAATTCAGTACTGTACATAGAAATACACACCGGGGCTGGGTTTTCAGTGAGGGTTAGGGTTAATGACTAATTTGTAGTATTGGTGATAAATGTCAATGCAATGCATTGCAAATTAAAAATAACGGACTAATTCTTTTTTTTTTTTTATACCGTCTACAAAAAGCTTCCACACTGAATGCGATGGCGTGCTTGGACTGAGAAATTGGCGGGCAAAATCGTGTTCCCAGGCAACTGTTGAAGAGTTTGGCACAACATTTCCATTTGAGGCTATGGACTGTAAAAAATGTGCCAAAACGTGTTCAAGCAATGTTTTTATGGAGATGCTTTTTTTTTTTTTTTGTCTAGAACTCCTCTCTGCTGCCTCTCGCAGGATGCAGGGGGAGCAATGGACTGGACAGAGATATGCAAAGAGTGGAAACAAGTGCTTTGACAGTGTCGACTGGTATTCTCACGTCGACGCAGAAGCTGTGGGCTTCTGAACAGTGTTTCTCAGAGACTGCCGAGGCACACTGGGCTGCCTGAAGTCATGCAGTTATGAGCATTCTCGCTACCATCAACATCTACCTTCCTGTACAGAGTGTGTGAGGAATAAATGCACTGCGAATCAGACTCATGGATGAGGTGGTGAAGGAGTGATGTCACCACTGCTAAAATAAAGCAAGCGGCCGGCGGGCGTAGTGACACTTTGAATGCTGATACTTTAAAAGCAAACCATGACATGCGGCAAAATACAAGCCACACATGGGGGAAAACACAAGCACATACCTTTGACACTGAACACAGGCTCTGTCCTCAGACAGATCAACAGGAGAGTTAGTTTTATTGACACAG
Source organism: Brachionichthys hirsutus (assembly GCF_040956055.1). Taxonomy (NCBI): domain Eukaryota; kingdom Metazoa; phylum Chordata; class Actinopteri; order Lophiiformes; family Brachionichthyidae; genus Brachionichthys; species Brachionichthys hirsutus. The sequence continues at coordinate 5,020,501 of NC_090911.1, read as the reverse complement.
GTGAGGCAGTTGGATGTGAGAAGCTGACCAGGATGGTTGCACGCTCAGCATTTCTTTTATGTTGCGCTGTAACTGCCTGGATATTCAAGTTACCAACGCCTGAACCTAAACCTGCTTATTTCAGCTCAGACCCTCAACAAAATCACTGGACAACGGGAGACACGAATGAGAGAGAAAATGTAAGCTACCGGTATGTCAAATGATGGTACTTACTGGACTGAGCGGTGCGAGCCTCGATGGGTTGGGTGAAGACGCCTAAACCCATCTCAGAACGGGCTGCCAGGGAGAAACTGTACAAGGTGTCAGGCTTTAGCTGATCCACAGCAAAGGAGCCGGCTGGGTCGAAGGTCACGTATCTCTGGAAGGGTAGAGCCATATACGTACAGGTGAATAAAAATCAAAAGGAAGCCACGCCAGTCCTTTTCATGTTGATTTAAGCCATTTCTTGCCTTGTCATGACAAATAAAGCCCGAACTGATGTGTGTCCTTCTTACATGCATGACATTTGAGACTGCAGATATGAATGTTTAATGAATAATTGGCGCAGTGGTCCAGCAGCGTTGAGTGAAGAGCCACAGCACTAGGAGACAGAACATAACTCTGCTGTCCTCGTCAGCAGGGGAGCTGAATGCATTACTGTGACAGCCGCTGCCTCCCATTCGGAGGAACCACATCATAAAGAGAAGATTCATTCATCTGCAATGTCACTGCAGAAAAGCATTTATAGAATGACAGAAAGACACACACACACACACACACACAGGACAGAATAGAGGAGAGGAAAACGCAAGTCAAATAGTTGGGACTTGATGTAGTTATTCTAACCTTGTTGTCTGAGCCTGCTTCCCAGTACTGCAGCTCATACTTCGTGATGGGGTCCTGCACGGGCCATAGCCACGATAGCATGATGCGGTTGTCCAGCTCAGCTTCAGCCTCAAAGCTGGAAGGCTGTGCAGGAACTGAGGACAAAGGGGCCAAGAGGACAGAGGTTGAAGAACGTGGCACATTATTAAAGCTAAATGCGCTCCGTAACGTCAGCAGCAATAAATCCCGCTCCAAAAACGCACTGTAGGAGAAGGCAATTGAATCACACACAAAAAAAACTACACAAACAGCCTCATGTACACACCAGCTGTAGAAACACACAATACACGCTGCCTAAATAACACGTAGCACTTTTTGCATCTACACAGGGTCAATCTAAGCCGTTGCCTGAACCACGCAGAGGTTGCCTGCTCACCTCCTTGCTGAGTTTTGACTTGCAGGATGTCAGAAGGTGGCCCATCACCTACAGAAGTGAAGCCCAGCACCCGGAGGCTGTAGGTTATGTCAGGAATCAGGCTTGAGATTGTCGTTAGACTGCTGTCGTCTGTATTGTGTTTCTGCCAGGCACTGAGGGGAGCCGTCAGGTCAGAGCTGTAGTAGACCCGGTAGCCCCTGATTTGCCCGTTGGGTTCCTCCGGCGGTTCCCACTGGACAAGCATCGTAGTGGCACTCAGCATGCGCGCTTGGACGTGCAGAGGTGGGGAGGAGGGGGCCTGTTCTCCAGTGCGTGTCTCCACAGGGTCACTGGGTGGTCCACGGCCAATGTTGTTGACCGCCATGACGCGGAACTCGTACTCAGAGTAGGGGCTGAGTCCACCGATGCTATATCGGGTAGTTGCCACGCCTTCAACTTCCTGGAAGCCATTGTCCGAGGACTTGGCTCGATACTGGATCATGTAGTAGGAGACGGGCTCTGGGTTTCCAGAGTCCCAGGTGAGAGTCACACTGGTGGCTGTGGTCTCAGTCACAATTAGGGAGGTGGGGGGCTTTGGCAACGCTGAGGAGGGAGAGGCAGGATATCAGTAAAACAACAACGGCAATCAGAGATGGATAGAAGCCAAATTGGATTGAACTGTGGCTCTCACCTTTGACAGTAACCTGAGCGGTAGCCTCTATCATACCCAGAGAGGAGATGGCGACGCAGGTGTAATTTGCTGACTCGCGTATGTTGGTGACCTCTAGCACAATGCGCCCCATTGGCATCTCTTCCTCCTTGGTCAGCTCCACCAGACCCATCATCCACTTGACATACGGCATCGGTGAGCCCACTGCCACACATGTCAGGTTGACGTTGCCGCCTGGCATCACCTCTTGATTGGTGGGGGGAATGGAGAATCTCGGTGGGACTCTTCGCACTAAGAGGATGAAGGGCAGCAGGAGAAAATACAGTAGTATGCACGATGTGAAAGGGGTGGGTCTTTTTTTCCCCCTCTGACTTCAGGAGTGATTTTCTAAATGCAGCACAACAAGGATGAAAGCTAACGCAGAAAAGCTAACTGAATGGAGTGCTGATGGTTTGTGTCTGACTGAGCAGTCAACACAATTAGAATAATAGGACCGTAACAAAAAGACAACTTTGAGAGATTGATTTATCCTATTGTCTACAAAAGGGGTCTGCAGGAAAATAAAATAGGACAGTTTTGCTGGTGACTATGTCTGTCCCCCCTTTTGTGTCAGTTGGTTGTGGGAGTTGCATCATTGAGGGACCCTGTGGAGATGGCGTTGTCTGATTTTTAATCCCTTTCCCTGGCTCCTTCTTTTCAGACTGTCTTTCTCACTCTCTCTCTCTTTCTCCCTCTCTTTGTGCAGTTCTGATATGCAGATAGGCTGACATTAAAAAAAAGAGTTCCCATGGAGACGAGGGCCCACTAATGTCACCGGGGACAAGGCAAACACTGATGCAGAGGCTCCATGCAATACTGAAAAGCTGGCCCAGAATAAATAGCCAGCCAGCATTTACATATGACTTGTTTTCTAAATAAAGCTACACAAGTCATGCCAGCCACATTTACACTTAAATTCTTTTTTTTTTTTTTTTGGAAACGTTTGGCAACTGATCACAGTAAAAAAGAAATGACCCCTTAAATTTCTCCATTGTTGAATTGCTCTACCATAATATGTGCTGAACATATGAAGGCGGGAGAATATGACTTCTTTAACCATGATTATGAAGACCGTAAATATTAGCCTTCATGCTGAGGACCCTATATCAAGAAAACACAACGGCATAAAACTATCTTGCAGAAATTACACTTACTTCCTCGATAACTCGACAACTAAGTTCCTTTCTGGGGGAAACAACTTGCCGGTAATTGCCCTTTTGAACACGTTTTCATGAAAATGGGTTTTCAAATGAGTCTCCCTCCCCGCCTCCCTTCACCCTTCCCTCCGTGATTTAATTTGAGCCAGAACATGTTACCAGACATATAGCCATGCTTGTTATACCCCACATTACACGGTGAAATGAACAAACACGCGTACACACACACACATAAAACATCTTCTGGGATTCCAGTCAGGAATATAGCAACAGAGAAGAGGTGTCCATTCAACTAAATTCATCTAAAAGTAATTGTAGTGATGCATTTGCCGCTTACGGCCTTTTGCTTTTGTAAATCACATCATCATCGACACAATAATTTAGAGTCAAATAATTTGGGCAACAAAACACACTGAATCTGGTACATATATATATATATATTTAGAAAAAATAAAATGTTTTGTCTCTTTCACACAATATCTGAGAAATACTAACAGTTAGTAAATACAGAACTTTTTGGAGCGTTAGAGGGAAATAAATTCCAATGGGCGGAAGATTTGTTCAAAAAGCCATGACATTTGCTTCCTGCAGTTCAAAGACAAATGACAGATTTTTTTAAGGCAAAGACTGGATGGTCCAAGTGTGGGGGCGGGGCGGGGGGGTGGGAACAGGACAGGGACTGCATTCTCTGGGAAACCATGCGCAGCAACTGGGGAAAAGGTACAGGATGGGATCACATGCTTGGGTATGCTGTGAAAAGGAGCAAGTGACGAACAGAGAACAACCACCTGATTTCCAGTGGGCCTAATGCATATCTCAATAGATACTCCACCTGCATTGTCTCACACAAATGTAATGCACTCCAAGTGTAACTATTTTTCGCAACACACACTCCTGAAAAAGAGGAACCCGAGAGACGCAGGCCTAATGTAAAACCATTAAGCTCAAAGAATCTGTTCTTTCATGACTCCATACACTAAACAGTGCTAAGAGCAGTCAGTCAATGGGCCCGTGTACATGGAACACTTAATGTTGTGAATAATGCATGCTGTGCGGTTAAGTTTGGAGAGGTGCTGTGGAACAAAATGACTAGAGGGCAGGTAATTGTTATCGATTCTCCTGAAGCCGCTCTCCCATTGAGAGCCGCTTCGAGAGATGGGCACTGGGACTCTATCAAAGCCACAAAATAAGCCCCGTCTCCTCTCTGCCTGCCTGCTTGCTGGATACCTATAAATTTAAGTGCTTTGACAAAGTGTCCAAGGATAGCAGAACCTGTTCAGCCAATCAATATCTTTGCAAACTGAGCAAGCTGGCATGGAGTCAGCGGGTTGCCAAGCTTCCTGGCAACAACCGCAGGGCAACCATGATGGCTGATCATCCCCCCTGTCAGCGCACTGCCAAGCTCATTCTTAAATATCCTATAGGTCAGCTCTTTTCACTGCAAGTGTTTCACGGAGGTACAAGTAAAGACGGCTGCTGAAACATGATCTCTCTCGGACATTGCCATCATTCATTGAAATGTAAATAGAGGATCTGTCAGTAAACGTCTGCACTCAACCAAATGTTGTGCCGTTAGTGATGCATGATTTGCTGCGACAGCACTCATTTTAAAACAACAAAAAGGGGCCGTGTCTTCCTCAGTAAACCTTTCCTGCAGTGCCCCTCGCTGCAACAGCTTATGAAAGTGGGGAGAGGACTTTCTCATTAGACTAACATGTTCCAGCACTTCCTTCAGTCATGGTGAAACGGACACAATCCCCAGAGAAAGGCTTTGTGAGTTCTAATAGCCACGCCCCTCAGTGGCATTACTGCCTAAACACCAGACAGATTTGGTTTCCACCTGAATATTTCCAAGTAATGAATCAAAAACCTCAGACAGGCCGAGCTTGATCGATGGAAAGTCCGAGAATGAATAGTGAACTATTGTTTTTTTTTGGGGGGGGGGGGGGGGGGGGGAGTAGTTGACAGTGACAGTATGGGTGTGGTGGGAAGATGCACTGTAAAACAGAGATCTAGCAAAAACATAAGCAAACCACACAGCGAGCTGGTCTGTGTCTTGGCAAGGCTCGTCACAACACAGAGGAGTAGAAAAGGCATGCAAGGCGAAGATCCGTGCAAAGAGGCAGACGGACACGACAATGGACAAGGGATCTATCGTTGTGATTAGTGCTAGTATCTTAGAGCGGTGGCATCGGTGTCTTTATCGGAGGTGCTGGGAAGGATATCTGACCTCGCTAAAAAGTACACATCAAACTGAAAGGGAGGGGATAAAAGTGAAACTGACAAACCTTCACGCTGATCTGTTTGAGGATGAAGTGATTTGATGGAGGTGAGCAATGGAATTAAAAGATACAAAGTGGAGAGGAAAACAACACAGTGAAACAGAACAGTGCTTCCAAAGACACAGTGGACTTCAGTGACACAGCACAGATTGGCAAAGTGACGCATACATCGAGTACCAGGGAGGGAGTGTGGCATTGGTCTCGTAAAAAGAGAATTAAAGAACATGCATGTTTCTTTTTGTGTGTGAAGAAATTACCACAGTTTCCCTCCCAAATGTAAACAACACATTCACACATAGAAAGAACAGCATGAAGATATTTTGTGTTAAAAGCAAAGCTTGACTGCGGCTGCATCGTCCGTGACATGTTGACATGTCAACTGGATACATGAACAGACAGAAGCTGACATGGCGCCGCCGCTACGGGACAAACACTTGACAAATGAGGACTCGTGCACAATCACTGGACTCTTGTGACTCTGCCCACATTGGTGGAGTCCACTTATAAAGCATGCACCCGCATGTCCATCCCCCCAACTCGGAAGAAGATATATGAGAACATCAGACTCTATGTCAAGACAAGGTGGTGGTGAAAGCATGTCTGTACCTGCAGAAAGGGGTTGAATCAGGTAATAAGAGAGTGTTGGTGGGGGGGGCAAGCACATTCACAGACATAAAACAGCAACACATAATGAGCGCATTAAAGTCTGACTGCAGAGTTGAATCTGTTTTTGTAAGTCAGTGAATGTTTGAAGCGCATTTATCGAGGCTAATACCAGACTAGTTTGCCCCGGGGTAATTCCTCTCACATATCTCTTCGGCTAGTTATCCCTGGCGTTTCACACCAGCAGGAGCATCCCATGAAACCTGTAAGGTTCCAGAAGTTTGAACTCTACCTAATTTTGACAGACAATTTTGATTTTTTGCAATTCTATATGACGTGTTTACTTCCAAAGTGTATTGCATTTACATAAAAACAGATGCTGCAATCCCCTAAATCCCTCCTCTGGTGTCTGAGAAAAAACACACACACAAAAAAACCCCACACATAACAACAGAAAAGGAGGAGAGGCATGTCAAAGGTCACTTGAGTCCCTCATGTTTCAAATCCAATCAAGCCACCCTGTGATCGCTCAGCCTCGGGTCTCATCTCCTCAAAATTAACAAAGCCCAAGCGAAAGCAGAGCTCGAGAGCCTTTATTCTCCATCCCAGGCACGAACCCTCCTAACAAGATATGGTTGGTTTGATTTATGTCTCTCCAATGGTGTAGAGAGGCTGCCGGAAAAGATGGGGTCGGGGCCAATGGGTTGACAGCTACCTGGGTGGTGCCACTGACTGGCTGGGCCTGGGGGGCCTTGCCGGCGCCACGCCTCACAACTACTGTAATTACTTCTGAGTGGAAGAAAAGGCTACGTCTGCACCTGTGGCAGACGTGCCTCGATTAACAGACAGGAAATGCAACCCTTTTTCCCCCCCTTCGCTGTTTGTCTGAATGCCTTCCTCTGTAAGATCTAAACCGTCTGGAGTCCACGTTTCATCTGTAACTAGGATGTCACAGTGTTTTTTAAGGATGGCTTCTAGTTTCAGCTCCTCTGATCTTGGCGGAGGTTCTGTTATATTGGGGATTTTCTTTTCCAAAATAAAACACAGAATACATGAGTCGGAAATTTTGCTGAAAAATAAAATAATTTAAATTCAACTTTCCATTTCTTATGTGCTGTTATAATATAATTTTCTGTCTGGGTTCAAAGGGACACATTGGAAAAGCATTTTCTCATCTTATCTCGATGAATGGTGAATTCAGACGATGGAACCATCCACCAATAACACGCTCGCTGAGATACGATGCTGCGCTTTTAACACAATTATGAAGTGGGAGCTGAGTGTCTTACTGACACTGACACTCCCTCCACTCCCTCTTCCAACACACTGAGCAGCTATTCTGCTTCGTGTTTGTCAGACATGGTGGTGGTATTCACAGGGGGCTGACCTCGACTGTTCTCACCCCTATACCAGCCCCCCCAAGATGGGCCACAATGCATCCCTTGCCCTGCATTAGTCTGCTCAACAAAAACAAACCTTGAAACTCTAGACGCCCCCATGCCTGTAGGAGCTCTGCGTTGTGGCGGGGGGGGGGGGGGGGGGGGGGGATTAATAAGGCCTTTCGATACTTTCGAAACGAAACCGTTTCAATGCAGCTGTTTTAACAGAAGCCGCACCTGCTCGAGTTCACATCCAAACAGGAGGTTCATTTTAGCTCATTTGTATGGGAGGGAAAGCAAGGCAGAAATAATGGTGGTGGGGGGGGGGCATGAAGGAGAGAAAAACAGAGTGGTAAAAATGTGGTCAACACATGTTGAATTACATAACAATCAAAGCCCCCCCCCCCAAACAAACACACACACACACACACACACACACACAGAGGGATGTTATATTTTTCAACATAATTGGAACTCTGAAACGGTTGACGGCCGTCTGAGACATGTTGGAAAGGACTCAGTGTACCAATAGGAAACATAAGGTGTGATGCTTTTTTTTTCCTACCTTGACTGGCGCTACAAAGCCATCAGGAAAAAAATGAAGATGTCAATCACGTCTGTAAAGCAGGCACACACTGAAAAGAAGGGCCCTAACAACCCTAAACAGCTGAAATAAAAATGAGGCCAACCTGCACCTGTGTGGATGAACCACCGAGGGCGAAGCCTCATGTACAGAAAGAGATATTAAAATATATACAGCCACTGGAGTGAATGACATTTAGAATAGAATTTACAGCATTGTAACATAACAGATAAGAAAGAGCAAATAGACATTTGACTTTACCTCGCACGTAGAGATTGGCAGGAGAGGAGTAGCGCGTCCCAGCACTGTTCATAGCAACACACTCGTACTTTCCTTGGTCAGACTCGTCGCTGTTCTCAATTTGCAGCGCTCCTGTATTGAGGATTAGCAAATTTAGCTGTCGAGCATGAGATGCATAATGTTGAAATGTTGAAGTGAAAGCAGTGTTTCATGCCATACAATGGCGACTTGCTGGAATCATGAGTCAACTTAGTGTAAACCTGTTCACGTGTAATTAAGACTCACAGACATGGACACAAAATGTTGTCACTGAAATGCTTCCAGAAACAAAAACTAAAACGTTCAGCTGATTTTGCAGGTTAAATGAACCCACGAACAGGAATTTAGCCTGGTTAAGGAAAATAAAGAAAAAGACTAAGAATGCGGGTTAATTAATCATCAGAATAGCACAACAATCTCACTATAATGAGGCATTGTGCATAATGAAATAACTGAAACGCACGTGTTTGTGTCGCGGTGCGTTATCTACCTTCAACACATGTTGGGACAAAGCCGAGCTTCACGACAACCGCAAATGAGGGAACATCATATTTAAGGCAATGATAAAGCGCCTGCACAGCTTTGTGATCTATTGTTTACCAAAGGTCACTATCTCTAGCTGTGGGCCGCGGGGGAATTGCTAATGAGATCGTGTTTCGAGAGGTCTGGGAGTAAAAATTGCAGCGAACTGCTCCTTAAATTCATTCTTTTCCTTGATGGCTTAAAATACTGCTACAAAGCCAGTTGGACAGCTTCTCTTATACCTCTCGTTGATCATAAATTTAGCCGTGAAGTCAAAACTGTTTGACCCGGTACTCGTTGTCGTCCTCAACGGGGATACTTTCTCTGCAGGATGGCTGAGATTAGTTTTCATAATCGTACATATCTGCAGTCATCAGAAAGAAGACTAACTGTGCTGCTACTAGTAAAGCATTAAAGGCCCAGAAGGCCCGTCTTGGTCTGGTTAGTTTAACATTTAACATCCATGTCACTAAGCAACATAAAGTCATTGCAACAGAAACACAAATTTGCTGACAGATGAGAGGAGTTGTAATATGTGAAACGAAAATGGACCGAAAATGGACATCTTACCTGCATCCCGTGAATTCAACAAATATATTTGAAAAACAAGACTATATGCGTCTCTTCAGCACAATCAGATGCGCGCCACAAACAGTGACATCAGTCGTCACGTCTCAAAACAGCATGGTATGAGCGTAAAAGCCGATGAGCCACCGAGCAGTTTCAAAATGACAAAAAAAATAAATACTCAGCATAAAATGACACCGGGATATGTTTTTCTCCACATCATGCAGTATGAGATGAAGGTAACAAACAGGTTCAGCACCAACCGAGGGGACCCGAGTTAAGGCAAGACCTCAAACAGCGAAGCGAAAGAGGGTGGGGGGCAGCGGCGCACGGAAAAAAACGACCTCAGATCTCATGACAACACGTCGCTCCAAGGTGTTTGCTCTGCAAGTTGAGCTCATCGCTGTCTGATTCAGCACTGACGCGCCCCTGCATACTAACGCTGTTGTCACCAATCTGTCAATCTGCCCATTCTCTCTTGGGAGAAAGCAGCGCGAGCACCGCAGGAGAAGTTTGCAGCTGCAGCAGTTGTCACGAGATTCGACGCTCCGACCCCCTTCAATTACTTCCAACTACTCAAACATAGGAAAAAGATTCGAGGTCATGGCATTGTGCCGCTGTGCAGAAATGAGAGAAGGGCACAGACACCTCCATAAAGCTGCCTTAACTATATATATGTGTGCTGTTAGAATCCATGAATAGTGAGACATATTTGGTCTCACAGACAGTGAAACCAAATATGTCCCAAATATGCACAAGAATTTACCTCAAGGGGAAAAGCACGCAATTACCATGGAGAAAAGTTGGCTCTTTAACAATCTTTACCAGACATCCAGTCGGGGGCAAAGTGCGACATCGACTCGATGCAAGCGCAGCCGTTTCAGGGCCGCGTGGAGAAGGCAAGTGGATTCTCCTGTGGTGACACGGCCTTTAGCTAAAAACTGCAGAAACTCACCTCTTTCCGCTAAAAACAAGAACATAGATTAAAGCCGAAAAAGATGTCTGTTTCACGTGAACGCACGCGTTCGTAAGGTTTTTAAAGATTAGGAGGAAATTTGAAAATAGGTCCTAATTTCTAAGAATACACCTTCAACTTGCTTTCTCCAACTCTAGGAGTGCCCATACGTCCATTTGTGGTGACCCACCACATTTCTCGCCAGCTATTCATTTTCTATTTTTGGTGTTGTGCACCCCTCTCACTTTCCCTCTCACAAAAAAAAAAACATTGTGCACCCCCCCCCCCCCCCCCACCTCCCCTCCACAGACTTTGAGTGGGCAGCCCAGGGTCACTAATAGGAACAGACTCCATTTCAGAATTTTTAATATTTTAGTAGTATGGTATAGTATCAGATCACTCAAAAAGCATATCGGTTTATATAGCAGCTCTTCAGGCAGTGGCTTGCTCAGCAGCATACATGTTGAAAAGTACTGGTAAATATGTTTTTGTCTGCTCCTGTTCTCGCTGTCTCTCAATCCCGCTCTTTGTTTTTGTCTCTCCCCCTGCCTGTCCTTGTCTCTGTCTCTCCCTCTCATTCATTGTCTCTCTGTCTTTCTACCTCTCTCTCTCTCTCTTGCCTATGTCTCTCGTGGGTCAAGTTGGGTTCTGTCTTTCCCTGCTGGTATTTCCCTGCTACTCCTGTAAAGCCTTGAGATAAAGTTCTGTTCTGATCTGTCTCTATAGAAACAAAAATAAATTGAATGACATTGAAAATAAAACCCACTCTGATTGTGGAATAACCTCTATTTGTTAGGCATATTGGTATCACACTTTTAAGACCAGAACCACGAACAACTTCAATTGCTCATCCATTAATAACAAGCCTCCTTCCTATGTGGTTAACATGCCGTGAAAGGACCACTCGTGGGAGAAAAGAAAACACAAGCCATTGTTCTTGTATGCTTTAAAATATTTTCAATAACCAAATACAACAAGGGTATTAACAAATCTGTGGCAAATACATATTTCCATTCTCCTAAAGTTGGTGATCATTTGTTTGTTAAGGAGAAGACAGCAGACAGAACACGCTGGGTGGGGACGAAGGGCAGAGTGGAAGGGTTGGCGCTGACAGCATGGATGAACCATGTGATGTGGAATTTGGGAATGCGGGGATCTGATATGGTTGTGAGGGAATGGTGTGGATGTGATGTTTTCCAATAGACTTCATCATCCTTACCTCTAATTGGTGTACCACCTATGTGGGAGTAATTTTTCATGCAAACAGGGTTGAAAGATTAGTTAGTAATCCACTTACAACTGTGGTAGAAAAAAAACATGGCTTAGAGATATATATATATATAAAGAAGATACAGCGGAACCTCGGTTCTCGAACGACTCAGTAGTCGAACAACTTGATTTTCAAAAATGGAGTTTAAATTGCCTCGTGAGTCGAACAGATTTTTGTTTTCGAACACACGGTGTGTAGCCGAGGCGAAGCGAACACGAGGAGCCGAGAGCCAAAAGCACTGAGAACAACTGTTGAATTGAAGAAGGTAATAATCAACAAATATGAAAATGGGGTCCTTGTTTCGGATCTTGCTGCAGTATGGTATGGAGAAATCAACAAATTTGACTTTTCTTAAGAAAGCTGAGCAAAAGAGAAAGAGAAGGATAAAAACCCGAGGACAGTACCCAGTTATTTTATTTTATGGAGCGGGGCTCCCTTTTAAAGTAATAACCCTTCTCCCCCGCCCTCCCGGGACCGCAGACAAAACGGCATGTAAATGATATAGAATTGTGTTAAATTAACTTTTATTATGCTTTTGTTTTTCCGTACTATTTACACTTTTACATGTTATCTGTAGGCATGTAATGGCCATTTATCTGGTGCGTAGGAACGGATCAATCGAGTTTCCATTATTTCTAATGGGAAATATAGCTTTGGTTTCCGAACAGCATTACAGAACGAATTATGTACAAGAAACGAGGTTCCACTGTATAAAGCAGATGCCATCTAAAAATGTAATGCAAAGAAGTTCAGTAAACTTGTCAATGTTCTAAGTTAAAAATACATTTCGAACTAAATATAATTTATTGTCAATGAACAAAAGAAATACAGCCATTGAGCTCTGTCAACGTCTGTCAGGTACGCTGCTTGAAATGTGATGATGTTACCTGTAACCGCTATATTTGCACGGAACGCAGTCGGCAAAATGACTAAGAGAAATAAAGGAAACCCTGCAAACTAAATTGCAGCAATGCACTGGATAAATTATTCAGGTCAGAGGTAAAACATTAGAAAGAAGCTAAAGTGTCTGCGTTGTGAATGATAGTGAAGTTTGGAAAGATAAACAAAAAGTGTCTGTGTACTCAGTTAGAATAAAGCCTGTGATGCATTAAAAAGAGCTGGGTCTGCCTTGCCAGGCGACACTGTGGCAGCAAATTAATGTGCTTTTTTTTTCTGCCATCGGAAAATTGGCCTCATTTCAGGTCATATGCAAGGAAAGTAAATCCTGATACGGCAGCAGATGTCTTCAAGTAAAGGGTGGCGGATAAAAAGAATCATCGTTCGCCTGGGTGGGGATTACATATCAGCAGATTTTCAGGCAGTCTAACTACATACAAGAAAGAAAACTAATTATAAGTTTGTTACCAGATGTGGAAGAAAAAAAAATCTGTTTAAGCACAGTTTTATTATAGCAATAGAAATAGCAGTTATGTTAAGGGTGTATTTTGTGAAAAATCTGTGTCTAATTTTGGTTATTTGTAGCAGCACATTCTTTAACACTGCCACAACGGGGACAGTGAACGTGCTCCAGTGACCTGTATTCAGCTTCCACCGGGCAGCTCGAGCACCAGGCTTTTTACAGACTAGTTCTCATTTTTAATCTTTCGAGCCTGCGACCTGCTGCCTGACTTGAATCTCTCTAAGCGAGGATAATTTAGGCAGGAGTGACACAACTGAACCTGGTCAAACGCCACTAATCTCTCCACCTTTTCTGTGTAATCCAGGTCAGACAATCATTGTTTAGATATCAAGTGCACTGCTGAAAGGAACAAAGGGCACCTCATTGATTTCTTTTTTCATTTTGCAAGGGTGAATCCGAGCTAATGCATCATCTGTGGGTCTCATTGTCACCCAGCCGCATGCTTAAAGAGGGATTAAGGATTATTTAATGCAGTGAAGAATTATCTTCCTGTACTGTGAAATGTACAGAAAGCTTATGCATCACTGTCAAAGACTTGAAAAATGCCAGGCCAGCATTATTGAGCTTCTGTGTTTCCTTAGAAGTAGCTATGTGGAAAAGTCGCCATGAAACTTTTCAAAGTGGCAAACTTCGAGGACAAATCCAAATGTACTCTGTGCGGACAGGGAATCTATTAAGCATGCATCTAACAAAGACTTGTGTCGGCTGGTGTGCATTTTACAAATTGCATACTGCTTTAGCATTACAAATAAAATAAAAACATGGCATACCATATAGAGTATACTACAAACCATATAACCTTAAATGTGACCAAATCAAACTGTACCTGAGCGAAGCTGTTTTATTCTTCCGTTGCTGCTACTGATGTCCACAGGAAGCATGTCCTTGAACCAGGAGATCTCTGGGTCTGGGTTTCCACTGGCAGCACACAGCATGGTGGCTGTTCTAGTCTTTTCAACCACCTTCAGCTGGGGACCCATATCAATGGTGGGGAAGCCATGTGGGATCTGGTTTTCTGAAAATGGACAAAGGGTGGTATTTAGTATATCCTGAGACTCACTGCTAAATAAAACTGAACAAAACAAAAAAATGAGGAATATATATATATATTCCTCATTTTTTTGTTTGTATATATTATATATATATATATATATATATATATAATAGACACTTAATTGAAAGGCATTGAGTGCAGTTGTTGCACTGGCAAGGACATAGGAGAGTGTGAAAGAGGTCAAATACATTTAATGTGCTGCAAACTGAGTAGTGACATCCCAAAACACCAAATCCCAAAAACACATAAATGAATGCATGAGCAGAATATGCTGCAGGGGAATGGTAGCGCTGGTATGAGTTGGATTTCAAATCATCTCTGATTGATTATCATAGCGGGCTTCTTAAATGGCATGGGGGAGTCTTAGGTTTAGGCAGAGGAAGGGCAGTTGCAGTCTGCCTCTTGGCACCCATGCATAAATGAACCGCTTTAGGCTTAGGCAAGCTAAACAAGGCTATTTGAATAATCCAACTCATCATAATGGATGTAAATTCATATCCATGACAAAACTAAAAATATGTAATCCTCAAAGCAGAATGTGAGATTTTAAAGTGAAAGGTTCTCATTCTCAATACTGACATCATATAATTAGAATTGAAAATATGAATAATATGTCAGCGTAAGGAAGCCAAAGTCACAAGTTAATGCAGCTGGACACATTATAAACTGAGATACCACCTAGATTTAAACGGAGATAAATTAGACTTTGTCAAAAACATAGGCCTATTTGTATACACGTATTAATTTTTTGGGTTTCTACTACAAACCTTTTGAATGTTAAATAACCTAATTCAATGAATCGTTATTCAATGAATAAGTGGATATGAAGATATGAATATATTAAATACTGTATGACTAACAGTTCTCTGTTGCTTCCTAGTGTTTGTGGATTTAACACACACTCTAAAAATCGTTTCATCTCTCAACCAGAAAACCATTTTGCTTCCCTCTAGGTCAAATGTGAAGTAAATATATGGAGGAAACAATGATTCAATGAGGCATAATACGGCCCTGTCAGTCGCATCAACCATCTGCCCTTGAGATAGTATAAAATGGGCCTGAAAAGCATGTCATATTATATTTCACAGAAAATGTGTAAAGATTTGTTCGACTTAGTCCAAGTTATACCTGCGGAAATGACACGGTCTGTTAAAATGTATTGGTTATTAGTGAGAAAAGCTGCTTATGCTATAGTGCTTTGTCAAATTATATCTTTCCCAAACATTAGCATCAGCTTTTTTCCATTTGCCGTCTTGTGTTGCTGCCTTTTCTATTTCTGATCAAGATTATTGGTAAAGGTTGGATGTGAAAAATGCAAACTAACGGTAGCAGAGGGTGGAAGACCACAAAGGAGTTATTCACACCGGTCAGTGGTTCTGTCCTATCAGGAAGCACAAACACTGAAATACTTCTTAATGTTTCCATTGCAGGTGATCTGCTGTTACAACTGTTAGATATTTCTGTCACAGTACACGTAATAAATGGAAAGTGAACTGTGGCTTCGCTTGCTGTGACAATTTGTCAAAAAGTACTTTATTTAGTACATATGTTGGCGGCAGAACAAGGACAGTTTCAATGTCAGAATGGTACATACTGTAAATAAAAACCTGTGTACAGTAGGATTTAGTCTTGGGGTAACGTAAGCAGGACAAATAGAGAATTGTTACATTTTGTGCAAGATTTAATTTGTGTAGAAAAAAATACAAGGAATCTAAAAAGTTGAACCTTTAAAATGACAGAAGTTTTCAGCCTTTAAAATCTTGTGCTGAAGTTTTTAAATTTAGATACAATGTTAACATAATGCTGAAAATCTGACTTGTCTTTCACCCACAAAATCAGAAAGCCTAGTTTTCCAAAGCTGTTCATCCTTGACTTGAAATAATTAACATTTCTCTCTGTCCACATGTAAAAAATCGCATTTATCCCACAGGTAAGATTTGATTCTGTCGGTTTGCTCCTACTAGAACCTCCCGTGGATGGCCTCGTCTCCCTACCTGCCAGCCTGAGAAGACAAAGACACGCCTTTGTGCAGTCCTCGTTCATTTAAAAAGGAGGTGAAAAAAGATGAGGGAATTTGGCCTGAGTCCAATGAAATAATGCAGGCGATGCAGGGTGATGTTTGTCAAGATAGAGGGCAGTTTTAATAAAAAAGTCCTCTGTGCTGGAGAGTAATACATCAAAAAATCTCGACTTCTCTGTCTAGTCCAGGCAGGAGAACATGAGTAAAGCGAGAACTCTGTGATAATGTCACGCAAGCGCTCCATTACCAAGACAAACTACTACTGCAACAAAAACAAAAACAACAACAAAAAAAAGCAGGAAATACCAACGCAATGCAATTTACCTCTAACTCTAAAAATCACTTCCTCACTGTACACCATCTGCGTGTTTAACTTGCTGATCTAAAATAAGTGGTAGATGCTTCAGACTCAGGGTCCAATTTGTCTTAAAGGGGTGCTGTTTAAGAGAGCTCATATGAAATACAGTCGTTGCAAAAATTAGTAAGGCCAGAATCAAAGCCAGACAAGCGATGCAAAGCTGAGTATGCATCAAAGTCGTCCATCTGGAGTTGCATAGCGGGATGGTTGAAAAGAGAGGGCAGAATGTGATTTGATTACACTAAGAAGATCAGCAGTAGTACGAACTACGGAGAAAGCATTGATGGCAAATGTGACAAAAAGAGGCTTCTTTAACGCATACAGTAATATTAAACCGCTGTATCGATGAGCTGTGACTCACCGGCTGGCTGCAACAGTCAGGTGATGTTTGATTGAGATGAGAAAAGAGAAAGGAAGAAAAAATAAAATGGACAGGATCAGGGAAGAGATGAAGGAGGGGGGGCGGAGGGGGGTGCATGCCAACCTCCTGCTAGCTCCAATTACTAGTGTGAGTGGAGCGTGGCAGCTAGGGTGATGGGTCTAATCAGCGTCCTGCTGGAAGAGACCCGTCCCTGTCCTACTGTCCCACTGGGAGGCTGCTGGAGCTCAATCCAACACTAACATCAGCCAGTGATTTTCCCTCAACCCAAACACACTCATCTCAATGGAAGGAAAACACTCCAAAATGCCATTTCCTTCATAATCGGGGAGGTTTTCTGCAAAAATAAAATAAAAATGCCTTGATTCCATTTCAGAATGCACTAGTAGCTGCTGCAAAAAATAGTGAATTCCATGTGCAGCAATTCATGTTTTAAGTTAGTGTAACCAGGAGCAAGTCCCTTCAGAGAGGACATACAATGAAACATATGTCTAGGAATATTAATGAGCCAACATTGCTACTACATGAAAGGAGTTGTGTAGATGCTTGCAATCTGCCCACAGCCTTTAGCTTCAGTCCGTATCAATAATTAATCTGACTCGCATCAATGGTGAGGAAATATCTTAATTATTCGGGCAAATCTTTTGTTGTTGTTTTTTTTAACTCATTGAGTGCCAGCCATTTTCAACTCGGCTATATGCTGAGTGCTCCAATTTTCGCGCATTTCCCCCGATTTTCCAAGCCCCATAGAATATTCTTTACTATGACTACACAAATGAAAGATTAATGTCTCTTTCATCAGAAAAAAAGGAATGTGCCTCCCCTTTCCGTTACAGAGTTATTGTCCGTTGAAGAGAGGCAGATTTCAATGTCAGGGTTGGCAGTGAATGTTTGGGTAGACGTGAATGGCACTCAAAGAGTTAATTGGTGATTTCTCATTCGCAAAGAAAACAGGGACAAAAACAAAGCCACTTGCTACAAGAAATAATTCTGTTGCAAATTCTGCCTCGGTAAAAATAGTACACTGGAGGCAAACTGTTTTTGCAGCAGAAAAATGTGGGCCATTTTCATATTTTATTTGCATGCGTCATCAAGTTGATGTCTGACAAAAAAAAGTTTTTTAATTAAATCTTAAAGACTTGCTAAAATGTTCGTTAGGTCTAGAAACAACAAAAATTAAAACATCGGTGTTTCCACGATGCAAATGATAAAACTGGCAACCTATAAAGGAAATTAAACACAATTAAATAAGTGTTGTCAATGGCTAAACTGGTCTTAAGTCAGTCTACCAAGAAGACTTGGGCAAGTAGTCAACAAAACCCAAACCTCAGGGTCTGTGGCTGCTTCAAGACAAAAGCACCGTTGATGCAGATGATTGAATTTGCCTGAGACACTGAAGTGTGTGAAGAGATAGTCAGCTGTAGTTGGGCGTGCGAACAGGAAGCCGAAGCTAACATGAGCTTACTTAAACTTAAATACTTAAATGTATAGCTGGATCTCTGATGGAGTGTAAAATATTCAGTAAGTTCACTCAGCGCCCGCAGTTTTCAGTGGTGAGGGTAATGTTAGACGGTGTGGATGGGGTTAAAAATCTGTTAAGCTGTTCCCTATGAACATCCTCTGTGGTTCAGTCGACTTTCACCTCGTGTGAATTTGACAGGAACGACATGAACGTCTGTTGCTTCTTTGCGAGACAGTCAGGTAGCAACTAATTGGCTCCATATGAGGTCAGACAGACCGAACTGCTATTCAAACAGCTGCCTCGCTTCTTTTGATTTGTAAAGGCTTGGAGGGCTTTGGATGGTAAGGAACATATCGAGCCACGAGTCAAACTAATTGATGTAAAAGTGTCGGAATTACATGGAAATGGTGAACTCTCAGGGTAAAATTTTTATTAAAATGGGTAGGCCCTATAAAGATAGTGATAGTATCGAGATAATGTGAACTGCAGGCACAGAAAACCTGCACACATCACAAAACAAAGTAAAGACAAAAACACTGTCAATGCAGCTGTTAATACATGCGACACATAAGTGGCGTTGGAGCAGCGTTGTTGTTTGGCTTTTCATTAAAGTGCATTTGGAGTAAAAAGACTGTAATGCATCCAATGACCTTCAAAATAATAAGAACTTTTGTCCGGCCAAACAGAACATTTGGCCTTACTTCCTCAGATAATCAATAACAGTCATCTAATTATTCCCAAATGCCTTCCTTCTCTTCCTTCCTTCCTCCCTTCCCACCCTCCCTCTTTTCTTTTATCATCTCCTCTCTCCATTCCGATTCATCTCCTCTTCTCCCTTTTTCTCCGATCTGATATCAGCCCTGCCACATGCCCAAAGCTGGTTATTTATGTTGCAGCGCACTAGTAGGTACATAAATGTGGCCTCAAACAATCACTGCAACACAAGGGTGGCCTCTCGAATTCATGCCCTCAAGCGAACGAGTGTTCTGCAGCACAGAAGCACATCCTGCATTAACTACGCAGCTCTAATTACCAACAAGCAGTCCCACCAACCGGCGTTTGATTGAAAACTCTTCAGATAACACAATGCAGTAAGATGGAGCGCCACAGTCCATGGTTGATAACTCACTTCATGAAATTGTGTCTTATGACTGAAAAGCCATGCTTCATGGTGAATTCATGTGGTACTACAATGTGGCTGATAAGACAGGGCATTCATCCAGGTAATTTGGGGATGGAGGGGTTAATCAGGAAGACGGTTAATGGATTCGCCATACGGAAGGAAACAAAGTGGCGGTTTGCAAATACATTACTTCATTTATCTTCTGAACAACTCCAATGAATCACCTGCAAAGCTTTATTGTGACATGCTTAGAGTAATTGCAGGAGATAGGCATGGCTTTTATGAGTTCTGGGAGAGGCAGTGGACGTAGTGGAATGTGGCAGGTTGTGTTAATTAAACACTCACTGACTGGGCTCCAGTGACAGCCTTTACTTATTGTATTCTTTCAGTCAGAGATAATGAATAACACACAATCTGTGAGTCGATGTCGACAGCTTCAACGTGGCAGGGATTGAAAATGTGAAGGGTGTTAGCCTCTCAAATGTTCACTTTGACTGAAGCTAATGCAATAATCTACGCTGATAGAACGATAGAGAGGTTGAAATATGGCCTTGAAATAAAAAAAACGGCTTGATTGCTGGTGGTATTTTGTAAAGTTGGACTGGGTGTCATTTCATAAATTACAATGCCAGTTTCTGATGCCAGTATTGGTCCTACTAATATCCACAGAGCGGGCCCAATTTATTCCCCATGCATCATGTGACTAGAAGCCTTCAGCTGTGTGAAATTCCACTACTACTCCCAAGGGGCAAGAGTAAAAGGACTCCCATTAGCCAGCTCAGTGAATGTAGGCATTAGAACTCCCCTGATGCAGCAACCACGTCTAGCCACAGCCAGTCGGGCTTGGGGAGTTGCTGACTTGTTTGACCTACGGAGCTTTACAATGGCCTTTGCTCTTTAACTGAAGGGGTGCATGTGTCATTTTCCTATGCATTACTCCCATCAAGAAATGTTTATGTCTGCACAGTAAGTTTCCAACATAGGATACACGCAATAAATAGTAATTTATTTATTAAAAGCAGTTCAGTGCAACAGCTTTGGCAGGCTTTCCATATTTCAATGTTAATCATTATAAATACATCAAAACATTAGGCTCTCTTTACCACCTCTCAGGATATCGCTTGAAGCAGACGGGAAAACTATGTGGAAAGTAGTGGCAGGTAACAAAAGCTGTAATTACCCAGTTACAGACTGTTCACCACGAAAGCTACAAAAAAGAAATAAAGAGTTTTGTTTTCTTGATGCTCCATGCTATTTGCACTCGTTGACCTCCCTGACATTATCAGTATTGACAGACAGACAGACCACACATTTCTGTATATGCATGATACAACTTGCCAAAAGCAAGGAGCAACTGAGTGACAAGTGCAGCTGATAGAAATACTATGTCAAAGCAAGATCTTTCTGACTCTGCCCATATATTTCAACACAATGTGGTTGTGTTTGTTTGGGATCACAATCTCTTTGGATAAATAATTTAACAAGGGCATTTTTTATTAACTTTGCTTCCTGGCTAGTCTTATTTTTCTGTGATCATTTATTGATCACACACAAGAAGTGCAGCAAAATATTCAAATGTTAAAGATGCTGACAAGAATGCTTAGGAATTTTATTCCCAGGTTGAATGATGAAACCTTTCCAAACACAACTAGAGCAACTCTCTTTTTGCGAGTCAAATGGGTTATAATATGGATACTTAGCAAGGTTAAAAGGGGTTGTATTTATTCCTTGTAATTATGTCAAGGTGTGTTTTGGGAATAAAGATGAAATCAGAGTGTCATTTTTGCACTCCTTTATTGTCCTATCAACAAGCCCATTTGACTGCATATAGGCAAACATGCATCTTTATAGAAAACATGTTGATTCATTCTGGACGGGGCGCACAGGAGTGAAATAAGAGGATGCATATATAATGAGGAACATGTTTATTAAATTAGCACATGCGATGTTAATACATGAGACGGTAACTGATAACATGGAGGCTTACTTCATTTACCATTTAAATTTCATTGCATTCAAACAGGCTCAGTCTGATTTAATGACAAATAATACAGCATAATCTAACCAAGTTGACCTTTGCCAGACCTCAATACCAGTATGGTATTAATTGCATATATGGGAACAGATATTGCTATATACACAATGTGGGTGTGAAAATGACAGTAGCATAGATTAGTAATCAACAATGTGTGGTAATCCCTTAGTGCTCTGCTAAATGAAAGGAAGTTTAATGTCACATTGCATCCAGAATCTCAACAAACCATCCGTGCGCAGTCCTCTGCATGAGACGAGTTCCTGCAGAGTCACTGTTTTATTCTTATTCATCCATCTGACTGATTTCCCTGGGTTGAAAAAGTTTGCTTATGTGATGTCTACTGCAAGGCTGAGCTCGTCGCCGTCATAACTACATTGGTGTGCGAGTGCATACAGCGATTTATATGAAATATAACCATGGCTAATTATTGCTTAGTCGTCCTCAATGGAAGGATTATGATCTGTAAAGATGACCTTCCCTTGATTATGTAAACAAAAGAGCAGCGCCACAAAAGACAGACGTGTGAAATACTGCTGGCGCTCGATTTTTGAATTTGTATGGCAGACTTCAGCTGCATGGACATTACCTGACTCGACAGCAACGCTGAGTATTTGTCACATTTTGGTGACGCGTTAGAATGACACAAGAAGTGGGCAGGGCAGTGGGCAAGTTTGTGAAGACAAAATGTATTATTTGCAGCAGGAAATGTGTGCAATGAAACAACAGATCTGGACGAGATGCTGCAATAACCAAATAAGTGGTGCGATGACTGGGATGGAGATGTTGTCTTGCTTAGTTTCATGACTGCCACGGACTAAGTGCAACATCTCCTCCGACAGAATGCAAACCCTGACCCTGACTTGCATCTGCAGGAGAACCCCCTTGATCGGAAACACGGATCTGCTCGCTTGGTGCCAGGAGAATCAGACTTGATTCCCTCTTCTGTAAAAGGCTAAGGGAAAACATAAGAGCAAGAATCTACATATGAAAGTTCCATTTGTTCTTATTTCCTGACAGGCGAGCCGACTTATGGATACTTACTATGTATTCATTTCGTACTTGTGTTTCCTACATATTATACTTCGTATTTGTTACCAAAATCGAGCGAGAAAAAAATAAGCCTACAAATTTACATTAAGTATGAATTTCTTGTTAGATTCTACATTTCAGTCGGGTTATAGTGAGTAGAGACTACAGCAGTGACGTGAGCTGGTTTCCATCCTGGTGTGATAGATCCCTTTCTCACCCCCCATACGAAAAAATCCGTATCCCTGTTGTCCTCACCCATCTGTCCTCAAAAAAGCCCAACGTTCCTCGCAGAAATGATGTCAGAATGCAGACTTGGTGGCTTTGGAGAAGCCAGCATAGAAATCCTACTAGTCAGGCTGGGTATAATCTGTGACACCAGTCCTCTATCCAAATTAAAGGTGACGCAGTGCTTTACTATAGAGCTCAGGAATAAACAGGAAGGCGGAACTGCAGGCCGGCGTGTTTGCGTGTGGTCGTGTGATTGCGTGCGGATGCATCTCTCTCAGTAGTTTGTGTGCGTGCGAGTTTGAGCGTCTGTTTACTGACTGCATGCTGTGACACATAGCAGCCCAGCGTGTAAAGCAGCCTAACCTGTCCCGCCAAAGCAAACGTCGACATTTACAGCCTGCATCAATTTCATAAACAACTTTCAATAATGACTTGATTGTGCAACGTTAAACACGGACTGGCCACTGAAAGAGCAGCCATTGAAATAGCAGCATGACCATTACATACACGAATTAGAGAGAGAGAGATAAAGTACTTGTGGCCATTGTGATAATGGGAACAGAAAGGAAAATAAAGGGGGGGGGGGGGGGGGGGGATTAAGTTGTTGGAGGAGCAGTGCTTGGTGTTAAATCATTCCAATATAGTCGCTGTATGGTTTTTTTTTTTATCTTGCCTGGGAAGAAGCCAACTGTGATTTCTGTGCCGTTTATCCAGTCAGGTTTGTTGTCCACACTTGCCGAGCTGTACACAGATATAGATATTTATTCATGGCATTTTGTCACATTCATTTTTGCCTCTGCACCAGGAGCTATACTATAATGCATGCAAAGAGAATATTGCCTTTCCTAACCAGTGAGAATGTCATTTGTGGACATCCAACAGATGCAGGGCACACAAGTCTACCGTATCTGAAACCTGATGGGTCCGATCATGCCCTGTTTTCCAGTCAGAGGTAAAACAGAGGGATGTGTCCTGTCCCCATTATTGTTTATTTTATATGCAACTGACTGCAGGAGCAACCATGAAAATAGGCATCTTTTAAAGTTTGCAGACAACACTGTTTTAATCAGTCTGCTCCAGGATGGTGAGGTCGAGCATGAGCCAGCAATAAATGTTCTTAACCTGCGCTAATCTCACTTGTCTGCACTGCTAAACAGCACTTTATTTATTATTATTATTATTAGGGCCTCCATCCGAGAGATAGGACATATGTATCTTTTTAAGGCTGTTTTTACTGTGTTTGATTCATGTTCCATGTCGTCCTGTGTATTGTGATTGTGTTACTGTTGTTGTTGTTGTTGTTGACCTCTGCTGGAAACCAAATTTCTCCCTGAGGGACAATAAAGCTCTGAACTGAACTGAACTGAACTGAAACACTGACAGAACTCTATTAGTACTATCAGCAATGGCATCACTCAAATGTTTTATAGTTGACATATTTGAACCAATCAAAGGCGATTCCTGTCCACAGCAGAGCCTTTGAATCCTTTCATATTTCTTACCTGACCTTAACCAAAATGCCCCCCCCCCCCAGCATTACATGTTCAGACATTCAAAACTTGGTCTGAATGATCTATTGGGGCAGGAGGATTCTGGTAATGATGAGGCTTTTGATCTGATACCAAAACATCCCTCCCTTCTAGAAACAGGTCCAGCCTCAGAGGCCATTTTAAAAATTATGTTTCTTAAAGGATTTTGCTGAAGGAAAGAATTTAGCTTTTGGCTTTAAATAAATCCAGACCCTCTGCATTACCCCACAGAGCCTTGTCATTTTCTCATTACAATTAGGGTCATGACACGGTTCTGACACCATCAAGATCCCCTAGTCTTTACCTTTGCCCCAGAACCGTGGCATCTTGGGTGGAGGCATTTCATTTTATATTTCACACGCTCATCAAATACGAGGAAAATGTGAAATATTGTCTTGGCATGGAGAAGTGGCAACACACGACACTTCAGACTGATGTTGTGAGCTGATTTTCTGTATTCTCTGGCCAGCAGGAGTTTATTTCATACATCACTGAGACAAGCGCCATTTACCTGAACATTTACTGAGGCAGATCAAATTCAAGAGAAGCACTCAAGGTCAAAAAACTGGCACCCAATGAATATCTCTATGCCAACCTGTAACGTCACACCAAAGACATGCTGTCCACCATATTTAATAGAGAGATAAATAGAGATATAGAAGGATGACAAAATACAAATAAGAAGCTATAGAGACAAGAAGGCAGAAACAGAAATGAAAGACAAGGGACAAGAAAAGAAAATGAAAGACTGACAGCATCAATATTTCTCAATCACACCTACACTTCTGGTCTCAATATTGTCTGTATTGTAATTATCCAACCGTAAAGGTCAGATGTGCATGCAGCTTTCTACCACTCATGCCTGGCAGAGCTAGAAGTGGAGGAGATGAAGATGCTGAGGTTCTCCTTGGGAGTGACCAGGTTGGATAGGATTAGAAATGAGACAATAAGAGGGACAGTGAAGGTTAGACGTTTTGGAGACAAGGTCAGAGAGACCAGACTTTGATGGTTTGGACATGTCCAGAGGAGAGACAGGGACTATATCAGTAGAAGGATGCTGAGGATGGAACTGCCAGGGAACAGGGCTAGAGGTCGACCCAGGAGAAGATACATGGACGTAGTGAGGGAGGACATGAGAGTGGCTGCTGTTGGGGAGGACGATGCAAAGGACAGGGTGAAGTGGAGAGCATCGATTTGCTGGCCCTGCTGCGACCCCTGATGAGTCAATCCGAAAGTACAGTAGTCGTGGTAGATGCCTTCAAAACATTGGAAGGCTTAGAAGGAAAAGATCTGAGTGAGAAAAAGGTGGCAATAATAAAGATTCTGAATCATGACAGAGTAACAACAATAACGCAACTTTGTTTACTTGCACATGGTGAGAAATGGCGGCAGTGACTTTGGGTCTGTACTAGGGATGTCCCGATCCGATCACGTGATCGGAAATCGGGTCCGATCAAGAAATTGCAGACTCGATCGGAATCGGACGTTAAAATAAAAAGTAAGGGACATCCTGGATCCGCTTCTTCAGTCTTCTTTAATTTTATTTTTAATTTATTATAGAAGTATCGGATCGGGACTCGGTATCGGTTCAAAATCAAATGACTTGGACTCGGGGGGAGGGGGGGGCATCCCGAGTCTGACAACAACCACAAAGAAAGTGCAAGGCTGTTACAGCATGCCATAATTACAGGGGGACCAAAGATTCATGATTGCAAAAGTACTAAAGCCTGACTAGGCTGTGGTGTGAAAACATGCCTTTGGAAATCACCCACAGGTAAGCAGTAGTTTAAACTGTGCTAAAACACAGAGTGTCACTTTACCCAAGCAATACCATGGATAGAATGAGTCCAAGGACAGACTTCACAGCCTCTGGTGTTAAATATGAATTTGGTAGTTCTGGTATAATTATGTTGCTATACTGAATTTAAAAATGATACAAAATTGATCCAGGCATTGTAATGAACTCCTATTTTGTGGACTATATTCTACAGTCTTTCTCTGAGCACATGTAAAGCTGCACCAATATGACTTTCATAATCCATATGTTTTGCAGGATTGGCATACCAAAATAAAGAGCCAGTATATGAAATAACCATAATTAATGGTCAACTTTCCTTTGCTCTGCTTAAACGTTCATTTTCATTTCATTTATTTATTTATTTGATAGGGACAGTGCACATTAATGAACATCATTACAAAATAATATAATAGATGTAAATGTAACGGATTTTAGCAAAAATGATAATTTACATCCGCAGTCCCTAGACATGTAAAATAAAAACACAACAAGACTTAAAAACGAACAAGAGGTTACAATAAAAACATGACGCAATACAGTAAATTACTAAAACGTATAATCCAGATTGACTTACCGGTAATGGTGTAATGACTCCATCATTCTCACTGCCTCTCTGAATTGGGTG
Organism: Brachionichthys hirsutus; assembly: GCF_040956055.1. Lineage (NCBI taxonomy): Eukaryota > Metazoa > Chordata > Actinopteri > Lophiiformes > Brachionichthyidae > Brachionichthys > Brachionichthys hirsutus. Next base: position 4,993,916 of record NC_090911.1, on the reverse strand, counting down.
CACGCTCAGTGTATTATTACGACGGCATGCGGATGCAAAGTGTGCTTACGAGTGTTCTCTTAAGCAGTGGATGTTTGATCAAATTCTATTCATTTGGGCAAGGGTCACGTTTTTTTAAAGCATTTCTGCATTTCTCTTTGTTCGAGTTAAGACAGCCCGATGTCCTTCTTTATTACTCACAAAGGAGCGTTAAAGGTTTTGTGCCTTGATCAAGGGCACTGCAGTAAATAGTTCTGAGAAGTCACTTTATTCAGATGATATCATTTGATTCCACAATGAGACATTGTGACGTGACACCAACTCCTCGGACCTTCAGGCTGCCGCTGTGCCACTGAACAGGGGAAACATTAGTCTCAGTCTGTTTGGTGCTGCCCCAGAGTTTTCTTGTGTAGTGTGGCTGATATGAACTTGATGTATCACCAGGCTACAAACAATACTCTAAAAATAGAGCCAAGTTGACAAAATTATTCTGTGAGGTTGTGTGTTTGCACAGACTGTGTACGTGTCTACAGTAATCCAATTTCCAGCAGCGTCCCGTGGGTTAACAACGCTGCTGGCTGGGCCTCGGCCGATCCGGTATGTCTTTCTTTCCTGATGTGAATTTCTGCATTTATCCGGGCTTGAGACCAGCACAAGGGAGAGATTGGCAATGCTACGTTAGCTCCTGCTGACCGCGAGGCTGGAACGTATTCCAGAACACTAACTAGAAAAGCACTCAGGGAGCGCAGACCTCCACCAAGCAGCTCATTCCCCTCGTAATTGGATTTACGCCGTCCACACGGTGATCTGGATCATCATCAAAAGGTTCTAAATTGCTCTTGGTATCTTTATACACCAACCATGAAAAGTAAAAGTGAATCGGAGTTGATGTGAATTCTTAAATCCGTAAAATGGGGTTTTCAATGTAATTTTTTTTATATATTTCCTAACCTCATTCCGGATCCGATCCAGTATTCGGTGGTGAGATAGAGGCACGAATGTTTCAAATTCCATAAACATCAGTCAATAATCAACCAAGATATTGAGGAACAACTTTTGAAGTCAAAGTGATCCAGAATCCAGGATCTCTTCTGGATCGTCACCAAAATGTAATCACCTGTTCCTGGAGGCGTTTTCAGTTATGTTGCTAAAAGTAAAACAGACAGACAAACAAACCAACATCGGCGAAAACATAACCTCCTCGACGGAGAGGCTGAAAAACAGTGTCATAGCAACAGCATGTTGACTCTTAAGGCTATTGAAATGTTGAGATAGATACAAAATTTCCAGCCAACCCGTCTCTCGTCACCCTCCTAAATGTTCAACGAAGTCCTCAGCGTTCACCAGCCAGTTGTTTGCATTGGCTGCCTGCCATCTCACTCTGAGCAGGTCGTGCAGCGCTGGCGTGCTCGATCTTGTCGTCTGACAGCAGCAGTTCATCGTGTTGTTTATTCACCTACATTGTTTTTTTTTTGTCCAGACAAGAACAACACCCTGAATGTGTGGAGGTGCAGACTGGGATGATCACAAGCAGAATTTGTTTGGCTTCAGTATTTTTGCTTTTGAATAGGTGTATATTGTGAGAAATAAACGTAAACATTTTTTTTTTCCATTGTGACTTTCGCATGTGCTTTTTCGCAAAAAATGCAAAGAGCACTTAAAGACCTACTGGTATTTCACATCCCATAATGAGCATGCATGTAAGTACAGGTGAAGCTTCTATGCAGAGAACAGGATTCCACTGCTGGGTCAGACTGTTGTCCACCTTTCTGTTCCACTAAATGAGCAGATTCTGTTTTGCCTTCCGACGCTGAGTGAAATTCTCCTCTCATTCATTGCCATGTCAGCGCCGCTTATTTGTGTCAGCCATGGAAGTCCTCATGATATAATGCAGGGGAGAGATGGAAAGGAAACCTTTCAGCAGTGGAAATGTCTCTCTGGGAAGATTACCCAAACCAAATCAATAAGATCAGCATTTACAGAGGGGGGGGCATAAGAAAGATGGGATTCCACATATGATAAAATAACTGCCTTTGAATGAGAAGGAGGGGATCTGCTTTCAATGTAATAACTGTGGGTGGATTTAGACCTCTCACCAGCCAAGACCCCGTGACAAACTAACACAAACTAAGGAAGAAATCACGCTCACGGCGCTGCGGCGTGGAAGCCAGTGTAGGTCAAACGATCTACTTCAATCACATGCATAAACTCCATGGACGAGAAGAGACTGGAGCTGAAACTCGCCTGCAGGCACAGCGAGTGGACCCAATTACTGCCACGTTTGCGTGGAGCATTCTCCGACACGTTCTTTGGATGAATAAGAATCATTAGCTTGTAAATATATATTTAGAATCAAATCATTTATTCATCAGTCATTATCCAGGGTTTTTTTTATGGAGCAATTTGTTGTTGTTTTATCGATTGTACCATGATTAATTGTGGTAAAATATTCAAATTGACGCGATAAAGAATGAGATAAAGTAAACACGAGTATTATAGCCAATGGAATGCAGCTATTTCTGAGAATGTAGCTTCAATTCCAGGTCACATATCTGCTGAGTTGCTGAACTGTATGCCGTCTCATTTAAAAATCAATCCCTTGCATTGCTCCTGCATCTTGACATTCCGATAGATCTGCTCCTCCACGACGCCGCGGCAACACCAGGAATCCTCAGAGTGTGCAAATGTATGAATGATTACAGCAAACACCCATATTCACTCCTCGAAGCGTCAGAATAAATGCTTAAAAGAGCATCTGCTGCAGGAAAGGGAGGGGCAAGATGGGTAACAAAACTGAGCCCCCCCCCCCCCACATAAGAAAATTAAAATACTTATCTTACCTTCAAGCACAGTGAGCTTGGCACTGGTGTTGATTTCGCCTGCACTGTTAGTCGCCGTGCACTCATAAATGGCTTCGTCTCTGTTTGTGCGCAGCGGTTGGATCCGCAGCACGGAGCCCGAGCCGTCATCAAACTCGATCACCTTAGCGAGACAAAAGGAAAGGCAAAATGGCAGGAAAGTTATTTTGAGGAGCCTGCTTTGCTTTTCCAAGGATGTCACTTTTATGCGACATATAAATAATATTCGTTTGAACTTTGAGATTACAGTTTTCTTTGTTTCTGTGCTCCTGATGCGAGAGGGAAAAGTTGCCAGGGTACAGCTTAGCAGATTCCACAAAAGTCCATTTTAATGTCCTGTTGCCAGATGAGGCTTTTCACCATAAAATAAGTTAGATGTCCTCTTAAAGAGAGAGACACACACACACAAAGCATGATATTATGAAGCCACATTAAACACTGAGACGTACAGGAGTAACCCCGCTAACATGACAACATGACTACATTATGGTGCAGTATGGTAAGGCTGGTCAAAGATACAGTAACCTGCCACCTACAGTGCTCCCTTCAAAGGAGAGGGGGGGGGCACATCAAGTGTTACATCAAGGAGATATATGGCCTGAGCAGGTGGAGCTGAAGAGATGAAGGTGTAAAAACACTGAAAAAGATGAAGAGGACTGTATAAATCAAGATGGAGGGAGATTAAAGCGACGGGGAGCCTGTCTGGTCTCGCTCAGGAAAGAGAAGGGGTGGTGTTGTGTTTAATAACAGGGCAAGTGATCGGTGCTATGTGGAAGTGTTGCTCGTGTTAACGGTGTGAGTGTGGATGCCTCACACGGCTACGGGCAGGCTGAAATCCCTGTTTGTGATATTTTTCACGTCGGCGTGTATATTTTTCTGAAATCGACAAATGAGCGTTCACCTCAAAGCGCTGGGAGCTGACTTTCTTGCCTTTCTTCATCCATGTGATTCTGGGTTTGGGCTCCCCGGTGGCCAGGCACACAAACGACGCCACGCCCCCAGAGATGCCCGTCTGGTCCTCAGGGGATTTGACGAAACTTGGCGAGTCTGAGAGTCAGAGCAAAATGGTGGAGAGACACGGTTAGAGATTTAAAAAAAAAAAAAAAAAAAGAGGGAGGGAGGGGAAGAGGAAAAAAGGAGTGAGAGGGGAGACCAAAGCGGAGGTCTGCCAAGTACATCGGCATGTAAAAATGGTTTATCTGCGGGTGTCACTTTCTCCACACAAAGGCAACAAAGAAAACCCACACCAGCATTGTTGCTGTGAACACCTGAGGCTCAGCCATGGGAGAGACACCGAGTCTATGTGAGCCCGTATCTGCATCGTGTCAAATTTCTCACCTCTGGTTCGATGCACAATTTCCAATTGGTCGAACGGTGTTGCCTGCAGACAATAAGGTTGCAGTTGTAGCTATTTATCACTAGCCAATATTAAAAATGAATTACGTGGATAGAAATATGGCTGCAAAAATTACGGCAACAACAACAACAACTAAAAAAGAGCAGCATGAACGAGACCCTTTGGGAGTTTATTGGGATATCTATCATTCAAGTAGCCTTTAATTTGCCACATGACGCATTTTGGCATGTCCCAAAATCCAAACTCCACTATTAGATTTTAATTCAGTAATCCCTGTGGCTCCGGATCATGTGTGTTTTACTAAACCTATAACCTGTAAGAACAGTGAGTTCCCTGTTTGCCTTGAGGGCGTCGATGCAGCGCATCACGCCACACCCTGCATTATTAAGTGAAAGACAACAGAATGTCTGTTATACCGACGTGTATAGACGGCCAAGCTGGCAAGGTGATACAATGAGCGCACCTCGGGCGCATGCTATAGCATGACATCCTTCATGTTTTAGTTACAGCCTCGGATGCACATAACTTGTGCTTCACCTCCAGAGTCTTTAACATGGCAGGTGGGGAACACCTAAACTGCAGTGACAACGAGGAGACGTGTGCACGTGCAAACGGGTGAATCATTAAGCTGTGCGCGCAGAGGTGATGCAAGTACAGCTTCACTGAGCACACAGCAGAGAAATGGCAACGATGGCTGCCGAAATTAGTTTCTTTTTTATGTTTTACATGTCATGTGATTAACTTCTGCCAAACCTGAAGAGAAGGAGTCAGAGTTTGTCCTCTCTGTCCAGCAAACCAGCTTCTAACAAGGTGCGTAGGAGTTTGCACTTAACGTATACCTTTACTCTTTAATGTAACCATACATACTCCAACACTGCACACAGTTTGCGCAATATAGATGCTCAACACCGGATATCTCAGATATACGATCAGTCTATCTTGATTTAAAAGTAGAAAATATGAGTCCAGCTGATATTATTACTTGTAATGATCCATTCCATGTTTTTCCTCATCCCTCTCAAATAACAATCAAATAAGCATTCATTCATTCATTTTTTTCTTTATAAGTGATGCGGCTAAAGTGTAATATGATGCAATCTGGCGTGTAAGTCAGTGTGTGGATATGTGTGGACAGCGATGCAAGTCCATCAGTCCATCAGTCCATCCATGTGTCCTCTGTGACCTACGTAGAACACAAACCCACCTGAACCAACCAGGTAGTATCCCAGTGAATTAGTCCTATTCTGGAGCATCAGAGTGTAACAGGAAACACATGCAGCTAGCTGCAAATATGCTCTTAAAAATGACATTTCAACTCGGTACCCACTGCGAAAAGCAATGCAGGGAGATCTTTGCAAGTGGTGCAGTATTTCTTACGAGTGCTGAATATAATCCCTTTGGGGCACCAATGCAGCGTCAAAGTTTGCATTTACTAAAAGTGTTCATTTTTATCAGAGGAATAATGTCATCATTGTGGCGCAGTGGTTGGCGGCTTGTCCAGGGTGTAACCCCACCTCTCGCCTGTTGACTGCTGGGATGGGCTCCAGCACGGTCCACGACCCGGTTAACGGACAAAGCGGTTCTCAATGAATGAATGATAGATGAATAATACTTTATCTGTAACCTTCTGTTTCTTTTTGTTTGCTGGGGCTAATGATGTTAACCAAGTCGTCTAAAATCAAATTTTACTTTCACATGGCCACAAGCTGAGCTGTTGCAGGAGCAGAAAGAAATAGAATGAAATGAAGGTGAATGGAGAGCTGTGGAGCATTTGACACACATTTTATTTTTTGCTTTTAGTGGATGTGCTTTGAAAGCGCACAATTGCCGAAAAAGATTGATGTTGCACCTGGTTTAGCGGCTATTGGCTGCAAAGCTCTCGCTTAGCGCAGGACCAATCTGCAAAATTGTCTCGAACAGGCACTTAGACACACAAAAAAGGTCGAAAAAAAAATATTTTGTTAACGTTCCGGAGTGTATGCCTAATCCTGCACCAACGCAGGCACGCGTGATGATCTCTAATCCTTACTCCCAAGAGTTTCCTCCAACAGCTGTTTGCAGCCGTTCTATGGAAGTAGATGTGAGGGCTTTTCTTTTTGTTGCTAAAATGAAGGGTAGCATAGTACTAAAGCGTCCTCAGCATATGCTACGATTTCAAGGATGCACAGCCATGAGCCGCGGTAAATATTTTAGTGAAGACCTACTTGATTTGAGAAATTGTAACTACTTTAATGGAAGTGGAAGTGAAGTGTAAGCTGGCGCTCGCTGAGCCTTTCCTGTACCAATCCTCTTAAACAAGCGTCCTCAAATTCCGATGGTCAACTTTTGACCCATAGGAGGCAACTGTGACAAATTTGGAGCTGATCCTAAGAACAGAAGCATTTATGTTTGCATTAGGATTGCAGAGTGACCCATCACAGCAGGTGGGTGAGGCGATCGCGCTGGCAGTGCTTTTTCTTTAAGACGAAATCCAGACTTTCCTCTAATTGATTCCCATTTCCGTGGCTGTCAGGCACTTAGCATACAAAGCAATGGCAGGGATGAGGTGCAATCATGAACCAAAGTGCTTCCCTAATTACCGAGTGTCATGCAAAAGCTTCAACTGAGTTATCCGAATCAGGTAAACAAATCTGGAATCAAGCTACTTTTAAAGTTTAAATAAAAGATGATACATTTAATTACCACATTAATGCATTGGGAAGTCCATTCCATGTAACACAGTGCTGCTGTACACAAATACCACGGCAAACACATTTTTGTTTTGTGAGGAAACCGAAAAGGCTTTCATTCTATTAGGCAAATAAAAGCATCCCTTTTAAACACCGACTGATCAAAAGCTTCAGATAAAGTATTAGCTCAATCTAATGGCAGTTATTATTGGTATTTGTGCTGTAAATAAATAGTGCAACATTTACACTTAAACTCCCAAGGATGAATATTTGTGCCGTGCTGACTTGCAATTTCAATCTGAGGGCAGGCTGCTTGCATAGATCTGTAGTTTAGACAGTACTGAATGAGCCTGAAGGCTCCTGATTTCTCTGTGTGGGGGATTAACTCTTTCAGTGCCAGCCATTTCCAGATCAGCTACATGCTGAGTGCCCCAGTTTTTGCCCATGTTGCCCGATTTTCCAATCCCCACAGAATATTCTTTACTATGGCTAAGCAAACACGGAATGTATCAAACAAAATATCAAAGTCTCTTCTTTCATCAGGAAAACTAAAGTGTGTGCCTAACATTTTCCGTTCCAGAGTTATTGGCCATTGAAGAGAGGCAGATTTCAATGTCAGGGTTGGCAGTGAATGTTTTGGTTATAAAAATGTCTTTAGCGCTGAAAGAGTTAAAAGCCCCTTTTCAGTTAACCTACTGCCTGCAGTTCTATTTGCTGCATGGGTCTGAGGTCATTTGAGAGATGAAAGATACAAGGCTTTGCAAGACATTGCTGCATTTGCTTTATTTTTCACTTTAGATTTATCTCAAGGTGCCGGGACTAGTGATCAGGAAACACCTGTCAATTCAAAAAAGAGCCCAGGAACGAATCAATGAATGAGTGTGGCTCATACTTTAGGGTGACATCAAAATTTAACTTCAAAGAGACGAGACAAAATGGAGAGAAGTTTACAGCGATGACAAATCAGAAGTTGTTTTCCTGGTTGTGTGTTTTCTCAGCAGCTACGGTGGGGCCTCGGAGCAGGGCTCATAATAGATGCAGAGACAGCAGGGAGAGTTGTGTAAATGACACTTGTGTGACTCACCATTAGCGTAATCCCAGGCCGACCAGAGCGCCCCAATGAAAGCCACTCTGCGGTGTTGAGTATCAGCGATCGATATACACACAGCAGAGAGAGAAACCATTCATTCTTATTAATAATGGATTAGAAACTTGTCATTTTCATGAAGCAACACTTAGTGGGAAATTTGCCTGATGGCCTCAGCACTGGCTGTTTTAATGGAACACCTCCATTAAGGTCTTTTTCGGGCCATTAGCAGGCAACTTGTTTGCAATTAATTCCATATAAAGCTGTCTCCCGTACAAGCTATTTACACCGATAAAGTCAACTGCACTTCAGGCTGTTTGTTTAAACCAATAAACATTGTGTTTGCTATCTGTATTTCTCGGTTACAGCTGAACGCCATAGGGGGCAACGGATTTCTGTCCCCCCGTGACACACCTTACAGTTTATATCCATGGATAATGTGATAGTAAATGGAATTTCTCCTAATCATCTCACTGGTCAGTGTATTTATGGTCATTACAATGTTTTGTAAAACTTTTTTTTTTCTCATTTACATTCTCAGATCTGCCACACGAGTACATAATGCTGAGAGAAAACAACACCGCTGCCATTGTGTAACGTAGTACAGCAGTCCATCGCCTCATCCACGTGCAGCAGTGTAAATCACACCGTACTGCTCCCCTCGCTGTGAAATACATAAACAAATTCTTCACAAGGTGGCACAAAGTGGGAGTGTTTTTATTTCCATCAAATCGACTGTCTTCACTCTAAACTTCCTGCATAGAATTATTGTCACCTCACACTCAAGGCTGAGCTTGTTTTGATGGCAACATGGACCTATGAGGGTGGAGTTTGCTTATTCCTCCACATGTTTGAACAGGTTTTTTTGCAGGATGATCTGGTTTCTTTGCGCTTTCCACTCCCACTCACTGACAGTCAACTCACACTGTGTTCACGCCTGATAACAAAGAAACTTGACAGTTGAAAAAAGAAGAAGAAAAGAAAAACGGCAGCAGATAGCAGCCAAAGAGCTTTGCAAGTTTAATCAGAAGTTCCGTGAAATCACAAGAGCAATGCTATTCATCATCACTGGGGGGGGGGAGGGCTTAAGCCAAAAAAGTCAAAACCTGGAGCAGAAATGAGGAAATGGAAAACATTGAACTTCCAGCGTCTGGGTGGACCACAGAGACAAGCTCTCAATCAGGCCTTCTAACCCTTAGTGAATTATTCAAGACAGCAGAGAAGAACAAGAACTCTGAGAGCAATTACCCTTCACTCCTCTCTTCACAGCGCGAGCAACATTAATGTAATGGCTTTCATATTCTCAAGCCAGTTAAAGCCAAGGGAGACAGCTCTCAGTCTAGTCAGTTAATGTATGACATTTTAAAATTCACACACACACGCACTTACTCACTTACTCACTGATGCTCACAATGACTCACTCATTCACACACAAATGATGTGCGTTGGTGACCAATTTTTGCAGGGGTTAACAATTGTGTAAAAAAAAAAAAGAAAAAAAACTTCATTGTGTAGTTTTGTTTATAAGGATATTCCTTGAATAACACATTTAAAAGTTGGAGGTTTTTATATTATCATGGATATTTTAAACTCACACCTGACCTAAATCTCGTCTGAAGCTGATTCGCTACCTGTGGTTTCAACCTGTGTGGCTCCTTGAGATTCAACAGAAATACTTCAAGGTGGACGTTTCACAGTGATTGCTTTTGGGGAGAAATATAAAGCTGTGCTTTTTGATATATGAAAAAAATAAAAACAAAGGGATATTTGCGCAATTCATGGGGGGGTGTAAATACGGCTGGTTAAGTGCCGATGGCCAACCTGGCCAGGACCATGACATGAATACACCATTAAGAGGAAGTGTAAGTTAAGTGTGTTAAATAATCTCAGGAGGGGGTTGGTCGGTGGTTCGGCTGATGCGGCGGCTCCTCAGTTCTTCACAGATTGTATTGTGGAGTGACCTCATCATCCATCACCGCACAACTTCTAGTGATCCTGCTAACCTCATTAATTTGCCTCCCCAAGATTAGCCCTCCCCCTTAGAGCCCACAAAAAAGCCCTGAGAGACCACAAATAGCCCCTACCATTGTTCTTCTCATTTCAAATACAACGCCCAAAGCTATTAAGTAATGCAACTCTCTACTAGCCAAACCGAAGTGAGAAATTAAATTGTGTTACAGCAGGGACATGGAACAACAAAAAAATATTCTGGCCAACAAGCTCTTTTATGCTTCCCTTAAGATTTGGCAGATTTGAAATTTGAAGTGCGACTATACCCATGAAATAGTTCACACATGAGATCCAACCTTGTTTTATGATTTCCATGGGTTGTGTTTGGGTCGACTTCAAAATGCACCCTCAGATGATGCTCACAATTAATTAAGTCTGACCAATGGTCAGGATGTGACCAAAGAAAACGACTTAATGCTTGAAATACACAGAATGTTTCTCACGCCAGAGTAAATCACATCAACTGTTCAGTATGTCTGAGACTAATTTTAATTAGGCAAGCCCAAGATTAACTTAAAATGTAATAATTAAGAGAGCCAGAATGAAGTGTCTTTTTCAAAATACAGCCATCTATTTTGTCTCCCATCTCGTAATCCTGAGACTTCGACTTATCCCGGGCATTAAGGAGGGTCGGTCGACTCTAGTCTGTTATTGAGCTCCCTAATTAAACTATTAATCTCACATCATTAACCTTGATGACCCTTTCCTTCCTCCATTCTGACATTGCTGCACCGCCCTACATAAACAACCTCCCATTGCATCTCCGCCACCGAGCTAAGGCACCCCCTCCCCCCCCCCACACACACACACACACAACACTTCATCTTGCAGATGCCTTTTTTTTCTTTCACATTTATATTTTCCGCATTGCTTTCAGACTATATTTCATCAGGTCAGTTCTCCCTCGCTCGCGCCCTCGCTTCCATTGTGCCTGCCTATAGGATATGTATGTGCGAAAACTGCATTACTTTCAGAGTGGCTCTCTGAGGTGGAGATGCTTACTTTAAATTAATTAAAAAAGAATCCATTTCTATCTGTGATCTTTTTTGAGCTGGGTGACCATATGGTCACCTAAAGTACAATCCAATTTTCACCCCCCCAGCTGCCCTGTCTGGCCACCCGTCTCTAAACCACTTTGGTTATGTCCATCGCAGCAGTCAACTGCAGGATTTTTAGGAACTGGCCCAACAATAACATTTACCCCCCGTCAGGTAATTTTCTGAAACATTTCCGTCTAAAACCAATGTGTTTTTAATAGCAGTTATTTTAAAGTAGCACAATGAATAAGATTAGTTCCCATGAGCAACAAATTAACTACTGGTAGCACGTACAGTTACGCAAATAATGCATCTAAATGCTACCGAACAAAATCACGTTACTTTCCATTTGAGCTATTTATGGTCTCCCTGCGAACATTCTGCAAAAGGAAGTGATAAGAGAAAGAGACACAAAGGTCCACAGAGACTGGCCGACCACACGTGAAAAGACATCCAGGATTCTAACATGACACGTGCAGGAGGAGACACATGCGTCAAAAGCGTATTAAAGCCTACGAAATAACTCACAATGACAGCACTACAAAAAGATAACCATTACATTTAAGTGCTGGCTATGTGTGACTTTGAGGATGACCTTGTGGGCTGGGAGCCTGCTGTGTACAGTGAGGCTTGTATAGAGAGCTGGCTGATTAGGGTAAGCCCCCCCCCCCCAGGGATTAATGCAGTGTCTGTGATCAGTGTAATCAGTGACTTGTGTGGCAACTCAATGGCGGTATGAGACGAATGATGTCGCAGGGCCGTAACAATAACGGTGCTTGTACAGGAGTCCCATCTTAGGTGTAGCACCATACTGTACAGAACAGCATGACAACAGCCATTTAAATGTAGCCATCCTAAACTAGCACACTTTGCCATGCAAGCTGGGCTCCATGTGCAATGGAAGGCCTCACTACTAAAATGTTTAAACCGGTGGCCTGCTTTAACTTTGTCCTGCTAGAACACAGGGACGCCGGACGAGTGCATGTAATCAAAAACTTCCCAGGCATTCCGCCCGTTATATCTGTCTGGTGTCTGCCCTGTAATACAGGAAATCCAAACCAGAACTATAAAGTTGACATTACTAAGTTGCATGCAAATTACAGGCATGAAATACACACAACCCTGCCATTAGTGGCAGGTGTTATTTTTTGCCCCCCTCGCTGTCTTATTTTAATTCTATGTCTGTTTGCGTTGTAGTCTTGGTAATTGTGGGGTCTAGACATTTCTTTCCATATGTGCTTAGATTAAATTACAAACAAACATCAACTGTTCTTTAAAAGAAATGTAAGCTTAAACTTCATCTTTTCTCAAGCTCATTTTGTCTCTTTGTCTGGGTGTGTCTTTAAAGTAAATGCTTGCAAACTGGATTTAGAATATGTCAGCTCATTAAAATACATGCATGTTTTGTAGTCCATAAACATATATACTGAAATTTTAGACAAGGACATCTTGCTTTCATTGTGGTAGAGAGACAGAGAGCAAAAAAAAGAAAGTGAAACCATTGTGAACTTCAACACACTTTTTTTTATAGCACAGTGAGATTCAAGCTGGTTTACTGCATCTGGCTGTGAGTGTATCTTTAAATACCTCCATGGTGTTGGGTGGATTTAGTATTGCCAACATGACCCACTTACAATTGATAAATCCATGATAAACTATGTTTTCTTAAATTCTAATGATTTAATTAAAACAAATTAATATTGCTCCAATATAGTTAAAAAACGATTCCATCAAGAAATAAAAGACAGAAAGTCCACATCTCCTTTGTTTTGTCTAGGAGATTAATCAAAAACCAAAATGTGTCCTATTTGAGACATTTCCTTGACATAATCAAATATTAAATCATGCTTTCTTTCTTTTTTAATAAACTGTGTCACTGTATTACGATACAATGGTGGGATGGGAAATATGGCTAAATCTGTCACATCTTTCGCTTTCAGCATGAATGGACTTAGTTACAAGTTACTGCATCTGGGCAGGGGTCCTGTCAAAGCTTGATTCAGTCTGATCACATTACAGGCAGACAGGGAAGACAGTCTTACAAGATCTCTAGAAAAAGTGCAAAACCTTTCCACAAGGTCAAGTCCACGCCGACACTGTGCAAAACTACAGACACGCCACAGGAGTTAAAAATGAAACAGTGCCGAGTGTGACGAGGCAAAGTGTATAAAAAGACACATCCTGCAGGATTCAAGTGTGAAAGGACAGAGCAGGCTGCGATCAGCTGGGGGAATGGGAGGTGCTGGGGTACAACTGAATTACAGTGACCCTATGACAGCACTATAGGTGAGTCCATGTGTTGAATTAATTCTGCCCCTGACCTTTTCTTTGAGAGGGCACTACCTCTTGGCTGATCCGAAGATCCAAAGCATAGCATTGGTGATGTATTTTTGAGTGCCTTCTTCCACCCAAAACTGTCATTTAGATTGACAGCTAGTCAGAGGCTGGTGTAGCATGCACTGCACACTTACTCTGTGAAGGTGCTAAAGCTCACTGTACTTTGGGAAATGCATTATTTAAGATACAATTTTTGTACACTGAATAAAAATGTAATATTTTAAAGCGCCTTGCTGTACAGTAGTGTACATTTTTTCTGACTGGAAATAGTCACATATTCTATTGATGGCCAATATATAGGTTAAATATAACATATGAATCTCTTTTTAAAAAAAAGGGGAGCTACATTTCAGTCACAAATCATGCTTGCTAAAATGCTCGTATGACTCTAAAGCGTGAGCATATTCAAAGTGCAAGGTAGGACTTCACAAGTGAACTAGAAAAGCACTCAGAGAGCGCAGACCTCCGCCAAGGAGCTCATTCCCGTCGTAATTAGATTTACACCATCCACATGGTGATCTGGATCATCACCAAAAGGTTATTGTTCTTGGTATCTTTATACACCAACCATGAAAAGTCAAAGTGGCTTGGAGTTGATGCGTATTTTTAACTGATTTTTGAATCTGCAAATGGAGTATTCAATGTTAAAATGTAAAAATATTTTCTGACCTCATTCTGGATTAGATCCAGATTATATTTGGTGGTGAGATAGAGGTCAACACCCTGCATGACTGTCAAATTCCATAAATATTGGTCAATAATCAACAGAGATATTGATGAACAAATTTTGAAGCTCCATTGACTGCAAAGTTGCCGAAAATCCAGGATCTCTTCCGGATCATTACCAAAATGTAATAATCTGTTCCTGGTAACATTCCCAACATTTCGTGAACATTTCGTCAAGATCTGTCCATAAGCTTTTGAGTTTTCTTGCTAAAAGTCAAACAGACAAACAGACAAACGACGGTGAAAACATGACAAAGTGACTTACTGTCTGCCAGAGAGGAGAACACCTGGTAGTTGAGCAGAAGCAGGACTAGCAACGCCCCTCTGGGCAGGAGGGGCACTGCCAGGTGAATATTAGACACCATGTTCCAAGTTGGCACTGCTCCCTCCTCAGTCCCCCCACTAGACACGTCCCACTCTGACAACAGGATCAAAGACTAACACCTGGGAGAGGACACATATGCAGAAAAGGAGAGCAGAAATTAGTATTCAAACTGGCTATATTTGCATAGATTTGAATGCTAACAGTACGGAAATATCAAATGAGCAGAAGCAAAGGAGACGCAAATTATCTAAGCATATTTCCTATGATCTTGGTCACGATGAACAAGACACCTAATACCCACAGCAAAATCTTGCTCGAGGCAGAGGAGCATGTTAGCGGATACGGTGGACAGTCGTGCTGCAGAGACATGAAGGGAAGAAAGGGTAAGAACAAAGAGGGGGTCAGCTTGTAGGATTAACTCTTCAACTCTCCTCTCAGAGGGAGGATCAGTTTAAAAAAAGAAGAAATAAAACCCTCAGAGGACCTCCTAAACTCCCAGAGGACCACTGCCCACTTAATGCTCCCCCCATTAAGAAATTGGAACAGTGTCTTCCAGATGGGCTCAAATCAAGCAAAGTGCAATGATCTCATGATATGACAACATGCGTGCATACATTAACAATTAGCATACAACACGGCCCATTGGGGGGGGCATGGCTGGTCAATAAAGCAGCAGCAGCAGGTGTGCCACAAAGTAACCTTGATGAACCACACAATTGAAGAGACAGCATTTCTCCGATCGTCTAGAGCGGTGGGTGGAGCCACAGAAACAAAGGCTGCCTCTCAAGATGAGCCTCTCAAGCACTGATGCTCTGCTCTTTGGGAAATTAGATTGTGTGTTGGAAATGACGTCGCCAACTGATAAGATTTAGATAAATGAAATTTGTGATGGCCTGCATTTTCAATGTCTCATGCCATTATTAACAAAGTGGCTGTGCATCGCCAGAAACTCTGCTAACTAAATTTCTTATCGCTCTGCTCATGCCCATGGCCATCTGTAATGAGTAATCACAACTCTGTAAAGGGGGCCCACAATATGGTGGGGGATAGATATCGCTCCTTAAATTAAAGCAGTATCTCCGGAGTATGTCAGAAGAAAGAACTGAGCGAGAAAAGTTTCAAAAGATTTAAGGCAGGCCTACTTTTGTCTTCAAGGACAGTAATTCTGTGCAGAGCTTCTACAAGAGGCCTGCTGGAACAGAAGTGCAAACTGTCTTGCCATTTCTGCTTGAGTTTATAATACCAACTGGAAAATAAAATACTGATTTGCTGATATTTGAAAAGAGACACATTAACATTGTGAAATATCTTGAGGCTTCCTGGTTGGCTGGTCAGCTATATTTTATTCAGTTCGGCTCAACACGTTGCCTCTAGTGGTTAAAAAAGAAGAAGAACAAGAAAAGAAAAACGCCTTTTCCATTATCAAGCCTGTGGACGTGTTGGGCAAGCCATTATTCGTGTGGCTGTTTCAATGCGTGGAAACAGTGGGCACTAATTTAACCCTCTTTGTGAAACAAAGCTAAGAAAACAGTTTAGATCTTAGCAGAGCCTCTTTTGCTTCTGTTGAGCACTGATGTAAAACCTCGCTTGGAAAAAGGGGGAAAACAGGTATGTCCGATTGTGATCCTGTGATCCGGGTCATCATAGCTCTCCATGTTGGAAAGCATCAACTGGACTTGAAGACATTTTATCTCTCATCCAAGAGGCCTCTTCAGCTCTGAACCGTTTCCAGGGGCAAAACATCTTCAAGCTTTTCCTACAAGTCCAGTTGACTTTATTCAACACAGAGAATTAAGTCTGGAAAGCTTGCCTCTTATGACTCACTGTGGTGATGCTTCACGAGTACACAATTGCAAACACATATCATTGGCAGCTAATGTGCCTCCAGGCTTTAATATCTAGTAAACTCATATTCAAATTCCACACACCTTGCATCTCCAGAATTTCCGTGCAGTGTGTGCAGCCAGCATCACCGGCAGACAATAAAGTTTTTAACGGTGTGATCATCTCCCTATATTACACCTGCATGTATATTTTTCCAGAAATGTATCCATGGAAAGTCCATGGGGGGGGGGGGGGGGGAACTCCCACGTGTCCAAACTATTAAGGATAATGAGAAAGCAGTTTGTATTTGGCATTTTGAGCATTAGCGATCTGAATAAGACAAAGAAGCACACACAAAAAAAAGCCTGCCTGGAGTGCCAATGAACCGGATCACGTCCCTGCTCGGCAACCACATTCAAAGACATTTCGGACATGTTTTTATTTCAACTTACCTTTGCAAAATGAGTGTAACTCTCAAGTTTGTTGGCTGACACATTTGTTTTGACACTCATTTTTATGTACGCCAGCATTGCGCTGGTTCGGTGGGTAGACAGAGTGAATGAGCCTGATAGAGTTGGCTATTCGCCGTGCTCCAAACCCTTGGCGGCGGAGGGATATCTTTCACAGCAGCTGCCAGAGAGAGGCAGATGCTTTTCATCTTCAATGAGGCAAATTCCTGGAGCGAGGTTTATTCTTTATTTTTTTATCTACTTATTATCCCAGTGTGGCTTGGCGCCTCCCAGCAGCACACAAATACTATGGGACAAACACTTGCCACTATCTGCTGTTTGTGCCGTGGCGGCAGTTCCACTGAGAGGACAAGACACCGATGTGGTGGAACTGGGGAAGTGTGATCCATAACACAAGAAAGACTCACAGCACACAGGAAGACCTTCTTCGCTGTGTGACAGAGAGGGAGGGAAAACAGCCAGAAACCAAATGGGTGAATGTCTGCCCTTGTGAGATTGCGTGTGAATCGTTCCGTCTTAGTACTGACTTCATGGTTCAGCCTGGTAAGAGGAATAGTTCGCAATGCATAATTATGGTTAAAACAATCATCCAGATTACATCGTCAGAAACTGAGATCAAATGTAATATTAATTTAATTAGTCAGGAAGAACTATTAAGTGAAATATTAAGTTTAATTCCTGACAAGAAGTAAAGAAATGTGGGTATGATAATCTGATCTCAGCAAAATAGTAAAGAAAGCCTTTGATGTTTGTTTGTTTTTTAAGCAAATTCAACATGAAAATAACTCACATCCTTATCTATTGTATGTTTCTTATATTGCACAAACAAGTTGTTGTTTTTTAGTTTAGTGATGTGGAATCAATATGTGAAAGGTTTAAAACCAGCAAGCATCTTGCCATAATAAACATTTTCATTGTGATACTTCTCTGAGCTGTTTCAGCTACCAGTTGCGGCAAAATACGCCAAATGTAAGAATCAAACAAACAGAGCTAAGCTGTGTGAAATAGTATTTCAAATTATCAAGAACAGAAATTGTATGACAGTATGGTCAAATTTAGTGTTATGTAACAAAAACTACCTAGATGTTACCTGTCACATAAGTCATATCTGTCTTATCAGAAACATCAGTTCGTTAGAGTGTAGCTCACACCTATTATGTTATTAATAATAGCACCATTGCAGTTGTTTAGTAGCCTGAGTAATTTAAAGACAACAGTAAATAAAAAATAGTTAATATTCCCCAGCTATTAAATGGCATATTTCAAGTACATGGGAGATATTTGAAAACAAATATGTATATATCATGTTTTAAAATAATAATGTGGAAACTAAACATGAATAATGCATAAATAGACAGATGGGAACTATTCTATTCTTATAAGCATTGTTTGTGACGTGGCATAATAAATTCAAGCTTCAAGCTCTGCAGCCTGGTCGGATAATGGTAAGGAACAGCCATGCATTAAGCTACCGCTTGCTGAATCACTTAAGATTTTACATGTACACATATGTGAGGTGATCAATCGGGACAAAACTCAATTTTGCTATATACTAGCATTGAATTTCTTAGGATAAGTTTATGTTTCTTAACTTGTTGATAGAGGCCTCAATTAAGATAAAAAAAAAAAAAGATCTTAATGCACAGATACCATGAAAGAGAACATAAGTTTCTAAAAATAATATTTGTGTTTATATAACCTTAACCCCCAATAAAGCCGCCACTCATTTAGAGAGCTTTGGAGTCGTTAGTGTCTGGGGACTTCTGAGTAATGCCGAGCATGCACCATGCTATATACAGAGTGCATGCTGTATTGTAGACTGCTGACTGAGAGGTTTAGTGAAGTCATTAAGGGAACAATGCGATATGAGCGTCTCATAGAAGCAGTGAAGGACAAAAAAACAACTTTGCAGTGCGTTCAGAAGGGAGGCGAGCAGAGAAAATACACACCTATCCGGTTTGCCTACTTACCACCCACATCAACTGCCGTTCATTCAACGTATGGCCTCTAACATGTGGGTGCATGTGTGGTAAGGGCGTTACCAATCAAAGAATATAAGAATATGGAACTGATAGTCTACAGACAGACAATCTGAGAGCCAGCTGTGCACACAGAAAGGGTCTGGCTGAACTCTGCTATTACTCTGGCCACCGGTAGTACTCTCCACACCACCCTTTCCATCCCTCCTACTCGTGTTCTCCCTCTCTCTCTTTTTCCATTTCTGTAAAGCTCTGTAGACCTGGGAAGTAGGGCAGTTTAGATACATAATTTGAAGAGTAGCGTGCTAATAACGGCCATCTCTAGAAAAGACACACCAAAACAAGTGAGGCTTTTGATGGCGGCTCCAGAAACACTTGTTGCATTTGGATACCTGGAATTGATTAGTTTTCCATGGCATACAATTCTCACCCTTACAAGACTGCACTTCTTCTTACCTTGGCAGAAAGGCATTTAAAACTGAGGGAGACTTGCCATTGTAAAAGTAACAAAATGCGATTTCCTTCTAATCCCAAAAGGCCTTGCTGCATTCAGGGACTTGATGTTGCATGTCTTTTTTTACTACGCCATGGCAAGACCTTTTGAAATTCACCCAACAATGGTAATGTTCTGTGACCTATTGTGGTTTTACAGCACTTTTTGCAAGCTGAATCCTAAGTGTAATTGTTAATACAATTAGGAGACCTAAAGACACCAATAATAAATGTACTGCCTCAACTTGAACTTTACAAAGTAAAGAACACAATGATGACCTACAATGAAAGTACTCATCTAGGAAAACCTAATAAGAGCATAAATAAAGTGTCGACACACATGGGTGACTTACAGAAATCCATTTACAACACTGTAATTGGTAAGTAAAATAATACATTCACATGACACGTATGCAGATATTAACATCATATGACACAGAGCTTCTGTGGACTTTATGCAACAGACTGATCTTGCCTTCCCACAGAATGAAAAGACAGTTGCATACTGACTTCACCCTTATTATTCAGTGTCAATTGACGTTTAGTCTGGTTGGGTGAACATTAAACAAAACTTAGGCCCTCCATAAATTGCCATTCCAGTAGGGATTTACAATCACCTATTGGAGGGCTACCAATAGTGTAGCTGCACATCAATCTGGGAATGAAAGAATTACACTGATATGTATTACATGGACAGGAAGAGACATAGCAGAGTGGCACTTGAATTTATTGGAGAGCGATTATTATTGGCATTGTCGAGCCGCAGAGCAAGGAGAAAATGGCTTGCGCAACAAAGTGCTGGGTAAAAGGCCCGCAATAAATCAAAATGCCGGCTCAATGTAAAACAGACATTCATCAAATAAAAGCAAGTCTGTCTCTAACTGGCCCAATCGAGTGGATAAAGCAGCTCTCTGTGAAGCGGCACCAACCTCAGGAGCAGCAGTTTCAGACTTCAAACAAGTTAGATGCGATATTTTAAACAGGATATTCATAAAAACAGAAAGTCAAATGAAACAGCAGGAAGGCATTTCTTTGTTATCGAATTATATTTTACAAGTATTCTGCCATGTGGAAAACGTCAATATCTCACATATATAGTAGCCAAAGCACAACTAATGAAGAATGATGATAGTTAATCAAAACTTTATGTTCATTTAAGATGTTCTAAAAATGTAATAGACTCAGCCTCTTTCATGTTTGGATTTTCCTGGATTTTAGAAGGATCTACAGATCATTGTACAAATAAATGACTGAATAACTAATGTAGGGAATTTCCAAATTAGATGGGATTCCACAACGTGATTACATGCCGACAGAACAACAGGAACGCACCACATTTAGTTGAGTATTATTATAACCGATTTACATGAACGTCTCATTTAGTGATGACACATAATAACACTGACCAACAGGGGTTAAGATTGGCTGGGGCGGGACCCCCACCTTGAGGGGGACGGACTCATGGACATAGGAAGACACGGACGCAGAGAGCGGCCCTTTGTTCGGACCTGAGACACACACACGGAACAGGATCGAACCTCAGCGCTGATAATCCAAATCAACTGTACTGATCTGCATGTTATAGAAATATCTTAATCTTGACCCAAATCCTCTTTATTGACCACACACCCACACGGAGAACAAAGAACCGGGAGAGGGTTAGGAAAACCCTAACACTAAGAATGATTCTTTCCCATGACCAAACATTAGAGCTGCAGCTGAGACACATTCTAAACAGCAGATGTGCATATATATCAAGCACAAATTCACACTGTTAAGAGATAAAAATGGGCGAGACGTCACCACTTGACGGTTTACTTGTGGACAGATGGTGCCATAAAATGACTAGGCAGCACAGAAGGCTTGCACACTCCCCTCCACACACACTCCCCCTCCCCACACACACACCCCAAACAGAGGACTTCAGCACCCCCACTGCCTGAGCAGAAAGCTTTGTCTCCGCCAGTAAAAGACAAACACAGTGAAGGTATGTGAGCAGAAAGACTGGCCAGATACAGAGCTTGATAGATCTGGCTCAGCTCTATCCATATCATGGGTGGAGTTTTCACAACCGGAAAGAGCTAAAATGTTACAAAAACCAAAGCATCTTAGACACATGGCGGGAGCATTTGAAAAATATTGCGTACACATTTTCTCACTAGCATTGCTTAACAAAAGCCCCTTCCCTTTCGCGTTGGGTTGCCCGTTATCACCTGTAGATTCGGTGTTTCACTGAGGTGAGCTTGGCCGGACTGTGTGCAACAGCTTACATGAGGGCTTTTGAAAGCTTCATATTACTCAGCATGCGCTTCCACTGTTCTAAATCAATTACCGCTAGTCGGTCAGTGCTTAGAGTAGGGGGTGTTGTAAATCAGCTTGGTGTCAGACCAGATTAGTGACTGTAATGGGCTGGAGTGAAGCTGCATGGCCAGCAGGGACCCTCCATGTTTCTACTTGAGCGCCAAGCTGTGGGGCTCTATACTCAATGACATATGTTTACCTCCACCAAGGCGGGGCTTATGGGATCGCCGGCATTTGTCTGACTGCTCGTTCATCAGTTAGCAAGATAACTCAAAAAGCTCTGGGTGCACCTGGATGAAGTTTTCTGGAAATGTTGGGAATTGATCGAGCATGACATTAGGAAAAAATATATACAATTTTAACATTGAAAACGCCATTTATGGATTCAAAAATCTGTTAAAAATACACATTAAATCGGATTCACTTTTACTTTTCATGGTTGGTGTATAAAGATACCAAGAATAATAACCTTTTGGTGACGATCCAGATCACCATGTGGATGTGTAAACCTAATTTTGAGGGGAACGAGCTGCTCGGCGGAGGTCTGCGCTCTCTGGGTGCTTTTCTAGTTACTCAAGTGTTTGCTGCAGTACTTTGCAATAAGGCATGGCTGCTACTTTACTTTACTACAAGCTTTCCACGCCATTAATATGCGTAGCCAATTGAGAATATGCAAATCAATCAGCAGAACTACTTTGAGGTCATACTGGATTTTCATTAGGTGATGCGATCAACTTCTTGGATTTAGCCGGTGTTAAATTTGCCACATTAGCAAAAATATGTTTTATCAAGGAGTTTAAGCACATTGCACACCTTGACTTTGCACACTTAAGTGTTTACAGCTCTGCAGATATTAGAATTTGCCAAGTCATGCTAGCAAATTGGCTGTGAAAGTGTTGAAGCCAGACTGGTCAGTCAGTGCCCACGAGTGAGGGACTCAATCACTCTCTCATGGGCGCTGAGTGGATGGACTGCATTTATCCAACTGCAAGCATGAAACCAGCCTCTTATTTCTCTTCACCCTTTATGAAAAACTAATTCTAAAGAAGAGTTGTGCCAGCAGCAAAAAGCCACCACTTAACACAGTGATGAAGGCTTTCATTGACATTGTAGTTTACATTCACTTTTTGATACAGATAGTCCAAGAGTTCTCTCTCTTTCCAGTCTTCTGAGAACTGGGACTTGAATTTGCAACTCAACTCTTTTTTTTTTTTGGTTAGTTTCACCTTACAAGCAAGTGTAAATGACATAGGGAAATAATTATCTAAGGTCCAAGGTCCAGACAACCAAGCCTGGTGTTGACATAGGCAAGGGTTAGACAAACTCTGAAAAGGCTCGGAAAAGCACTTCCTATATAATCAAGCATTTGTGGGTAGGAAACAAAAACACAGAGTGGCATGTCTGAAGCAAAGCATAAAGGTCCATTTGTGCTCCACCATAAAATGCATATGAATTCGGAACAAACGTTCCGTGCATTAATTACATACAGATTTATGTATTATGTGATATTATGGATGTGGACAAAATGTGGCAATACTGAAGAGTTATGGGCAAGAAGAAGAAAAAAAAGAAGTGGAAATGTTTCAAAGCTTTGTGTCCTCATTCCTCAATGTACTGAATGGCCTCGCCAAACACAGTCGAGTACATTCTGGTCTCATCTTTTGCTACTTGTTTCCTAATATAATTATTGTAGCCACCTCCGAATTTCACCATACTTTGGTTTGATGTTGCTATATTAATACCAATGTGAAAGACATGAAAGCATGTGGGCACTGACAGACACAAGTACATACAAACAATGAGGGTCCATTGGCAAAGAAGTCCCCCCCCCCCCCCCCCCCAAGTGAGGAATGTATTTTAAGGAATCATAAAGAAGACATATCTGCTATTCTGCAAAAGCTCTTGGTCTACCTGAAACAGATTAAGTTCTAACACAAGGGATAGCTGCCATTTCAAATGTGAGGAATAAAGAGGATTCCCACACCTAATCCAAATCTGTCATGCCTTCCATTGCATACAACAATCCTGTCAGCCAGAAAAGAGGTAGTTTCTCAGAATTCATTGCCTTTTTTGTTGGCCTCCTTCTCTCTGTCCCTGTTCCCTTCTCCTCACCCTCCCTGGCCACGTCTCCATCTCCACGTCTGAGTCTGCTGTAGCAGATGGATCATATATCCTCTTTGCGCTCCAAAGGCCTGGGGATTTAAAATGTTAAAGAGATGAGACAGATGAGGGACCAGTTTATAAAGGGCAAGCGAAGAAGGGCCTTTCAGCTAAGATCATGTTCATCAAATACGTACAGTGTCCTAATAACTAAGACTCAAAGTAATACACTTACAAAGATTTGGAAACTCACCACCTGGCATGACTGAATATCTAATCCAAAAAATAGTGTCTATAAATCCTAAATTGAAAAAAAAAAAAAAAGTTATATGGTGACAGAACTCTCAAATTTTGTCAGATGTAAGAGAATGAATCAGCAAAAAAAAAATTAGCATCAGCAATTTATCAGGTACTTAAAAGAAAAGTAGGATTTTTACTTTTTTGTTTTAACCAACACTAAAACTATTCTTTAAATTAAAGCAAATCTGCAATAATCAGTGATCAGTAAATCATTGGCTGCATTTACATGGACAAAATGCATTTAATCCAATCAGAGTTCTGATTAAGGAGTTCATGCATCAAGCTTTTGATCGGAAGAAATAATTTTTACATGTGCAATTTTACCAAATATACAGGAAATAATAGTAGAAGAAGTTACTTTGCGCTAACTCTTCCAAATAGAGCTACGGCAACGTGTTTGTCTCAGATATTGACCCGTTTTGTCTTGCACTCACCATGTCTTTCGCTCGCTCTGCTTCAACTAGCTGCAGCAGCGCTTATGGCTGACGTCACAGACATGCGCAGTAAAGACGGGACGGTTTGTATATGGAAACTTCGGAATAAGTGTTTTCATGCACGCTGATCAGATTATCAATAAGAATAAAATCTTGATCGGAATGACCTTAATCGGGTCAGACTATTCCGAATTGGGTGTGCATGAAGCATTTTTATTCCGATCAGGCTTTCAATCTGATTAAATGTGTCCATGTAAATGCAGCCAGTGAATATTTGATAAATTCTCAGTTGCCTCAGTGATTGAACTTCTTTTACAGCTTTCCGTCCCATACATCTCTGTAAATGATGTAAATGAGTAAAGAAGATTTTTTTTTTTAACTGTTGACAAAACAGAAGAAGAAAGGTTAAGGTGACTTCTTGGCCTCAGGAGTTTACAGATACAGTTTAGAATCTAAATGAATGTAATTGTTACATCAACGGCTTTGTTAAGTACTTTGACCAGAGATGTGGATTTGGAACTTCCCTCTTCCACATCTCACCTTAGACCACCTTACAGATAATTAGAGTATTTGGACAATGCATCTGTCGCCTGGGAAAAGATCCTGCTTCATCCTCCATCTCTCGGTGGCGGTTTGACAGGCAGGAAGAGTGAAGAACAACAGACAGATGAGGTCATGAACAGCACAATGGATTGCCAGCTGACAAGCAAGGTCCATTATATTGACAGGCCGGTGCCACAACACAGCGACCTGCACTCCGCCAACGTCCTCATTACTACTGGTGAATTTCTCACTGGGACCAATCGCTCTCGCTCTCTTCTTCTCCTTCGTGCTCTCACTTGCTTCCATCATTTTTCCCTGGGCAAAGCATAGTACTGAATTTCCCTCTGTCAATCCGATGGAAGTGTTTCAAAAAAAGAGGAAAAAGTGACACCTCAGCCTCTGCACTTAGCCTCATGCGCTAAGCAGTAGCAGAGAGTGCAGAGACGACATGGGCTAATACACTGTTCCGAAGAGCAATGTTCTGCAGAAAAGTGCAGCCTGATGAACATTTAAGCCCGTGCAATCTCGAAGAAATCTGAAATGAGCGTTAAACTTTTTTTTTTGTCACTTCTCTTGCAATCACCCTGTCTTTCATCTTTGCTATATTGCTCTCCTCTTCTTTCTGCCTCCCACCATCTTCCTAGTTATTCTGAAATCGGTAATCCTTGCAAGCCTTATTTATACTCTCCATACTGCCCCCCCGTCCTCCCGGTACAGCTGAAGACAGCCTCCAGACTATCAATTACCACCAGTGCAGAGTCAATGTTTGCAGCTAGACTAACAAGACTCTCTCACACACACACACACACACACATACACACACACACACACACACACACACACACAGAGACACACCCTTTGTGCTCATTGTTCTGGGTTGATTGTATGTTAAATGATTTTACTGACTAGTCAAATATTTGAAAGTGTTAAAATCCACAGGAGATGAACGTGCATACATCCATTCAGGCAAACTGGTTTAGAACCGGTATTGCATGACATTAGAACAATATTTAACTGACAACGGTAGAACCCCCCCCCCCCCCACACACACACACACACACACACACAATTTAAAGTTTTTTGCTAAATTAACAAATTCCAATAACATATTCAGTTATTTGAATGGTATGCAATGTGCTGAAAACTAAAATTTATCTCGACATCTCACTCTGACAGCGATTAGGATGAACACCAGGCCATTGCACACTCAGAAAGACAGACAGGGACAGGACGTGTCACTCATTCCTGCAAATCTGCTCTGATGCCTGCAGTGCCTCTGTCAGGTCCACAAGTGAAAAGCCATTCAAGTCATTCCATGGACTGGATAAATGCTATCCTGACAGGTGCTATTAAAATAGCTTGAGCATGTTTGGGCTTGTGGAGTCAGTTTTTAGTACTGGGTTTGACACTATGTTGGTGCACCAGGTGTGTCCAACTTTGAGCCAGAAATCATGGAGGGGACATATGTGAACACTCCCTAATAAAATTTTCATGAGGAGTGCAGCCTGCAGTCTCACAATGCTTTGTCCCATAGTCAGTTTTTACAGTCCAACAGAAGCCTGTGATGAAAGATCTGAGGAAGTGAATTCTTTTTAATGTGAGCATCGTGTCCAGACAAGGTAGCAGCAGTAACTGATCATTAGAATAACATAATCGGGTCAAAAAGCTAATGAATGTGCATTAACAATGCCCGGCAAGAAGATGCTGCGTTAACCACATCACTTTCTGCAGACGTTCACGACTCACAATAAAATCATTACAGCCACTGACCTCATGAGACATGCTGCTGTGAGGAATAGATGAGCAATAGATGAGTTATCATACATGTAATTAGGATGCCTAACCAGCGAGCCTGGAAGCATTTCCACAGATTACATTTTATGCAACACACTGTACTTTATGTGGGTTTTCTACATATGTGTGCCAAATCAAATGCCAGACAGACAGACAGACAGACAGATAGACAGATAGATAGACAGATAGATAGATAGATAAATAGATAGGTAGATAGACAGATAGATAGACAGATAGACAGATAGACAGATAGATAGATAGACAGATAGACAGATAGATAGATAGATAAATAGATAGGTAGATAGACAGATAGATAGACAGATAGACAGATAGACAGATAGATAGATAGATAGACAGATAGATAGACAGATAGATAGACAGATAGATAGACAGATAGACAGATAGATAGATAGACAGATAGATAGATAGATAGATAGATAAATAGATAGGTAGATAGACAGATAGATAGACAGATAGACAGATAGACAGATAGATAGATAGATAGATAGATAGATAGATAGACAGATAGATAGACAGATAGATAGACAGATAGATAGACAGATAGATAGACAGATAGATAGACAGATAGACAGATAGATAGATAGACAGATAGATAGATAGACAGATAGACAGATAGATAGATAGACAGATAGATAGATAGACAGATAGATAGATAGACAGATAGACAGATAGACAGATAGATAGATAGATAGATAGATAGATAGATAGATAGATAGATAGATAGATAGATAGATAGATAGATAGATAGATAGATAGATAGACAGATAGATAGATAGACAGATAGATAGATAGACAGATAGACAGATAGACAGATAGACAGATAGATAGATAGATAGATAGATAGATGGAATGTATCTATCTATCTAAGTTTTCTCTTGAGATTTAAAAACCTACAATCAGCGGACTCACCAGTGGAATCCCTGCTTGTTACTGGGTTAGTGTGGTTGATGGTATCAAAGGTCTCAAGCACTGATAACCAGCCCTAGTTTACAGGAATAAAATGTAAAGGAACTTTCCTGTGAACAATAAAAAAAAAAAAACCTGGTTATCCCTCTGTCTCCCCTTTCCTCCAACAGTCCTCTTGTCTGACTGTCAGCTTAGGCAGCCAAGTCTCCCATGTTTACTGATGTAGAAGCAACCCCTTTATCAGGGAAGAGATTTGTAGGGAAGAGGCAGAGGATTAGCCATCAAATTACCAGGCAGGCAGCATCCCTGCTCCAGGGTTGTGAAGAGGTAATCTCTGAGGCTGAAGGGGGGGGGGAATACAGATAAATGTTTGGAATTGGTGCTCTTGAGCTACAAACTTCAAACTGTGCATAAGCAACATATGAAAGTTTGTGAGGGAGTTATCTCTCTCAGTAAGTCACCCATTGCTTATTTAGCATTTGCTGCTCCTATAGAATAAAATCACATGATGCTGTGAATTAGCGATCCTAGTATTGCGTGACTTATGCCATTCGATTGAGATGTGTTGTCATTTACACAGCCCAACGCCTGGTATGAAACCTCTGAGAGGTGAAAGCGTTAAAGGAGGAATGCCGTAGCTAGGCAGGGCACGTGGAATTAGATTTCAGTGGCCTTGCATTGTCACCCTGCTGCCCTCCCTTAAACAACTAGTGTTCTCCTCAGAGAATACCCCCTGGACACAGGAATGTTTCATCAATGCCTCAGCCCCCCAGCATCCTTATAGGGCCGCAGTGGGCCAGCAGGCGCTGCACGGGCAAGCTATAAATAAGTCAGGCATTGTAATGAAACCAAATGAATCTCCATCCGTCTTCCCAAAAACATGCCTCAAAAACCTCAGAGTTCTGCAAGAAGAGTTATTGTGTTTGAGGATGAACCACAAGATAAACAAGTACCAAATGTTGTACTCGTACAGAATACATCCACGTTTAACACACGCATGCACACGGTGCGTGCCACTCTCTCGTGAGAAGGACTGCACTATTATTCTATTGCGTGTCATCTTACTGATAGAGAGAAGGGTGAGAAAGGCATAACTTTGGAGATAGTGACAGGAGAACTCATAAAGTAATCAAGTAGAATCTCAAGGATGAGCGATGCATGTGGAAAAAATTGAAGGCTGTGCAAACAAGGGAGGTGATGGAGGCAGAAGGATAAATCAGCCAATGTAAGCCTACGTTCAATTTAATTTTCTTTATTGTCATTTAGCACCACGTATTTCCTCTCACACGCAGGAGCAAGGCAAAATTGTGACCTTTAATTCCACAAGCAATTTGAAATTGTCTCTGCAGAAACGTTTGACCAAATGTGAGATATTAGCAGCGCGCCAAACAGCGATTGAGTTATATAACACTGAAGAATATCACTTCTAACTGTTCTAACTCTTCTTCACAAAATCAATAAATGTATGGCACAATAAAACAATGCCCACGGAACCTATACGCAAAGACGCGATTTAATTATTGCAGCTGCAGGTTTTGTAATCTGCAGCTGCCCTTGAACATGTAGGCTGTTCCAATCAAAATGTAAAAATAAAGTGGACAGAAAAGGATTTCAGGTAAGTAAAATAAATAAATAATTACCGTATTTTCCGGATTATAAGTCGCGGTTTTTTTCATAGTTTGGTCGGGGGTGCGACTTATAAATCGGAGCGACTTATATATGCTTTTTTTACAAAATCTGTGAGCGCAGAGACAGTAGCCTACACATTTCTATAACAGGTGTTACAGGGAACTCTGTGACCCGTCAGAATCTGTCGCGGTTTCTGGAGGTTCATAGTTATCTGTCACACCTGTTATCTAAAAACACCAATTAGAAGGGCTGATTGAAAATGGCGCCGAAAAGAAAGTCATATTCCGCGGCTTACAAGCTTCAGATAGTGAAATATGGAGCCGAAAACGGCAATCGAGCAGCAGAAAGAAAGTTTGGAGTGAGCGAAAAACTTGTAAGGGACTGGCGAAAAGCGGAGGTTATGCTTACTGAAATGAAGAAAACAAAGAAAGCTAATCGCGGGCGACAAGCTAGGTGGCCACAGTTGGAGGAACGAGTTCACGCATGGGTGCTTGAACAACGTGCTTCTGGGAGAGGTTTGTCAACGGTGCAGTTGCGTCTCCGCGCCCAAGTGGTTGCCAGGGAGGTGAATATAAACGGCTTTGCGGGAGGACCTTCTTGGTGTTACCGCTTCATGCAGCGCAAACGCCTCTCTATCAGAGCTAGGACGACACTGTCCCAAAAACTGCCAGCGGACTTCCAAGCCAAGGTTGACAGTTTCCGCGCGTTCATTGAAAAGCATGTAAGTGATCACAACGTGACACCGGATCATATTATTAACATGGACGAGGTCCCCCTCACTTTTGACATCCCCATGGGCCGAAGTGTTGCAGAGAAAGGGCAAAAAAGTGTGAATATCGTTACAACTGGTCATGAGAGATCACACTTCACAGTGGTGCTGGCATGTTGTGGAGACGGATCAAAACTGCCACCGATGGTCATTTTCAAACGAAAAACCATGCCAAAAATCCAATCCTCCTCAGTTGAAATCGCCGTGAACGAGAAAGGGTGGATTGATCAAGAAATGATGAACTTGTGGCTTACAAAGTGCTATAATAAGCGACCGGATGGCTTCTTTAGAGCACGCAAAGCTCTGCTTGTGATGGATAGCATGAGAGCACACATCACACCACAGTTAAAAAATAAATTAAAAGTTCTCAACTCCATACCTGCCATCATCCCTGGAGGCTTAACCAAAATACTCCAGCCACTTGATATCTCCGTGAATAGGAGCTTTAAGTCAGTTTTGCGTAACCTGTGGGAGCAGTGGATGACGGATGGAGAGCACAGCTTCACGGCAACCGGGAGAATGCGCCATGCAACTTTCCTGGAAGTCATTGAATGGATCGACAAAGCATGGGCTTCAGTGACAACCGCAACCATCCTGTCGGGATTCAGAAAGGCTGGAATAATTGGAACTGCAACTGACGACGAGTCTGATGTAAGCGACGTAGAAGAGGAAGCGGCGTCTTGTCTACCTGCCGAGTTGGGGGAGTTGTTCAAAAGTGACACCGAGGATGAAGATTTCCTTGGATTTCGGGATTCGGAATAAAACCTAATATTTTGGTAAACGTGTTAGCATGTTCTTTGTGCTATATGTTGTTTGGTGTTGGATTTTATCAAATAAATTTTCCCCAAAAATGCGACTTATCCTCCAGTGCGACCTATATATGGTTTTTTCTTCTTAATTATGCATTTTTTGGCTGGTGCGACCTACAATCCGGAGCGACGTATAATCCAAAAAATACGGTAAATACATTTGAGCCCCTTTGCGCCTCATATTGACATTTATCCTGGGTCGCCCAGCAACAAGGGAGGAGATATCTCTTTATCGCAAACTATACCCCAGAAATAACACATCATCTTCTCAAAAACGGCACTTCTTCTCAGATGATCTCATGTCAGAGACTGTGTTTCGGAAAACTGTCGTGATCTCAATGCATACAAATAGAGATTAGCTTCAGCAACTAAAATTGGAGCAGCTTCTTGTCAAAACACTTCTCGATTTAGTGATAAAGGAAACCCTTTTTTTTTTTACTAAACCCAGTCCTCAGCACCTGTCACAGCGAATGAGTGACTGTCTACAAGAAAAGACATGTCACAACTGGGACCAAAGGGTGACTATCATCACGGCTCACTCATCGCCAGCACGGTGAGCGAGACGTATTTGGCCCAGCGCAGGCATAGCTGTGCCAGAAATGTCTAGCCGCATATACATCTTATTTAACACCAATCAGTGGGACCAACAATGAATCCCTATCATGAAACACTGCCTCATAACAATATCAATGTGACACAGCAAATATCAGAATATTTCCTCTGCTAACATCAAGACTGAGAGCATCATATGATTAAACACAGCTAAGCTTCAGCTACAAGAACGAAGCTATGAGCCCAGCAATAGCAGGTTGTTTTCCCCACCGACTGATGGGATGCGTCATCGTCAAACGTCTGGCTATCCTGACCCAATCGGGTTGGGTAGACATGAATATGTGATTGCAAGCCACCTCCCTTCATGTGCCGACTGGGACCACTGGTAGCAAAGTAGATCCGTCATGCCTTATTAGGCCCCGACCAATTCACTCATGAGAAGGAATCTGTTGAAAAATCCATATACTTGTACTCAATCCATAATGACTTCGGGAGAGAATGAGTGATTGACTATTCCAAATAGAGATGAGGTAGCAATCTATGTTAAAGATATGTCATATGTTTGGTAACAGCACGTAACATTTTCCTGAAGTCACTTCCTAAATATCACATCATTGTTTCTTTGGAAGGCGACTGCTGATAAAGTGACACCGGTTGCACGATTGGAATGACAGGTCAGTGGCCTGCATTGTTACGGCTAAGGAGGGCAGCCGACAGGTGTGGACAAGGATTTACTCTCTTTGAATGACTGGACTGGCTGTTTCTTTTTTTCTTTTTTTTGGTATGGTTTGTTTCTGAACCAATTTTTGTGCCAAACTTACATTTTTGCTTCAAGGTTATTTTTAATGAAGTCTGTATTATCACTTCTAATCAAGACTAACAGGATGGAGTTGTGCAATGCGAGCTCTACAGCTGAGTCATAAACTAAAAAGGAAATGAAAAATGCAAACAATAACCCCCCAAAAAAATCCTAACTCTTGCACGACTACAAATAAAACTAAAACGTTCTCGTTGCAAAAGAGTCAGAAGCAAAGTGAAGTCTAATCATCTCAAAAACGAAACACAATGAGACAAATTTGTTTTCCACTATAAGACAGTTTTGATCCCAAAACAAAATTGTATTTTTCACACCGACAGCCGCTCCTCGCATTAAGCAATAAATCGATTGTGCAAGAACTTGCCTTATTTATTCTGACTAAAATCAACATGGCATCAGCATAAAACCTAAAAAAAGGAAAAAGGTTTCTGTTGCAAGAAAGAGAGAAAAATAAAATGACTCCTCACAAGTTGCTGAATGTGAAGCTTTAAGTCACGATTTTTTGTTAAAATGAAAATGCAGATGAAAAGTTTGGATGTGTCTTCAGCAAAATCAAAATGATAAATAACTCATCTCTAAACATATCTGGGGGGGGTGGGGGGGGGTTCTTCCAAGTCTTCCAACGACTCCCTCCAAACTGAAAATGTTGTTGCTGAAACTTAACCCCAAGATTCTCTCTGCCCCGGGAGATAAGGGCAACTGGAAAAACAGGTTGTCTGTAGGCCCGGTGCAGTAGAACGGCAGGGTGCCTCACCTTAGCAGCGGTAGCTAGGGGACATTCTATGGCCCCTCTATTCAAAGTCCTCTGAATACATAGGGGGGGTTCGCACCAGACAGGGCAATTTGCCAGAGAGCCAGCCAATAGAGCTGAGCCAAGACGAGGTTAAACTATTGTTTTGGCTTTACAAGCAAGAGTGAGCGAGAACAAAAGAAGCAGAACAAAAGAATAGTCAGAAAATACCTGACCATTGAAGTGCAGCACATTAACTTATTTTGTTACTTGTAATTTAAGAGGCAAATTGTAAAAGATAGATCTTTAGATGTAAAAATAAAAATACAAAATACAAACATCCTGGAACAGGGATATATATACATACACACATATTGTCCAGGACAACCGAGACACTTTAAGCAGCACCCGAAGTCTCATCTGTATCAAGAACAAATAGCAAATGTACAAAAAAAATTCTGAAAGAAAATACACTTACCCACACATGTCAGTTAGGTCCAATTATAAATAAATAGATTTGGATTTATTCCTTAGTCCAGAGAGAGAGATAGAGAGATAGCGAGATGGAGAGTGCATACAAAGTCCTAGGAAAGTGAATGCAGCAGTATCCGCAGAATAATTTGCTTAAATGATGTCTTAAGAAAAGTGTGCTAAAAAAAAAAAGTAGTCTCCAGTTCCTCCTCAGTTATTCCACTCAGTGTTTCATTGAAATAAGGGAAGCTGGTTCTCCAGCAGGAGGTTTCCAGCTGTGGCTTTGAGACCGACACTTGTGAGACACTGCTTGTTCATACACAGGACAATGTGCAGGGGACTGCCTGGTATAAGCCAAACCCACTGTGTGATGTCACTGGTGTTACATTTCAGGAGGGAGGAGATGAAGCCTCACCTGTTTTGACTTTAACCAATGAGAGACTATGTTGTCGCGCACCTGCGAGTAGAAAAACGGTTTGAGGCAGGAGTACGCGAGATTTGTCTTTGCATTGATTATTCAGACTTCGTCGTGTCTTAACGCGCTGAGAACTGTCCAGGAAAGGGAATCTGACATGCGCAGAATTCCACTAAATGAGTCCCACCATCAGGAATTTTGTTTAAAGGGAAGTCCTTCATCAATTTCAAAGTCATTTGGGGATTAACAAACTATGACCTTGACATTAACAAACATTCCCAGAGGACCGTGCCGACACGAGATGAACAGCGGCACGTCCTGTGGATAATTCATTTGGTTTGGAAAGTATTTTGTCCCTCTCTCCTTTTGCTGGGAAAAAAAAAAAGAGTTAAATTAAAATGTAAAAATCCCCATTCTTTAATCAGCTGGGCGTCGAACGTACACAAACACATCATCATTTAAAAAACACACTGCTTTCGACTCCCTCTGGTCAAAACTCCGCTAGCCATGGAGCTAATCATCCACAACAGATGTTGAGAAATGTTCGGCTGGATTTATGACAGAGCTCAGAGGAACAGCCAAGTCAGCCTCCGGTGCTGCATCTCTTCCATGCTACAAGGACAAGGGATTGCAGAACACCCCCCCCCCCCCCAAGACCTTGGGGAGAGGTTTGCTCATTTAATGCAACGATGGCGTGTGGACTACTGTACGTTGACTCATACTGCAAATACTTCAAATTGTTTGGCCCATGCCGCGATGCATATTCTTTAAATGCACATGAGAGAGAGAGAGAGAGAGAGTCAAAATAGATATTGAGCACAAGGCAATTCTGAAGAGAGTTTATACCAAGACTAACGATGCTGAATGTCTTCTCTGTTTAAACTTTGCTGGAGAAATTGGCAAACTATAATGTATTCAGCATTTCTCTTTGTTGCTAACAATGGGAGGCAATCAGATTTTACTCGGGGGGGGGGGGGGGGGGCTGCAGATCGGAACACAGTCCGGGAATCTGTGCTTCATCTGTTACTTCCCATCTATCTTCCAACTGGAATGTGGGGCATCTGATTAAAAGGTAATTCCATTTTGTACAGCCCAACATTTTTTTTTTCTGATGTTTGTGGGTCAATAATCTCACAAATAAAAAATTCTGATCTGGAGAATGCAAACACAGCGCTCCTCCCATTGATGCCGCAAACAAAAAGGACAGCAGCAAAGCGTCACATTAAAACACACATTCCTAATCCATATTTTTATGCTGATCGTTCCGTCCGTCTGCCAATTCAAAGATAACATTACGATCGGAGATCGAATTGCTGAAACAAATCCCAGCCGTAAGTGATTGGTGTAAAGATTAGGTCTGCTGGTGGTCTTAACAGCGGAGCGAGCGAGAACATTTTTATTTCCAGTGTAATCCCATTTTAAAACAATGCAAAAAAAAAACAGAAAACATATTGAATTCCGCAGTAACCCTCCATGGAAGATTAGAAGTGTCCGGGTTGTGTGGCTCAAGCACTTTCATGATCTACCTACCCCCCCTAAGACATCTGAGAATTTATAGATTGACCACCCACCCCCCCAATTCAATTTTGAATTGAAGCATCCAGACTTGTGTTTAGGGTCTGAAGACGTTTCACCTCTCTCTATCTCTCTCTCTCTCTCTCGTTCAAGAGGGTTCTTCCCATTGACGGTCATCAATGCGTTCGCAACCTCAGAAATGGTTCGATATTTGTATGCAAACAGTTCGACCTGAAGGAGACTCTCAGATGAGAGGTGAAACATCTTCAGACTCTAAGCGGGAGTCCGGTGCTTTCAGAGTCAACCTTCAAGCATGACCTTGACTTGGATGAATGACATCATCGCCCCCACTCGTTTCATGAGGCTCACTTTTAATCTCAAGAAGGAGGCCTCCTCCCTGACCTACACCGGCACGCTAGCAGCGCTCTGCAAACACATTTGAATGAAAGCTTGATTTAGTAAGATTTTTCTTTCCGGCTTTATTTTATGAGTTGCTACACGAGCTATTTTATAATTAGTAGTTGAGTTCCAGGGTTATCTGCACCTTGACTGAACCTCACAACCCACGTAGCAAGTCTGCCAAAAACATTTTAATAAGGTTCCGCAATACTTTCTATGGTGGGAAAACGCACAATGATTAACTGATCACTGCAATAATATACTGTATATTTAGAGTATAAATCATTATTCCCAAAAAAATAAATCATGTCCTCTCGCTAATAATTCTGGCTGCACACCAATTGAAAAAGATGTTGGCCTGTTGGATACACGCTTGCGCTGTTGAAATCATTTGCTCTTGTTGATGGGCTTTTGAAGACCAGCATCATGTCATGATGTCCAAAAGCCCTGCTGGGAGAAACCAGTTAGTGATTCCAGCACAACTCACAGTTCTTGGTGGAGTTGCTGGTTAGCTCTGTGCTTGTATTGGAGGACAGGGAAGATGACCAAAATTTTTGATTGGCACTGATTTGCTCTTCTGGACAGTGATACCACTTGCTTTTCCTGTTGCTTGATGTTGGTTGATCCTGCTATAATTGATATAAATGATATTCTTCACCAATTCCTCAATTTTCCCCACAATACTGAAACCCGTCTTGCCAGATCTCTCCGCTCAATGAAACTGATGGTGACCCCCATCTTTAATTCCACCATCATACCTTTTGTAATGGAAAGATGCATCCGTTAAAGCAATACATGAAGCACGTGCATAATATGCATCGAAATATATTTCGCTTTTTGGTTCTAAATTGAATGAAGACGGTAAAAGAGAATCGCTTGCATTCGCTGCGTAGCACAAAATGGTTCTGTGCACAAATGTATGCAAACAAAGCAATTAATGAAAGCACATTAATGAAAATGAAAATCTCGATCATGGTAACACGGTTTTAGTTTAGGCTGTCTGCAGATAACCCTGACCTCGGCGCTGGAGTCACGAGGTATAAAAAAAAAAAAAATACAGAGTGATAAGAATGACTTCACTGGGGTGACCTTCAGCAAGTGCTTGTGTGTGTGTGTGTGTGTGTGTGTGTGTGTATTCCCATACAGAAGTGTCTATGTAGGTACACCATGTGAATTTGTGCATATGTTCTGGTGCCTTTTAAATGTCCACAGAGGTAGGTATGACTGTAGTATAGAAGAAGAAAAAAACACATAAAAGGAGACAAAGAACAGATGGTCAAGAAGAGGAGGGATCACTGACCCTTTAGTTCAGAGACCTGAAAATTCCATAATGGGGGGGGTCAGGTGTGATGGACAGGTAGGACAAGGATGGGACATTCTGATGATGCTTTATGAATATAGACGACTGCAGACAGCGCTATTAGCACTTAGCAGTTCACTCCAAGAGGAGGAAAATCAAGAGGAAACATCCTTCTGATTAGCGAGGGTGAGATCATGTTAGCGTATCCTCGACGAAGCAGAGGATCACACGTCACACTGCCTTGTTAAAGGAACAAATGGCATTCGTTGTGACACGACCGCGTGCTAAGAAGCCTGCTGTCTTTCTTCTCATGGAACGTTAAAAACAGAGGCTGCTCGCCGTTGCAGGCTGCTTCTGACAACTGGCCGGGAATGCTCGCTCTCTCTCTGCCGGGAACAGCCGAGCGTGCCACCGAATGCATGAAACAAATCATTTCTATCTGGGACCCTGGCGGGTATTGACAAACCAGGGGTGCATTTAGATAGCCCAATTAAAACATGGAAATGGAACAGCACTGTGGCCCCTTTCCACCCTCTGTTCCCCCCCCACCGGTGTTTCCTGACCCTCTCCGGGGACAGGCTTCCTTACATTCCGCTCTCAGCGAGGGCTATGGGGTACCGATGAAAGCACACAAGCAGGTGAGAGGCAACGGTGATTCCGCTGGTGAAACATGCGGTGCAATAGCAGGTTGCGTTTGTGAGGACGTGAGAGCAAGCCCGGATGAGGAAGCACCATTTTTTATTGTTTCATCTTGCAGACAAATTTCAGCACGGCCCTCCTGGGAAGTCGGTGACTGTTCCAGTCTGGATGAGAGCGACAAATGGTGATAAGTCCCATGGTAGAGTCAGAAAGACAAAGGGCACTACATGACTGCAGAGGGTAAGTTAGCAATCAATGATATGGATGCGAGTCCACTTATTCAAACGTGTCTTTGAGGGTGACCTTCAGTGCCATCCGCTCCCTTTTGTAAAGCTTGTGTGGTTCAATTCCACTTCTATTCTCACCAGAGTGCATCTCCCACTGGTTTAGTTTCCTTTGTCGTTTTGAGCAACGATCATTCCACCTAGATAACTGTCAGGTGTGCTTTTGGGACAGACCGCCACCTCAGCCAATGAAACACCCTCGTTTGTCAGTTTCCTTGGAGAGCACTGAAAGGCTGCGAGAACGAGGTGGCAGAGCCTCTCGACCTCTGAGCAATGGAAGAGTGTTCCCAAAAGCGGCCTGGTTGCGTCTCCTCTCAAGGAAAAGTCAACATGGAGAGAGCAGTGTTGTGGTGTGTGTGTGTGTGTGTGTGTTGTGTTGTGGCCAGCTGTTCAGCTGTGTTACATTTCATAGGCTTCTGTCAACAGATCTGCAAAGATGCAAGCTGTTTCTACAACGCATTCTATCCTGAGATGAAGAGAAACTGCTATATCAGCATCTTGTAAGGCGCATTTCTCTCTGAATATTTTGAAACTTCATCTTGTTCACTATAAACTATGTTTTATCTTTTGTGGGTCACCAAACAGCAACATTTGTGCAGAGATTAAAAGTGCATTGCCAATTTTTTTTTTTTTTTTGAAGTGTCTTCACATGCATTTTTTTTTTCCAATAAAGCGGATATTCCCTCTGAGTATGAAAAAACCAACATCAAACAAGTACAACATTTGCTCACCAATCAAATGGAAAGGAAAAATCATCTACGAAACAATGCAAACAGTGCTCAGTACTTTCTGCAGTATCTTGATGGAGTACGTGTGTACCAGTCCACTGAGGAGACTTTGACAAATGTGAAAAACTTTCAGTGAGAAGTTGCTAGTAAAAGCCCCACAGAGCTGTCTTCCCCAGCCCGAGGAAGCTAACACTTTGTCTTTGACAAGACACATCCAGATGCTTTCCTTCAATAAATGTCCGCCTCACACGGAGGATGAGGCACGAGCGCTCAAGAAGATAAATAGCCTCACCGGCAACAGTGAAAAGTGCCAGAGCTTTTCAAATACAGTGTGAACTTTGCGGATGCTCAACGTCAACATGTTCATCCACACGCTGTATATCTGCGGGGTGCGTTTCGTGGTCCCCCACATCGCATTTTGCACAGGGCAATACCAGCAGTGTACTAATAATGCATTCTATTATTCTAATTTCCTATATTGGCATGTACGAAAAACAACTCCGACACAAAGGGATGAATTCAAAAGCACAAAATCTATTTCAGCATTGTTAATAGCTGTCATTAAGAAGAAGAAAAATCCCCCAAGCTTTGCACCAGAGAGCATTTGCATCGCTGGAGTCAAAAGGAAGGGGATATTCAATTATTCCCTGTGATGGAGGAGACGTCTTCCACTTCTGCAAATTATGGGCTAACGTCTTGAATAAAATAGACGAAAATGGGCTGAGCACTTATTGCATCGGCTACAAAAAGGAATAATAATACAATAATACAAGATTCATTGTAGTGGTTGAGTGTAAAAATCTAATAAAGATCTACGAATATGATATTGATAGGTCATATAGATTGAAAGACAGATATTGAAAACAACATAAGGCTAAACATTATCATTTATAGACCCCCTTAAAGGAACTAAACGTTTCTGTTTTGGAAGTCTGACTTGAGATGCAGTCAAATAATTTTTGCAACATCAATAATAATGTTCAACTAAACACACACACACACACACACACACCATTTCAAGAGAAGAAAAGCTTTCCAAATAAAAGAGTAATCCATCACTCATGCCATTTTGCATTTTCAGGGTCCCTCTCGTCAACAAAGGCTTGAGTGACAGTGAAAGATAAAGAAGCCTCTGTTGACCAAAACAGTGAAAGAAATGTTTTTTTAACATTCACAGCATATAGAAACTAAAATGAATTGTTTTATATTGAAACAGTATTTAGGATCCAATGATGAAAGAGTGAAAAATAAATTTGAGCAAAGATCCAGGCAAGATTTAACTTCAAGCCTGGATTCTTTCAAAGCATTTAGCTGGTCATTGCTCTACAAAGCGGATTGCATTGTGATTTTGAACGCAATCAATAAATAACTAAATAACTGAGCAAAGCTAAGCAACAATCTGTGTCTAGCCCGGCTTTGCAGGGAATCTCAGCGCTCTTCTCTTCATTAACGATTTACAGCAGAGTAACAAATGGACTTCAACCGACTGCTGGAAAGCTTGCCCAAAATAATTAAGGAAATAAAATATTCAACATAAAACTTCTTAATATAGCATCAGTGCCTCATAAATTTCTGAAGCAGAGACGAGTGGATTAATTTCAGCGCTAATGGGGACGAAAGCCAGTCATTTCCCTTTCCACCTATTTGACTTCATTTAGCCTTCTGAGTTCCACTTTATATTACTTATCGCTGCGTTTTCTGCTGCATGGCAGATCAGAAAGAACGACGTTCAAGGCATTGGTCTCTATCGCTACCAAAGAGTTATCTGTGACAAAAGGAGCAAGATAATAATGAAAAAGATCGGAGTTGAAGTTCTCCAGGGGGACCAAAAAAAAAAAGTTCAAATAATAGATCTCAGCTACTTTTACCTCTTGATTGTTAAAGTGCTAAAGTGCTCTTTAATATCAGAAGAGAAAATTTAAAAAAATTATAATAATACAAGAAAACACAAAAGAAATGTAGGTGCAGAAAGAAATGTAAAAGTAACCTGTGCATGTTTAGGGTTATAAGATGAATAGCTTTGCAACTTAAAGAGATGGGAAGGTTGTTACGAAGCCTGCGCCCCTGTTAAGTCAATACTAGAACAGATACCATCATGGGAATGAAGTGAATCCAGCACAGCTCCAGGTTCAGTCAGAAAGACAACTCCCTAGTTTTGTATTAATTCTGATTTTTGCTGTACATCTAGTTCTTTCATGCTGCTGCTTTTCACAAGCTATACCTCTTTATTCTATTGCAGTCTTTGGAGAGTCACTAACTTTACAATCTCATTATCCCCATCAGTCTCAGCAGAGCTATCAGCAACCACCAACATATTCTGGGCTTAATCGGATGCAATCTGAAAAAGAATAAGCAACCAAATGCTGGTTTACATTGTTTAGCTTTTTTTTTTTCATGTTTGTTATAATAAACAATTATCTTTGATTCATTTATTGGTCTGTCCTGATTGAACCTTTTTAATATAAACCTCAGAGGATTAAGAAATTGTTTTTACATTATTTTCAACATAAACTGTTTGGGATTACTTCTTTCATACCAAATATGATGGATCTAATTTCAAAAAATAAAAATTGGTGTTTCCAGAGGAATTCCTAAACTGAATCATTTCCTTTTAGGCTCCCAACTGTCTGACCCACCAGCGTGTCATTAACAGGGTCACCATGCATACTGGAAGCAGCGAAGCACCCCAGATCAACCTCAGCCTCCTATGGTAATAAAACACTTCCGGCTGAGGTCAAAGTCATACTGTAGGCCAGGGAACGGCGGGGGTATTGCTAACAGCTAACCAGTTAACACAGCATGCCATCATGATCACAGACCAGAGGCGCTGCATTGCCTAAAGTTTTACTGCACAGCCTCGACTCATTCCACAATTTGATCTCTGCTCTGAGCTGTGAAGCGGAGCAAACAGACGTCCCCAAATAGAAATGGTAGGTGGACAGTGATTTAATTTCCTCCAGCATCTCCTGATGTGTCTCACATAGCATTCATTTATGTTGATGCTTCCTGCTCGGAACATATTCAGCTCACCTCTGATCTTTCTACTGAGCTTTGCCACCAGTCACATCCCTGGTAATTTCAGGAATCGCACCGCAGCAGGCGAACACGCTCAGGGCTTTTGTTTGTTTGGACGTGGCAACGATGAAACGATGTCTGCCCACA
Source organism: Brachionichthys hirsutus (assembly GCF_040956055.1). Taxonomy (NCBI): domain Eukaryota; kingdom Metazoa; phylum Chordata; class Actinopteri; order Lophiiformes; family Brachionichthyidae; genus Brachionichthys; species Brachionichthys hirsutus. Next base: position 4,952,148 of record NC_090911.1, on the reverse strand, counting down.
AATAATGCAAATCTCTGCAGCATCTAGAATGAAATACAATGTCCTCCTGAAATCTGAGCTCAGCTTTGCGCAATGTCGATATTTACTGGACCGTGGATCTCAGATTTCAACTGTATACCAATGAGAGTTAAACACATTTTTGAGTTTCCAAAAGTCCTCTATAGATGTGCTACTTTGTCCTTTCCAAAAAAACTAAACAAAAACACATCGTAGGATAAAATAGAACCCATCAGAATATCCCAGTTTAAAAAAATTACATACAGCCATGAATTGTACATAAAAGCTTAACCCTTCGAAGCCTAAACTATGAAATAATGGCAAAAAAAATAATTTGGGGGTCTTGCTCAAGGGCACCTCGACATTGCTCTGAGGCTAAAACTGGCCCGTCTCCAGCCACCAGATAACGTTCTTCATTCCGGTGGACTCCTCCGCTTCCCAGCCCAAGACCCAACCCGCTGCCGGCCCTCACGGAAATAACTCATGAAGAAGTAAAGGGATTCAACATTGGAATTTACAGATTTTTATAAATTTTCATATTTGATGACACCGTTTAGGTGAATGTTTCAGCGTCTGCGTCCCGAGAGAAACTAAGTGCTCTGGAAACACTATGCCTAATTTTCCTGGGGAGAGGTTTAGAAATTGTGTCACCAGATGGCCAATACATGTGGGCAGACAAGCAAGGCAAAAGAAAATATGATCACTGCTGAATTAAACTAACCTTGTGTCCCTTAAGTGACAATGCATATTAGCCTATATGTCAAATATCCTGAACCAATTTGGCAATTTAAATGAAGTGGCTAAACTGTAACTACATAAATAAAACAATTGGGGGAAATGAGATGAGTCTCGAGGGCAAAATATGGCTCATGTTTCAGAAGCAGGTTTGCCAGTCACATTAAATCTTAACAATTAAAACTGTCTGGGGTGTAATGTTAGCTTAATATGTTTATTTAAAGGTATACTTTATTCAGACTCAGTTTGGTAAAATGCAGTGGTGCCTTAGAATTTTCCTCTTCTAATACTTTTATTTTTGACCTGAACACCAAATCCAGGGTAAAATAACATACATGCTTTCATTTGCAAGTGCAAACAGGCCCGTAAAATCCAATCAATGCAAATTATTGACTCACTGAGTACCAGGATTTGTTAGAAAACAAAGTTCATGTCCAATTCATTTGAGGTCCTTTTTTTTTAATCTGAATGTAGATTTCACTGTTAACTTTACAGCAAACATTTTATTCGTTATTGAGGCTATCTTAAATGACATCAGCGTTCCACAGGCATTTCAGCTATGAAGAAAATAATGAGCGCAGACAAGAAATTACAAAAACATGCTGTGACCTTTCAAGTCTGAGGGCTAAAAGCTGTGTATAGATTTACAAAATGTGAAGGGAGAGTTTAAAAAAAAAATCCCATCACAGAAATTCGAGTGTGACTAATAGGTAGTGAAAGAGCTGGTCTCCAGCCTGAACTCCTGAAAATATCTTGCTCTAGTCACATGGCCACTTTGGGGCAACAGTGTGTGTGTGAGTGACTGTTGGGGGGGGGGGGGGGGGGGCCACCTGCACACCCAGCAGAGCCAGCTCGGTGCTGGCACCCCCATTTGTTACGCTGCAGATTCCCATTACTTCAGAGCTAGGATGGCTGGGAAATCCATCTCCTGGTGTCAGCTTTATCAAACATCTATGCAAACGGCTAGGGTGGAATGGGGAGAACAATGACAGACACACAGAGGTCAGAGGTCCAGTAACATAGTGGACCATGACCGGTTCCAGAATTATATAGCGTACAAGCAAATCTGCATCAGGAGGCCTCAAAGCCTTATAGAACCACTTAATGCGTGAGATCATGTGTGTGTGTGTGTGTGTGTGTATTATGTGTGCTCTTTGTTAGAGGACAGTATTAACCTGGTTTAAATGCCAGCTGGGGAAATCTGAGGTGGACTGAAGCTATTGGGTCACTAATGTATCTATGGTCAAATTAATTGTTCATTTCAAAACCAAGACAGTTAGAAACCGAGAAAGAATTTTGGGGTATGATTACCTTCATTTTTCGTAATTATTGAGCAGAAGCCTCATTTCAATTAAATGATGCCATCTAAACCACGGAATCGGACCTGATTAACAAACCCCTACTTCCAAGTGTAATACTCGATACATATGGGACATTGATAAAAAAATAATAAAAAAAGGTGCAAAGGCCTGGTGAACCTTTGCTGGGTTCAGAAAGGTCAGAAAACAGCGATGACTGAGGTTCTCCTGGTCCTACAGACAGGCATCCCTGAGGCCTATTCTTCCTACACAGATCTCTGAATCAATAATACAAGCCGACATGCACAAGATACTCTCAAGGAGAGCCAGTCAGCTTGCGTCACCAGTGTGCTTGCCGTGAAATAAACAAATGAGAACTGACAATCCTTGTGATAGCCCATACATCGTCAAGAACAGGATGCATCTGGGTCTACCCGGACCACCCTTATGGATTTTACACGCGGTCCGGCGTGGCGTTTTTCTGGGGAAACAAGATAAGGTGATAACCTTTCTTTTTCTTTGGGGGGCTGAGCGTTGAAATCTCATCATCTCTCCCCATCCACAGGTCGCACCTTAATGCAAAAAAAACTAATTGAATTCTGTTCAGTTATCCTGCTTATAAAAGACACAAAGAGGAAAAAACTCAAACAGCAATCAGTTGAGGTGAGAATAAATCCCCGCTCTAAACGGCTACTAGTTATTCAACACAAAAGCATTCGTCATTCCAAACACCCAACACCTCAATACTCATCATTTAGGATTTGTATTTAGACCCATTTGAATCAAGCTGTTGTCAAATCCTAAACCAAATCTATTGGAGATTTAAGAACCATTGTTCGATTAGTCACAGATTATTTTATTTTATTATTAATGTCTAACTTGAATCCCCAGTTTTTATGTAAAATATTCACCAATAAAAACTTAAAATATAAGGTGGAAAAAAAGAAAACATTATTTGGCTTTTGAAATAATTTACTCATATGATGCATTTCTACATTTTGGCTTTAAAGCACCTAATTAGTTGAGACATTTTGCTTAGTGGCTTGGCATTTCAGCCACAGGGGGACTGATACAGTAGATTGCATCTGACAAGGACACAATCTAAAAGGCTGATTCAGGAGTTTAAATCCTGTGCTCTACTTTAATTGTGTAAAACACTGCCAAACAACCAAGTGAAGAGGACAGAGTATGAGAATTTCATGCTAAATGGGATGGCTGGAATCTCAAATCCTCCATGCAAAGTCATGGCATTTAAGGGAAGGTGTGAAAAATATGCGTCAAACACAGTAACACAGGGGCATTAGCAATTTGCAAAAAGCAAGCAATTATCCTTTTAACATTTCATGCAAGCCTATCCTGCAGAAATGTGTTATCACGGGAGTTATTCAGCAACAGAGCCTATACAGAGATGTCCATTAGCCTATTGCTGAGGCTGACACATTTGATGGATTAAACAGTCAAATATAACAAGATGCTTGAACTGCTGTCCTGGTTGTTAAGGGAGATCAAAGTGGGGCCTGAGGGTCTGGTGAGAACGCGGAGCAGGATTGGTTCAGCGTGAGCTCCACAGAACAAGTGCTGGACCGAGGAGATACGACATCAGACGTGTGCACTGCATTCCCCGAGGCAGGTTCAGCCTACCCAAATGAGCTGCAAAGGAGGAGGGCACACGCAGCCTTTCAGAAGCCACTGCTAATCTTAACGATAAGCATGTGCTTAATTTTGTAATGTGGTGTCTCACGTAAAGCCGGTTGAATACGGAAAAATCAATTTGACTATCTTTTTTTTTTATGATATGCTCTGTAAATTCTTATCCTATCATGAAAAATGTACCGGTAGTATACTCCAGAGAAAGAAATGAGCAGTTATGGTCCCATGTGTGGTAGTACGTTTTGGGTTTTTTTAAATCCGTGAAGTACCATTTGTAGCATAATTACGTGCTGTGCTCGGGTGGAGACCTAAGGTTCTGATTTTCAGACCAGGGAGAGCAGACATCATGCAGGGGAATATTAAACCCACAAATCCACACGGCACTCGCTCTGCTGAGTGTTGTTCTTAACGACAAACTATATTTGCTTACTGACGGATTGCCTGTCGGGCTACACGAGTGAAAACACAACAAAGAGGCAGAAATGCTGAGGAAATGGTTTTTTGCTCAGCTTTTAGGCCCATCAAGCTTTGAAAGACCTAAATTGTCTGTTTCCGTGAGAGTTCAGCAATTCGACAGAATCAATTTGGTATTTTCTCCTTTTGTCTGTGCTTTTTTTTCCCCTCCTTCCAACATTCTAAACAAATTATTCCTCGCTATGCTTTCTTATTTATTTTTTTCTTATCAAAGACAAGGACTGTAATCAAAATAAAGCTTTTTGTCTTAAAGCGGTGAAAATCCCTTTTCTGCGGCTGGAAACAATCCATTTTATAGGTCTCAGAATGTCACTACGACGCTGGCTTTGTGTATAACCATCTGTCACATCAGGAATAACCTTCCTCCAGCCTCCACAAGAAGGAAACTAAAAGTAAAGCACTTTATTCTCAAAATGGTGCGTATAAAGTTATTTCCCATCGTTAGAATCCATAATGTTAACTAAATACTGCACAATTTAATATTACACAAAATGAAAAAAAAAAACATAAAAATGCCTGCATGTTGAGAAATTCACTGTTCGGCTGGATTTAATTTAACAAGTCAAGCAATCCTCTTAATGTGGCTAAATTCACACAGGAATATATGAAGACTCAGAAGAATGGCGTCCAGTACTGCATTCTTGCCTAAGGACGATGTACGACCGCAATCCTTCTGCAAAGTGTGACCGATCGATTTTACTTCCTGCTGAAAAACAAAATGGCAAGTGGAGAGAAAATCAGCATCTGCTGCGTCCCACCCACTGCAGTCCATTCAAAGACATATGATATCATACAAAGCTCACTTTGGACAGAGCATAAACAAGGGAGCAACAAAAGTGATGGAACAATGAAAAAAACGGAAGGCGTGTCAACACATTTTTCATTCAGAGTATTGGAAACAGCCAGATGCCGTACATCACAAGTGAAGGCTGGAGAATAGGCCATCCTCTTTATCTAATGAACAGGTCAAAGGGGTGCGGGTGGGAGATGAGTGGGGGCATTGTCACATCTGTCACAGTGTTGCATATTCCCAACAGTCTCGTTCCGAGGGAGTCAGATTAAGCGTAGCGGGGATTAAGACATGGAATGAGTCATAAGAAATGTGTACAGGAGTCGATGATTGGAGGCTCAAAAGGGAAGGGAAACGACACAACAACAAGAAATAAGCTTTCTCCAGTAAATAATTCCCATGATTTGATTAATACTTCAACTATCAAAAAAATAATACATTATAAGAATAATTGAATAATAATAGAATAAAAATTATAATTAATAATTACTATTTAATTATTAGTGTGAGGCAAAAATATTTTAGTTTGGGAACTGAAAAAACAAACGAAGCTTCTTCTAATGCCATAGAATGTGGATCTGAGGAATTTTTATTGATTTATCTGGTACGAAACCATGGATCAATTTACACTATTGGATAATTATATTTGGTTTGGCTTACTTTTACAGGGCAGCATTTACAAGTAAATAAAAAGCGGTGATGGAAGAGGAAACCACTTTTATTTCATCGTTTTCATTCATCCCTTTAAATAATTGATGAAGTGTCCACAACCAGAGGACAGCGTAATGTCCCTGTGTCTCCGTGTCTGTCGTAAACGAAGACGATAAAATACACTAAAATGTTTCATAAATATACCATCGTCTATGACCGACGTGGGAGCCACATCACTTGTGCTAGCATCATTAACATAATTAGAAACTGATAATGGTGTTAAAATCCCACGGGAATGAACGCGATCCACCTGATCAATGGCTGGTTTTGCTCCAAGTATTTAGTCTAGGTTGTCAAACATGGAAATTCCAAGTGCATCATTTACTTTAATTTATTATTGGTCTTTTTTGTCTCAACATAGCGCTACGTATCAGAACCCTGAGACCTGCTTTCCCTGAGACATTTCATAAAGAACTAGAAAAGCACTCAGAGAGCGCAGAACTCCGCCAAGAAGCTCATTCCCCGCATAATTAGATTCATGGTGATCTGGATCATCACCGAAAGGTTCTAAATTGTTCTTGTATACACAAACCATGAAAAGCTACATTGAATCAGAGTTGATGTGTATTTGTAACAGATTTTTTAATCCATAAAAGGGTTTTCAATGTTAAAATGTTATATTTTTTTCTAATGTCATTCTGGATCTGATCCAGATGAAATTCGGTGGGGAAATAGAGGACCCCACCCTACATGACTGTCTCAACATTGGTATTGGTCAATAATGAACCGAGATATTGAGGAACAAGTTCTAAAGCTCCAGTAACCTTTGAGTTATCTTGCAAACGGACGGACAAACATCGGCAATCACATAACCGGCTCGGTGGAGTAATGAGTACTATAGGTGTTGTTGTGTTGTGGAAAACTGTGATCCCATTTAGTCATGTGACTAAATCTCCAGGAGGAACTTCAGGACATCACTACTCTACATTTATTATGCCATGGCTGTAGGAAATAAAAAGCCTACAGTGTTGCCCACATTGCACTAAAGCTCTTTCTAAAGGAGGCCGGTTTTAGCCTCTCACTGCTTTTTAGTCAAGGTTAGTTCATGTTCCCTCCAAAAATAAAAAACACCTGATAATAGGTACATAAATCTGAGGACAGTTGTGTACTCTGCACCAAAATCAACAACTTGCACACCAAACAAAGGTTTAAGATTGTTTCTACAGAAGGTTGTAAAGTATCTTAAGATAACATGTTTAATTTATTGGATTACCCGTTGAAACTACATAAAATAAATTTAGACATGAAGGTCCTCAAAAAATACATAACAACTAACCAGATAAGTAATGGCTGCATTACTTGGCAATTTAACCGATGCTTTCTTTTGACAATGAAGAGCAGCAGCTTAATTGCTCTGAACAGCCTGTTGGATGAGGGAGATAATGTCTTAACCTACATCCTCTGAAGCAGGAATGCTAAAGCAGACCTTTTTCACCTCTGTTAATGCCAAAGGGTCAATGCCACACAGTACTTAAACTATTATTAAAGGTTCATAGGGTTGCCCATTGATCAAGGGTTTAGACAGTTAAGTCTCCACTTCTTCCACTCATGTTGAATTGTCCAACCCCAATTTGCTCTCCTGCCGCTGGAGATGATCCGGCCTGCGTATTACAAATTGGGACAAGGGTAAAGCTGATAAAGCAATTAATTGCAACTGGCAAAAAATAATAAGAATAACACCGTGGTCAACCCAAATTAAAGAGCTCACTCCAACACCAATTTAGCCTGACTCCCAAGTCATTTTTACATGTTGTACTTTTAAGGCCAAAATAGGTCACACAAGTTCAAATGGTGAAAAGTGTCATTAAAACCTGTAATAGACTTGTAATAACTTGGCCCCTCCACACAAAAACAGATGATTACATTTCTGCTGACTGTTCTCAACCCAGTTCTCACAATAAAAAGGAAAACGGCCCACAATTGTAAGGCCTCTTTTCAATTTAAAATCGCATCCATATTAAAGAGACAACTTTAAAGACCGACTTCTTCAGGTACTGGAAGTTGCATAATACACTTTTGATTCCTTACTAAGTACAATGTACATTCCAAAGCAATCTGCATAATGGCTAATGTTGTTACCATAGTAACACCTGTGATTGATGGCTTCGTTAAGAGTAATAGTTACACGCCATTAAATTGGTGTAATAGTGTATGGCAGTCGTCTCTGTAACCAGGGACAAAGCAATTACCAAGTCATTACAAAACGGAATAGACTTATACAACATAGTGAGTGAGCCTTGAGATTAGAGGCTGACTGCTGGAGAAGTTTCAAAGGCTGACACAATCATTGCGAGCAGGAAAATGCTGAGATACAAACTGGCCAATACCAGAACTCCACTAACAATTAGCCAAATTAACGACACTTACAGTAGAGAATTGGCTTGGAGGGGGTTAAAGGGCACTGTACCTTGATGGACTGGCCATGCACATATTAAAGATTTCTCTTTTCTGGGGGCAGCACGGTGCCACAGTGGTAAGCTCAAGAAGGTCACAGGTTCAAATCCGACTTGGGGCCTTTCTGTGAGGAGCTTGCATGTTCTAGTGGGTTCTCTTTGGGTTCTCCAGCTTCCTCCCACCACCAAAAACATGCAAATTAGGTGAGTGCACGTGAATGATTGCCTGTCAATCATTGTGTGGCCCTGCAACAAACTGGCGGCTTGTCCAGGGTGTACCCCACCTCTCGCCCGTTGACTGCAGGGATAGGCTCCAGCACGACCCGCGACACGGTAACAAAGTCTCGGGGCAATATTTCTGTGCACTTTAGCATGGAGACGTTAGTCTAGAGAGATTCTGATTATCCTTCCAGACAGAAAAGTTTGTCAAAATGGTTATTTGTTTCATGAATATGAATCTCACATCTTGCATGCTCCCTCATCTTGCATGTACTATGGCAGCGTCGGTTTGAATGCGTATTTCCACTGGGATTACATTCAACAGAGTTTTGACAGTAATTTGATGGTGAAGTCAAGAAAACTTATTTACAGGGACACCATACAACTCTGCAACCTACAAACCAGGGACGGAACACAGCCATACCGATTGAGAGGACTCAAAGGAGAGAGAGAGGAGCTGGATTGACACAGATCATGTGCAGTTGTTCAGAGAGAGAAGCATGCATGCGGGACGAGAGCGCACAGTGATGCTCCACCACACACAATGCTATACAAATATGCATAGACAGCAATGCCACTCAATCATCCTGGTCAAGGGCCAATCAATCTATTGCTGGTTGACTGGGATCCAATCACGATTCCCAACAGAGGCAAAATGAAAGAAAGACAGACAGCTTGTGAAGAGGCTCACTCTCAGCAGATTGATGAAACAAATCTCGGTGCGGTTCATGAGGCATCCTACATCCTAACAAACATACCATGAAAGAAAAATATCTGATGTCATTCAGTTTTGTGGGTAAAAATGTGTTTCCCTTGTGCCATTCAACCATAAAAAGCCCATTAGGATGTGTCATATGCAGCAGTTTTATTTGTCCCAAATGGATCTTGTGTTTAATGCCACAAATCATCCTCATTGTCCTACAGCACTGCGGAAACAACTTGACACGAGTGCAAAATAGAGCAATAGTAGACACCTTTTTTTTTTAAGGATCCTCAAAACAAGACAATTTTCAACAGGAGAATCAGACGGCGTGCTCTCAATATGTTGCTGACTGTGGTGCCAGTCGATAAAAAAAAAACTAAAAAAAAAACATTTGTATTTCTTTCTAACTTACAGAAAAGAGAAAGGTAGACCCACAGGAAGGGAAGTGAAAGAAGGACGGGTGCGTTTAGATGAGAAGCTACACACTCCATTCATCAATGATGCTGCGTTACACCTGTTAACAGGGCAAGGCAGAGCCTTCAGGGGAAGGAGAATCACTGGAAAAACCTCTTAGTGTTCCTTGAACTGACTGAATAATTTAAAATATATTATATTTAACAACTCCATAATGTTAATTGGCCTGTGCTACACACTTAATATTCATGAGTAACCCCTCTTTGCTGATAGAAGTATTTCTGTGCTGCAAATGTAATCAGCACTTACACGGAAAATCAAGAAAGAATGAGGCGATTAGTGTCCAGATCCATTTATGGGACCCCGTGTGGGGTTGAGAGATAGCAGACTCGCCGCTTCTTGCTTCAGTTACACTATTCTGTCAGTGATTGCAATAATTATCCTTAAAAGCCACCCTTGCCCAGTAATTGTCTACATATGCTGCTGTACTGTATTTATTTTTTCCATTTATTCTTACTTTTGCAGACGGTCCTCACTTAACGACGACTCAGAGTTACGACAAGCTTTCAGAAAGTAAGTTTGCACTTTAGAACTGTCCGTGGTGCTGCAGAACCTGGTCCTGCAACTGTCAACTCTAATGTCCCTATCAGTAGCATTAGCATTTAGTTTTGTAGAGCACCTCTTTAGTCAGTATCTTGTTCAGCAGCCGATGTTACATTATGTTTTTGTCTGCTCCTGCCCTCTGTCTCTCTATCGCTCTCTCCCTCTCTTTGTTTTTGACTCTCCTCCTACCTGTCCTTGTCTCTGTCTCTCCCGCTCTGTCATTGTTGTCTCTCTCTGTCTCAACCCAACCAGTCAAGACAGATGGCCGCCCACTATGAGTCTTAGGTTCTGTCCAAGGTTTCTGCCTGATAAAAGGAAGATTTTCCTTGCCTCCGTCGCCAAAGGTCTTGCTCTCGTGAGTCAATTTGGGATCTATCTTTCCCTGCACATCTGTAAAATGCCTTGAGATAAGTTTCTGTTTTGATCTGGCACTATATAAATAGAATAGAATTGAATTGAATCCTGGATTATGGATTAGTTTGAAATTGTTGGTAACATTGCAGTCAATGGACCTTCAAATTGTGTTCATCAATATCTCGGTTGGTTCAACACATTTACTCCAATTCATGTTTACTTTTCACGGTGGGTGTATAAAGATACCAAGAACAATTTAGAACCTTTTGGTGATGATCCAAATCACCTTGTGGGTGGTGTAAATCTAATTAGGAGGGGAATGAGCTGCTTGGCGGAGGTCTGTGCTCTCTGAGTGCTTTTCCGGCTATTATTTTTATGTATATGATGTGTTTGAATTGTCTTTTGTATTCATCTATATTTATATGTTTAGGTGTTTAGTATCACTGGGCCTCGGGAACAAATTTGCCGTGTTTTTTACGTCTTGAAATGACAAATAAATTGAACCTTGAACCTTCTTTGTCAAGCAAAGTTGCTAAATTAATCAATGCCATATTTGCATCAATGGCTGCTTTAACTACCTCAGAGGTGATCTCCCTAAATGCATGACAAAGATTCCATTTATATCATTTTCAAAACATTAAATCTTCATTGTGTGTTGATTTTCAATAATTGACAAGCAAAAACATCAAATTTGTTTGTATGTGTTCCACAAAATTAGACATCTTTTAATTACTCCATAAATTCTTCATTAGAGCTTATTGTTTCTAGACTATATAGTTTCATTGATTGAACATTAAGACAATTAGCATACGAATGCATTTGTTTTGGTCATTGTACAAAGTAATTACGTGCGTCCAGTGCGTACACTGAAGTGTGTACCCAGCCATTCATGACAGTAATTATTCATTAAACTTAAGGAAATATCAAGCTTCAGTGGATAATCGTTCTACTTCAACACTGAGCCCACGACAAAACCAAAAGCAAAATATAGTTAATATTGTATAAAAACAAACAGCAGAAACAAAAATGGATACAGACAATATTTTATGAAAATATTCAGAATTCTACTGAATCACTGTAAAATATTCTCATTTGGTTTATGAAGTTATTTCATCTTATATTATAATCCAAAAAAGCTAAATCACAAAAAAATCTGCACAAAACATTTGGTATTCTTCTGGCCTTTTGTAAATTGATAAAATTTTAAATAATTATAAAGACAAGATGTTGAAGATCGATCTAATGGTTTGAGTGTTCTTATAGAAAACCGGTGACAGAGCAACAGAGAAGCAAAGAGAATTGAGTCATCTCTGGGCAAATAGGACCAAAAGCAAATTTAAAGCAACTGGCCCCAGGCGACAGGACGATTGTCATTGTTCGGCCCTTCTGGTAGGACTAATCTTTATTACGGAGATGAACAACATACACAGGCAGCCAAAGGCACTGCATCGTCTGAAGTCATGCACAGGCACAACTGACATTTACTCATCCTGTCTCTCCAGATCGACAAGAGAAATATAATCCTCATTCTCCTGACGGCCTATTGATGCGTCCAAGAATCCAAATCCTCCACACAGGCTCTCCGGTGCTCCCTCCTGTGTCAGCATCACACACACAAAACAATGTGCTGGCCTTTAAACAGCTCAGTCAAATGGCAGCTGCACTGTTGCCTTTGCTAATGTGAAGAAGCACATTCTTAGATTAGAGCGGCACACCAGAAGGGAGGAATAGCCTCAAGAAAGACACCTACTGAGCTCAGCCCCACTGGTTGCCTCAGCACTCTTTTTAAATTCCAGCATAATGAACCCTTGTTGAGTCAAAACAATGGTGGCTATGACCTTGAAAAATATCACACAGAAGAGGAACTTTTCACATTACTTGTCCAAGATTTCAATGTTGGCTATTTTATGTTATTCAACAGAATTTGTATTCACATCATATTTGGATTTAGTCAGATTTCACTCAACAAAATTCTCAAGTATTACAACTTCTGACTAATAATATTTGGCAAAGAGCTTATTGTTGCAACTGCCCTTTATGATTGTAGGAATATACGCTTATGATTATATTACTGCGGAAACAGCCATAATCAATTATACTAGTCTGCGTTTGGACAGACATTACACTGTGAGTGAGGGATAAGCTGTTATTGTAATGCACCAATATCCTATAGCTAATGAATGAATGAACTGCTTTTAGACACTCAATTAAAAATCAATGCTTTCCATGCAATGGACACCTGATGGATTAAAAAAATGTTAAATTAGCATTCAAAGGAACTGAAATGAGTGTTAACACCATCTGCAGTTGATTTCCTCATTATCCACAATTACCGTTTTGTTATGTTTCTTTGAAGCAGAGCGCAAATGCCCAGAAAGCTAAAAGAAAGGACGAAAGCATGCTGTAGGCCAACAGACAAATCCTTTGTTTGATGGGCTGATCGTAACTGCCTTCAGCAGCAACACAAGTGTCAAACTGTTGGGCTTTGCAGTTTCTGAGCAGTACCTGAAAGCAACGCACGCTCTATCGTTCTAATAACAATAATATCTTGTTACATACTGGTATTGCAATCGACACGTTTTATTTTCCCCCGTGAAAAAAAATACTCTAATCTCATCTAAGCAAGCAAAGCATCGAGATATTTCAGCATTTACTGATGCTTGTTCACGATTATTATCTCACACGTCATATTCTTCAACCTGGACAGAAAGCCATTATTGACAGACATTTAATTGCACTTAACATCTGTAACACACACACACAAAAATGCTGCAGATGAAAGCCTGAGGTAGAGAGATAAACTGGCAATACAATATGGTAATGAAGAAGTTGAAAGGCAGGAAAATCACAGCAATAAAAAAAAATCCACTGATCTGACAAACCCAATTAAGTTATTTATGCATATTAAATGATGTTGACAAAATTAAAGTTTCGTTTACCATTTAAAAAGTGCACATTAAATAGTAAAGAGAACGCATGGCTGTTAAATGTCGCATCAGGCTCCCTTATATTCTATCAGATATCAACACTGGGATTACCTAAAAAAGCCAAAAACAATCTTAGGGAAGGACACAGGGCTGAGGAATGCCTCAGGACCCCCCCCTGGAAGAGCTGGAGGTGGTGTCTCGGGAGAGGGCAGTCTGGAAATGCCTGCTAAGACTGCGGCCTCTGCGACTTGGCCCCGGACAAGCGGAAGAAGATAGAGGGATGGATGGATGGTTTTCTTTTCAAAATGTGTGATTTACTGTATGGTCACAAGACCTTTGTCATTAGGTAGGTCAGCAGCATGGAGAAGTGATTACAGATTACGGAGACCTAACAAGTTTTAGAGGCATTTTGTTTGACACATGAGGTTCAAGGACTAATCTGTAGAGAGCCAGATTATGGTCTATCACAGGTTAATACAGAATTCAAAACACCATTATATTTGTTCATAAGGACAATCTGGAAGAAGCTAAGAAAAGGCCAAACTTTTCCCTGAGTTCACCCGCCTGTCTTACAGGAAGCGAGTTAGCACTGTCAGACTGCCCCAGGGCAGCTGTGGCTACAATAGTAGTTTACCACCACCAAGTATGGAGTGAATTAATAATGCAGAATGTAAAGCGTCTTTGAGTGTCCTGAAAAGCGCTATATTAAACCAACGCATTATTATTAGAAGAAAAGCGGAAAAACAAGGTGACAGGAAGTTGACAGAGTCAAACTGCCGAAGCCGCAAGATAACGATTGGTTTGACACACAGCCTTTTCAATAATCCAATTGAAAGTACACAATTTCTAAACATTAGCATCTTGGTGTGAAGAGGTTATTTTCTGATCTGGCATATTGAGTGCTGTGGAGATTTGCAAGATGGATGACAAGTGTGGACAAGGACACGTCATAGAGATATCGAAGACACGCAGACTTTAGATGACATGAATCAAAACCCCAAGCAAGTAACACTGATCCTTTAGCGCGTACCAGGGGCTCCTGAGAGAGAATGAAATGCAAGCTCTCTTTCTGCCTTTGTGTGATTTTAGACTACAATGGTGAGAAAGGGCAAATCATTTTCTCTGAGGGTGGACTGCAACACTAGGAGCCGCTGACATTCCCTTGCATTTCCGATGCGTCACGAACAAAGTCAAATCCAGTTTTCCCAACTCTTGTTTGCAAGTCTTTCCCACCCTGCTATTCAAAGAGAAAAGGCCAAACACAATCACAGGAAAGGGCACGCTTGATGTGCAAACATACTGGTTACTCCATCACGACTATCACTTACACTTAGTTAATCATCCTGGTTGACTTAATAATGGCGCTGCTTGCATGGGAAGCATAAGAACGTCTCTGTGTCCCGCAGAAGAAGCAGCGTGGGAATCAGCCACGGGTTTGTCTGACTTGGAGAGGACTAGAAACTTCCCAGCCCTCAGTGAAGTTGTTTGTCACGTTAATTGCTTTCTGACAATTGAAAGCTGCGGCATTTCAGGTTATCCAAGCTTCTTCAAGCATTTTAGTTTGTTCTATCAATTATTATATAGTGGAAAAATATGAAATGACTGAAAATAAATATTCAGAAGTGGTTGGGAGGCCAAGGCTATATAGAGCGTATTAAGCAGGAGCTCACAAAGCAAATAAGCAGTCTTTCATAAGAGTCAACGATCCATTTAATGCACTATTTAACATTATTCATAGAC
The DNA here is from genome assembly GCF_040956055.1 of Brachionichthys hirsutus. Classification (NCBI taxonomy): domain Eukaryota; kingdom Metazoa; phylum Chordata; class Actinopteri; order Lophiiformes; family Brachionichthyidae; genus Brachionichthys; species Brachionichthys hirsutus. The sequence continues at coordinate 4,937,140 of NC_090911.1, read as the reverse complement.
AGGAGTTTTCTCTTCAGGTTTAGCAATAGAAGGAACAAATGTCAGGGTTACTTGTGTTCACCAGAATGTCTAAAAGTCGAACGAGAGCCAAAGCGCTGCAGTTATCAGGTTGCTCTTCAATGGAGCCATCTTTTGGTCTCAATCCAGACATCCCTTCTACATTTAAGATTTGTCTTAAAGCCTTCCTTTCTGATAAATCTTGGAATTAAGGCGGATTTAAGATAGCCCTTAGCTATGTTGATATAGGCTTAGATTGTTGGGGACTTTTTTTAAATAACACAATTTGTTGGTGAAATAGGCTTGTAGCCTATTTTGACCCTGGCCTTCAAAGAGACTGAATAAAGAATAGGGGAAAAAATGAATCAAAAAGCAGAATTAGAATTGGAAAACGACTCGTATCGCTTATCACTATCACTTATGCCAACTATATATTTCTAATTTCATTGAGTTATACATAACTATTATTTTCTCCTTGAATTATAACACAATTCATACAGATGCCTGTTCCAGTGCTGTTCATAGCTCTGCAGATATCAGAGGTGAAACAAACTGACATCCCAAATGCATTCAAACAGAATATTAAGACAGAATAAAAGTGCACCAGGCCTGTAATTAAAATAAATTCTAAATGTAGCTCTCTCTTTCTCTCTTTTTTCTGTCTTGTAAACTTAAACTATTGCGGCACAGATCGTGAACACTAAAGTGAGGTGGTCTGAGCGTACATATGCTGTTCTGCACATGTTCATGCATGCAGCAGCACTAAGGGCTTATGTCTATGCTGAAGAAGAGAGCCCAACCGTTCAGGTGTCTGAAGCTATAAATCAGCGCCCTGGTCAAGATGGCCAAGAGCATTTTCAAACCCATTTGCAGAAGATAATGCCAGCTATTTCTTCTAGCCCCAGGGATGGGAGAGCCAGCATCATGAATCATTGCCCTTTTAGAGGAGCTGCAGCACGGATCTCACCTCGTTCCTATACGGTTCTCCTGGTAGGCAGAAACTAAGGGGAGTGAGGGAAAGGGTTTAAACTCTGATCAAGGATTTCAAGAAACAAGGTTATAAAACATCATGACTCAAGTTCAGAGCAGGAAGGAGACAGTGCAACTTCTTTGTTACCTGTAGTATGCTGAGTAGGAATACTGTCAAATGCTTAAATAGTACAGGTAAGTATTTTACGTCAACACTACATTATTTTCATGTCATATTTATTTGTATTGCGCTGTGCATGCTTTCCCCTTCAGGTAATATATATATATATATATATATATATGCACATATACACACACACATATGTATATGCAAAAATGAATGAATGAATGACCTGGAGACCATATTGAAATTGAAAGCAGGATTTTATCCACTGTCGATACTTTAAATATACAATAAGTTCCATTTATTGCAGAGAGAGCCAAATGACTTCCCCTCCCTCCACCAGCAAAAACACTCTACGACCCCGTGCTGTGATATTCCATTACTTTCTGACTGCAGTCAAGAACATGTACATGATTTCAGCTCTGCACTACAGTGTGTAACCTTGAAATGTACTTATTGTGAGTCTGATGAATGCTGGTAATGTGCAACTGCGAATTGGGTCATTTATATTATCATAGCCCATACTTATATATAAACAGGATACAGGAAATCACTTATCATTTTGGTCACTGCGCAGACATTACATTAAAAGCAAGTTCAAATGTGTCAGTGTTTCTTCGTGCTCTGATATTTATTTTATTGTGAGAGAAATAGAACTGGAGCGGTAAAATCATACCTCTGATGGTGGCTATTAAAAAATGTAGATTGTGATATACATAACACAAGCACTTGTCCCTTGATTTCAGAAAGGTATAATAGTATTCTAAAAAGTAAGCACTACCTAGTTACTATGGGTCTAATAACAATAAAAATGTAGATTTTTTAAATAATGAATGTAATTCAATATAAGTATTTACAAAACTAGTAAAAATACCCTTTAATAACTTGTTAATGTTCAACCATTTGGGACGTGTGTTTCTCTAATTTACATTATTTGATTTGACCATGTCCTCCGTAGTATCTTGTGGGGGGTGCTTCAGGAGTATGGGGTCCGGGGTCCTTTGCTGAAGGCTTTCCGGTCCCTGTCTGATCGAAGTCAGAGATTGGTTTGCTTTGTCAGCAGTAAGTAAAACCTGTTCCAAGTGCAAGTTGGACTCTGGCAGGGCTGCCCTTTATCATCGGTTCTGTTCATAATCTTTACGGACATAATTTCTAGGCACAGCCAGGGCCGGAAGGGGATCAGTTTTGGGGACCACAGGATTTAATCTCTGCTTTTTGCGGATTTTGTCCTGTTGGCTTCTTTTTCTTCAAGTGGATGAGTTCATGTATCTTGTCCACGAGTGTCTTGTCTTGTTCACGAGTGAGGGAAGGATGGAGCGTGAGATTGACAGACGGATCAGCAGCTGCAGTAATGCAGTCGTTGTATAGGTATGTCGTGGTAAAGGAGCTGAGCCGAAAAGGTGAAGCTCTCGATTTACCGGTCAATCTATGTTCCTACTCTCATCTATGGTCATGACATCATGACAAGATCCCGGATACAAGCGGTCAAAATGAGTTTCCTCTGCAGGGTGCCTCGGCGCAGCCTTAGAGCTACAGTGAGGGGCTCAGTCACCGGAGAGGAACTCGGAGTAAAGCCGGTGCTCCTTCACATTGAAAGGTGTCAGTTATGGTGGGTGGGGCATATACTCTGGATGAGAAGGTGTTCCGGGCATGTCCCACTGGGAGGAAGCCTCGGGGAAGACTTAGGACATGTTGCATAGACTATTACTCTCGGCTGACCTGGGAATGCCTCAGGATCCCCCTGAAAGAGCTGGAGGAGTTGGCTGTGGAGAGGGAAGTCTGTAAATCCCTGCTGAGACTGTTGCCTCTGCACCCAGCCCCGGAGAAGCGGTTGAAGATAGATAGATGGATGATGTGATAAAGCACTATTCCAAAAGCAGTACTCATTTTTTTGATTCACATGTACAGTCTGCTGCAAATCTATTTATCTATTCTATCTAAATATTTTGATTTTAAATCCTTTTAGATATCTGATTTGTGCTTTTATCGTCTGACCTATAAAACTTTCATTCAACAATTCAGCATCTGACAGGAATAAGCCAAAGCGCTACGAGTAAATAATTCAGTAAGCAAACCCATAGTAAGGTCTTGGCAAATTTTTGTTCGATTTCAGTCTAGTTGTGAGGCCTGCACCTCCCTCAGGGCATAAATCAGTCACTGAATTACTGCATTACATGGGTTTATTGGAGTCACTTGTCTTCCCTTGTGTTATGCATTCAGACCTAATCAAATCACGTCATCTTGAGATGCATCTCCAACATTCGCCGTGCAGGATTCAAGCCAGTTGGTTCAAGGCAAATGCCACAGGTCAAGGCAGCATTTGGACAGCAAGAAACATATTGCAAATGGAGCATCATCTGTAGAGCGTGTATGAATGCTTAGTTGAGCTAGTCGAAAAATCATGTAGACAGGAGAGAAGAAGTCTTCAGACTGCCATTAACAAAAAATTGTGCCATCTTTATTTACTGTTCTGACTTTTCACTGCTCACCCATGAGCTCCAGTGTGACATGAAGACACGCTGTCACATCAAATCATCTGTGATGGCATCAAGGCTCCGTCAGGGGGACACACTAGGTGCTTAATGCCAAGGCCTTCGGTAGCCGTTCACAGAAGAGAAGAGCTGTCACAGCCACCCCCAACTGCCAACCATCCTCCCCCCTAAATTCCTAAAATCCCATCCATCTGCCACATCAGCGGGACAGAGGGACTTGCAAGACATGCACCTTGTTTGACATTCTCTGATGTGCTTTCGCACACAACGGTTGTGAGTCACTCTATCTGACTTTATTGCTAAAAAAAATTAACACAAGGTCACTGAATTTTGTCGATTTGCCTTTTACTCAGGCCGATACCAAAACGGAATCCTTGTAGGCACAAAGGTTGAAACTGTCAATCAGGACTCTTTAACCTTTAAGCTAAATGCGACATGGTGAGTGTTTCCTGATAATTTGTGTCTTGCATCTGCATGTAACTAGTAAAACTAGAAAACTAGGAATGTCTTGGACAGAGAACTCCTCGAGGAAACAAGCTTCTCTAGAAAAGAAAAGCACACAGGAAGAAACTGATGGATTGACATCATCTTTAATCAGCCTAAAATATGCAAGCTGTCATCACAATTTGTAACATACATGGCTTTATGGATGTCAAATACAGACAGTATTTCACTACCACAAACAGTTATGCAACATAGTGATAGTGTGCTGAGTGCCAGTATTGAATAATAATAAAAGCAAAGACTATAAGGAAAGACTTGTAAGACTAGAAGGACATGTTCTCCATCCAAGAATAGGATTGCTCGCCTACGCCGTCGAGAAAAAGGCCATCCCCGGTGTGAAATCTTTCCCATTGTTCATTACAGGCCACGTTTGATTGGCGTAGCCTACATGAATTTGTCACATCGCTTCCATTTCTAAAGCATGGAAATTGTCCCATTTAAGTTGACCGTGATAAGATGGCTGACTGTTTAACCTTAATTTATTAATTCTGGTACAATTTTAGCATGTGAGAACCTGAAAAAGAATAGATTGGTAATGATAAGTAAAACAAATGGCACCAGTCGATAAGATGTTGCTCCATTTGTCTGGAATGGAAGTGTGTGTGTGTGTGTGTGTGTCATCTGTGCACTTCCGCTGACTCAGCAGATGCACAAGCCAAAGCTCTGAGGTCTCAGACTCGTGTCTTATGTTCCTGTCAATTCCGGGGTACATTTACCAACACACAAGATGTAATAAAACTGTCTACCGGGCCAGAGCCCAGGATGAGCGTCCATACAGAATGTACGTTAGGATCACATGCAAAGATGCAATCAGCCCATAAGTGCATCCGTAGGACATGAAGCTATTTGGGCTCTAATGATTCATAAAATGCACAATGGGTTTTTTGATGCATTACAGTAACTTGACTCTGAGAATGAGTTTCATATTTCCATTTTCAATTTACTATGCTGCTCAACTTCATGAAAGTATAAAAGTATATTTCCAAGTGCAATTTTAAACACTGGAGGGTTTTTTTCTGTATCAATTTGTATTTGTTTTATTAAATGAGGTTAAAGGTCGTACTGTCTGAGAGATACGAGTGCACAGCATGGCCATTCATGATTTATCATGTAATTAGATCAAACACATTAGAATGTGAAACCAAACATTACATTGTATTGTTATACCACAAGAGCATACTGCCAGTTCACACAAGCTGTCTGTACCATTTACCGGTACTGTCTTCATATACCAGAGTATGGCCACTCTGATAAATCAATTTATGAGGGCAAGAAAGAAATGGTCATGGGGCTATTGTTTTTAATTTGCAATGACATAATGGAGAAACTAGCCTGGTCTGGGCAGACGTTTGCACTCTGAATGCTGTCCAGTTTAGAATTTAACCTTATATAATAAATGATAAAACAGTTAAACATCTGAAAACAATCCACTTTTATGTGTTTGGTGGTAAAGTTATAATTAGAAGGCCCGTGTGGCGAGAATATAAAGCCATCTGGGACCATCTGAGATCACAGGGACGGCAGATGAAAAGCAACATTTTCTACAACTACAGGCTTTCTTGTGCATACTAATGCTGAAAATTCCATTTCTCACATCAGAAAATCTTTCATCAGCTTAAAAAGCAGGGGGATTTCTGAGCTGTTGGCAAGCAGTAAACTAAGGATTTTAAATACTGACCTGCAGCATAGCTTTGACTGTGAATTTACACGTAAAAAAACTAGAAACGAAATTTGCTTAATTATTAAATTACATTAGGTGGAAAAGATTTAAGGCCATATCTCCAAACACAAAAATAGTTTTCTACGGTTTGACCTGTCATCCACACAAAATCGCAGATTTCTGTCACAAAAAAAACAATGTTTTTTTGAAAACTCCAGCCAAAGTGAAGATTTTTGAAAACTTCGCACGCCTGCAAACTGAATTTTAGGTTTCGTAACGTCTTGCCTGTGATGAAAACTGCAGTGACATCATGTGTGTGCAACCCGCGTTTACGTTCAGAAACAGCACGGATTCCTTCAAAACGTATCGCTTATTGCTAATTGTGGGCTCGTCGGCCCACACGAACGAGCCTGACGCCATGTTTTGCGAAAGAGCCGGAGCGTTCTGATTGGATAAGGTTTGGGGAACTACGCCGGCGATTGGCTTGGCATGCTTATGAACTTGCTTAACAACGCCATTATGCGGCTACGTGTGGATGGAGTTTTTTGTTTGTTTTTTAAACGAGGTCGAGTGGATGCAAACAAAATTCAAAGCGGAGGGGGGAAGGATATTTGGTTTTATAAAAAAAAAAACTGGCTACCTTCTGAAATATGTTGATACAAGACAGGTGCAAAGATGGAGGCAAACTGCCTCCACATATTGAGCAATAGGTCTATTACCCATGTAATGGCTCGAACAAAAGCCGCTACTGCTTACAGAAGAAGCTGCTTAATCCAAACCAGACAGCCCTCCTGCTTCAATGAGAAACAAAACAGATTAACTGACATTTGACCTTTCAATGTCATCCGTATTCACCTCTCCACTTAGCAACACTAAATTTCCTTTAAAAACAATAAATTACACAAGGAATTAACAAAAATAGGCCTCTTGATAGGAGGGCAGGCCATTTTAAGCCCAAGTGTCTGTTTCCACTTTCCCCCACGGCATGGGGCGCCCTCTAAAACACTGGCGTAAATGCTTTATGATGCCAGTGGACTCTGAAATACGAGGCCTGGTTTCAATCAGCAGCCAAATTGCTCCAACGTTACCCTGACAGACAGAGTACTAAATCAGTGTTCGCTCCTCTGCTGCGGACATTAAGGAGCAAGCATTGTTAAAAGTCCACCATGCATGCCACTCCATGACGGGATGGGGCACGAAGCAGGGGCAATTGTTGATGCTGGTGGTGTCGGGGTCTATGTCGGTGCAAAGAGTAAAATATCATCTGGTCTTGGTAGGAAAGCAGCAAGACCTGCTTCCCGATCTGAATCAGACGCTTGAAATTAACGTCACATTTTTAACTTTGAATGTACAGTTAGAGCCTCACCCAAGGCAAAGAGCTCAAACACAACCAGTTTGAACCAGTTCCTCCTGGTTAAAAAGAGTTCACAGTTCCTTTGTGCCAACGCCCTGACAGTGGGCCAATGAAGCACCTCAGAGCAGTTCAAATTCTCTACAAACCTGAGAAGCCCTGATCCCACCCACCACAGACCAACGCACTATGGGCACAACCTCTCATTTGAACGCTAGAGCCCTGAAATTACTCACATTTTGCCCATATGGAAAGCATGAGGAATCGTCAGCTGGGACAGGGTTGTGCCGAGTGGTTTTTCAGCGTGTGGTCACAGAGGAGCTCGTTCCTTTTAGCAGTGCCATTGAGCTCTAGCCCCTGCCAAGAAACACCGGAATTTGAGGAAGCTGAGGCAGATGCTCTGGCTACCATCCTCGGACCAGGCCTGCTCGGAAAAACCCGACACAGCTACACACACTCGCACAGGCCAGAGATGTGGCCATGGTCACCATAATAAATATAAGTAATTGAAGGAAGAATCTGTCAGTGTAAAGAACGGGTATAGGAATAAAAAAACAGCTGACTCTGACTCTAAGATGTTGAGGCTTTCCAATACATTCTCGTTTGTAAAAGACAATGCTTTTTTAATTCAGAGAAAAGTGTGTTAATCGTCACCATGAAAAATGTCACTTGAATTTCTGTTCTTTCAATCATAAGTCAAAGTGCAATACAAGCAAACTGATTTCATGATGGTACATTACCACTAAGGTGAAGTCTTTGGCAGCATGTGTGCCTACAGGATGATGTCACCAGCTAAGGGCTGAGGCGATTTACTTTAACAGGCAGGCTTTAAAAAAAATGTTTACCCCCCCCGCCAATGAAAACACAAAATGAACAGTCGACTTTTCTAGCAAGAAAACAAAGAAGAAAGCGACATAGTGCTTCATTGTGGGGCCACCCTGCAGTCCCTCAGGAGTCGCAAGGATTAGGCTTTAAAAAAAAGTATCTTGTTATAAATACTCTTGTTTTTGTTTTTAAGGGGGCAAGAGTGAAGCACGTCAGTCAAAGAGCCCATCAGAAAAGCTTTCCACACCCAGCAAATATGAGTGTCACAATGTAAACTATGATAAATCATGTTCAAATACTTTATCCAACAAAATCTATAAGGGAAGAATCCATTGTCTGGTTTCTCTCATGGCCCAATGCAAAAGCGCGAAATAATACAAGAGTGAAAATAGGACGGAAACGACTTTCAGCTTCCCCGTCACATCGAGCCAACATGATGATGAAGAAAACCTGAAAGCTGCAGCAGCATCAAATGTAAAAGTACAGAGATTCATGAGATGAAATAACTACACAGCAGGCAAGCTGCTCTGGATCACAGATCCAAACAGCACCGCTTTACGACAGCGGATCCACAGAACAGCCAGATACATTAGGATGTCCCTCTGAGGTCTAATGTAGGACCACTTTTGAAGACTACAGCCCAGAGGACAGTTTAATATCAAATAACCCTGAATCTCGAATAGAAATGGTTCGAAAAGCCAGCGAATGCAGCCAAGCATTCACTTGCATAAAGATCACTGATGCAATTCCAAGAAAATACCCCCCCCCCCCTTATCATCCTGTTACAGTTTCGCTCATGGTTAGGTCACTCCATTGTGTCTGTGACAGCTATAATCGTATTCACATATTGATAAAGGAAGCGACTTCGGCGCGTCACTCTCCCCGTCAAATTGCTTCAAATCCCTTCTTTAAATAAACCGAATGGAGCTGCAGGCTTTGCTGCAACGTTCAGGATCTTCCATGATATCGAACCAGCCAGAAACGTTCCTTTCAGATCTCTTTCGGACCAGAGGAAGGCTTCAGGCTCCTTGGAAAAGACGTCCCGAAGAATTGAATTCTCTATTGGATGCATTTTATTTATTTTTTTGGCTTGGCTGCAAAGGCCAGATTTCGTGGCATCAAGCCTGCATCTGCAGCACTGATGCTTTAAGGGCAGATGAAAGACACACATCTGGCTGGAGCCTTTACAGCCGGTGAACTTCAGTCGCTTTACCTGTCTCTCTAGAAATGTTCACCAAAGAAAGACGCGTGCTCGCTGGCGCGTTCGCGAACGCGCGCTGAAGTGCGAAAGGCACGTTTTTAGAGAGAGCTGCTGCAAAGCATGTCTGATTCACGGATTCATTGCGGTTATGACAAATAACAGGATGACGACCGGCTAAAGCGCGACCCCCCCCCCCCCCCCCCCCCCCCACCACACACACACACACACACACGCACGCACGCACACACGCGCGCGCCACATGCATGGTTGTTGATGCTCAAACAGACTCTCATCCGCAGACGGGAAGAGTCTGCGGCGGCCAGGCGACACCTTCCAGCAGGAAAGCGGCTCGTCAGTGAGACGCGCGGCGCGGCTGCGCGGCTTACCGGCCCGTTCACCCCCGTTCTGTCCGCCACAATGGAAACTACTTCAGCGCCACCGAATACCGCAACGCTTCTTCTTCTTCTTCTTTCTTTCTTTGTTTTGCTTTTTAAATGAATAAAAGTTGTCTTTACATTCAGAGTTCTCTTAAACACGAACCCGCAGCAGCCCGCAGCCCCCCCGAGGAGCCGGGCTGAACCGAACTAAAAAAGCGTTCTCACCGTGAGACCGCGTCACTTACCGAGACGAGCTCCAACCGAAACCAACGCTGCCGGTATTTGTATTTATTTTAACAAGTTGGTGGGAAGCCGAGCCTCCAGGTCAATGGGCGGCTTTCAGACCAGATAACGGCGCACTTACTGAATGTCCTCTTTGTCGCCGCCGCCGCCGTTGGCATTTCTCTCCTTACCGGAACCACCGCGTTTAGTCCCGACTTCAGGCTGAAGCACGCACAGAATTCCACTTCACGTATTCAGTGACCAAAAGACTTAGAGCCAGCCCGGAGGGTAAAAGAGAAGGGGGGGCGATAAAGAGTCCGCTGCCGGTGGGGCACGAGGTTCTATCCCGGTGCGCCGACCGGGCTCGCTGATACCGGATCTATTCGTGCCCTCGGTCAGTTTTCTCAAGAGTTCGGGTTCGCCGCCCGCACGCGAGAAAGCGAGCACAGACGCGCTGTTGTTTTTCCTCTCTCTCTCTCTCTCTCTCTCTCTTACGAGGAAATTTACTCTTGTAAGTTAATTTGGGAGCGCAAGTGCGCGCGCCCCCCCCCCGCAGAAGAGCCTGGAAGGAAGACAAGCCGCGCCGCGCCGCGTCTCCCCCCCCCCTCGCACAGTCACGCGTCCCTTCTGTCTCTGCTGGCAAAGCGCGCACAGGTCGGTCAGCAGGATGTTCGGATTCACTCGGATGCACTCGCCGCCGTGTCCGTTCATCCCTGCCCCACCAAGTCCCGCAGCGCCTGGGTGGGAACTTGCACGACGCGCACGGGGGGGTCACGTCACGCGTGTTATTTTTGGTGTTTCTCGGGACACACTAAAACAAGAGATGAGAACAGAAACGAGTACAGTCTTCTTCATGCATGCTCTTATTATGGCAGAGGCATTATACTATTTCACATTTTCCTAATCTGGGTGGTGTGTGTGTGTGTGTGTGTGTGTGTGTGTGCCCCCCCTAACTCCCCGTCCCACTCCAGGAGCCGCTACAATAAGTGAAGAGTAGAACATTTATAAATACAAAATGCTTCCACAGTCCCACTTCACATCTCCATCCTTGCTCTCACCTTGTGGAGTGTCAGGACAAGCGGCTGTCGTACTTTTACGACAGCCTTGGGAGAATGGTGTGCAGCAGATATTCCCCTCTGTTCAGCGACACACAGATGTTAAGAAGCTGTTTGGTTGTTTTTTTTACAGAATTTGCCAAGTCCTGAACTCAGTAGTTACTTCTGATAACTTGTTATTTCAATGTTTTATGATAATCATATTGCTTAGAATATTGCATAGTCAATTAATCGTATATCTAATTAGTAATCAAGGACAGATTTTGGCAACTAGCGAATTCGCAGGTGAAGCAGCGTATGGGGGGGGTGGGGGGGGGGGGGGGGGGGGGGGGTGGAGAGAGGGCACTGCTTACAGTGCAGCTTGGCTTTCTGTGCATGGGCACTCAACCGACTCGGCTCAGTGTGCAGGGCATGGACGGCGTGACCCCCAGTAATGAGGACCTGAATATCTTTAGGATTCTGACAACCCATCTACTCCGCCTTCTGACCTTATACCATGATCAATTGTTAGCTTGGCAGAGCAGTCGCTGAGCCGCAGCCTGGCACGCCCTCCTAATGGCTGCTGCGGATGACAGTTTGCGCAGGGTTTTTTAACTTTGCCATAAATGTCTCTTGCTTTTGAGAAATCGTGTCGGTCTTCCGTTTACCACAAAGAGAAAAATACATGGAAGCCAACAGGTACACTTATACACTATAAAAAACATATTTATCAAAAAAAAAAAAAAAAAAAAGTGATTTACAATCCAACCTGCACTGACTGAAAGGCACTTCTGTTCCTTTTAGCTTACAAATGACATCCTTGGACGGGGCCCAATGTTCCAGGAATAGGATCCTGTCAGACAAGTAAGAGGCCCAGCCAAGCACCATCACACTCAGAGGAAGGCCATTGTTTTCATGGAACAACCATCAATACGTAGGTGCCAGACAGAGAAACTGTTGCACGTGCTCAATAATAATTAGGTATCTCTGTCGGCCAACACCAGGGCTTGTTTTGTTTTGTCTTTTTTCTGCTTTGGACATCTCATGTGGTCTGTGGAGGGGGAGGAGGGGGGGGGGGGTAAACAATCTTTGTCTGTGAAGGGCAAAGTTGATGCCATGTGTTGCTTTCTCTGCTGTCCTGGTGCCGTAGAGAACCGCAATCACAAATACGCGTTGTCCTTGATCAAATAGAATCAAGCCACCAGACAAGTCACAGATATTCTATTTATAGCATAACATAACTTTTTAATGATCTGCTTCTTTTATGGCATATGATGAATCAATCAGAATTAATTATCTGTATTTATATTGAACAGAGAGTAGAAATCTGCTGTTTTTTTGCGTTTTAATGTCATATTAATTATTGAATGGCATATAGAATCTTAAAACCTTTTTCAGTGAATAAACATCTTAACACCGCACACACACACACCCAACCACCACCACACTGCAATGAACAATTTCTTGCTGTTAATTATTGCTGCAATTTGGAATAAATGGTTGGCTAAATTACCGCTAATCAAAGAGGGTCTGAGGTACCGAATCCGCCTCTAACCATAACAATCCTGGAATGAGGTTTCATACATGGATCCCTTTATCAGCTGTTCCTCCTTATTAATTTTTTTTATTGAACTCTGTGGGGAAATTAGTTGGGAGAAATTACTTGTAAAGAGATTCATTTCTATCAAGAGGCCCCTCAGTTGGTGCTTCATGGTTTAAAGTCTGATTTAATACTGCTGGTGCAGCTACTTCTCTGTCCACGATCTGTGTCACAACGAGTTATTAAAAAAAAGGAAAAGAACATGTACCAAGAAGAAACTTCTGTCGCACAGAATTGAAACATTTTGATTTTAAACTGACTAAGCATATTTGATGATGTTTTAAAGAAGTGTTTCCACTTGCTGCATTGAGCCTGAATTTGCTTCCCCTGGCTGGGCATAATAAACAGTATATACTTAGTCCACCCTCGGCCAGCACCAGTGTAGGGTTTGATTATTTTGTGCATCTAAAATCTCTGGTGTTTGGTGCTGTAGTGGTGATATTACCTAGTCAAGTAATACCTCGACATATGAGTATATAAGCAAACCTGCGAGCAAAACTTTGCTTTGAGACACGAGCATAAATTTGAGATACGAGCAACTTCCAGATGCTGGTGTGAGATGGCCGAGCGCGCGTCACTCGTTCAGTTCAGGTGTTCACCACCTTCCGTACTCGTCTCCTGCGCGTCTCCCGTGTTGTTTCCATTACTAACGTGGCTTTGACTGTATCTGTGAGTATTCCTTATAAGTGATTGGTCCAAAGAAAGCGAGTGGTGAGGATGGCAGCAAGAAGAAAAGACGCCCGACGCCAATGGAGATTCATCTTCCTGACCGCTTTTGTCCGTTACCGGGTCGCGGCTCATGGTTACGCTAAATTGCCCATAGTGTGAATGTGTGTGTGTGTGTGTCTGACGATGGAGATGAAGCATGAAATTATCTATAAACGTGACCGTAAGTGATTTGGCACGCCAGTACGAGCAGAGTACTTTGACGATATGTACAATCCTCAAACACAAGGATTCTATCAAGAACACAAAGCCTTCCAAAGGCATAACTATTACGGCAAAGTTTATGAAAGTGTAAGTGTAAAGGTACAATTTTGGAATAAAGTGTCTACGTACCGCCCAACTCCCTTCCAGTTCTGTTGTCTAAAATCCCGTGATTTAGAAAACCACATTGTTTTGCTCACTGGTGCTTCCTCACATTAACAAAAACATGCAAATTAGGTGAACAGGGGTGCTCCAAATGATCGGCAGGTGTGAGTGGGAACATAAGTGTTTGTCTGTCTTTCATGCGGCACCATGATGAGCTGGCGTCTCATCCCGGGTGTACCCTGCCTCTCACCCGTAGCAAGCTGAGCTAGGCTCCAGCAGACCCAGACAGCAGATGTCTTGTCGACATGATGCATGCACGGATGGATGACAATTATGATACAGTGAAAGTTGTTTATTATCCAAAAGAGTAACAGTCATGAACTAGAAAAGCACTCAGAAAGTGCAGACCTCCGCCAAGCAGCTCATTCCCCTTGTCGTTGGATTTACACCGTCCACATGGTGATCTGGATCATCACCAAAAGGTTCTAAAGTGTTCTTGGTATCTTTATACACCAATAATGAAAAGTAAAAGTGAATCGGAGTTGTAACTGCGTTTTGAATCTGTAAATAGGATTTTCAATATTTTGTACTGACTCCATTCTGGATCTAATCCAGATAAACTTCGGTGGGGAGATAGAGGCCCCCACCCTACACGACTGTGTCAAATCCCATAAACATTGGCCAATAATCAACTGAGATATTGAGGAACACATTATGAAGCTCAATTGAATGCAAATTTCAATCCGATTCATAATCCAAGATCTCTTCTGGATCATTACCAAAATGTAGCAATCGGTTCCTGATAACATTCCCAACATTTCCTTAAAGTTTCATCAAGATCCGTACAGATAATCTTTAGTTATCTTGCTAAAAGTCGCACGGAAGGACAGACAAAAGCCGGCCATTATTTTGCCTCCTCTGCAAACATCTTAGGTAGATCATGACTGTAATGTCATGATATTTGTGATCAGACCTTTTCCATGCTTTTCTCCATGAAAGTCAGTATCATTGTGTGAAATGGGCAGTGAGGTGGCGCAGTGGTAAGTGCTGCTGTTCACATGTAAGAAGGTCACAGGTTCGAATCGGACTTGCTCACATTCTGTGAGGAGTTTGCATGTTCTCCTCTCTGAATGGTTTCTCTCCGTGAAGTGTCTTGCCCAAGGACACAACGGCAATGTGCACAACAAATTCCTTCTCAGACACTCATGCCGTTTAATGCTCAGCCTGTCCTTCCAATCCGTAGCAATAAAAACTTATTTCCTGTGAAGACATGTTGCACTTTTTTTTAGACTCTGGCACATATTGTAGCCGTGTTGCATTTTGTATTCAGATGCAACCTGCACTATAATTGGCTATGATATTTCCGCAGTGAGTTTTGTATGCTACATTCTTAACATGTTGCATTCGTTAACTATAGGGTTGATAGGATGACATCATTATCAGGGACCTTACGCAGACTCAAGAACAGGATACTTTCATCTTATAACTGTTGTACAATTAGCGCTGAATTCAATGAGGCAGGAAAACAGTTAATAGAAGTTAATGATGAGAACACACCGAGCTCTTTGTATCATTAACCAACGTGCAGTCAAACACGTTAATGATTTCTATCTCAGCCCATGGACGGAACAAAGATCCAATTTGAAGTACAGGCTTGTGGGGATATTTCTGCAACTTAGTGTAGTTCTTGCAAGGAAAACGCAGTCCAGGAAGCTAGTAAGTAGATTGAAAACCAGTTGTGACATAAAATGCATGTGTAGTTACAGCAGTGATGCTACAAAAAATAAGCAGCTGGCCTCCCTGAGCACTGAGATGACCATTAAAATATACGATTCCAGGTACATGTGGTTTAAAGATTTAAAAGCACTTTAAAAATAAAGACTTAAACGCTTATGCCGCTTAATAGATGAAATGGATCAACTTAATGTTTTTACTCATTTATGTTATCGGCAATTACTTCAGTCTACAGTTATTTCCAGTGCCAGAGATGGTTGATGATGAAACCCTAGAGACTCCTCAGTGTAAGGAAGCCACAGACCACAGACATAGTGACGTAGCGGTGTATCATTTGCATTCAGCAGCATAAGTCCCACTTATATGATTTATAGGACGATCAATAAAACCTTATTTTAGAACATAAAAACTCATAAAAACACTGACAATTAGTAACTAAATTGTAAGTAACACTGACAATTAGTTCTTGTCTGCTAGCTTCACAAGCAAATCATGACAGCCGCAGTCATGACTTGTCAATCACAGATTTAAGAACGCATCCTTTATGGAGGTGATTGCAACTAAATCACAGTTTGCGTTACATCGGAAGCACGGCTCGCGTCATGACAGAGGCGCACGAATGATCTAGTCTAGTCTGCTCCTTTAAATACTGAAGCCGCAAGAAACACGCATCGCCACATCCACAGGGGCTATACCAGGGGTGGGCAAACTTTTTGACTCGCGGGCCACAATAGGTTCTAAAATTTGACAGAGGGGCCGGACCAAGAACAGATGAATGGAGTATTTGTGTGAGCTAATATAAATGACACATGAAAGCTATTGCATTAAAGGATTTAGCCTTTTACAGGTAGCATTACAGAGAAAAGGTCAAATGAATGAGGTTTAATTATAATACAATTATATTTAATGATATAATTTGGACAAGTTGGCGGGCCGGATTAAAAAGACCAACGGGCCGCATATGGCCCCCGGGCCTGGGTTTGCCCATGTCTGGGCTATACTCAAAAGGGTGAATGCAGCTATCTGGAGAGGAAGAGACAACGGCAGCGATAGAAAAAGAGGGAGAAAGAGTGGTGCATGGGTTGGAGTAGGATTAGGGACATATAAAATGCCATTGGGTTGGCAGAAGTGAGAGGAGTCCTGGATTATTGGGAAAAGAAGAAATCAAAGGCAGATCATTCAATGAAGAAAATATTGATGCTGCAAACACTATTGGTCAAGCATAGCATGTGTAGACAAGGAACTGTATGTATATAAATAAACGCGACAAAGCAATAAATATTATATGTGCGCTGCAATAAATTACTTCATACGCGTAATGTAAGTAGTTTTGAACAGTGCATGTATGCATCCAGGGTTTCCAACATTTTTATTTGACAGCGATGGATGATGCACGCTAAAGCAACAATGTGCGGTCAGTCTTTCCCTCGTTGGAGCACAACAAGCAAGGCATTTTGTGTGACGATGCACTAATTATTCCTGAAATGCTATGCGCAACACAGTGTTACAGTAAACGACAGAATATATATGTGGCACGGTGTATAATAACCCTCCTCCCAACGCTACGCAACTGAAAACGCAGCTATTGCACATAAGGGCAGTAACAGCAAGGTCATGATGTGGCGCTGCGCAGAATGCAGCAGCAGAGTAATGCGTGCTAAATGACAGCGGAGGAATAGACTCTAGCTTTATGAGTTAGGTCATCTCTCGGTAGCCAGCTGTTACTGATGGGAGTCAGGCATGATGGATGTGATGGACAGGCATTATCCCTCTGTTTCCTCCTGCCGTCCCTGTCAGCATTTTCCCCTATATAGCAGATTGGGTTCCACAAGTCATCCCTCACCGACCGTCGCTCGGGGAATCTGCCATTTCAACCACACACGGCATCCCATCAGACAAATGGATATTAGCTGGTTAATTTTTAATTCTTGGGATGCAAGGGCGCTTTGCTCTTTCATGGGTGGAAAGAGGGCTAATGGGCCCAGATTAGGTATCATGGGCGGATATCTGGGAATGGCCCCGTGGGAATGTTGCGTAGGTCTCTCCATTGAACAGCATTAAGAGTCTTGGACAGAAAGCCTCTCAAAGACACACTGTCCAGCCATTGACCTTTTTGGAGGCGCAATGCAGGCTCTCGCTGAGGAGATATTGAGTGGATGCTGAAAGCGGTTCATTAAAGCTGTGGTGGGAGTAAAAACACGGCTGTTGTTAAGGTCTGTACCCCATTCAACACAGCCAGACATAGATTTCTGTTCCCCACCAAAGCCCACCAAGAGAGATCAAAATGCCGGATATGCATCCTCAAACAATGGCCATGTCTCTGAAGAACGCCCCGCTGCGATCATCAATTTATTCACCTCAGACAAATAAGGAAGATCGTGACTAATAGGCTTCCTCGCTTAGTGCATATCAAGCAGTTCCATGTACAGATCGCGTTAAACATGCCAGCCATGTTTTCCTTGACCACCTAAAATAATTTCCCTGCTTTCAGTAGGATTGGCAGTGATGATTGTTTTTTATTGACTCAGATGTTCCATTAGGCAAGGAGCTACTTGGGGGTAAATGGCTCCCGACAGCAGCACAGAGCCGGATGATGATGATGTCCTGTCACTAGACCTCACACCAGGTTTATTAACCGGCCGCCACTGCCTAGCACCAGTGCCCCCCGCCCAGATCCGAGCATGGACAAATTTACTGCTATCTTCCAGTCCTTCCCCTCTTCATGTGGGAAGTGATGAAAGAAGAGGACTGAGAATGGTGATGACAATGTTTTAGATTCAAATGAGGGAATAAACTGAGATCTGTAGCAAACACATGTGTAGTGTTTAACTTTCTCACAGCGAATACCTACTTGAGAGTGCCTGTATTGTCCAAAATATCTGGTGTACTAAATATTCATCTTAGAGAAATACAAAACAGAGGTGCAAATGATTGCACTTGAGACACTGCGGATGTTCACCATTCCTCCTTGAGAAATGACAAAAAAAAGAAACATAATAGATTCCAAAAGTCATGACAGCATAGCGGTGTTCCAGAAATGTGAGGCTGAAAAATATGTATGCATGTTGTATTCAAAATAATAGACGTCAAGTAAAGACAAGCATCATCAAATAAACATTTACAGTCTCTAAAAAGGCAGGAACGTTGTCAACACAAAGCTGCAGAACAATACAACCCATGCGGGATTAGCAGGAAGTAGACTAAGACATTAAAAGTCACTGGTATACGAGGTACTATTGATTCTTCACTGATAAAGTACTAGATGCTTTAATCACCTGAGCTCTGCAATCCTATCATGATTGCATTACTTGTTGTTGGAATGCCAAGTCCGACAACAAGTATAACAGAATATGCAGCGTGGAGGAAAAGCAGGGAGACTGCAAAGGGGTGACTCAGTCTGGTCTCCTCCAGGAAACGAAAAAACACACACACGCTGCACACTCTGGTGACAACTGCAATGGAATCACACGACTATGTCCTACAGCATTTTATGTCGGGGTGTCAGTAATACATAAATTAAAATGCTGTGTTTCCAGGGATGTCACCTCCTCCTGCCATAATCAGCTGAACCTCACGGAAGAAAACTGACATGCAGGTGTCGCACAGCAGCGCATACAGGTTTTGCTGTTATTTGAAACACACACACACACGCACAGAAACGTCTCTCCGGTATTTCCGTACAGCTCAGGAGGGCTGTCGCTCCATCACCGTGGGCCTGTGTGCAGCAGAGCTACCACATTTTCTTACGGGACAGAACCATGCTGTCACGCAGGAGCGATCAGAACCTCCTTTTATAATGTCCCCCTGTCCTTTTTACACACATCATTAGGATAATACAGCACGCTTTATTACCCCCCAGTCAATACCCCACTGCTGCCGCCTCCCTCCCTCCATCCTCCGAGAGTGCCTCAGAGGGGTGATGGCGGCGATGACGGTGGGTTAAGGCAGGGCCCAGGGTCCCTGCAGCACGGCAGCTTTAATTTCACGCTTTGCTAATGTCCCCAATCACGAGCGCTTGTCCTGTCCAATGCCCTCCACCCTCCGTCCAGGCTGGGCATGCAGGGTTGTGTGGGAATCTTGCTCTCCTTTCCTTCTACTGTTACAGCTGCCACCCATTTGTTTGAAGACCCCCCCCCCACACACACACACACACTACCTCTGCCCCTCATATGCCTTTATCTTATTCCCTACCTGCTATGCTCTCCGTCACTGTCTTTTTCTCTCTTGACCGCCCCCGCCCCCCCTCTTATTCCCTTGCACCCACGCTGATTATCTCTTTCTTCTATTGCAGTCGCTTTCTTGTTCAATGCCTGCCTCTCTCTGGTAAACAGCTCTTTCTCTAAGCTCAGCCCACTCTACCCATTCACTGCATCTTCCTCGTGTTCTCTCACTCCACCTCGATTGCTGCTCTTCATCTTCTTTTCCTCTCTAGCTCCCATTATCTTCCCCTTTAATTCCAGCACATTCTGTTTTCGTTCAGCCCCTGCTCACTGTCTCAATTTGGATGAATACATCTCATTGCATCTCTCCCCGCCCCCCCCCCCCCCCTCCTTTTTCTCTGCGCCTCCATCCTTAAGCCTCCATTACACACTGTACCATCTGTATTTGCTAAGCACTGAAAATCATCATTCTGTCAACCTGCTCCTTCTGCTTGAGTCGGCAGCCACTTTCAGACATCCCAAAAAGTGCCACAGTAAGCAAAAACTTGTTGAACCATAGATTTTGGAGTCAGCTAGAATATATAACTGAAGGGGGGGGGGGGGGGGGGTAAAAGCCTTCAACCTTCTAGTCCGTTCTGCCTTGGAAACAATGTCCCTAACGATAATATTATTCCACGCTATTACATGTTTCTCTCATTTTTTTTGGCACACAGTTCAGAGTTACTTTTATAATATAATTCTGCCTTTAACAATACCAAACTGGAGAGAATAGAATGGGTATATTGCCTATAAGGTGATGCCCCCGCCTCTCGGTCTACACAGTGCTGAACTGAACATGTGTTTAGGGTTGTCATTCACTAGTACTTGTTGACTCCCAGTGAAGGAAACTGGCTCGTAATAGATGCTGTAATTTCAGGATGGCTGAGTCTCTCAGACACTGATCATTAATGGCAATTGTGGTTTCTTTGACACTTGACAAAAAATACACTTGGTATCTATTTTTGGTGTTTGACTGAAGTCCTTGTGAGTATTGACTGACTGTCTGACTATCATTGTGTTTGCAGCATACTAACATGTGTCTCACAGGCATGTTCACAAAAACAGATGCTTTAAGATGCTATGCCAGGACCCTCGTACTTCATGGACGTTGATAATGATCAATAAGCGTAATTAGTTTTATTTATTCCAGTGAAGGTAAAGAGAGTGACGTAAAGGTACTAATACTGATAAAGATGCAGTCATTGAAACGTAACTACCATGAGAGTATTTTCTCTCTTTTGTTTTGATCGGGGGGCACGATATCTGCAAATTTGCTCTCGTGGCTGGTGGGGCTATTTGCGGTCTTATCACAAATGCTCAAATGAAAAGCAAGCGATTCTGTGATGCAACATGCTGCTCACGCACATAGCACGTCTGGGCATCAATTTGCTTTGACATTGGTGAATACAGCAACTGAGAACTGATTGAAACTACAGCCAAAACTAAAAATCAAAGCCAACACTTCAATCCTCTTTCAGTTTTTCTTTGCACAAAACTTCAAGAATTCCGTTTTAGACGATAGAAATAAAAGTAAAATAATATGTTTCGGCATTAAGTTAGACATTTGTGACATTTATTACAGCTAGCGTGCTAAGCAGCTATTCCGAGCCAATCCTGTCTTATAGTATAACTTTTTATTTCAACAGAGAAGAGCCACTGCAGAAACCTGAGCCCAACAACGCCGAGCTGGTTTTCTTTTCGGCTTTGGCTCCCAGCAGTCATCAATAATCATCACAGAGAGTCATGCTGATATATATATATTGTACCTTCTTGGTGATGGTATGCAATAAAAGGGCAACTAAAAATGTTGATGCATATATGTGCATTTTTGAAATAGCCTAAAATAATAAAATAATAATAATAAAAAATATTTTGTTTATCCACCATCTGACAGCAGGCAGAGCAGACGGGAATGTTAGCAGCAGATACATTTATCTTTCATTGGTTATTTCCCATCACCGTGCACGTATATATTATTACCTTCGGTCCAGATAAGAATATGACACAAAAGGCTCGGTTATCAAATGGCGCCTCCTGAGAAGGAAAATGGTTGGAAAAACTAAAAGGCTCTTTGGTTTGAGGAGGGTCTTGTTTCCTGGACGATGGGGAGAAGGTAACTGAATCTCTCTGTAAGTGAAGTCATGGGGTCTCATGTGGGAGGGAACTGATCGAAGGTGAAAGGGAGAACCTATCTGATTCCACACACACACACAAACACACAGCACCAGAGCTAGACATACCAATACTGAATAGCGTATTGGTATGACATCTTTAGCCTAAGCCATGGTGGCAAAAAGGTAATGGGTTCAAATCCCAGCATTACCAACATGGCCTTTCTGTGTAGAGTTTGCATATTCTCTCCATCTCTGAATGGGTTTTCCTCCAGGCACTCCAGTTTCCCACCACCAGAGCTGACTAGCCTAAAGCATGCATTAGTCTAGTTTGGGCTGCAGTGATGTCACAGACTAACTCTCCACTCTAACCTCATCATTTTGTTGTGCAATTTGTATAATGGCAAATAAAGGTTTTACTTCTTCAAAGGCTACAGTTTTACAACACCACACTTGTATCATTTTTTCATTACTGTCTATCTGGAAATCGTCCCATCAATGCAACACAAGTAGCGGAAACAGCAGAGACATGATTGTTGGTCTGCCTCTCTATGCTTGTCATGACAAATGATAAGACGCAGTAGCCTGTAGGACTTGGACTGCACCTATTGTTGGAGTTTGCTCGAAGCTGCTTGTTGCTAGGTAACCAGCATTCATCTAACCATGTACTGATTTTTTTTTTATTGTCTGTCTTACTTTTATCAAGTGTCTTAAGTTGGAGCATCCTACAATTGCTACAAAGCCAATTTTACATTTGTAATACAGTCTTTTGTGCTGTAATACATGCCAGATACAGCTTCATACCTCAGGCTACGGCACTGTCTGTGACACATCAATACTTAATCATATATTATAGTTGTCTGTGATTATATTCTGCACAATAGTTTTCTGTGTGTCTGGCTCCGTGCACATGCTTGCAAGTGTGTGTGTAGCACATCTAATCTTTCACGTGAAACAGAGCATGGCGTTTTTTTCTTCTCTTGACCGCTGTAGAAAATATTATTGTTTTGCAAAACTCTGCGAGGATCTGAGTTTATCAGTTTTACGCTATTTATATTTGATGCGCCCAGAGATGATCCAGCAGGTAAGATAAACAGCCGAATAAAGTATGGCCTTGTCCATAGTGAGAAGGTACTGGATGCTATTTTGTGATGAGATGGGGCCCGGGCCAAGGTGACCTTTCAGTAATATATGGCTCTGCGGCTGCCAAGGCCTCCTAGGAAGGTATTTGTCATCACTGCCCCCCCCCCAGAGTAAGGTTACCAGCAAATCAGGTTATCAGTCTCCTGATTTAGGCAGGAATGGCACAAAAACACAGATTATCTTTTCAATGTGGCAAAGCATTGAAGAGGCTGATAAACACACACACACACACTGAAAAACAAACGCACACACTATTAGGACTACATTACCTAACCCCTCACCTCCAACATTCTGACCTTAACCTCCTACTGTAACCCCTGAACTAATTTCATCTTCAAAGACAGCCCTCCTTTTCTCTCCCTTTCTCTTCGCTCCTCTTCAGAAACAGCAGCTGAAGTCGGCAGCATCTGTATTGTTCTCCTCACGCTATTCTTGTCTTAATGTTCCGTCTATAATGACAAGGTCAAACGATAGCAAAGATGACACACTGGGACACATGTGTGCCTCGGTCGAGCATTGATTTACAGACGCTCTCAGACGCTCAAAGAATTGAGAGAACATTGAAAACTCTGTGCTCTTTTTTCACCGTCATTGCCCTTTTAGGGATTTATTGATCATTGATATGCTGAGTCTCTACCCCCCACTAGGATCCACTATATCCCGGGGCACAATGGACACGGATAATCTATAAAAGTAAGGCTGCCACTCCAAAGTGTGTGAACTCTCCTGTACAGCAGTGGCGGGGCGTGTGGGCGGGGGCGCGGGTGACAAATGTGCAGCATTAGGAAGCTGCACAACGTGTCAGGACAGAGTATTTGCATCTCTCTCACAATGTCTCTAGTGAAGCCTTCCAGCCCACAGATTTAATTGTGTTTGCCATGCAAATGCCTGTCTCTTTCCTCGCCGCTGTTAATGTTGGGGTCAGGTACCCCCCACAGTACAGTGCATGCTGTATGGAGCTACCCAGGCTTGTGTAACTATCACATTACATATATACAACTTTTGTCATTCACTGCACACCACACTATTAGCTAGACACACCAGAGAACAAGGGAAGAGTCGTTTTAGCGAAAAATGTTTGTTTGATTGTGAATGTTAAGTTCAAAGAATCCTTCATTTCTGAGGTCTTTTTCTGAATCTGCACAATCATTTTCACTCCGAGCCTATGACACAGACACAATCCAAGTTTCATGGGGATTTGTTCTGTGGTTAACCCTGCTGACAAACCAATCAACAATGGGTCAGAGGTGCAAACACTACCTCCAATTAGGCCGAAAAGGATTCAAGTTAAAAAACCAGAAAGGTTTTGGGAATATGTTTCACTTTTTGAACAAGAAAAATAAGAGATTAATACTGTTGATTTTTAACAGCGAGGAGTAAATGAGCTCGTCTCGGTTTAGGGACTGAAAGCAAGGAGAAACAGATAACCTGTTTGTGTAGCCTATGGATTGAAGAAGCCAACTTTTTTATAGCGGAGACACACAAAGCTTGGTCTGTATGTCTAGTCTATCAAATAAATTCTTAACTCTTGCTCATGAAGATGCTTCATTAATTTGTGGCATCTGTACTGGCCTTGTGACGTTGTTGAAAAGATGCACGGAAACCTTTTCAAAGCTAAATTTAACAGAGCCAAATCTTGATCTTCATCTTACCCCCCATAGCCGACAACAAAGCAGCCAAAGCAGCCAGACACTGTAGCCAGTCGGTGGATTTTGTCTCTCCAGGGATGTAAGCTGTGGCTACCTAAGTAAGGAAATAAGCCGTTTTGCAAGCCAGAGCTGACCCACAGCCAGTTAGGTGACGGCACTAAATAAAGACAAAAGCTTGTCAAGAGGCTTGAAAATGAGCAGCTGACCAGACATTTGACAAATCAGGTCATGAGCTGGGCGGGGACAGACCTATCTGTCGTTGTGTATGGTTGTGCAGCTTGGGTTTGCCCTTGGAATTGTTTGTTTATGTGTTGTTGTTGTTGTTTATGTGAGGCATTCGGGTTCCTCTCACTGCTCGCGTTGTCAAATGAAGGACAACGAACAGTTCAACAGGCCTGAATGGGCCTAGAAAAGTTACGGAACTATAATTGAGTATATTTAAAACTGAATAAAACTTTCTCAAGCAGTGTAAAAATAAGCCCATTAATAGTCTGTTTTGCTTCACTGCAGAAACCTGACCCCTCTAGTTTTAATGCAGAAAAGTAGTCAAATATTTCCTATTAAAAGCTTCACCCAAATGTAAAAAAAAAAATCAATAAAAATAACAAATACAAAAATGGCAGTGCCATCAGAGCAAGACGTTTTATTTATATACTTTTGGTTTAATTTGCAGCATCTGAGTTTCTGGTTCTAAGCAGACAGGCCTAAGATACAAGGAGTAATATCATCCAAAAAAGTGGGACACAGCTCTGGAGTCATGGAATATGTCTAAGAGGCTTGAGTAGATCCTATTAAACACGCCATCGTGGCACCTGCTTCTCTCGGCTACGGCTTCACTGACCTCTCTCTTCATCAGACTCGGCTGAACCATTTCTGTTGTTGTTGTCGTCGTCCTAAAGATGGAAAAGCACCTTGAGGAACATGCTGGACGAGAAGGGAAGAGCACAAGTCAGTGAGGAGCAACGAGACTGCATGCTTTGGATCAGACATCAGAGACGTCTCTCTCTCTCTCTGTCTATAATGAAAACTGGAACGCTCAGTGGGGAAATGTAAAGCCCTTTGGAAACGGTGCTTTGTGAGACAGGGCTGAAATTGCTGCATTCAGTAAAAAAAAAAAAAAGAAGAGAGAAAGAAAAGAAAACAACAACAATGGAATGAAATGTGGATTTCATATCTGTATTATTTTTTTTCTGAAGAAGGCCAACCTTCCTGGCAAAAAATAAAATAATATAAAAAATAAAAGACGGAGGACTCTATTGTATTCACGAGCAACTTTAAATCACTTGGCTTCGAAAGCGTGGCCTCTCTGGATTAACATGACATCAAGGCGCTTGTTGAAGCATTTGTTTCACTGCGGAAAAATGAACTGCATCTGATTTATCAGTCAAGTCAACCTTAGCTGTCCGGCTTGCTAAGTGATCATTGTGCACAATAACCTCATTTTTTTGTTATTCCTGTTCCAGTTCTTTAATCTCCATTAGCTAACCCCGTTCCCAAAGGTCACGCCCGTGAGCACAGCACACACACAATCACAACAAGCTCTGTTTACCACACAAACACTATTATGAAAATGGTCTTGCAAGCGGTGATACACAATGTGGCGAGAGAGGAACGGTATGTGAATGGCCTGCTGTGGGGCTAAGGGTGGGATGAGGAACAAATAGAACGGCAGGCTCAATGACATCAATGTCTGCTGTAATTGTGCCGATGACATATTGATGTCTTGCATAATGAAGATAAAGTACACATGAGATAAGATGTTTAAATCCACAATAGTTTATTACTCTGGATTCTGCAGTGAATACTAATACATTTTCTGTACTGGAGTTCTATGCAAGCGTTAGAATTTAATTTTATCCGATTACTCGAATAACCAAATAAATTCATCGATAGATTAATCGATTACCTAAATAATCAATAGCTGCAGACCCAGTGCTGCCGCAGCTAACAGTCAATAGCAGTGCAGTAGTTTCAGTGGTTTCTTCTCCTAAGATCAAAGTAATAAATAACAAACACAAATAATGTTTTCTGGTTGCTTATCAAATGCAAGGTAATTAATTATTGGCGCATATGATAGGAATGGGTGCAAAAACTCAGAAGTACATGCCACATAGTAATAAAGAGTAAAGGAAAAACATTCCTTTTTATACTTCTGCCTCGGCCAGAAACACTTTTCTGAGATGTGCAGAGGAAGACAGAGTACCCCCCCCCCCATCTCTTCTACGCTCGCCTACATTCTAGCACACGGCTTCTGTCGTCAGCTGAGAGCTGGCCAGCGAACAAAGTGTCACAGAGCGCAGCCGTCCATGGAAGCTCCCGGCAGCCGGAACGATGAGACAGAGATGAATCACGGCAATGTCCATTCCCGCAGCTTTTAGCAGGGATCAGCACAGGACTTATTCCCTTCCTTGTGCGACTTCAGCAGGGCCACGGCCTTGAAAGATCACAAATCTTGCAAGTGTCACCAGTCATTAACTAAAGCAATATGTCCTGAGTCCTCTCACTGGGGCCGAGTCCACAGCAGTTCGGAAACAGAGACCCGCTAGCCACTGTGGCATATTCCTGAAAGCGCATCCGTCTTTTCAGAGTCTGGCAATGGCTCTGAAATGTTATGAAAACTACGATCTTCAGTCAGCCGTCGCCAGAAGGCAGTATTAACAAAGAAGTATTAATTTTTATTGTGTAACCAGATAATTGTCTCAAATTTTAGGCATCCTATGAACATTTAAACCATCTTTGTCCTGTTAGCTGCCATCAAGAGATTCGTTTCATCTCCATCACATGACTATCTGTCAAACCAAAGCTTGAGCTTCATGACCCTGAAATGGACAACCACTTAAATGCATCTCATTAATAATTCATATCAGGTAGTCCTAATCAACTCATCACATGGCAGAGCAGAGGTTGAGTAGATGTAAGGCAGTGCATTCAAATCAAATCAGCTTTTGTAGTTTTCAATAATCGGGAGCTTTGTTTCTAAAAGCCATACACAGACCATTGATTCCACTCCTCCCACCTCGTGAAGGCAAAGCAACATGTTGAGAGCCATGTCTAATCAAGGGAAGGTTTATTGAGGGTTTGAAGAAGTGCAGTGATGATGGCATGCTGGATGTACTTCAGTCAGCTGTGCCGCGGGTAGACTCAGTTAGCCACAGAAAGACAGCCTACACACACACACACACACACACACACACTGCTGGGTAAGACTGATTAAAACAGAGGATGAGGACAGGTTTTCATTTCAGAAATATTTACTGCTGGTTCGTTATGAAGTCACAAAATACCCAACTGCACAACAGCAATGCTGTACCCGGTCAATGGAGCCGTGTGGAAACGAAAGAGTGACTGAGTCATTGCTCCATCAAGAGGCCAGGCATTTGTGACAGTACTGGACTTAAGAAGTTGAAAAAAACAACAACCCCTTTCTGAATGAGTTTGCACACAATAGGTCTGGGGGTCAAAATAAATGTTCTAAAGCAACGTAGGTAGAAAACATTAAGATCATCAGATTCTCATGTCAAGACCGCTTGTGAGGGAGACGTTTGTCTTGCATCAAAACTATTCATTTGACATGTAAAGTGTTCTATACAGCCTGTGCTCAGTTGTCCGTACAGGTGACAGCTTGTTGACACATGAACACTTTATACACTTTAAGTCCTACGCCCTAAACTAAGATGAAAACCTGGATTGTAGTCAATCCAGGCTGTGCTCGGGTCGGTCTGTCTGTTCTGAAGTCTTGGGCGACTGCTCTATCGACCAGCAGCTGGTGTTTGGCTCATCTGGTGTTACTACCAATTACTTTCTCAGCCCCACTCATGCATTGAGCCACATGTTTACTGATCTTAGCTGCAGTGGTGCCTGACAAGGGTTTCCCATGTTGTGCAGAGGTTAGTTGGATGGGATGGGTCCCTTTTGGGGGTCCTTTAGGATTAGGATTTGCCTGCCCTGGGTTATCCGGGTGGGCCCCATTCCTCAGCAGCTATATATATACTGTATATATATATATACACACACACACACACACACCCTGTGGCTTAGATGGTAGAGTGGGTAGAAAAAATTGAGATGGCGGATGAGAGATTGACAGATAAAAAGCTGAAAGGAGGCGGAGAGACAAAGAGCACGAAAGACAATGCTACGTGTTGCGTGTCTAACAATGACAGTGGGGCGTAGACGCGACGCGAAAGCAACTCGATTGTCAAAAGTCACATTGTAGTACTGATGTGAGATCAGTCAGTTCACCAGCTGGCTCCTCTCTGGCGGAGGTGGATTTCCGTTGACAGGCCAGCAACGACAAGGTCTGTTTCTATGGGAACACATTTGTCACTCGCGTGGAGGCTGGACATAGAGTTGGAAGGAAGCACCAATGAGGGCCGAAGGAACAGAGGCAAAAATAAATCATGCTAATGATGATTCAAAGCTGGAGCTGCAGCAGAATGTGAGAGTCGCTGTGTTTTCCGGCCACTTCCCGTTTAAGGGAAATCTGTTGGGCTTCAGTGTGGGTTGTCTTCGAATGGCTCACTGCAGACATAATATTATTCCAAATATTTAATGTGGACACTGGAAGTTAAATAAAGCAGACGGAAGAGAGAATTGAATGCTGCCGAGAGCTGTGAGGATATAACACAAGCAGTTTGGCTTTGAAGTAGAGAGGTTCAGTCATACGAATGATGTTGGGGTGTTAAATTCCTGCCATGTGCTGATGTGTGTGTTTTTTCCAGCTGCAAGGAATACTGCTGTGCTTTGGCAAAGTCCGCTTCCTGGAATTCAATTCAGCATGTGTTAAGATTGTGTGAGTCAAACCCGTTCTGGGGAAAGTGGTCATTATTTTAAGTGTTTATTTAACAAACACGCGTCCAGGATTCTTCTCGTGCTAAAACAACTTGTAGAATATTAACGCTCAGTTAAAAACACATATTACCCCAAAATTGCCCCAAAGTCTAGGGGCAATTCCAGTTGGGCTGCTTCTTTTTTCCAACTCACTCTTCAGGACCCACAATGTTGTATTATGAATATAATGATATGCACAAAACATGAATGTGACAAACATAATTTATCATTCAATTAAATATCTCATGGATCTTTATTTTTTTTAAAACAACAGTCAACATACGCTTTACCGGCTGAAATGTCAACTGTATCCAGCAGATCCTATTAATTATAAACTTTGTGAGTTGGCTGAAAGGCAGAAACCTGCAAAAGGTCTTTGTGAATTTCATGTCTACTTATCATGACAGGCCCGTGTAATGAGGGCTGAGGATAAAGCTGCAGGTAAAAAGTCAGTGTCATCATTGCTTACTGGTCCTTTCCTATTAATAGGGAAAGGTATTCAGACTCAGAATTATAGCATGGCAAAATAGGAACAAATTCAACTTGTTGTTTTATAATACAACTCATAATGCTAATGCTTTTTGCTGACCCACTAAAATATATAATTATTAGAATGCTTACAATTAAGAAAAGGCTCATAAGAGGAACAAAGAAAATATATCAGGTGAACTACATCCACTGCAGGTCAAAGCTGCTAATAATCATATAGCTTTCTAGCTCCATGTAGACAAAGTACTAGTAAGTAAAGGAAATGGAAATGTTTCCTAAAAGGTTAGAAAAAATGACTCCAAAGAAAAGGACCTACAGAAATGTTCAGAATTCACATTGTTATACGCAATGCATTATTCCAAATGCATCTTGCCAAACATTAGTGACTGTAAAATATTTCAAAGCGTGACTTCCAGCTAGGGAGGTATGGTGGCCAGGGTTATTTTGGGGCCCTAAACAAAACTAGGACAAGGGGGCCTTGCTCAAGGGCACCTCGGCAGTGCCCTGGAGGAAGACTGGCTCCTCTCCAGCCACAAGTCGGTATTTTTGTCTGGGCCGGGACTTGAACCGGTGACCTTCTGGTTGAAGTGCCGTGGGCAGACTGTTTTATTATCTCATTTTATCATGAGTTATGTTTTCTTGTTATTTCTACATGTTTCATTGGCTGGTGCTCTTCTCACTGCCATTTTTGTGTCGGCAGTGAGGACCAGTCTGCAGCTATCCCAGTAGCCAGTATGGAGTTTGCACAAAAAAGTTGAAATTGCATTGGTGCGCACAGCGAACGGAAAAAAACAAGCATATCGGCACGCATCTAAACATTGCATTGGATGACAGTGTACTGCACAACCCAGTGCAGTCAGCTTTCTTTCTTTACGATAAGCTTCTCTTCAATAAAGATTTTCACTAAAGCTGTCCGGTTAACAGAAAAACCAACTCTGTCTCGACAACCGAGCGTGTGAACAAATAACCGTTCTATCAACCTCGTCACAACAGAGCCCCCACAAAACAACATTAAATATTTACCTTGCAACTATTTTCTTCTTCCTGTTTTCGGCACCTGAAGGATAAATTCTCTGAGACATGATGATGAGTGATGACCGCAGACTGCAGACTTGCTTCCATGCTCGTTTGTTTACAATAAGGCGACCAATCATCGCAAGGTCTGGTCCATCGTCATTCTGTATGTTGCCAGGTTGTAATCACACAAAAAAGGATAGCGGCCAAGATTACCGGTAGGTGCTGCAGTTTTCACGCACGCTGTTCACATCACTTCCTGCATCATGCAAAATAGGGTTGCCAGGTCAGGGGGGCCCTAGTGGCCAGGGGGCCCTAAGCAGCTGCTTACTCCACACTGTCCAGTGTGTGTCTGTGTGCGAATGGTTGTCTGTCTCCGTGTGGCCCCGCGATGCGCAGGCGTCGTGTTCGCCCACAGCAAGCTGGGATAGGCTCCAGCAACTCCCGCGACCCGCAAAGTGGAAAAATGGAAGAAAATGGATGAATGATTGACTTTCAGCTCAAGGAAACATAATAAAGTTTGAGTGTGTGGGCACAAGCAATGGCAAATAACAGCAGCTTTAATGCTCCTTTTGAGCACCACCATGTAAAAATTACCAACCAACCAACCAACAAAAAGGACATTCATGTTAAGGATATTCATTAACAAAGACAATCTGTAATATCTAGAGACATAGACTTGCAGAGACCTAAACTTATCAGCCTCATTGTTTTATATTTCGTCATGGATTCACGATATCCGAGTC
The DNA here is from genome assembly GCF_040956055.1 of Brachionichthys hirsutus. Classification (NCBI taxonomy): domain Eukaryota; kingdom Metazoa; phylum Chordata; class Actinopteri; order Lophiiformes; family Brachionichthyidae; genus Brachionichthys; species Brachionichthys hirsutus. The sequence goes on along the minus strand of NC_090911.1, from coordinate 4,905,837 downwards.
CTTCCAGGCCGTCTCTCCTTGAAGCATGGCTGTCACAAAGAGGTCCTTCCAAAGCCGTTTTGGTAGCCCTCCAAACTGCCGAGCGCAATCAGCTGGGAAACCTCCGCTGCCATTGTCCTGCTCTATTGCATTACCCCCTTAAAGGCACTTCACTGCTTGGAGAGGCCGAGCGCATCCATTATGTAGTTGTGTGTAATTTATGCTAACAGTCCATATTAATGTGATGCAATTGTCACAAAGCAAGCAATCATAGGAAAAGTCCTTCCTGTGATCCATGAATGCGAAGAGAAGACCAACACTGAGACCAAGTTTTATGCTTCAGGCGTCATCAAATGAAAGAAGTTAATAATTAATTTGTTGAAAGCCACAGAGCTGACCATCTGGATGTTTTCTCTCCTCCACAGCAGTGGTCTTATTCTCTCATGTCTGCCATCTAAGTATTTGCATCATCTTCCTCTCTCTGTTCCCAAGTTGCCCCCCCCCTGCCTCTCTTTGGGCATTTTGGTAGTCCTGGTTCTGCTGGTGAAAAAAGAAACCATGCCATCCCTTTCAGAGACTGGAATTCATCTGCTTCCTTCTGAGTCCTCACGCCATTCTGTCCTCCCAGCCTGCTTCCCAGAAGCCTCTTTGTTCATGGCACAGCCTGGCTCTCCAGATTCCTCCATTTGGTCTTGGTGAGAGCTGATTTGGAACTGTGCTGAAAGGGTTGGTGCTGCGGAGCCTCTCCAGCTGCCAGACCTTGCCAGGATCCACAAGGCTTTCCAGTTAAAGTGCCCATGCCAGGGTGAATGGAGAAGGGGCAGAAGAGAAGGGCAGGACGAGCCAATGGAAACCAGGCAGAGGGATTCTGGGATCACTTTGCACTGACCCACATCCCTCTGTTCTGCTCTGAATACCTTAATATAAAAACAACCCAATTACTGTTGACCCCTGCACCGCCTCCAAAACACAGCAGCGACGACTAATTAAAACTGAAAGGGTTCACATCCCGTGTGAGAAACTTTTTTTTTAAACTGAAACCTACAGCTTTGGAAAAATGCGAGATAGCACATGGGTGTTTGTGCCGAGTAAAAGATATCATTGTCCATGTGGTACAACCCTCCAACTTTAGAGGGGGATGATTTAAAGGCAAAATCAAAGCACAGAGCCATCCAAACAGGCCAGACCCTTGGGGGGGGGGGGGAGTCATCAACCTGCAGATGTGTCTGGCAGTGACAGGAGCTTCCAATCCAATCTCTATTTCATTCAATTATCATTCCCTGCAACAGGCCTCTGCGTTGTTTGCCCTCAAGAGGAACTCGTGTCGCACCCACTAGTGCAATTTGTCTGTGATGCTCTCTGGCTTTACATGGACTAAAATCAATTTCTGTTCAACACACAACAAGCAAACGAATAGAAACAGAGGGATTGTGTCGCTGAATAAGGAGCCTTCGAGCTCTTCCTTGACTTTTAATAAATGCCACATATAGAACAGGAAAACGTGAGCACACATACACACACTAGCTGTGTGACGTGGGAGCAAAATCATTAATTGCTGAAATAAAATTAAAAAAAAGAGCAGACCTGGATGAAATCCATGACGAAGTCTGGCATAATTTCATTGAAGTAATTGGCGCCTGAACTTTTATTGGCTGACAAAAAATGTGTCTATAAATTCCACGCAGCTGGGTTTCCACTGTGGCATTAATGGTTCTTAAGAGGAATAAGTGGCCATATCATAACTACCTTAAAAATACTCAAGTATCAGAAGGATTTCCCTCCTCTTGGCGCACCGTCGTTGCAGGAGAAACTCACAAACGTGGCGAGAAGTATTCAAGGCAAATATCAACAACAAACAGTGATTATTTAGGACTGGATGTCATTAAAAGATTGACCTCTCCTTTCAAGGATCCTATTTAATATGCACTAGCAAATCATATTTGATGCTTGTTTGAACCCGTTTCAAGACCCATCAGGACTCTCAACTAGAGAGAAACCAGATGGAGATGCTCATAAGTTTATGTGATTGCCTCACCTCGGTATAGTCTTTGTTCTAACTGTCAGACAGGAAGACCGTTAAATGCCAGCCGCTGCATCATGATTCACGCACAGTGCCGTCATTGTCAGGTCACACTATGATGGAAAGAAGTGGCTAGTTATCTTTAATAATGAATCAAAAATAAATCTGTGGTCTTCATAAGGTACTGTGTGATATAATATTAGTTATTAACTAGTAATAGTTATTAGTTATTATACAAGTAATCCACAGAAACCAATTTGTAATGTAGCTGAAAGATTTTAGTTGGTCACTAATGGAGAACTGTGCCCAAATCCAATATGGAGGGGATGGTCTATAATAAAATATAAAATAAATACATTTCCTAATGCTCCTTGAAATTCAAGTCAATGAAAAAATATATATAAAAAGACGATAGAGCTGAACTTGTAATTGATCAATTATATGTAAATATATGCTGATTCTGAAATTAATGCCAATAACACTTAAAAAAAAAGGTTGGGACAGGGCCAACAAAAGACTGGGAATGTTGTGGAGTGCTCAAAAACACTTGATTAGACCATTTCACAGGTCAAGAGATTCATCAGCGACAGATGACAGGATTGTGTTTGATATATGAACAAGAGTCACATGCAAGCAACGTTCAGATTCCTCTTTGGACCTGAGCTCATCTGAAATGGAGCAGAGAGTGGAAAATTGTCCTTTTAACTGTTGAGACAACATTTCAAAAGCATGTGAACATGTCCTCCAGGATAAAGAGGAAAAGGACCACTGAGACCATGACTAGCTCGAAGTTTAAAAGCCTGCTTCTGTGTTGCATGGCGTGGGGTGACCCGCGCGTGTTCGCTGAACGGTGCACTATCAGGTTTATTTCAACACGACAAGGCCAATCCCACATCCTGCAGACTTACGCCAGCGTAAAACAGTTCATGCATTGGACTGGCCTGTCTGCAAGCCAGAACAGGCCCCTATAGAAAATGTCCAGCACATTATGGAGAGACAAATATGTCTACAGAGATTCGTGACTGTTGAGCAAATTAAGCCATTTATTAAACAGGAATGGGACAGAATTCATCTTTTAGCGCCCCTTTTTTTTTATCAAAGTGCTGATAAATGAAAAGGTGATGCAACACAGAGGGAAACATGTCCATGTCCAGTCTTTTTTTAGAAATGTGTTGCTGGCATCAAGTTTATATATTTATAAACACAATTCTATTAATCCCTTACAACAAGTCGTATCTTGTGTTTGTACTTTTAGGTTAGAACGAGCTGCAAATCATCTTGTTTCATTAGGACATTTCTAATGTCATCATTAGAAATCGGGGTTGTATCGTGTAGTCTCCTTCAGCAGATGGCGTTACCCAGATATAAAGACATTTCTCTTTAAAGAAACCCTTAAAGGAAATCGAGGCGGTCTCCGCAACTGCTGTGATAACTGGGTAACCTCCATCTGCCGCGTAAGACCCAGTATGATTGAAAGCTCCACCGCAGACACCAAATGGACCTTGTGTTGCGATTGCCGCTTTAACTGCGTGCATCCCCTTAGGCATGTTGGGTGCAGTGACTTCCTCGTCAACATTTCCGAAGCAAATTGTTTTTTTCTCCGTCAGTTTGGAGTTTTTCCAGTTAAACTTCTGGCCACACAGAGTCAGAGTCTAAATATACGGTTTGGAGTTTTCATTGAGAGTTCTAGTCATGCCTGAGATGGACCGCCACTGAAGTACGGACAAAGCCCACCCAGGCCACCGCCAGTTTGGTTCATGGCCGAGCTGCGAAGACCCTCCTCCCCTGCTCATGTGCAACAGACGAGTAGGATAGACTTTTTAACGCTTCTGTTTGTCCTCCATTTGTTATTTTATTTCACAGTTTCATAATTAAGGGGGGGGCGGTGGTGCAGTGATAAGCGCTGTTGCCTCACAGAAAGAAGGTCATTGGTTTGAATCTGACTTGCGGCCTGGCCTTTCTGTGAGGAGTTCGCATGTTCTCCCCGTGCCTCCGTGGGTTCTATCCGAGTTCTCCGGCTTCCTCCAACCAGCCAAAACATGCAAAATAGGTGAACTGGTTACACAAACTTGCCAATAGGTCTGTGTGTGTGTGTGTGTGTGTGTGAACGTGTGTCTGTCTGTGTGTGGCCATGCAAAGAACTGGCGGCTTGTCCAGGGTGTACCACGCCTCTCGCCCGTTCATAATTTCACTGTTGGTAAAAAAAAACACTTTCAATAAATAAATATGAAAATTACTTTTCTAGTAAACTGCAGCTCTGAAAACAACTAATATTCAACAAAGTAAAACCAGTGGACTTGTCATCATGGGTTTGACGCCAAATAATTATGAACTGAAAATATTTCTTCTGTTTTCTGTAGTAGTCGTAGTATTTGTTGTTGTTGTAGCTCATGTTGATTTGAGGGGACAAAACGGTTTGGTCAACAAGAAAAATGAAACCCTTTCAGCCGTTCAGACACAATGACATCACGTGGTAGAACCCATCATTGCTCCCTGTGGCAGTCCGTAAACCTTTGACCATTAAGCTGTGAGAGGGTTTGAATTGCTGCAGATGTATCTCTCTACGGCAATGACCACGGGTGTCTAATGTAGTCACAGTGGAAAAAGTTCAAAGTAGAAAAGAGAGAGAGAGAGAGAACACTTGTATTGTCATGTATATATATCCAAATCAATGCACACACACACACACACATACACACACGAGATGTGAGATACAGTATGAAGGGGCCATGTAACATGCATGGAGAGGGCATAGGGTGAAGGCACACCTGGAGCAGTTGGGAGGGGACGGTGCCTTGCTCAAGGGCACCAACTTAATTACTCAATAATAGTAATATAATAATAATAATAATATTAATATTAATAATAATAATTGTTTTTCAACAGTCTTTCAGCAGTCACATGTTTCTGAAAGATATTTGTGATAATCTCAATAGTAAAGAAAATAATTATTTCTGCTATTAAATAAATCTACATTTCTCTGGATGCATAAAAAAATATTTGACTTTTTCCTCAAAACATGATCCTTAATATCAAGCTGCATTTTCTCGTCATTCCCGTCCATCCGTTTTCACCCTCAGCGGCATCTGTCCCCTGGGAGACTCCAGCCCCGCTCTAATCGAGCAGATGGTCAAGGTCGACCACTTTATTGGACTCTGTTGAACATCAAACTGTCTCTGTCTAGAAAATGAAGTCACTCTGAAATATATCACATTTGTTTTCCACTAAATGCGACCTCTGGGAATACAAGCGAATACTTTAGGCGTAATTCCTGTTGTGTGCTCATTATTTTTTGTCTCTGTTGTTAGTTCAGTAGTTGCGATGCAGTGAAATCGATACATTTTGTTTAAAGATGATGCTATAGTTTCCAAAAGCAAAGGGGGATATTGGGCTGGCAGAATATTCAAGCTAACTTTATGTGCTACTGGGTCGTTGCTGTTTATCCAGCACAAATAGAGCTAAATATTTTAACGTTTCACAGCAGCAGATGGCGGAACGAGAGAGTGAGTGAAAGGAAAGAGAGCAACAAGCACATTTCTGCTTATTCTGTTCTGACAAAAACAACAACAACATTTAGTGGAAGAAACAGCAATTATTCTCAAGAAATGAGTTTTTCATTTTTGAAAAACATCGCTGCAAATGACACCAAAGCAATGAGCTATAAGACTCCCATGACTTTGTGTGGGCCGTCACACAATTAAGGATTCAGACAGGAAGATGGAATTGGAATTGTTGCATGAGCCAGCCAGTTAACCTGTTGCTTGTAACATGCCTGTTGTTTCTTGATTACCTCTCTCTGTGTGTGTGTGAGTGTGTGTGTGTCATTCCTGGTCCGTGCTCCTTAGAGAGGACGGCATTGAGGACAGCCACATCAGTGCAGCACACACAGACAGCTGGCTCCCTCAGATGATGCATTGGCCTTGGCATCCTAATTGGCCCCAGTGCCTCTGACAGGGGGGGGCTGGTGTTTCTGTATGTGTGCACCCATGTGTGTTTGTCCATGTGTCTGTCACTCTGTGGTATGTGGTGCAGTTCTGTTTATAATTGCTTTCTGTTTGCATCTGTTATGTTTGTGTGCAGCATCTGCATTCAGAGGTTGGTTTTTGTAAGAGGGTGGCCGTTTTCAGGTGTGCGTGTGCGTGTGCGTGTGCGTGTGCGTGCGCCTCTTGTCTTTTTGAATGTACAAGACAGCTCTTTGGCCCTGCAGTGCGACCGACCTTTAATCCACAACAGAATCTGCAGTGAGTATAAACTCATATCCACAGAGAATATATGGTCTTTTTAATTGCACATGCATATAAGTGTGTGCAGCTTTATTGCTTGTGCATAATGTGATATATGCTGATTAATGTGTTAGTGTATTTTTCTTTGTTTGCTGCATATATCAGCATCACATTCTGCAGAAAATGCTATGCCATTAAAGCTCATTTAAATCCAATTGAATTAAAAGAGCGTGTATGCGTGTGCGCATCATTTTGCTGCATACGTGTGGGCATTAAGCATTCCAGCATGTTACTGCGTTGACAGAGTGTGTGTGTCTGTGTACTCTTGCTGTCATGACTAATATCAATCAATTCAAAGATTATGAACAGAAATGACACAAGACATTTACATTATCCTTGACTGTGTAATAAATGGAATTAATTAACATCGTCATCCTGTCTGTTGCAGAACTGTCCGGTCACTTTGAGCCGTGGCGTTGGCCTGTTGGGCAATGACACTGTCCTGTCAATTAAAAGGTCAGTGGTTCAAATCCAACAACAGTTCATGTGTGCGTCACTGCAGAGGAGGACATTGAGGCTTGCTTGCTGCAGGGAGCGCGGAGCATCCAGCATGCGCATTCATCTCAGAGGAATATGCAAAGGAGTAATAGCACTCCTCATTAAATGACTGAACTGCATGTGGGGATTCACTGCTGGCTCAAATATTCCCAAAAAAGAAACGGCATCGGTTTTGCATTGTCAAATGTCTCGTGCAGTCTATCATGTGCAATCACTGCGATCAATGCTGGCAAATTCCTTTACTGCTCCTCCTTCTCGCTCAGAATCAGGACACCGTCCCACAGCTGGAGGCCATACTAGCAATTCTTACAATGTTGACTGACTCCAAAAAAAATAAAAAATTGTCTGCGACTTACTTGAATTGGGAGAGTAGAGTGAACCAATTACCCCTGTGGTGATGGCAATAGACTTGTGGAGCTACAGACTGGAGCTGTTCTGGGTGTAATTGATGTTGGTTGGTGGCTGCCAGGGAGGTTGGAGACATGTCGACCACAGAGACATGTCCTCTAATAGGTCTTGCCAGGGGTCATCATGGCACACGCTACATACTGAAGCACTTATACCCGGGCCAAGTCTCCAGCGGCTCCTACAAAGCCTACAAAGGAAGTTGTAATGATGTAAAACCCCTTTTTATATCTAGATGAACATTTTCTCAACTCCTCAGGTTAATGTAATCAACAGGTAGTCATCGACTTACGATCTATGCGACTTTACGACCACACTGGTCTGTTGTTTTTTTTTGTCTGTTTACGACATGTTTTTTTTAACGACATACCGGCAAGCGAGTGAGCAAATCGAGTTTACCCACAATGTCCAGCGAGAGGAAATTGTCTCTTTGTACTCCTCATTTACAGAATCATGTACGCAGCATAGTGTACTTACGTTAATTTAACATGGGCCGATTTACGACCAAATCAGTTTACGACAAAAGCCTCGGAAACCAATTGTGGTCGCGAGTCAACGACTACTGGCAGAAGGTGATAAATAAGGTGTCCTTTTAGTATGTCAAAATAAACAACATATGTTGTAGTGCAAATGGTCCAGCAGGAACTATTGCCATAAATTGAAAATAAAATTGACATGCATGTTGTCATTAGTGCATACTCACACAAAGAATCACGGTGTTTCTATCTTCATCGGCAGCTCATCCCCTTTTGACTGAGTCTGGGATTTTGCACTGGCGTGTTTCTACAGGAGCCTTGAATGGACAAATGCTGTCAGTGGAAGAGGCCTTTCATGCTTTCCATGCAGAGGAGGTTAGTACAGCAGGCGATCTGTAGGTGTGCAATCTGCATTCACATCTCCTCAGATCTCATCCCTTTCATAAATGCTCTGTAACCTCATCCTGAGTAGGGTGGGGGGGTGACGTTCAGGGTACATTTTTGACAAGTTCTCAGGTCATTACAGGGCTTGACCATTTCATTAAAGCAAGTTAAACAATAAACAAGCTGCTGACAACAGCTTGTTTACTTGTGCTGAGCATTAAAAAGAATAACAGTTTCCCCAAAGTCTCAGGATTGACATGGATGTTTTTATTTTTGAAGATCAAACAGAATCTGCTACAGCACAAATGTAATTTAAAACAAAAAAATGTTGAGAGAGCAAACACACCTACCAAAAGAACTCTCCATTATATAATTTCAGCCAAAACAAATAGCCCCATGATAGCTTGACCTTCAGAAATGACTCATTGACCACATGAGCCGAAAGAACGTAGAAACTGGAATCCAACAGAAATCAAAATTAGTTTGAAAGTAATTCAAGAAAAACAATATTTCACTCAGAAGTCTTCCCTGACGCGTGCGTGCGCCACCCTTTCACCTCATTTCATGCTAATGCATCAAGCAGTTTATATGTGACAGAAAATTGTCCCAAAATTCCCTTTCCCCTTGAGAGGGTATATCAAGACACAGAACGGCTCTGGACAAATACAAATAAAATGACACTCTAAGTGTCTCAGACAAGTACTTTGTCTCTGTTCTTGTCTTGTTAAATCTTTGTGCTACATTTGACACCACTGACCGTCAGATACAATTGCATATACCGTATATATATATATATAATTGGCATTTAAAGAACTGCATGACTTTGGTTTAAGTCCTATTTATCGGATTGAGTGCATCAAATATGACGCACTCGATCAAGCAGACATGAATTAAGATAAGAGATCAGACCTGCTTTTTTTACTCACTTACAAAGCCTTTTGTGGTTTGGGGCCCAACATACCTGCAAGAGCCTGTAATGCCCTACTACACATCTAGGACATTACGCTCCCAGGAAGCAGGATTACATGTGATCCCTCAAGTCTCTGAACATAGAATGTGAGCCACAGGTTTCAATTATTGTGCTGTCTTCCTGTGGGAGCATCTTCCAGTCTCAGTTCCGGAGGCATGTAAGAGTAGAGTAGGCTTAAAATGTCCCTTTTTGACAAAGGTATAATTAAGACTGGGTTCTTAAGGCTATCCCTTAACTACTCTGCTATAAGCTTAGCTTGCTGGGGGAACTTCCCATGATGCCAATTCGCAATTTACAGACTGATATAAGCACAGCACTCTTCAGCAATATTTAGTGTCCACCCAATCTCCCTAGAATAGGTGAAGATATATATCCTCACTTTTTCTAGTGAGGATAAATCCAGTTTGATTCTGTCAGATAAAGTTCAGGATAAATAGACTTTGCAAGAAGAGGCTTTTCCCTCCATATTATTCAGTAAAAAGTTAGAGAGAGCAAATCCAGTAAAATCTAATTTATGATTGGCTGCCAGAAAAATAGCATCAGTGACAACCCCCCCACACCTTTTTGGTACATTCCGATATTTTTAACTGGAAGTGCTCAGAGGTACTACAAAAAAAGGATGAACACTGTGAAAGGAGATGGTGGGTGCAGCCCTTTTTCTCCAGGCAAGATGGACCTGAAGTCTAAGTTTAGATAAGACAGATAAGACAAAAAAAAAAAAAAACACACTACAGCACTCAGATGGGCTTGTCATAGCATAGCAAGAGCAGCCTCCGAATTCTATAAAAATATAATACATTCAGTAATCCACAAAAATAAATATATGTTCCTTAGCTAACTGATAACTTTCTCTCTTTCCCATTTTGGTGCCTGCAATGTACTATCTTTTAACAGTAACCGGAACAATAAGCTGAGTGAAGCCAAATCTTCAAGTTTAGTTTTAAAGTTTGAGAATTTGAGCTCCGTGCAGTGGGTTTAACTCTACAAGCATCCGCTTTCAGACTAGCCATCACGCAAATGAAAATGAATAGTTACATCAACCATCAGATCAGTTTCACTGCTTAAATGATATTTTTTTTATAAATAAATGTGCAGTGTTTGAATTATTAATCATCCAGTTGGATCATGTTTAGTTGCACAAATTTCAATAAAAGAAGGGATTATTAAAAAAAATGCATTTTACAAATTTGGTAGCTGTGCACCTTTTTTTTCATAAATATGTCACTTTGTTAGATGTCGGATGATATTAGATTTGCTAGACAATACGCAAGTAGTAAAGCAATCCCAGACTCAGTTTTGATCTCATTAAATACCATCATAATTTCTGCTGCAAATATATAAATAAAAATAACTATTCTACAAATGTGACAATGCACCCCCCCTTCTTGTGAGGACATAAATAATATATAGGAGTCTGTGATGGACTGCTTGTGTGGGACTTAATGAGCCACAGATGATAGATATCATGTTCATTAAGAGCAAACACATTTGAATAACTCATTTTATGAAAAATGATCTCACTTAAAAAGCCTCCATTTCAGGTTTTTAGAACTAACCTGCTACATTCAAAAATACGAAAAAATAGAGGAAGATGTCGTGGTTGGTCCGAATATTACAGTTATATTGCCCCTCCTACATCTGTGTGCCGCATCCGCCAAGTAGGTTCATTGTCCAGGCTCAACTTTCCTAACCTCAATCTGCTGCCTTAAAAATAAATGCATATTCAGCAATTCCATCCATCCATTTGCTTCAACTTTTCGAGTTACAGGAGTTGCTGGAGCGTAACCCAGCTTGCTATGGGTGAGGCGGGGTACGCCTCGGACGCATGGAGGTGGGAGGAAACCGGAGAACCTGGAGAAAAGTTAGTCTGGAGTAGGAAACCAGAGGGAATCTGAAAGCAGGTCTCTTCGCGGCTTCCTGGACGTGTGCGCTTAAGTTTTCTCACAGCCAACACTGATCATTTATTTTTAGAGGTCAAATTTATTAGCATTTTGTCAAGTTGTATATATAATGTGTATGACCTTCGTGTGCAGTTAGTGATGGTTGCTTTGAGTTGATATTTATTGTTAAGTCATGCATTCGGTTTTACCTAAATGTTAACACATTTATGATCTTCACTCTCACTGACCATTTTAGCCAGGAAAATGGCTAAAATGTAAAATTAGCAATATTATAAGAGAAAACAATTTTCTTAAAAAATAACTAGTTATCCATGAGCAAAATAATCAAATTATTATTATTATTTATTTAGCAAGTCTCACTTTTTCAAACAGAGATTGAACTACTAGTATCCTTCACCCATTCAAGATTAAAGAAGGCTTGAAAATAACTATATCCCTTCTGTTGAGCCACTGAATGACAGAATGTCTCCTCCGCTTAATGTCCACTTGGTCTCAAGAGTCCCTTTCTTCTTCTTCTCTCTTTCTATTTAACTTCTTTGTTCAGCGTGTGGCCTTCATTGGCATCATCAGAAAACACATTTCATGAGAAAGAAAGAAAGAAAAGAAACGTTCAAGCAATCACACACTTCTCTTTTCCTAGTCTGTTCAGCTCCATCTTTGGTTATTCCACAGCAAACATGAGTGGAATGAGGCAGCTGCTCTCATTACTGCATCCTTGAGGTGGCAAAAGCTGCTAATTGAGATAGGGAAGTTAAACACCTTAACTTTTAATAGTCTCCATGTGAAGCAAAATGTGTTCATCTGAGTTGTAGGCAGGCCTGCAAGAATTTCTGATCCAACAAGCTCCACAAAGGTCACACTGTTTCCATGACGTGTCCACCGAGTCCTGATCAAACCCACTTGCAGTGACGCGTCTTTACCTACTGCAGTGTAAGCAGGTGGTGACGACATTTCAACAAATGCATCCTTCAGAATGCAGAATATCCACCTGGAACATACATCTTATATATTTTGCTGCATCATAGAATCCCCATTGTTCATTCTCAAATTGTCAAATCCGAATCCCGTTTCCTGAAAGGGCGTCCCACCTCGCGATTGTCATGTTTCAGGCACACAATTGGATCCTTTCTCGCTTTTGGCTGCATTTTTTCTGAGATTTATTCCTTTTCTGTCACAATCGTATCAAGCTGCTCTACACAAATCCAAGTTTAGCTGCTCAAATATAAATGATGTGCGCTTGAAAATATGAAGCGCCTCACTTGAGCGGCTCCTTTAAAAAAATAATTCCAGACTGCGATTCCATCGCCATATGTTTTGATATTGCTCGTATTTTGATTGTTTGAAGTTGTTGCAAGGAGGATATGTCTCAATTACTGTGGCATGTTGCGATCACGCCTGCTCTTTCAAAGTGCTCTCGCACTGTGATCCATTGTACTGCTTCTCATTTGCATTTCACTGGTGGTGGGTGACCCCGCCATTCATTTACAGACAACTGCTTCCTGACAATGTTTTTTGGAGCCAAATCTCTCCTGAATGCTAATACCTTATAAATCCAGAGGAGCGGCTGAGTTGAAAGGGAGCAAACAACCTTCTCCTCTTTTAGTGAGTGTTATTAAAAAAAATTCAATTAGGCTCTTGGGTGCTGAACCAAGAACAAAAGTTTTCTCTCATTTGTAGCCGGGGTTTGTGCCTGGTAGAAGATCTTGGCGACACAAAGAAGAATCGATTATCAGTTGTCTGCAGCGTGAATTCAGAATCGATGTCTGTTCTCGGGGCAACCGCAACAAAAAAGGAAGAGGCGCACACATCAATAAAGGCGTCTCCCTGCCAGCTCCTTTGGATCCAGTCCACATCAAATAGTTCTGTGTGCAAACGGACTCTTGATAAATCACTACAAAACCATAACACAGGTTTCCACTTTTCATAAAATACCATCCAAAAACAAATCACACACTCATGCACTTCACCGCAGTACAGTTTTATGCACTTGAAATTGAGTCTACCTCAGCACATTTATGAGGGCAGTTTAGTGCTTTTTTTACTCCACTACTTTTATCTGACATCTGTGGCTACTAGTTACTTAATTTGACATTATGTGTTTAATGTGTGGTTTTGCTGCTTGAATAAAAGTCAATGATCTCAACCAATGGCCTTCCATCATTGCAGCTTCCTCTCAGTCAAGGACAACATGATGAAACTCAGCCTTTGCTGACTCAGAGCCGTCACACACCTCTCGCTAGCCGTCCCACTCGCCCTGACTAACGGCGTCTCGACGAGCTCAGCCCATCGATCACACGTACTGTTTCAATGCCGCAGATCAATTGTGAGCAGCGGCATGCTGTTGGCATGTTTGCAAAAAGCAAACCTCCCATGGGATCCGTCTATATGCATTTATTTTCCTTTTCATTTCGTGCTACCTTAACATTACTCGAAAGTTGGTGAGGCATTTATATTGCCATTATAACCTTGGTAGGAGAATTATTGTTGCACTGCATGAAAAACTTCATCACACAAAAGTCCTCCATAGAAAATGTTGAACTTTATGTCATGTCCACAGGCCATGGACAGCCACTTGTTAAGCTGCCTGTACTGTATTTTTCCCACCTTTTACAGTGCACATATATTTGTTTAATTCTTCTGCTCTGCCTGTGCTGCGGCAGACTGGGAGTCATCCCGCGGCACCATGTTTGAGATAAAATCGAAACATGGGTTAGCGCCGACTGGCTCGTACATGTGTCTTGATAAAAGATAGCCTCTCTCTCTCTCTCTCTCTCTCTCTCTCGGACACAGGCCAGCCCCTTTCCTTTTTCCTCTGCCTCCTAAACTGAATCTCCCTCAAGTGGGACTTGGCCAGGCAGCCTGTTGCTGGGTAACCAGAGAGGATGGTGGGTCAGAGAAATTATCAGCTGAATACCAACTTCACAGCAGATCATGGTATCAAACTAAAATCCTGGGGAATTAGGATCTCATCCAAAAGGTTGCTTTTAAAGCAGAGATGGGTAAATAGTTTTTCTGATCTTCTTTACCCCTGATAATTTTTTTCTAGTACTTTAGTAGTAGCAAAAAGTGGCCACTCTTTAAAACATGTTAAAACATCTCCTATTACTATTGAAGAAATGTGAAGCTATTGATGATTGCTGATTTGTAAAATGCTTGGTGATAATGACGCGTGTCCAAAGTCTAAATGACAGCAGGGAGTTATTTATATAATAGATTGTATAAGACTGAAGAAAGCTAAAAGAATGCTATTATATTGTTAACATAACGAGCCTCTACTCAGAGTACTGTGTATACGGTCATTCATAGCATCTAAATATGAATCTAAACAGAACTTAAGAGCTATTATTATATGGACGTCAGAGAATCAGACACCAATGTCGCAATTTCAGAATGAGGGATAAAATCAAAGGCTTTTAAAAAAATCGAATCAAATATGATAATGAGTCAGTGAGTATGTTAATGTGGGTTGTGTCATCGGGTATTGATAATGCAGTCCCAGTGTTCAGGTTAGTACTCGGTGAATTACTCTTTCATTCATAATACACATGTATAATTATCAAGTTGAAATGGAAATGATGCAATTTCTCTTTCATGGGTTCACATTTCACAGCACCGATCTTTGACAGAATGGATTTCTGTCATTTCTCACAGTTCACTGGCCTCTATAATCGAGTTCAGGTGGCCTGCCTTCATTCCAGCAATGCTCTGCAACATTCCTAGTGGAATAAATGCAGAGATCGACATAATCAAGAATAACTGATTGGTGTTTCAGTCATTTAGTTGCTTCCGGTGGACTACAAGATGCAATTAATTATGGGATATATACGATGAGTCCATACACTGCATCAGTATGTTCAAACTGCTCATCATTACAATTGCCCAAATTCATACAGCTATTTTCACAGTTGCATATTTTTTAATTTTACCTTAAAAATGATTTTAAAAATGATCAAATGTATTACTAGGAGCAGGGTCATGCTGATATATGCTATTCACGGCCCTCTCAGTTATTCTGGCTGTAAAAATATAGACAGGAGGTAGAGGCAGAGCAAGGTGAGCGGCGATGGCCCTGACCTAAAGATGCTGAACCCCAGTTTATTCACGTCGGCATTCTGATCAGGGGCCTTACATTGGTGATCCAATCCAAGAAACGGAGCCCAGCCAAGCGCAGCCGGCCTGAAACATGCGACTGGAGCTATGTGAATAGACATGGACACGGATCGGCTGCACGCCACTAGCGCCACATCAGCGCATTAGAAACGAATGTGCTATATTTACCCCCACAGGATTTGCTGTCTTTCCAAGGGTGCTTTAGTTAAGAACATTTGGGTCAACCCCTCGCTGAATGACGGTATTAACAAAGTGCTTCTGTTTCTTCTGGCAACCAGTACAGTAATAAAAACCTTTCTAAATCGATCCCATTTTGACACCATGCTGGTCGAGTCGTCAAACAATGACAACAATGTCGGGTTGAGTCGCCCTGAGGATACTTGATGGTTTTACGCTGTTGTTTTGTAAAATGTTTCCGGGGAGAGAAATAATACAATTCCCCCGTGCAGATACCAAGATTAATGAGGCTAACTGGAGCTTTTTTTTTATTGCAACCAGACCACAAACCGCCAAGACTCCCAACCTCTAATTACTTTGCCGGTATGTGTACACATTTATCTCTGTGACTGTGAAATCCTTAACAATCGTACGTGTGTGTGTGCGTGCGCTCCATTAGTGCAAGCTGGGCCACATTCACAAGTGTGTCGACGTAGGAGAAGAGAGATAATATGATAATATGTGTCTGAGTCGATGAGTCACCTGGCCAGAGTTTCTCAGAGCCTCGTAGCTGAGGAGCAGGAGACTCTGCTCGTAGATGTTTGGTATGTACAGTATGGAGGGTTGGGTGGGCGTGGAGCTTGAGCAAGGGGCCACTGCTTGGCGAAGCTGAAAGAGCAGAGATGACACGCTGTCAGTCTGAGTTGACGGTCTCCGCCTCGATGCTTTAGCGCTTCCTGACACTTTCTGTTCCGACTAGGGATAGTGCAGATTGCCTCCAGC
This sequence comes from Brachionichthys hirsutus, assembly GCF_040956055.1. Lineage (NCBI taxonomy): Eukaryota > Metazoa > Chordata > Actinopteri > Lophiiformes > Brachionichthyidae > Brachionichthys > Brachionichthys hirsutus. Next base: position 4,889,872 of record NC_090911.1, on the reverse strand, counting down.
ATGCCGAGAGATCCTGGATGTTAATTGAGCCTTTACCCAAGATTCATTTCACTCTCCACCTCGGGCCCCCCCCCCCCTGCAAGCAGACAAAACCAGAAGAGTGACTAAACTGGGCCCTGCATGCAGGCTAAGAGGCTGGTGAAACCTAGATCTGCATTAAAAAAATGTAACCTTGACAGACATTATTTCAGTTTCACCAAACCTAACCTCTCACATACTTTATAACCCTTCAATTTAAGGCAGTAAGACCTTAATTTAAGACCAATATAGCTTTGAGGTTCCAGTTAGATCCCGTGAGTCAGAGCAGATTCCGAATAAAAGACCAATATATGCACAATAAGACCTTGTGCAAGTTAATATGTAATTATCTCAAGAACTGTAATTAACCATAAATATAAGGTTCATTTTTGTACAACCTCATTGCTCTATGCTTGACAAATATTATGCCTTTACTCCATTATATTTATCTGATTTTGATATATTAATATTTAGCTTGAAAAACCCCTCCTGTCAGTGAAAAGGGTTTATCTACAAATTTAATGAAGCTCTTAGATGATACTGTACATACATACAAAATACTGTAGATGATGCAATCCTCTTATTCAATGGGCCCAAAACAGTAAACAGGTATTGAATTCACACTGTTTGTAGTCCAACTCAAACACATTGAGACTACGGTTGACTTCAAATAATTGATGTATTCATTCATGAACATCTACAGCAAAATAAATGAAATAATGCAGCAGCAATTCAAACAGAGAAAATTATTTAATTGAATAGTGATAGGGAACATTGAGCTGGACTATGAGCATTTTCCTTTGGATATATCAAATACTTTTTTTCTGATACTTAGCCAGAGAACCAGCCATTGGCTGCATGTCAACCTCAAAGCAATGACACATCAAGCATGCTGAAATACAGACTTTCTTGTCCCTTGTTCATCATACGCTTATTAACATTCCATAAATTCAAATTAAGGCATGGCCCATTTCAGAAGTACAATCGCGAGGAGATTACTTTACACAAGGAGCAGGAATGGGCTGGTGATGCGGGGCAATGCACTTGTTCTCTTACGTAACTTCAAAAAAAGAACCGGACTTCTGTGTGACTTCATTTCCAAATCCTGATCTGACAGTTGAGACGAATAAACTGCAGAGTGTCCAAGCAGGCCTCATTAGTGCCATCTGGGAAGAAGGGGGCTCACCTGCTGTGACAGATCCGAGGGAACAGTGTGCTTCATTATTCTCTTCCTAAAGCATCTCCGTGGTCCAGTGAAGGCTGGCTCAAAGTGTTGATGAATGAACTTTGTCCTAGACAGGCATCAGACTTAATGAAACTGCACGACAAACAAAATAAATAAGGAAGGATGCATGCAATTTGGAAGATTAGTAATGTTGTACTGTGCTATACTTGAGAATGAGGAAAGATTATGAGACATTCACTTAACCATAACAGGATAAACCTGCTCTCTTATTGGCAGGATGCATATATATATATATATATATATATATTGGTCTTCCTGACCGCTTTGTCCGTTACCGGATGACGGGTCGTGCTGGAGCCTATCCCAGCGGTCAACGGGCGAGAGGTTTGGTACACACCCCGAACAAGCCGCCAGTTCATCGTAGGGCCACGCACAGACAGACAATCATTCACACACACACACGCACACACTCCTCACAGAAAAGCCCCAAGACGGATATGAACCTGTGACCTGCGCTAACCACTGCACCTCTATGCTTCCCAATATATATATATTATAAGTAAGTTTAAATTAAAATCGAGGTGTACAACGAACAGAAGGAAGTAAAATATTGGATTCGAGGAAACAAATAAATCTCTTTTTTTAAATCTTTTTTTTGGTAGGGGGGAGGGATGCATGAACAAGAGCAGTTTCCCCGGTGACTGACAGCTCAACGGCGATTCATGCCTCCCTGTCTCAGTGTGGGTTCTGACTCCCTGACTGGTAATAAGCAAACCTCTACAGGCACAGCTGGCTTCTCTGTTTGCCTTGTTATCAAGGTCTGTCCTATCAATACTACATTTAATGGAGCAGCCAGGTTGTAAAATGCACAGCACAGGGCTGAAAATTTAGGATACAATTGGTACCCAGAAAATATAAATATCAGTTTTAATATTATGTGCACAGTGGCCCTGTAGTGAATATATACAGGCTATGAATATATTTCCCCCCCTTTGTTCCAAAGGGACAGCGGCTCCGTGAGGCCATAAAGCACAGCTGTGGTTTGAGCAAAGTGCTAATGTCAGCATGCTATTATGCGTACAATGACATTGTGTATGTACGGATGCTTAGAAGTTATTGTTTACTGAGTTTACAAATCAGTCAAGCTCATATTTGAAAAGTATAGCCCTGAACAAATAACTAAGACAATGTCATTATCTTAATATCACGCTTACATTTACACTTTAACTATGATTTAGTTTTCAAAGTCACGTTTACTCTTGAGTAGAGTTTTTAGGGATTATCATTATCTATGATATGCTTATACTTCTTAAATCACATAATTGCCATATTAATGTTGCCAGTTATTGCATTCACACTCAATAACAAGTATATCACAAGATTTAGAATACCACACCAGAAGTACAAGGATGCATGCAAAAGCTGAATGGAATGCTCAATCGTGGATGAAGAGGCAACATTGAAGGCAAGTATACTTCAAGTTTGGATTTTCGAAATATTTTGTGGAATACCTGATGTGGCCCGACCTCACACAGATTTTGCCTCCTGTGGCCCCCCAGGTAATTTGAGTTTGAGAACCCTGATCTAAAGCAATATTCTAAAGGAAAGTATGTAATTTGAGAAAAAATATTTTTTTCTAGCAATTTGAGGCATTATTTTACATTTGTCAAAGAATCAGGAGGATCAGCTGGCAGAACAAAGTTCCTTCTTCTTTCTCATTTGCATTTTTCCAACAGGACTGGCCAAGGTGTCAAACTGAGCGTGTGTGTTTACAGCACATGCCAGTGTTTTGCACCATTAAGAAGGTTCACAATACAACAGTTAGCGTAAAACCTCATATATTTCGTCATCTTCCCAGTTCCTCTGTGCCTTTTCTTCTGTTTGCATAGTTAAATCCCTCAGGCGAGGTTGCAGTTCCAGTTCCACAGTGCCAGGCACTTCATTGACACGGACGCCTGTGTCGTTGCTGTAAACCCAGGCTATGGGTGGGACAGGTCCCACACATTTCCTATAACTGTCCCCTGCGTCCCCCACACTCGCAAAAAAGGCATCAAACATAATAGTTACGTTTCCGAGGTTAGATACAACCCCCCCCCCCCCCCCCCCCCCCCTTCAGTTGAATACTTGAGAACAGAATAGAATATTTGACGAGGAAGGGCTGGTGATGATCAGGGGTCTTGAACAGATGCTCTTAAGGAGAGACAGACGATTGTCTTACTTCTGAAATGATGGTTCCAACCCTGCTGTTACCGACCCCCGAGGCATCACAGAAGTGGAATAAACAGACACCCCATTATGCCTTCATTACACTCAAACAGACGTGCAGTATAAGGGCACAACAGGCCTGGAATGAAAGCACTAATGGGCATTGGAGGCGACCCTGCTTGTCAAGTCAGGGAACCATGCCGACACTGAGCTGACGGAGAGCAGTAAGTGTTGCTGTTGGGCAGACGATAATAGGCTTGATTCTGTTTTAGCAAAGTATATCAGGCTCCAAAATGTCTGCATTGTTCTGTTATATAGTTTCAAAATGAAAACTAACAGTGTGTGATCCCCGAGTGGCTGCGTGCTGGTAAATGAGGTGCAGAGCATTTAACCAGTCGGCCATTACTCGCTGGCGTAGCCTGATCAAGAGGGAGAAGACATGCCGGGGCACTTTTATTTCACTGATAACATTTCAAATACAAAACGGCCTCCTCCAGTTGAAAGGGAAGATGTGGACACACCTGTCGTTGTCCAAAGATGAAAGGAGCGACTCTCTTTCTGAATGAGAAATCTGCCTGCTTTGCACGCATCTTTTTGATATTAGATTAAGCATGGGCAAACCACATTATATAATTAAATACAATGTTAATTAAACCTCATTCATTTTACCTTTTCCCTGTAATTTGTACAATGAGTGGTCCACAGGCATGCTTTGCTTCCTGTAAAAGGCCAAATCCTTTCATGTAATGGCTTTTACACGACATTTGTATTAGTTCAAAAAAGTTTGCCCACCCTTGTATTCGATGTTGTGATGTGGGAAGGTCGCCTCTGATCCGAAGCTAGGATGGGAACTGGATCTCAGGACAATATCAGGACAGAGTCTTTAACAATGGCCTTTTTGGCATTTAAATGTGGCCTGTTATGAAAATGAACACGGTCTGATTAGATTTGCCAGCATAATATGAGAATAAGCAGGAAATAATAAAATAAAGTAGATGATATTTTGTGATTAGATTTGAACAACTGACTCAGAATAGTGTCATGGTTTGGATGCAGGCTGTTGAATGAAGAGGTGATGTGTTTTATTAAAATCAGCTGACTGGTTTCTAAGTGGTACTGACTCCCTGGTATAAGGTACTTTTCAGTAGGAGGAGTTTCCCATGAGCAGATCGTACCTCAGTGTCGTTCTGCTATCAACACACACATTACGTACAGACAGAAACAGCGGAGGATATCAATGAGATTGTGTTCTTGATTCTCTGTGTGTTGCTGCCACAGCAAAGAGACAAAAACACTGCTGAAAACAACAGGAGAGTTTTGGAAAACCACCCTCAGATGATGAGGGTGGTTGCTGCATAATAGTCTGTGTGTGTGCTGCAACTGATCCCGAGATGACAGTTCCCCGTTACAGTTCAGTGGTCTGAAGTTTATCATCAACTTCCTGTTTAGCCCTTTCTGGAACCTCATCAGAAGTGATTCAAATAATACAAATGACATGTTTTTTTCGAATGAAAAAAACAATAGAGGACAACTGAAGTCAGAGCAGAGCTGAAAACACACGGTGGATGCATGACCTTGTAGTTCCGCTCGAGTGCTTGTTTTGTCAGATGAAGTGCTTTCGCTCGATTCAAACTTTGAATATTGTGCCCCTCGCTGGAAATGTGTTGTTCTCAAGGACCAGGGATCTCTCTGTGCAGCAGACGTCTTTAAAAAGTGCATGCCCCATGCTCTTAGTTTAAAGAGGAAGTTTGTTACTTTAATTGTGATGTATTGTGAGTGCAGCTAATCTTTTCTTATCTGCCTACAGTTTGCCTCAAATAAGTTAAACGAGTGAAATAATAATGTTAGGAACGTGCAGCAGAGATCGACTGGTAGCTTCCATGGAGGCCGGCGGGGCTGCATCCTTCAAAACCATGCATTAATCCCACTTTCCTTATAATAAAGCATGGCAAGGCAGGAAAGCCTAAACAGACCATTTGTAAAAGTGGCTATGTTTTAGCTAAACAGTCCAGATATCAGCTAATTCATCGTCAGGAGAAATTCCCTTTGAGATGGAGAAGTGGAAAAAGCAACGCCACTGCATCGTCTTCTTCTTAACCATACGGATCCTAATATTGAAATTTTATCCATCATATACAGTAGATTTCAGGATTTTCAGAATTAACGACTACATGCATTTACACAATTATAAGCGCAGTCCAATTTACAAAAATAGAACGTACAAACTCCGCAATTGTATTAATATATGTCAGACTGCAATAATGTAATCTATTTAAAATAAATTCAAATAATTTTGATCTGCTTTCCAAAAGAATTATACTTAACACTGATGTTATTCACCAAAAGGTACAAACAATTCAATGGAAATATAATGAAACGTTTGACATTTTACACAATACCATCCTCGCAGATGTGATCCATCAACCGAAGACAGTGAAACGGTTGAGTACCTGTCATCCACAGAACATCGTACTTTAACGTCAGTTATCATTTTGTTAAAGTGAGGGTTACTAACTCGCGTATTTCCCTCTGTAATGAAACTTTCCTCCTTTCAAGACGCGAGACTTTTGCGGTGTGAAGATTTTTCATTGTGATGAGTCATGAAGACCGGCTGTTTAAATGGCTGCTTCCCGGAGCCTGAGGTGTAGAGACAATTCACGGGGATATAACAGCATCTTTTCTGCTCGCAGAAACAGCAGATCTAGCAAAATGCCCACTTTCTCCTTTTTAAGCAGATCCCCCCCCCCCCCCCCCCCTCGTCTCCCACCTCTCTACGTTTGTGCTTCTTACACAAACGCACACAAACAGGACACACACACAGGCAGAAGCGTGAATTAAAGACATCCGATTTGCACGTGAGCGCACACTCAAACACCGTTTTTGCATATTCTATTGATGTATTATCATTATCATACAGCAGAATTTGTAAAAAGAAAAGTCACTCTGTGACCTTTTAACCACCTCATAAACTTGACTTAATCCATCTTCTGAAGTTAACCTTAAACCCAAATCCTGAGTGTAAACTAATCCCTCAGAGAATCCTTGAGAGGACATATCAAGCTCGCACGAAATAAAATCACACACACACACACACACACACACACAAGCACACACAGTATGGTGTTAATGTTGACAATGCAGTGTGGAGGTGAGAATGATCTTTGAGTGTCCTCAGCTGACAACGCTGTGAGGCTGCCAGGCTATCCTTGAGATGCTGCCTGGAACTCCTGCCAGTGGACATTAGTCTCGGCCGTATCCCTCTGTTTGGGCTTTATACCCATTAATAATTCATTCATTGTGGCGGACTTATGAGCAGCCCCCCCCCCACCCCCCCACCCCTTACTGCACTGCACCGGCCCATTTACACGCTCCAAAATGACGCACAGCAGAATAATGTGGAAAGCTGCTTCACTGGCCATTTGCATTTAAGGTGAAAGAAAGGGAAAAGAAAGATAGAAGATAGAAAGCTCCATCTTGCTGCTCCCCACACACGCACACACACACACACACACAAGCAGTGTTGCTAGGCTACACCGCAACTAATCACTGGAAGAATCATCTTCATTTGAATCCATATCTACAACTTGTTTGAGGACATACAGTATTTACCCTCCAGTTTAGATTGAAGATATGAAAACTGTAAGGCGCGCTGGAGCGTTATGTTTATGAATATACTTGTGTCCAGTGGTTAAGGAAGATTTAGTTGACAATACGCCTAAATAAATCACCAATTCGGTGCTTATCAGTGTTCTCAAATTGAAGCTTAATATCCTCTGCTCGCGGCAATTTCCTCCATCCTCCAGCTCTGTGCATTGCCAGACGTGCATGGAAATCTTTCCTATCACTGCTCACCACCTCTGAGGGAGAAGATTATGAAGATTAGATTTGCCGTAAATAGATTTTTTTTTTTATGGCAGCCAGAAACAATGCTATCTTGGAGTCACTCTATATGCAATTCACTCCGCCGAATGCTCGACAAAAGCCACACGCGCCTTCCATTGTGCGTGAAGCACGGCTTTGCACGCGTGCGATTGAATCTCGCAGGGGAAGTAATGGCAAATGTTATGACCACTGACGTAAGGGGATGGAGACCGATACGGTTCTCCGCCTTCCTCTGCAAACCACAAGTCTACGCAATCAGTGTGCATGCCTTAGTAATGTTACACCTGCATTGAACTAATGTATGGACTGCACCTACATATGAATCAGTATCTGAGGGTGGTTATGTCATCATCTCATGCACATAACATTACAAGCAGATGTACTTTTTGTTTGTGTAACGGTTTGCGGCTTAAGTGCTTCATCTCTGAATCTGAACCTTTATCTGTTGATGTCAATAACAGCTGGACAATCGATAAATTAATACGTTGCCTTTCATGCCTACTTTCTGCTCAGAACATCTTGGATTATAAAAGCGGCCAGAGAATGAGCACGATTCAATTTTGATCCCACACTAAACACGCTTTATTGCAGCTATTTATGCATGGAAGCCGAAGCTAAACACCAAAAAGAAAACAAATGGCACCCAGCAGACACACCAAAATGTAATGGGCTCCATTCTGGTTTAGGACCCAGCATTTCATCAAGTATCTTGGGAATCTGATTTGTGAATTGTTCTGCTGACAAACAAACAAGCAAATCGACATGTGTGGAAACGTAAAAATAAAATAAAATAAGTATTGCAATTAATAGTTATTTACAAATACTGAATGCGATTTTGTACTGTTCTCGCTTCACCAACTGCAGCACAGTGCTTGTGATTAAGTTCAGGCACGTGCTAAACAGAAGATTTTGGCAGAAGCATCATGAGTGCTGTGTTAATCCTGGTTTATATGTGGGCGGGTTTTCCTCCATGCATATCTTATTCAAATATGGGGTTGGTGGGTTTTTTTGTAATGAAATGGTAGTATTTTTTGGGAGTAAAGTTTTGCTGGAGTTCTGATACTTGTCCATGGAGCCCCCTGAGCTATACTAGACAAATGTGGCCATAGTCAGTCCAGTGACATGTTGGCATTGCCTCTGGTGCTGTCATCAGACATAACGACCACAAAAGTTCAGCTCCCGTTGTGGTTGCAGGTCTAATACTCATTATACACATGTTGCAATGGTGAGGGAGACGTTTTAGTCTGTCTCTCTGGAGCCCAAATGCGTCAATAACAGAGGTGACTGGCACAACACCTATTTTCTATCTCGGTGCTCCTGTGCCGGATAGTTGACTGGAGGCAGCCCTGTTTGCTAGTGTCCTGTGGAGCCAGAGACAGGTAGACAAGAGCTGGTGAGATGTAATGACCCCCGCCATCAGTGACTAAGCCCCACCAGCAGCTCTGCATGGCTGAGAAAGTACACTTGATTTTAATGACAGCAGAGGTATAATAGCCACCCCCACTTCACTCTCTTCTCTGTCACTGGAAAAAAAATCAGGTGGACAGGCTGCTGCTGGGAAAGTGTGTGTGTTTGTGTGTTTATGTGCAATATTTCAAATCAAAACCCCAGAATATCCTGTTGATGTGCCTTATTTATTACAGAATTAAAGATACATCATTAGAGTGGTGGGCTGTTAAATTCAGCAACTCTGGTATGCCTGTGTCTTTGAAGTTCTCTTGCTACGTAGAATGGATTGAAACTAAAATGGCCAATCATGACGCAAAATACAAGCCAAATATTTTAGTCTACCCTTTGGCTTCAGGTTTCATAAAACAAACAAAACAAGTTGCTTAAACTTAATTGGATTACGTGGCATATCACTGTTTCAAAGAAATAATAGGTTTAACAAGGTCTAAAACTTAAGCAAATCTAAACGGATTCACATTTTAGGAAATACTATTATTGTTGTTTTCCCTCAAACTTATAAAATACTGCCAGTATTCACTAGAAGTAGTACAGCTTCTTCGTATTCTAGAAAATAACAAATGATGACTTGCAAATCTTATTTCTTCGAGGTTTGAAAAAAAAGAAAAACATGATAATGGTGAAGACTTTCATTTCCCCTTCATTGTGTAGCAATGCAGTGCAGTGCAGGACATGGTGGTCGCACTCCAGAGATGGATGGATATTTATTGTTGAACATATTTCAATCATCTGCAATGTGAAGCCAAAGCTTATGATTTCTGTGCTCACCCCAGACAGATCTGAACAAGACCCAGCAGGCTTGCTATTGACAATTGTCGATACGGATTAGTTTGAAAGCTCCTCTGAGGCAAGTCAGAAGTTTGTTTACCACAGAAGAAGTAGACCTCTGCGGAGCAGAGTGCTCACTCTGTTTAGCGAGCAGGAACAGGCTGCCTTGATCATCTCTGCCATCCTGTGTGCTGAAAACTGATCAAGCTTCGGTTTAGTCTGCTGTTGCCGTGGCATATTTAAGATGCTCTGTCTGCCTCTTGAAAAAAAAGAAAGTGAGAAAAAAGGTATAGAATATGTGGAAAATAAATCACCGTTATAATTCTGTAAAAGAACCTGACAAAAAAGTCCCAAGATCAGGAACAGTTGAATGGACTAAGATCACTCCAGATTCCCCCTGAATGCTGCGGGACAAATGACACTCCTTCAAAATATTTAAATATGCACATTTTACATATACATATATATATTTACTAAAAAAATCTTGTTAAAAACGGGATGAGGACGATAAAGAAAAATAAGTACAAGGCTGATCTTACAATGTAAATTATGCCCCCCCCCCCAAAAAAAAAAAGAATTCAAGAGCACGACAATTCTATACGTCCCATATACCTCACTGTCTTCCAGATAAATTGAATCAAGCCCAGAAGCCTGTGATGACCCCAAACCCAGAGAGTTCATTACATCAAAGCAGAACCTCATTAGTTTAGATCTGCCTTTCAAGTTTACTTTCTCTCAGGATTCTTACTTTAACTGTTAATTACTGTTCAATTAATTAGAAGGCCGCTACCTCAGATGCAGATGCTGCTGATACAACATAAAAACTGATCAAGTTCATCTTATTTCCATAATTCTGAGTAATATTGCTAGCGGGAATACAAAAGGAATATAATTCAGAGTATAGCCTACCATCAAACAGATAGGGCAAAAGTATTAGCAAATATTCGTACGGCATTCCTGCTGTTTGATGTAAATCTTGATTAAACATCACAGTTATTAATTTCAAGGCAGACCCTGAGTGGATAGTTAATTATACAGGGTCTTTTTCTACAAGACCTATTCACTCATACGATTAATCAAGTCACAAACCAGGGGCGTATACACGAATGCCAGCCCTCCCCTTCTCGTCGGAGGGTTTGCACGTGCTGGTTTGAAAGAATGATGTGAGCCATAGTGAGAAGAAGATGAATACATGAAGTGTTCATGCTTGCCTGGGTGTGCAGTCCCTCCATGAGCCTAAGTGAGCTGCAAGCTGTCACGACTCTTTCCCCTCCTCGTTTTTCATGTACAGTACTGGCGAATGCGCTGTTGCTCAGCAGGGTACAGTGATTATGTGCAAAGATTAGACGAGGGGGAGGGGAACAATAAACTCCAAGAAAAAGGCATCACTTCCCAAAGTGTCTGCATCATCAGGTCCATCACAAGCAGGACTGCAGATCAACACAACCCAGGTTTGAGACTTTTTTTACTGGATGCGCTTCTTCATTCTTGTTTTGCTACTTCATATTGAAACTCTTGCAAGCATCTTAAAGGAGCACACAGTTTCTGCTGTGATGGGGGATGACGAACCATATCCAGTCCTTCTAATCATCATTCATAATAAGGGCTGCAGATTGTAAGGGTTTGCACGTGCTATGCTCACTTGATGTAAGAATTTCTCCGAAAATTCAAAATCTTACTAAAAGATTTCCTCTTCGTAGTAATATATTTGTGGAGTCTTAAAAAACATTAAGAAGTTCCATTAGTGATGTGAACGTAGTAGCAGATTTTAGTCATTTACATCAGACGATGAGGCAAAATGAAACCAGAAAGTGTTTTTTCTGTCAGTTCCATTGTGAGAGATTTGTGATTAAAAGCAAGATGAAACCTTTCATGGAATTCAGAAGCTGATCAGTGAGACTGATAAGACGTGTGAGCCTGATAAAATAATGAAGCTGGAAAAACTGCAAATGAGCAGGTGGAGGTGTGAACATAGCGGAGGAAAGAATGTAATAAAGGTAAAGAGATGCAAAAATAAAGAAAGAAAATAGGCCAACAATCTGCGCGGATGTGTCGGGCTGATGAGAGCTCATGCTCATTTCTCAGCTGACTGCCTCAGGCGATGAAGAAGATTGTTACAGAGTATGCCTGAAGGAAGTGAATGACAGCACATTGTATGAGACACAATCTGCATGGCTAAGGATGCAGTCTTCCTTATTGAACCGTCGCCAGCAGTTCATTAGACTAACAACGTGAGAAAATACAGTCAAGCCTCCAGCTGTCAGGGGGGATCGCTTTGTTTGGGCTACATTGTTCTACATAATAAATGTGGATAGTTATTTGTTTTGCAAACAGCTGATTCTAGTTATTTGATACTGAGTGATTAATGGATAATATTACTAAAAAGTAATTTGGCAATTTTATAAATAAAAAATACTTTTGGAAAAAAATAACCTACACACACACACGAGAGTCTACACTCCGGATATTTATTGTATTTTTTTGTCAATAGACAATATAAAAAAAAAAAAAAAACAATCAACAAAACTTGGCAAAGACAAAAGGTGCAGACTTTTTTTCATAGTAACTGAATCATCATTTGGATAGAATAAAGGCTATACTGCACTTTTCACCTCCGTCCCCCCGTTAGCAAGATAACTTTAAAAAAAATCAGGAAATGTTGTGAATGTTACCAGGAACAGGTGATACAATTTGGTGATGATCCAGAATTGTCAGAATTTGAAACAATCATGTAGGGTGGGGTCCTATATCTCACCAACACATTCCATTTGGATCGGATACAGAATGATGTTAGTAAAAAATATTACATAAAATTGAAAACCCCATTTATGGATTCAAATATCAGTTAAAAATACACATCAATTCCGGACCTCTACCTCATCACCGGATTTCATCCGGATCGGATCCAGATTGCAGATACTGTCATGATTTTTTGAAAAATGGTGTTTAAAGGCTGGACGTCTAATAGCAAATCTAAAATCCGAAGCCAAAAAAAAATCAAGTCAAGTCTGACTGGAAGTATAAAAATCAAAATCAAAAATCACACAGCAATGGATTGTTTTCGTTTTGTTATTAGACGTCCAGCCCGTCTCCCCTGACTGATTGTTGTGGTTGTGAGTTTTGCACCTCCAGTCTCATTTGCTTTTGGCTGCAATTTTTTTTTTATATACTTTTGAACATCCAGCCCCCCACCCCCCCACCTTAGTCGTTTTACTAAGTGTTTTAGTGTTTGTGTTTTCCTTTACTAAAGGATTTGAACTCTTTTCCGTCTCTGTCTCCGCATTTTGGGGTCCTCTTTCCTGTTCGTTCACTAATTGGAACGTCACATTTCCTGCCTCATTGCAGCGCATGGACTTCATTTATAATTAAAGACAACAATTTGTTTTTTATTAAATTAGCTTTTTTTGTGCGCTACAGTTTGTACGCATAAAGAATGCTGATATGAGATTTCAAAATATAACCTGTTAACTGCTGCCAACCAAATGGTGAATAAGCTACTCTGCAGAGTTCATATGTTTGTAAATCTGACTGTGATGAAGTCAGTGCCTCCCCAGCCATGAACCTCACCGTACATCACTGCGACTAGCTTCTCTAAGTGATTCGTCCTGGGCCAGCATTCATTTGATTCTCAGAATGGCCGATTAAGTTACATTTCTTCAAGTTCTCTAAAGGCATTGTAGGACAAAAGCACTTCAAATCTTTTCAGAGCGCTGAGGATGAGGGCCTATAGTTACCATTAGCCATCTGTGCAGCTGCTTGCTTAATTCTTATATTCTAGTGCCATGTATTCGGTTGTCAGGCAATGCATTCATTTTAAGATAAATTGTGCCACTATTACCAATCAAATCCTAAATGACCAATTGCTACTTTATTATGATGACTATCGTTGTTCCAGTGATTCAGGTATTCGTGATATTCGCTACAGACGGTCTTATATTGTAGTGACGTCCTTAGCCATGTCCTTCTCCTGTACATCAACGGCAGTACAACAGTCAGGGCCCACAGCGCACTGACAATATTCCGGTGAACATGAAGAGATGAGTTCTCAATGTTACTTGTTTTGAATGTACAGTATTGTTTTTTTTTTTACATTTCTACATTTTGTGAACATAGATTGATTTTATGTCCTCAACCCCATGACCACATTTCTGTCCGTGGCTCTGGCCACCTTCGTCCAATGACCTCATCAACGTCTAACACAAAGGAACAGGAATGACAGGCATTTCATTATTGCCTAGCCATTGTGCCAAAGGGGGAAATCAATTATAAATACACGACTAACAGCAAAGATAACAGGAATGTCCTCTATTGTGTTGAAACGAGCTACCCCCCCTCCCTTTAGGGCCTCTTGACCAGTCCGGCATTACCTTGGTGCAATTTGCTCCCCATCTCAAATCCCATTGCTTTTTGGAATTGGATTTACCTGACTCGTTCACACAGTGAATGGACTCTCCTTCCAGTGGGGAAAAAAAAAGAGATTCTGTGTGAAATTGCCTGAGGAATCCTGAGGTTTTGGATTCTCTGTCCACCATTAACCTTCCAACGGGAAGAATGTCCTCATTACATGGAAGGACCAGGTACTCCCAGTCGGGGGGGGCGCCATGACACGGACATTGAAGCAAGGGAGAGATATGAGGAAAAGGATGGAAACAGTGGTGAATGAAATAATGTCTTGAGGGAAGATTCATGGAGTGTCATATGTTCTTGAAATTACGTAGCATGTTCCAGAGTATGAAGTCATCACCAGACCTTTCTAGGTTTATTAATAAAACATTAACGGCTGCAGAGAATGAACGCCACACCTCTGGCACGAGACCATGAACATATTGAAATGACTACAATATCACAGACACTCTTATGCAGTCTATTGAGGTGACACAATTACATTTCCTCACAGTTGCGAAGTTTTGACACAAAACTATCAGCTGTCCTTAGAATGAACTATAGACAAGAAAGAAAAGACATGAGGACATTCACTCCCAGATGAAACACTTCTGAATAAGCACAATGACATCTGCACACAGCTGGAAATCAGGCCAAATTAGCATGAAGACAAATCGGCTCAGATTTTCAGGAGATTTATTTTTTAAAGAAGTAAACTGCCAAAAATATTTTGTCACTGCAACCTCAAACCTGAGAAGAATGGCAAAAAAAAAAAAGGAACCAGACACAAATAAACACAAAGGACAAAGTATTTCTCACTGCTGTTGAGCATAATGATAAGGGATACAATATGAAGGACGTTGCATCACAGTCAAGTAATATTTGTGTAATTACTACACTTAAATACCACTATGTTTTATTGTTTACTATGTAAGTGGTAATACTAATCATTGTAATAGTGTAGGCTACACGCCAACTGCATTGGACTCATGTGAACCTTGGTCAGTGTTTAAACAGCCTATTCTGCCGGTGAGAGATTCACAGCACCATGTTTCTTACCGCTAAGCATCATGGCATTTACAATAGCAATGGGACACAAATGTTTCTGATGTTTTCATCCAGCAAACTTGTGAACCTCCATTTACATACACACTGAATCTCATGACAAGAGCCATAAACAAGTACTCTTAAGACTCTCGGGAGATGTTATGTCATGCAACAAATATGGAACCAGTTTTGGTATAATTTTCTAGCGACCGGGTTATTTTACCAAGACAGAATGAAGTTTTAAATTCAGGAAAATAAAACAAATAAAGCAACAGGTGCGGCGCATCGTTAGCATTCATTTAGAGTTGTGCATCTGTCCACCAGGCAATTGTAAGTCCAAAATTCACTCTTCCTTCTTACTCCCACAAGTTGAAGTTATTGGTGCTTTGGCTCACTTGATGCTTCACTTTGTTCGGTAGCTGTTCCTCTTTGTTTTTTGGTGCCGAGCAGTTAGACTGTTGTTTGTTTATCAGAGGTTTTCAGCTGAAATTGATGGAGAGAACTGCAGCCAGCTGCTAGAGTTGGGGGTCTGAAAACTCGAACAAGAAATTAATGCGGCTAAAAAAAAAACCCTCTGCGGGTTTGTCACAGTAACATAATGCTTTCCCGTTCAGCTAATTCATTCAAAAATTATATATAAAGTACTGATTAGTGTAACTTTAACCTTTCAGATTTATTTATATTTTTAATTTACAAATGTTACATTCTGCAGCTGTGAGTCTCCGTCTATATCTGGTTCCCGAAAGGAACAAAGCCTGTTATCAGCTCTGATCACATGATGCATTATGGGTACCAATAGGAGAAGAACAAAAACGTGTTCTGAGGGAGTTGGTGAGTGTAAACTCTGAACTACAAAAAAATGCTGTTCTTGTGATGGTCAGATCTGTTTGTGTTGATCACATTAAATAACAACATGTGACTGCTCACATGTGTTATTTAGGAGCTGGGCCCTCTGCTCTGATAATAAACTTGTGTGCCTGTGTTTCTTGTAAGTTTCCAATTGTTCTGGCAAGATCTCCACATGGAAGGGCTGAATGAGAAATTGATGAGTGTGACAACACACTTTTACGGATGAAGCTAAAATAGAAATTAATCTGATAGAAAATGAAGGTATAGGCTTAGTATAATAACATTGCTTTATATATATTTATAAAGAAAAATGCAGCAGAAGGTTCACCCACACCTTTGGACACCTGTGACAAAGGCTCTCATTATAATGTTCTGCAGACCTGGTGGAAACAACTCATATCTAGAATGTATGCTCAAGTTAGAAACAATGACCCTGTCAATTTTGAGCGTATTATATTTTCAGGTTGTTGTAACACACTGTAATGGCTCTGTCTTTACTCCTCACCCCTCTACCTGCAACCCCATCACCTCATTTCTCCCTCATTCAACCAAGTTTGGTCTCCCGGACCCTTATCTCTCAACTCATTCCCATGAGGTCTGCCTGTGTTTTGCTCCCACCAGAAGATTATCAGGCTGTTTTCCAGCATCATGAACAACCTGCTACTACTGTACAATCCGCTTGTCCCGTCAGGGGTCGCCACAGCAAATTAATGTTCTCCACTTCACCCTGTCCTTTGCATCGTCCTCCCTCAACATCCACTCTCATGTCCTCCCTCACTACGTCCATGTCTCTTCTCCTGGGTCGACCTCTAGCCCTGTTCCCTGGCAGTTCCATCCTCAGCATCCTTCTACCGATATCGTCCCCGTCTCTCCTCTGGACATGTCCAAACCATTAAAGTCTGGCCTCTCTGACCTTGTCTCCAAAACGTCTAACCTTCACTGTCCCTCTTATTGTCTCATTTCTAATCCTATCCAACCTGGTCACTCCCAAGGAGAACCTCAGCATCTTCATCTCCTCCCACTTCTAACTCTAACTTTTCCTCAGAGCCACTGTCTCTAAGCCGTCCATCATGGATGGCCTCACCACTGTCTTGTAGACCTTTCTCTATGAGGGAACTACCCATGAACCTGATTTCAGTAAAATAGGATTTCTTTTTTGTTATGTTATATTATTCAAAGGAAAAAGTAATTTTCATTTAAAAGAGAATTCTACAACCTATGAGAGTACTTGCAGTTATTCCTCTAAAAAGGTCCTGGCATTGATTAATAAAAACTTTAGCCACCAACAGTGACTGTATAGGAAGTGAGCACCCCAATAACAACAGCTGTTTACTATTCATATTTGAGTTGAATCTGGAATGAAAGCAACTGTGAGCTTAATTCAGGTCGACAGGATGTGGCAGAAGAAACAATGAAGTTCAACAGCAGTTTTGTTCATGGTACTTTTAAAAACTCACTGCTTACAATCGCTTCACAGAAAAATCAAACCGAATAGTAAGTGCGTTTCATTTCTTGCACAATTTAATTTCAGTGCCAAACAATCTAACAGTTGAAAACCCCCCAATGTGATTGCCAACGTAATGTGTTTATTTTGGATACTAACTGTGGCAGGATTTTGTGTTTCTTAAGGGCTTTTCAGTTCAATTTGCAAAGCTTTCAACAAAATCGGTGGAGGAGAAAAGGCTGCGTGTTTCAAGTGAATTGTCAAAAGACAAACTTCTCACAATTTTCTTTTCTTTTTTTGTTATCATGGAAACCATTTCCACTTCAGAGCCTGTGTTTTGTAATTGAACAAAGGACAAAAAGATGTATCAGAAAAACAACATCGGAAAAAATTATTTGGGTCCATACGTTGAGTAATATCAGCATTTTTACAAATAGCGATAGATAACACCCCGGTACAATGGTTTTCACTGTTCTTTAACAGTAGAAGTTCAAATGCAAGGTATTTTCAGAGTTCATGTTGTTTTTCCAAACTCTTAAAATGCACCTTGTTTTAAAGCAGTTTGGCTGATTTATTATGACAAGCAAAATGAGTTTAACTGTATGTTCATATGGCACTGCTGAGCTGATCGCTCTCTGTCTCTATCTCTCTCTCAAACACACACACACACACACACACACTCGCACAAACAGGCACATGCTCAAACACAGCCATAGGCCCGGCACAAAACAAAACAGATGTAGGACTAATGACCCACTCACAGAGTAAATGACAGTTGAAATGGGTTTAGAGCAATCTGGAATCAGATAAATGGACCTAATCTTGTTCTGGTCGGGACCCTGGCCGGGAAATGGCTCCTGACACCTGAGACCCTGCTTCACGTCAAGGCTCAATCGAAGCTGCTGGCACAAACTCATGCATCTCCATTTTAGATGACAAGAGCAGAAGAAAGCCAGGGAGGGTCAGTTGTGGTTTAGTAGGATTAAAAGGAGAAGAAGAGGAGGCGGTCCTGGTCAACAAAGTTGTAGTGTGTATGTGTTCTGCTAGATAAAGGCGACAAGAAAAATGGTTCTGATTTATACCTCATTAAGCCAGGCGAAAGGCTGACAGCCTCGTCCTGTTTCTGAGGGTGGTGCTTATTTATTTCTCCAGTTAGTATTTTAATGGCCAGAAGATTAAAACCACTTTAATTCCTTCAAATGTCAAGGGACAGACAACAAAAGCGAGCACTAATTTCAGATCTGCAGGGAGGCCATTTTTATTTAATTTAAAGTTTTCTGCCTCATCATGAAAATTCTCTTATGGGCTGAGATTCCAACCAGTCATTCAAATACAGCATACAGCCTTGTTAACACGGTTAGTGCTCTATAATCATATCAATCAAGCTTGTCAAGTTAATGAAACGATCAGAGGTGCAAGTGATTACAAGAGCAGTGTAATATAATGATCACGATTAGACAGCTAATTCATTTGTGAGTCAAATGATAGATTAATCAACAAACATCATGAAAAGCACTTTATTGGAAATTAAATGTGGAAATGTGAGGAATTGCTCCCAATTTTTCTTTAAAATTTTATAAATGATAAATGAGGGAACAATTCAAATTAAAATGAAAAGATCCTCCCTCTGCGTCTTCGGGGATTATTGGACAGCACTGAAATGTGTCGCCGTGATGTCAGATGTCAGAGAACTGTCACCCCCCCCCCATCACCTTTGATCATCACCCCAAACGCACCTTATAAAATGAAGACGTGTTGGCGAGGCGGGAAAATAGCGTGTGCGTACAGAAGGCGAGAGAGACTCCAGAGCAGACTGTCGGTCAAAGGTAGCAAGGTGCAAGTCGACATTTAGTTGGGATGTCATAAATGGTCATATTTAAGGTTAATACTTTAAATTATCTTGTCTATAAGTGAGAAGTGAGAATTAGGAATTAGTTTACATGCCGTAAACTTCATGCATGCAGGCTCATGTTAACGCGGGATAGTTTCTTTATTGTAAATCTGCACCTATTTAAGTTAAAAGGTTTAATTCTCCACTCCGGCCAAACATATGACATCATGATCCATTTCTCAGCGTAAATGTTGCCAGTTGACTTGATCAAGCAATTTTCTCATGCTTTCGTGGCCATGTTCTTGGATTCCAAACCATCCGACTGCTTTGTCGTCTGCATGCATCTTGTTTTTTAAACTTCAGATAGCAAAAATCTTTGCATTATGTGAATTATATTTTATTTATACTCTGATTCAGATGTGATATTGGAAATAATGTGTGACATTATAGTCCTTTTATCATCTCTGTAATCCCTTGTTTGTTTGATTGCAGGTTGTTTTTTACATGCAGCTGGCGTTAACCTTGAACTGTGTGACTGAGCACTGAAGTCCACTTCACAACGCTGCTCCTCACACAACTCCTCAGAAGGGGACCCTCTAGTCATTTCAACATCAAGGTTTGAAGAATAAAAGTGGTCCTACTTTTTCTACCACAGCAGTGGAGATGAGAGGATAAAAATCCAAACCTGTTATTTATATATATATATATTTACTGAGACTTGGTTTTTCTTTTTATGTTTGTTATATAGTGTGTGTGTTTTATTCCTCTTTTGATGTGATTTTCTTTTGTTTTTCTTTTTTTCTTCAATTTACTGCGAGACATCTCTTAGAAAGTGCTGTACAAACAAAGCTCATCATTGGCACTGGATTAGTGTCACAATTATCAAAGGGGTGTTTGCAGCCAGTGAGATTTATCTCCATTGTGGCTAATTGGAAATTCTGAGCTGTTAAAATGTGAAAATAGCATAAAAACTCTTCACATGTTAGTTTTAATTTTCACATTTTCACGCGAAAACCATGCTATGGATAAGTAATGCAGTGAATTAAAACACACATTATAAATGTGCTCTTTCAGTTATGGCCATTTACCACCTGCAAGCGAGGCAGTGAAAGCAAATGTTCGGACAGCAACAGATTCCAGTGAAATAAAAAGCATTGCTCTGCTGTATGGTTACACACACAGCTCTACCTTAACTTGAGTTATAATTGCCAAAGAAACCTTTCTGCAGGAAGAAGATAACGTTACAAGATGTAATAAGGTTGGAAAAATACACAGCTTACTACACCTATCATCAAGTGTAAAAACCCGGCCCAGTTCTTATCAGATACAAACACAGTGAAATTCATTACACCAGCATGGCACTTCAGCCGTAATGCATCGAGGGCGACGACCTGCGAAACACTCTGGGTGCCAGGATTGCGTTAAAGGCTCGGCTTTCTGTGCACATGTAACACAAATGTTAACCATTTTCATCAGTGGGATGACTCCACACTACCAGCTATTTCCATTAGCAGGCCATGACACCCCAGAGATGCATTTAGACAGCTGTTCTGTGTTGAAAGATATGCATCAGATTTGCATCCTTCAACAAGTGGATGGATTTTGGATATACTTTCATTAGCTTTGCTGGCTTTGCAATTTGTCACACAAAGAGGACCCGTCGCGGGCGTAATAGCTTGTGTGACGCACACAGGGGTATTATGATTTATTCTTTTAATTAAGATATTAAATGGGGCATATTAGTCATGGCAATTACATGCTAATTTGATCATTTGTAAAGACAAAGTCAATGACTTTATAGATGCAGGCCCCTGTGTATGCACGGTGTTTTGCATGACCAAGACCCTCATTCAAATGATTTAAAAAGCAAACTTGACGTTTCCTCCTGATAACGCAAGCTGCAGTTATTCAACGTCAGCATGCATGGATAGCAGAGAGGGCAATGCTTGCTAGCCAACACTCAGTGCCTCATTAGCTTATGTTTGTGAAAAGTGGGAAATTATATCCCCCCCCCCCCCCCCCCCCCCCCTTTCCTTCAGCCTTACTGTACAGCGCTTCATCTTCCAGAGTGCCTTGTGTACAGAAAAGTATCAGATTGCAGAGCAAACAATCAGATATGTTCCAGTTACTCATTAGAGCTCAACAATACTGGAATGATGACTCCAGACAAATAGCGGCCTCTGAAATAATTGCAGTGGAACATTCGACTGTCTGCAGGAAATGGATGACATTCAGAATGACATCACAAACCCTCCCCTAACAGAAAGAGATGCAAAATCGTGAACTCGGGACTAGACGTGTGACAATCATAAAAACTCCCGAGCCAGTTCCCAATTTCACGGCCGTGAGTCTTGCATAAAGTTTAAGATGACAGTGTATGCTTAGTGACATCAACGTCTCTTCCACACCCCCCCCCCCCCTTCATTATAATTAATCACATATCTCAAAGGAACAGAGTGAGCAAGAGGCACGAGTTGAAGCTAAAATGCCTCTAATCTGACATTGATGTACAGCAAAAAATGGAAGTCCTCGTTCACCTTCCCTTTGTTCCAGGGAAAGGCAAGTGGTGTGTGAAAGGGTGTAATTAATGAACCTACAAATAGCTCCAGTTTCATTTAATGACAATCTACGTGTTAAGAGGCAGTACCCTTTGTGACTGTGACTGTGGGAGTTCTGGCGACACACGCTCCCAGTAGAGCCCTGACAGGTAATTCTGCATTTTAAAATGGTAATGAAGCAGAATGCATCACTGGATTAAAGCTCGGGGACAAGCATGTTGAGTGTCCTTCAGGGTGCGACGATGTAATGCTCCGGCTCATCAGCGAGGCCACTGGCAACACGGCATCAGTGGGTGCGAAGGACGAGAACCGTATCTGTGTGACTTACCCCCAGGGGCCTCGCCAATGCAGCCAATTTCTAATTGCTGCTTTAAACAGGGCAAATGAAGCTGGCATGACAAATTGCATCAAAACAAGTCTGTGGGCTGGCACTCAGTTAATTTGTGAGACACAGAGATGCAGTTTGTGCCAGAAAGAACGCTTGAACGTAATGAATATCATTTCCCAGGTCGCAACCTGCAGATTATGTGTTTTGCTGCACACTGTGCACAGTGGATTGCAAGACAGGCAGATTACTTTTTGTTTCAGTTAACAACTTGAAAAAGCGCCATCGATATTTCTGTTTTACTTTCAAACGGGAATTGTTACTGAGACACAACGCAGACAAAAATGCAAAGATTTAGCAGAAAATAAATGTTGTCCTCGCATACATGTTCACATTTGAAGAAAAAAAACACCCACATCTTAACCTGTTATCCATCAGTCTTTCTGGCACCATCCCTTTCCAGCTATTATCACAATATGCTTATCAGCACCTGAAAGATTTTCATTCTGCAGAGTGACTCAGAAGTTAACCACAAACTCTTGTGCCAATGCAATTTTGTTCTGTAATAATCCCCCAACAGGAGCCACACACAATTTCTCCCAATGAAACCCTGCACCCCCAACATGACGACCGTGCAAATATAAACGGTCCAGCTGTGAGCTTTAATAATGCCCACTGCAGACACAAGTCAAAGAGCAGAGAAAGACATAATGACTCACTTTGTTACCATGAACCTCATTTTCTTATGCCACAATGACACAGAAACGGTCCAAATGCAGTACCCAGCTTTGTTCTGTAACTGGGCCAATAAATAATTTGCAAAAAAATTAAAGAAATATAGAGCAAACTGCATGTATTCAAAATAAATTAAAACGAGAAAAGCACTCAGAGAGCACAGACCTCCTCCGAACAGCTCAGTCCCCTCATAATTAGATTTACACCATCACCATGGTGATCTGGATCATCACCAAAAGGTTCTAAATTGTTCTTGGTATCTTTATACACCAACCATGAAAAGTAAATGTGAATCAGATTTGATGTGTATTTGTAACAGATTTTTGAATCCGTAAATGGGGTTTTCAAATGTGAAAAAGTTAATTATTTTTACTGACTCCAATCTGGATCCGATCCGGATAAATTTCGGTGGTGAGATAGAGGTCCACACCCTACATGGCTCTGCCAAATTCCATAAACATCGGTCAATAATCAACCGAGATATTGAGGAACAAATTTCGAAGCTCCATTGACTGCAATGTTACCAGAAATTTAAATCTATCTATCCGCATCCAACAGAGTCGGTGACATTGGTGAAGTTTTTCCTCCGACTTACTCGGTCCTGCATCGCAGCCCAACATTTCAAACTGATCCATAATCCAGGATCTCTTCTGGACCATCGCCAACATTATCATCTGTTCCTGGTAACATTCCCAACATTTCATAAACATTTCATCAAGATCCATCCAGAACCTTTTGAGCTTGCTAACGGACGGATGAACAGACAGACAAATGGCAGCGATTAACTAACACCGTTCTCGGCGAAGGGAATAATGAACCCAGTTTACTTGAGTTTTTAAACTTCTGAGGGACAGAGATCTGACATTCATTCAAAGCCAACCAAGATGAATCCCGTGGAATGGAATGCAGAGCGGTCGCCTTTAGTGCAATCTTCCCATTAACCTTCATGGTACCAGATTTTTTTGTCAGAAGGTAAAAGGATGCCGGCAGCCTTAATGCAAAGTCATGGCAAGCTGTGACATTCCTGCGCATACGTGGGCGGTTTTCCGCATGGCTCCTAATCTCCAAGGTCTATTTTGGACATGCATTGGTCCCCAAGGTCCCCTCATTCCATGTGTCTCTGTCTCCATCGGACCAACTGCACACTGTCACATAATACACTGTCTGCCTTTAATTACTGTCTGCAAGTATCAGGGTTAAGGGTCACACATTCTATTGAGAGCCTTTTTTGGGTGTGTGTATGCGAGCATCTTAGCACAATGTGAAGAATGCCCTTTGTAGAATGACTGGAGCACTGAGCGAAGCGTTGAATTCCATGGTACTTTTTCCACTTGGTGATCACGTATCACACACACATGACCTGCTTCTTACATCGGCTCCCCCAGACCAGTTATAGGGGTGCAAATGACTTGAAAGCAGCCATCAGGAAGCACTGAGAATGTGTTGGGGCCACGGTCATGGAGCGTCTAATTTAAGTGTGAGATAAAATTCCCATGCCCCCCCCCCCCCAAAAAAAAGGTTGTCACAAGATTAGTCAGTTTACACTTAAGGTCAAACTGCTGCTGGAAGTAGAAGTAGTGAATTTAAGTCTTTTCTAAAAGCCGAAGAGATAAAATCATTTCCACATGTAGCAAGAATATTAGCTATTGGTTTTGAGAGGTGCAGCCAATACTGCATATTTACATAAGGGCAAACGTACAGAATGCCAGTCACAGATATCAAAATCCCAATACCTCACCCTAATATTGACTAAAAATGTGATGGAATAAATCAGCCGGTGGCCTTTCATGTTCTCCTGTCACCAGGAATTCATTTGTCCAGCTTATCTATGAATTGAAAGCAAACCTCGGTTTTAGACAACAGTAATTAAGATTGCTATGTGTTGTTATATTTCCTTATCTGACAGGTTTGTTATGCTGATGCATCATCATAAAATTCAATGACTAATCATAGTAATGTTTTCACGATGGGAAGACAGGCAAGCACAGGGGTGGATGTGAACGCGCTTTTAACTGAGGTTTAGCAGCTCTGCCATCTCTGCTGCGACCAGCAGAATTTATTTTATTGAGTCTTTTATATTAAATGCGTCACAACACCACAACAACAGAAAATGCATATTGTTGCATTCTGATGCACTGCCCCCTGAAAACATAATATAGTGGGCAAAAGTAGGCCGTTTATCATGGGATATGTTGACTAAACTGTCGCAGACCATTAAGCAGATCCCTGAGATAGTATTTACTGGGGTGTGTGTGTGTTTGTGTGTGTGTGGGAGGCGGGGGCATAAAAACATTAAATGGAAACACTTGCAACAACTGAAAAAAAAATGTCTTCACGCTCCCAATGAGGAGTTGGATATTTTCATTATGAGAAAATGCAAAACAAGGCATCAATCCCATTCATTGGCTGTCCGATACAATAAATATGCACAAAGGTACTGAATAATAAATGATGCACTTAAAACAGAAATCACGAGGACATCTATTGACTAGACCTCTTGCATCTGTTATATGACCCATAGATTATCACATGAGCTACACAGATTGCATTTCTCTCAGCACTCCGCTGGCGACACATCGGCCCAAGTGAAAAAAACGCGTTACTCTATTGATGAGATGATCCTCACTCTATCAAGTTCCCTCGACCTTGACCAGGGTCAGAACTGATGTGCGACTCACAAATAAGCATAAACAAGTAGCCGCTGAATCATTACACAATTGATGACCTAAACATCAAACTCGCTGGAGTCACTGGAGCGGCTAACTGCTGCTCCACTGGGGAAACGGTCAATGTGCATCTAGAAGTTAAAAGGAGAAAAAGTAGTGCACCTTTATAAAGACGGGTTTTTATAGACAGATGTAACGAACACATTTAAAGACGAAGATATGAAGCAGTGCCAGTGATCAATGGCCATATGCAATAATGTGATAAGACTCCAGGAGCAGAACCTAGATTATGGTATAGTGTGTGTGTGGGTGTGTGTGTGTGGGGGGGGGGGGGAGGCTGAGCAGAGAGCAGGAAACAGATGATATCAGTATGTGATTAAACTAAACTAATACGGTGGCAATGATAAAGTAATGAAGATAATACTGTAAAAACTTTAGATGTAAAATTTTAACTTCCCGGTATATATATAATAAACAATAGGAGACATACACCACAGTGAGGTTAGACTGGGCATTTGTCTCTTTACTGGCATCCTATTATTGATTGATATAATGATTGGATCAATGAAAAGAAGGTAGAGGACTTCAAGTACTGAGGGTCAACAGTGCAGAGTGATGAAGAATGTGCAAAGGAAGTAAAGACAGGCTGGAATGGGTGGAGGAAAGTATCAGATGTGCTCTGTGATGGGCGGAGCTAGAAGTGGCAGAGATGAAGATGCTGAGGTTCTCCTTGGGAGTGACCAGGTTGGACAGGATTAGAAACAAGACAATAAGAGGGACAGTGAAGGTTAGACGTTTTGGAGATAAGGTCAGAGATGACAAACTTTGATGGTTTGGACGTGTCCAGAGGAGAGACAGGGACTGTATCGGTAGAAGGATGCTGAGGATGGAACTACCAGGGAACAAGGCTAGAGGTCGACCCAGGAGAAGATACATGGACGTAGTGAGGGAGGACATGAGCATGGCTGGTGTTGGGGAGGACGATGCAAAGGACAGGGTGAAGTGGAGAACATTAATTTTCTGTGGAGACCCTTGACAGGACAAGCCAAAAGAGGAAGAAGAAGAAGAATGATTGGATTGATTGAATGGATTGATTATTCTGATTAAGCGCCTGAACTATAGCTTTAAAGTCTCTGGTGTTTGCACATCCTCCAGTCTGAAATATCCAAAATGTGAACGTCTTAATAAATTTGTGATGACGGCAGCTTGAGTAGCACATGACATTTCCATACAGACAAGGGTCGGACGTTACCAAAATACAAATTCCCGATGAAGTCCCATCAAGCTGATATGGTGCGCTGTACATCCATTTTTTCCCTTATCAAACGAAGGCTTATGCGCCTCCTCTCCTTCTGGGTTGCCTTATCCTTGTCAGGCATCTGTTTTTGAAGCCAGGCAGCTTAAGTACAGATTAATGGCAAGTCCTTGCGTTCTCGCCGTGAGGGCACAAAACAGAAATCTTGGTTTGAGGGTTGGCATCAGGACCTGCATGTGGTGAGTCGCCATTATCAGCAGCACATCTGTTCGGCTGCTGAGACAGCGAGTTTGCCTACAGCTGCTCTGACTTATCTCAGCATTGTACTGTTCACTTCCTGGGCAGCAACACCTTGAACTGAAAGCACATGGACAGCAACTGTAATTCCATTTGGCTCATGTGCTGTCTTCTTGGGTCATGCTTCGGTTCAAATGTGCTGTAATAAGGTAGTTGTCTTGTACTTTGATTACGGCTTTCATTATCTTTAAGAAATGCTGAAACATCTGCTGTTGCCTAGGCCTACTGACATTTATTACCCAATCAATACTCAGCTTAATGTAATTTAGGAGGAAGTAGTGAACTCTTTTAAAACCTCCCCCACACACACACACACTCACACACTCCATTCCTTTGCCAGGCTTTTTATCCTAGAGACAGATACAATGCTCCTGAAGCCCTGCAGTCACTGTTCTCACACTTTCTTCCTCCCAACTCTCAAAAAGAAGAAAAAGAGTGTCTTTTTCTTCGGCCCTTTCTCTTTATTTTCCCCCTAGGAACAGAGGTTTGGAGAGGAGGTTACGGGGGGGGGGGGGAGGGGGCAGCAATCCAGCTACTACCCCTCCCCGAAGGGTAGTTGTGACCGTGCCTGCTTCACAATTTACACAATCCTTTTGCAATGTGCCATATGAAACCCTCCTTCTTGTGGAAGCTGAAGTGAAGAGAGGATGCAAGAGGATCTCTGACATGGTCAGGGGGTGGGGCCTACCAGTCATGATGTCTAATCAGATATTAAATAGGCCGTGCATTACATACAGCTACAACATTCATTACTCGCCACAATGACAGCTCTGGTATTTCCAGGAAACACCGGCCATAGAAACCCCCCCTGAGGTCAGGCCTAACTCTGTTTGTTTCTGCTAATTATCTTTTTTTCCCTGTCGCTCTTGCTGATTTATTTACCTCTTTTTAAATCTAATTTGAAGTTTCCGAGCTTCATTTGTATGTCTCACGCACTACATTGCACCAGCGACGGTGAGGCGATCACTCGAGCTCATGCTGTGCGACTACCAATTGAAACCGGTGATTCCTCCTCAGATGTTGTGTTGGAGATCGGGTCATTATGCTTAATGCACTGGAAACATCCAAACGCCAGACGCTAATGTCCCATCTCCTCTAATCCTGTTAACTGGTTGACTTTTTGACAATTGAGTAGCAGAAAAAAGACGCATGGTTATTAGCCTGTAACCTCAGACTGTTAATGCTTTCCACTTCGAGGGACGGGTGGGCCCCCTGCCACCCATCCATGTTGACTGTGTAATATTTCCCTGTGTGTCTGTCAGTGAGTGTGCACACAGTCAGGAGTCAAGCTCAAGAGCAACAGAAGGCCGTCTGCACACCATCCATCCACTCATGATGGCTCATTTTACTTTCAGTTTACCCCCATGTCTTCATGCAGTATTTGACAATTTACATTTGGAAGCATACAAAAGTCTGATTTGGTCTGATTTTCAATGATTTTTTTTTCCAACTTATTTTTTTAAGGAATCAAGATTAGACTTTGCTAACTGGTTGCCTTTGTGGTTGGTCTAGCTGTGACGCGAGATTTATGGCCTGGCAGAGGTGATGAATGAATAAAATCAATGGATTCCTGTTTGATAGAGCTTGTTCCGAACTTCTTTGAGCCATTCTTCTAAATCCGCCCCTCAGACTATTCTTCACTGTCACTTTGTGAGACATGAACTTAACAGCACACCTTTGACAAAGAGCCTTTTGAAATGCTTGAAAACACTTTGACTCGGCTGATTTTGATGTAAATGGCCATTCCTCAACCTACAGAGTTCTGTTATTAACCTTTATGTCAGTGCAACAATAAAGCCCTACATCTCAGATTATTATCTTTAGTATAAAATATAGAAGTAAAGTACTGATTAACAATAATCATATCTATCTAGTGGTGTGAAGAAATATGTGAATAAACCATAAAATACGCTTAAAGACTATACATGTCCATGGTGGTAATCTACCTGTAAATCCCAAAATGTGTGAATTACATTTTCAGGCAGAACAAATTACACTGCATCACGTCTGATTTCCTTATGCAAGTGCCTCACAGTGACCGGTCACTACTCTGCTGGGAACACGATAGCTTAACTGGCTAAAAAAGGAGGAGGATAAACCATGTGAGCCATTCTGCTTCGAGAATCGGTTTTGTTGAGTTTATAGAGCTACAATATGCAGATGTATTTTGCTGGTTTAGAAATGAATCGATAACTTGTTAGCTTTGCAAAACCTTAGCGTGGAACTATTTATTTTAAGAGATTAACGTCACGTAATTTGCAAATGTAAAATGATGTGTGATATATATTCCATATTTCAATTAGTTTTTTTACTTTTATGTATTTCTACCTTATTTTTTTACTATTGTCATCAAATTCACATTTTCTATCCTGCTTTTATTTTCTTCCCATCTGTTTTTTTTATGTGAAACACTTGGTTCAAGTAAGGTTCCATGTAAAAAATAAAAATAAAATAATATTTAGACATTCATACCATTTATTAGATTTCTCAAGCATTTTGTACATTTTGCATGTGAAAGCAACTCTGGCTATGTGATAAAAGAAGAAGAGGGTCAGGTGTAAAATGTTCTTACACTTTGTGATTAGAAGCACAAAG
Source organism: Brachionichthys hirsutus (assembly GCF_040956055.1). Lineage (NCBI taxonomy): Eukaryota > Metazoa > Chordata > Actinopteri > Lophiiformes > Brachionichthyidae > Brachionichthys > Brachionichthys hirsutus. The sequence continues at coordinate 4,860,361 of NC_090911.1, read as the reverse complement.
TTTAACATTATGTAAATGGTAGAACATCTCTATGCAAACGCTGCACATTAGTACTGTGCCATGGAATCAAAGATTTATTTTAATTGCCGTGAGGATATTCTAACATGCTTGTATATCTAGCATGTAATGGGAACCAGATCAAAATGCCCCAGAGATTAAACTAGAGTCCATCCATCTGTGGTATATAGTATCCACTGCTCACTGTAGCTATCAGCTGTAATGCTTCTCTCTCCCAGACACCCCTGTGTCCAACCTCTATTAATATGCAAACATCTGCTTCCCATCTTTACGAGGTGTGAATTTTAAGTTTCCTCAACAGCATCTGCAAGCTAACAGTGCTCAGTTGGGGTTTGGAGCGCTAAACGTTTACCAGCTGTTGACCCTACGGACGAAGACTGTGTGTAGCAGAGTTCCATACGAGATGACAACAGTTGCCATGTTTGGTCCTCTGTGTCCACTTTCACGGCAACCACTTTTCATCTATCTCACTGTCCTGAGCTTGATAAACTGCTCGACGAGGGCGTTTTCTTTAATCCAAAGACGTTCTGGAAGACGATTGCAACGCTGTTATAAAGTCGAATCCTGCATACGCAGAACCTCTCTGTGTGGCTACTGGCAGAACGTCTGCTCTCAAGGTCACACATGCTGTGCCGAGAAATAATCATGTTGGATTCTTTTTTTTCAAGGCTTTTTTCTGCCCCTTCATCCCTCCACCTGCCCATGCCTTTATTCTATAATTTATCTCTCAGTTTGGAGAGTTCTGTTTGGGCTCACACCAGCCTTACTTGTACCAACCCCGATGCCACACATAGGCATAGACACACGTGCAACAATCGTACTATGGCAAAGGTCTGCCTCACCCTGCTTCACTGAAATTCAAGTGCAGTCTGTGCTTCATATTTAATCTGTCTGTGTGTAGATGATCAAGATGTGATGAGCATACAGAGCACACGCGAGGGTCTGTCAGCTGTTTGATTGGATGGAAAATCCGCTGTTTGTTGAGAAGTATTTTGTTGTTTGTTGTTCCCGTTGATTAGACACCTAAATTCACGACTCTCCAGTTTTGATGATGATGAATATGATGCGCCGCAAGCAGTTCAGGCTGGAAATCGGTATTCTCATTTTGCATTTGAGATTTGGTAATTTGGCCTAATGTACTGGAAAATTTCCAATTTAACCCTTTATTGGCAAACATTAATATGGCTGAATGAGAGAGCAAGAACGAACAAGCAAAGGCTTGTACATCGAAGGTAAAAGAAAGAGAAAACAGGCATGTTCAATGAAATTTAATGTACCGGTATAGAAAACTTTAGATGTGAAAGAAATTGATCTACATAGTGTCATTTCATGTTTGATCTTTCTGTCTCTCCATCATCTCTGCCCACTATGAGCCTTAGGTTCTGTTCAAGGTTTCTGCCTGTTACAGGGAAGTTTTTTTTTTGCCTCCGTCGCCAAAGTGCTTTCTCTTGTGGGTCAAGTTGGGTTCTGTCTTTCCCTGCTACACCTGCAGAGTTCCTTTATATAACTTTCTGTTATGATCTGGCACTATATAATTAAAAATTAATTGAATTTTAGGTAAGTTCGTGCCAAAATTGAATAATTAAATAACATCCAAGGCAAGAAATAATTGGGGAGTGGTGCGTTCGAACAAATAATTAAAAATAAAGTCACTGTTGGTGATTTATAATGACTTGCATGGTAAATTCCACTTTATAAATTTTCTTTTACGCCAAGTTTCATTGTTTCATTCACTGGTGTTAATGAGTCTTCCGAAAGGCGATAACCTCACAGTACAAGCCTCCACAAAGAGGAGGGGAACATGTTGACACATTCGATGACATCATCTGGATGAAAAGGAAAATACACACTATAATATGTTTGTTTTCACCTTCATCATGTTTCTGATGTTTTTTCCATTCTCATAGTGAACTTAGGTTCTTAAACTGCTATTATCTGCAACTGTCATCCTGAAATTTCATTTGAGACGCAACTTTTATTCTGAAAGTCCTAAAGAAGTCTCATTCCAATAAAACATTTACTGCACTAAATCACATTCGGCTCTGGTGATTGTGGAGACATTTGACTTCATCCTGGTCTTTACGAATCCACCTTTCAATTCCTTTTTACTGCATTTACTGAGGTGCAATATAGGTCTGTCATAGGAGACCAGTTTTTGTGCCATAGGGTGCTTCCGTTAAATGGCACCGTATTCCTCAATTGTTATGCGACTATGCAAAGCAATCACCACACCTGATGTTTCGTATGGCTGCTTACAGCACTGCCCGTCCGCCACCGTGTTTAACAGCTGGCAGCAAACTTTGTGAGCTGCAGATATCCTTTGACTTTTCCTGTCCACATGGTGGGAAATAGTAAAAATGACTCTTTCGACCGTGTAATGTTTTACTGCTGCGACGGAGACTGTGGTTTATGTTTCCGAGAGAGGTTTATGTCTTGTCTGTGAAATGCAAATGCAATTAGTTTTCAAACGGCAACTGTGCCATAAGCATTTGAAAGTCACAAAGCGGTTGTAGGTGCAGGCTTTCATTTGTTTCTGCAGCGCCGCTGTTTCTGTTCGTGTCAGAGGTGTAAACAGATGACCACGGCTTTTCTCTGTCGACGCAGTTTGTCTGCGTTTCTGGTACCTTGTCCCATTTTGCAGCCGTCTTATGCATTTTCCTGCAAATGCAGAAATGTTCTGCCTCTGCAGGACTCTTGTTTGCTGCCATTTTTGTGTGAGAACTTGAAAAACATGAAAATAAACGTCAAAGTTTCAAAGTTTCAAAGTCGACAGAGATTTCCTGCTGCCGTTTATTAGTTTGAGTAACTGTGGTGGTGAGAATATGATTCATTTGTTGGACATGAGAGTCACGCCTGTCCTGTATTTGACCTGCTGCATTTCTGCCTTGTAATTGCGGTGCTGGAATAAAAAAAAAAAGATTTATTCTAAATTCCAGCAGAGGCAAAGAACCACCAAGGGAGTTTCCTCCTCAAAACACGACTGAAACCACAGAAACCACATCAGAACACATTACATTTCACTGAAACACAGCAAAACAGAGGGCTTAGAATTACTCTCAGAATTACCCTTTGAAAAATTAATCTGCAGACAGAAATAACCTTTCAGGAATTCCTATTTTTTTTGCCTTAAGCACTGGTTTAGCTTGATAGTGGGTTAGATCTAATCTGAGGAGCTTTGTTTAACAGTAACATATGCACTCATTTATTTGGCTGCATTTTTTATAGCCTCACAAAATCTCCGTTTTCAGCCCCAGCAAACAGTAAATACACCAAAAACAGATTTCCCAAGCATGAAATGATTCCTTGTCCCTTTAATTTGGATTTGAAATATATTTCATTGTACTTTTTTCATTTTTTTTGGCTTAAAAAGTGATTTTCTTTGTCATATTTCATTACTAATCTGTCAAATCACACAAAGGTTACTCACATTGGCCGTTTTCATGGAGATAAACTGTCAGCAGGTGGCAGACACACAAATGTTTGTTGTCTCATATTTTGACTAACATTAAACCTCAATGATGGATGAAATGTATAAATTTATTTGGACATTTCTGCCCGAGCAGCCTCAGTAGTAGTATGTCTCTTATTTCAGAGATGTTTTGCTAGTTATATTGTGGATTGCATCACTTAATAATTGAAGTTGAGAACAAAGGCAACGCGCTGGTGATTATCAAAGAGAGAAACAAAGCCTTTAGGATGGATGAAGTTCGGAATACGAATACAATAAAATAATACATTAAACAAGATTTTTCCTTGACATTGGTGTTTTCCTTGAATGCACATTAGTAATTCTAAACTGTTCCGTTGCGTCTAGGAGAGACTGCAAAGACGGCATACGGGTCACGTACTGTAGCATATGGTGCCGAAGCTCATTAAGACATTCAGTGACCTCTTTGGATGACATAGCCGTTTCAAGAAAAGACAATTCATGGAAACGGAAGATTTGAAAATGGGAATGTTCCATAAACGAGACCAGAGAAACTTCCCCTGAGGTTGATTGATAGTCTCCAAACATCTCATTCGGCGTATAGACGATGATTTTTATGCTAAACCATAGCTACCATCATGCAGAGGTTAATGAAAGTCTCATCATGTCATTGGTTTGAAATGGAACAGCACAGAACAAACAGCACCTCTACATTTTCACCCAATGCACACTGAAGACTTGAACCATGTTATCATCCTGCATCAGTGATCTTTCCCAACTAATCTGACCAGGATTTCAATTTCTCTTGTTATCTGTAGGTAAACACTAAAGCTCTACAGGGTCCATCGATGCTTTTGAGAAGACGATCATCATCAGTCAAATTATCACAGACATCTATGCTGAACGCGCCTCACTACTCTTGAGTTTACATGCAACGCATGGATCATCAATTCTTAATAAGATCGTGTTGAGGCTGGAAACGACAGCCTGAAGTCAAACGTCATCTTGTTCTCTGCAGACTGACAGCTTTCTGTAAGCAAACAGCATAAACATAAGAACGCCACAGAGCCATTTGGAAGACATATTGCACCGTGATAATGTTTTGTTTTCCACCAGCTATTGTGAGTCCAATGAGCATTTTACTATTTATACCCTCATTGTTTGGATTTGAATGGATATATGTATTCTGCTGCAGAGGTAATGTTCTCCATCTAGTTATTTACCCACTACACCGCCAGCCGACACCTTCGGCACCAGCCTACCAATATCAAAGGCATCACTTCGTGAACGAAAATATGGCGGTAAACTTTTTTCAGATGTCCCTCGAACAGCTTTAATCAAAACAAGTCGATACACATTATATCCCCGTTCCCGGCGAAAGGGTTGAGGACTACACTTTTATGTTCGAAGAGCGTGGGCGAGCAAAGGGGAGGGTCAAAACTGGCCATAGAATATGCAACGCTTTTCACTCCTCCATCCGACACATGAAGGTGAAACATGAACTGTTGATGGCACAGTTGAGGGGGTGGGGGGCGGGGGGTGTTGGTGCGGGGAGGACATGAGAAGTTTGTTAATCAGGCAACTTCAAGCTCAATTCATCACATCTCTGTCACGGAGACCGATTTGATAGCTTCAGCAGAGATAGGTCTGTTAGGAAATGGGAAAAATAAATCAGGGAAGAAGAGATGTGCCCCCCCCCTCCCATCCCACCCAACCCTACATTATAGTTGAAACTGCATCAGTCTGACAGGAGTGATTTCCTTTGTTGTCATGTTCTTGTATGGAGGTTGAGCAACAACCTATTAGGTCTTATTCCTTGTGTGAACTCACAGAAAATGGATTAATTGTCATGACGACCTGGAAGCCCACCAGTGGGGTCCGTTCACCTCTGCAACTGTGATTAAACGGCAGGAGCTTCTCATAGTCGGACGTCACGGTGTCACACAGGAAGATGTTGTTGTTTTTTTTAATGTTCTCAAATGATATAATGGCATTTATAAGAAGTACATTTCTGAAATAGCTGCCTTATTTGCATAACTGCATTCTCTTTGAAGGTCTGATAAGACTTATATTTAATCAGAGAATTAAAAAAAACATTAACATCTTCCATAGAGTGGTTAGAGCGAGGAAGAAGAAAAAGACTTGGACAGAGCCAATCATATCTGATTCTGCCAAGATGAATGGCACCGTCTCAATAAATTGTATTTTTGTGTCAGCAAAGCACGCGGGACCCTTTGCCTAACGCAGCGTAAAAGTCTCTTTTGTGCAGCCTCCAAGTCATTGTATCTGGCTGTCAGAGCTAAACTCGGGAAATCTCAGTGAACAATAGAGACAGAAAGGAGAGAGAAGTCAGGGTGCGGCGCTGGTTCCAGGAAACGACGTGTGCTCTTTCCAAAAGATGATAATCAGACCTTAACTGGGGCTATTTTCTCAAGATTATTCTTGAAAGACAAAATTGGGAATGAATATAGCATAACTGCGTGATGAAATATATTTTACAGAGCTATCTTCAGTATTTTTGCAAATGAACAGTCAGCGCCCCGTCTACATACCTCTACAGCCATAGGCCTGAACTTACAGTGGATTAGCAACTGGCTCCATTTATTAATGGGTTGATTTTCATGTAATTTCTTTTGGTAGTGTGTTTCTTTGTTTTTGTTTTAATTCTGAGTAGAAGCAGTAGTTAAATAAAAATAATTCCATAATCTGTAATCCAACTTCTCATAATACAGAAAGTAATGTAACACTGATCACTGTCAATATAATAGGGGACAGTTATTCTGTTATATCTCTGAAATAAAATGCATTAAAACCTCATCTCTGCACATTTCTGCTATGTTACTAAAAAAGTCATTTTCAAACCTCTGCAGTGTCTAAAATAACAGTCCTCTGAATCTGATCCAGAATGAGGTCAGGAATAACATTTTGACATTAAAACCCCATTTGTGAGGGTTGCTATGGTGATTTCTGCCCCTGCACAGCTGCGGAGACTTTGTTGAACTGAACGAGACGCACCTGTTCCACATCTCACCTAATCAGCTCCTGCCTCTCTGGACAGTTCTCTGCCTCCTCTCTGTTCGCTCAGTATGTTCAGGCTCTCCCGTTCTATGTGTCGTCCCGTATTCCCTAGTTCTATCTTTAATAGATAGAACTAGGGAATACGCATCTTGCATCTGTGGTGTAAAATTATCAGTCTTTTTCTATTGTTATTTTGCATCAATTGAGCAATTTAATATAGGTTTTATTTTTATTTGTATTGTTAAATTTGTATTGTTAAATGTCGATGATTTATGCACCAAGGACTTTCAACGGAAACAAGACCGCAAGGGCTTTTTTGAAATGCTCCTCTTAGACAGGATGTTTGACTTTATTTGTACTGTAATACATGCTACTGTGTGACTGCACTAGTACTCTAACATTCTATCTAATAAATATATTCATCATCATCATCAATACCCAGGGAAACAGATCCAGCTGAAATCGGGGTAATTTTTGACAACCAAACGATTTTGCATCTTCAAAATCTATGGATCAATGTGAATCCAATTGCTAAAAGTTTGTCTTCATGGTTAAGGACCCTAATAATATCTAAAATAAATGTAGGGTCATTAATTTAGGTGAAAAACACATTCTAGCGAGATTGAGGTGCTCGGCGGAGGTCTGCGCTCTCAGAGTGCTTTTCTAGTTTTATATGATTTCTCAATTGAATTTACAGAACAGCAATTGTGCCACAATGTGTCCTCTCGCAGTGTTTAAAAAATACATTGTTTAAAAAACACTGAAATACACAAGTCTGTTTAAAAGGGTGATAAGTAATGAAATCCTTTAGTGGGCATTTGCAGACATGCAAAATTAAATATTTTGACCAATATGGTGTTCATGTTGTTATCAACTCTATAGATCATAGCCTTTATATACAGCATGACCAAATAACACTCCATCTGTATTTCAGACACAGAGCTATCAAATGTAGCAGTGTGAGACGTAATGATTCTGATTCTGCTTTGAGTCATAATGCCTTTCTGGCATGGCCACATTAGCGGCTGAAAGTGATAAACACCAACACAAACTCAATCTTGTTCAACATGACCCCCGCCCCCCCATTACAATCCCCATTTATTTCCCCACCGACAGTCTGGATCAAACTGAACCTACTGACCATGTAAATAGAGAAGGACTGGTAAATGAAAAAGGATGCTGCACACTTTCCCCTCATTGAATACTCAGTCCACCGAAAATCAACAATGTATTGATGGGAACATGCTGCATGTTGCCAAGCAGTCGGCTTAAAGAATTTAAACATGAATTGCTTTCTGTCGTTGTATGAATTTAAAAAATCACAAATCCTGCAGTATATAATATCACTATAGTGAAGCACGTGGCGGCTCCACATCCCGTGCTACCGCTATTCCTCCCTGCCTTTATTATTTGAATATAAAACTCATCGGCTTGCAGGCAGCGTTCTTTGTTGTGGGTGATTGCCGCCATGCTTGGGACTGATATGGTTGTATGCTTTTATTTTACGGGACACTCCGTTGGGGTCCGGTGCGATTCAACAGTCATTATCGATGCCCAAACACATGCCTGCTTGCTGCTAACTGCCCCAGTAGCACACTGACCACGACAGGAAAACAAGCACGCTAATCTAATGGATTGTGGACAATTGGTTGTTCCTCTGCTCTGAAATAACAGTAAAGGGGATGTGTCTATCCCGTTCTGAATGCTGAATGGTGATTGCTCCTGTTCGACACAGAAGCCAAACTCCAATGCACATGAATATTAAATATATGTCTATTATTAATCGGGACCCGCACATTACTCCATATGCAATGCCAACGGAGCTTTCATTACACTACAAGGTCTACTGATAACTCTGGCATCATAAACAATGAATAAGGCTGGCCTTCACAATCCATTTTCCACGCTCCTCTCTTTCCGTTTACAGATTAGGGCGAGTGTCAAAACTGAGCCGATTATTACACAAGGAAATCAAGACATCTGACAACTCGATCAATGGCCCCTGTAACTGATGGGTCTCCTATCTAGATGAAGGAACCCCGTGAGGGATACTAGCTGTGCATTTTCGCTGCTATAGTGACGGCGGGGGGGTGGATGGGACAGCAATGATCTTCAAGGTCACCTCGCATACAGAAGGATGACGTGATGCAGCAGCATGTTCACAGATTAAAACATGGAGTCTGTAGAGCCATCCAAGCCTGCATTGCAACATGTGATGAGTGTGGTTTATTAAAAGGGAAGCGATTGGTCAAACACCCCAGGAGCTTCTTGAGAGACCCACATGAAGCCCTCGGGGACGGACTGCTCATTGTGATACCTTCCAGCAGCAGAAAGCTGCCTTACATTCTGGGGAGAAAGTTGATATGTGGAAAGTTTGACATTGACTACATCCTCAAGATGTTAGGATGACATGATGATGATGATGATACTGGTCATCTGTTTAACAGCAACTGAAAGATCCTAATGGAGTACTCGCAGCCAAGAAAAATCAGGACATGATATAACATGCACGTAAAAAAAAGTAGAAAACAATTATGAAATAGATTGACAGGACAAATTCAGTCGTCTTCCTCATTTGGTGTAATGTGGTCATTTGTCCACAGATGAAATCCAAAAAACATAATCTTTGCATCTAATGCTAATGAGATAATGTTAGCGTGCCGGCACTTTAAAGTCAGACGATGCACGTGATGAACATGGTGACATTAGAATTTAGCTTGAAGCATCACTATAATAGCAGCCTCTTGAGTAAGTAGTGCGGTTGTTGGCTCGTCTTACACAAAATACAATATGATGTTTGTCGTCACCGCCCTCAAACACATCTGCCAAACCAGGAAGGAAAGCTTCATAAATGCCGAGTGCTGCCGCCTTGATCTAACTGCATGGCTGACAAGAGGAGTGTTAATATGGAGGAGAAGCAAGCTCACACTGTTTGAAGAGTTCTTCTTTGGGATGTCCTCTGTTCTACTGCATATAGCGGCTGCTTAGTAATTTGCAAAATATAAATTACATCTGGAATTTGTCTTGCCATAGCTGTAAAATGGGCGGGGGGGGGGGGGGGGTACATCAATGAACTTGAGTTGACTGGATTTCAATGCGGCTAACAAATGCAACCTTCACTACAAATGGCCCCTGACACGAGAAGCATCTCTCCACTTCATCATTAAATATGAGTGACTCTTCACTGCTTTACAGACACAAGTCTCAGCCGTCATTGCTTCCAAACATGCTCTTTGTTTTTCTCCTCCCTTTCAGCCTCCATCAACAATATATGCATTTATCTTATAATGGGATCCCTTCTGAAAAAAAAGCAGTCTTCTGTCATTCTGTTGGAGGTGCCAGAGTGTTGGATGGTGAGAAACTCCAGGTTAAGTACTTTCTTTTATCACTGCTCCCTTTTATATGCAAATCGTCCAACCCGCCCATCTATTTACCGTTGCAGGTATTCAAACCGTGCCAGAACACAGACCGCTGCATGCCATCCTTTGCCAGCATGGGACTTGAAATAGATCTGATTGGGATTCAAAAATACACCTTTGATCTTACGTTTGTTCGGGCAAATGCAACCACATGACAATACGTTTGAGAGGGTGGAAGGATTCTCCTGCCATTTACAAAATAATGGACATTCTAATTGTGCTGTAATGCATGATGTGTGCAGTTATTAATTTGTGAGGTGCAATGAGCCAGAAATTGGATTCATTTGCATCTGGTTCTGACAGGTTGAGGAAAGAGGCACTGGTTTGCCGTCAAAACAAATATGTAGTTTCATGGCGATAATCAGCACGCTGTGGCCGCATGGCACGAGCTCGCCGCTGTCGGGATGAGCAGACTGTCTGGTGAGGTGGTGTTCAAAAATTAGATTCACTATTTCATAGAAGGATTCACATTGCTGACTTTTGCAGCTGATTAATTGATTCAGTATTTTCTGGACCAAAACAAATCTTCTAGCGAGGTTGAGGCGAGGACGGCGTAAGAGAGATTGTTTAAGTAAATACTTGAATCTTTGCCCGTCACTGTGCCAAGGTGTTGGTTTGCTGAGCAAGCGCATTCTCATTTCGACCAGAGCTCTATGTGAATGCAGGTATTCGGCATTAAACATTAGCATTGAGCCCTGCCTCAAAGTCGTTTTGTTGAATACAAGTATGGTTTGACTGCAACCTTGAAGGACATATAGATTTTCATCACTAAGTTATTCTGCACCTGTCGGATCTGATTGAATGCTGCTTTTTTAAATATTTCTACTATAGTGACCAGAGTAGAAATTAGATGGGCTACCTTTGGGCAGAGATTGTTTGAGCAGCAAAGTGAGGTAGTGGTTAGCGCTGTCGCCTTACAGCAAGAAAGGTTTGAATACTATCTGTGTGGAGTTTGTATATTCTCCCCACATCCGCGTGGGTTTTCGCCGGGATCTCCGGTTTCCTCCCACCTCCAAAAACATGGAATTTAGGTGAATTGATTACTCTAAATTGTCCGTGTGGCCCCGCGATGCCCTGGCGACGCATTCAGGGTGCACCTCACCTCTCGCCTATAGCAAGCTGGGATATGCTCCAGCAACTCCCGTGACCCTCAAAGCGGATAAAAAATAGTTGTGCCGGGGTTGTTGGGGGTGGAATAGTCAGTGACACCCTGAAGTGGACACTGATTGGATGTCATGTTGCAGAAATCTGAAAATCTACTTGCATAGGTACAGCTGAAGGCCCTCCACAAAGATCATAACATAGCTAACGTGCTTTTGGAATGTGTAAGTGAGTCTATTAAAGGAAGTCGTCTGTATACGTTAACATTGTGAGATTAGCAGCAGCTGGCTAAATTGCATAATTAAATTGTTGTCATAGCACAATAGAGGCAATGTTCTTTTTCCCATTCTCAGACATGGCTAAACAAGAGCCTATTTCTGCTCTTTGGGCGTGGGCTCAGACTGACTCGAGAAGCTTACTTTAAGCTTTTTCAGGCCGTAATTGACAACACTTGATGCTCAGGCTTTGGAAAAGACCATGGATTTCCCTGGATTAGAGTCTGAAGGCCAAGGCTATCCTCTGCAACTGGATTAAATCACTTGATTGGCAACGAAGCAAAAGAGACAGCTGTGGCATATTGCCAGGAAAACGGTGCTTGCAGTGCATCCAGGATGGAAGGTTAACCTTCTTGTCCAGAGGGGGGGATCCAAACCATTTGGTCTTGACCACACGGGTCAGGATGGCGGTCTTAAATCACACTCCAATGAACCGCAATCAAAGCGCAACATCAGGCCACATGACACCCCAGTTTGACTGACAGATGAAAAAGCTTCTTCTATTTGTATTTTCTTTATGACAGAAAAAGTGGGCACACAGACACTCCTGTCTTCCTACACGTTATACTTAAAAACAATCAGGTCTCTCTTGCTTTACTGTGCTCACTCAACAGTCACACAACCTTGACTTGTTTCTTCCACATCAGTTCATGGCACCATATGCCCTTTCTCCCTCCTGCGCTCTATATATCTTGCTCTGCACCACAGCTTCCCTAAGGCTTGAGGCTTTGAATAGCTTGGGTGCAAAAAGTGGAGCCCGCTTCAAATCTTATTTCATGATTTATAATGCAGTGGGTGCTTTTAAAGTTTTAATCCATGATTGGTTTACCACAGCATTTCCAACACTGGTCCCAATATTCTGGTTCATGCAAAAGAGTACATGCAGTGACCAAGTATTTTTCAGCAGTATACGGCCCAGCCTTTCAACCATATGGACCAGGCTAGTGGAAATCTATACTGGGTTGGAGCTTCTTAAAAGCTTGATCCAATATGTAGTTTGCATTCTACATTTTGTGAATGTTTGTTCGCAGAAGATCTGAAAAATGTGACAACAAAATATAGTACCGGTACATCATACTGAAACTTGGACTATAGGCCAAGGTGCAATTGGTGGCAGGTGTGTGATGTAGTTCAGCTCAATGTTTCTCAGGTCATGCATGAATGTTCACTTTTGACCTTGAAAAAAAGCGATGTTTGCACATTTCTGCCATTTCCTTGTGCTGTGCTACGTTCATTCAGTCGTGTCTGATCGAATCAGCATTTTCTGTATTGAGAACAGGTCAAATGAGACGTTTAAGTGAAATATATATATATTCCAGTTTGTCTCTACAAGTATATGTATGTCACCTGACTCTGGTGTCCGCTTCAGTTTTACAGAACTTCGATGACTTTCACATCATTGCTTCCGTTTTACAGCCACATTTGCTGTATTGGTTCATTGTTCCTGCTCTCAGCAGTGCTTTTAGACACAGACGGCAATTTTAAAGCATAAATCTGAACAAATCCAGCGGTAATACCTGCCCTTCACCAAACGGCAGACAGACAAGCTAGGGTAGTGCACAGAATGGAGCATTTTAGAACATAAAGATCCAGGTATATGCCTCTGAGGAGCTGGTGGAGAGCAAGGCAAAGCTAAATTGAGAGTCACTTTAGATTTATATGCATCAAGTGGACACAAACATGCATCCAAATGAATACTAATGTTCTTATCTGCTGGATTTTTATGTAGGCAGCTGTTTGCAAAGTTGCCATATCAACTTTATAGAGTGAAGAAATGCCAGTCCATGACTTCTCCCCAAGTAGTCAGAATCAGCGGTTCAAACAAATTCCAACAAAGATTAGCATTTTGGAGATTAAATTCCTTCCTTTTCCAGATTTCGCAGCGTGAGCTACATCTTCTGGATGAAGTGGAAATGTTTGGAATGTATTGCAAAGCTTTTTTTTTTTTTTTTTTTGGTCGCCGAACCATCATATTCTGCTGTTGAAGAATGTCAGGATGAAGCGGCTGTCTGCCCAAATCAAACACTTACATTTGCCATTTTCAGCTGCAAATAAAGAAATTGCTACCATCACCACTGACCCTCTCGCTTTGCTACGATGCCGCTCATCTGTAATGAGTTAAAGAGACACACAATGGCAGGAACAGCAGCGGAAACCTGACAGTAAACACCCACGAGGCCTCCGAGAGCCATTTTCACATGTAAATCTACAGCGAAAAGACGGGATCACACAGCCTTGATTTGGCAGTTCCTATGCAGTCATTGTCTTGGGGGTGATGAACGGCCGCCATCACAGCCACAGCCAATAGCAGCCCAAACTAATTACTGCACTGGCAGGTCTTGTATTCATTGTGGACCTTAGAAACGCACGTGTCCAGCTTTCTATTAGCTCCACATTCATGCAGAGGCTTGTTACCACAAATCTTTCACAGCCACGTGCAAAAGGAATGATGAAGAATAACGCTTCCTCTGTCACCGTGTCAAATTCCTGCTATTCCGAGTGTATCTATTGGGGTTTTTTTCAATCTTGTTACCACCTGAGGGAAAGTTAGATATCATTCAGGTCCAACATCCAAAGCGTCAGTGCCTGTTTACGCTTCACAAAGCCAACGTTAGCCGAAAATCTTCAAAGGGGCTAAGTGTGTCGTGACTGAGACAGATAATAGGTTCCGCTGAAAAAGGGTCTTTCATTGACATTTAAATGCCATCCCGTCCTCAGCACTCGGCACAATGCAGAGAAACGTCTTTCTTCAACACTACAGTACCTCGTCCGCAGCTTCTAATTTTCAGCGTCACCAAAATAATGTTATTAAAATCCATAAACATGGGATATACTATTACTGATCAATGTCAGCTTTAACATTATCTTCCGTTGTCAGTCTATTTAGCACAGTAAGCAGAATGAAATGGTAGGAATGAAAGTGTCCGGGGAAATATCAGGGACTGGGAAGACGTCCAATGATGTTGTGATTTATGGTGTCATTACTGCATCTACTAGGAAAGATTCCTGTGTGAATCTGGGCCCTGAACATCTATGTGCATCAAATCTTACCTCCACATCGTTGGGACGGGAAAGCACTTGTAGGCCACAGAGGAAAATATGTAATTTTATTCTGTTTGACCAAACTACATTCATAGATTTTCCACAAAATGATGTTAAAATAGCATAAAATATCTGATGAGCCTCATTAAAGTTTGTCTTTAATATATATAGTACCTCAAAGTCAGAGGAGTGGATGGGGGGAATGCGCTCCTGCTATTGAATAATCTCAATAGCAGGAGGCCATATCTGACAGATTTCATTTTTCTACCCATAAAACATTAATTCAATGAATCACTTAAGATATTGAAATATAGGAGAGCCAGTTCAGTGCAATGGATAGAACTTTATTTAATTCATCTGAAAACAGTCATATAGCTTATTTTTGGAAATGAAAGCAGAGAAGAAGAAAAAATGCATAATTCATCAGAATTGACTTGAAGAAAAAGGATCAATACCACAGATATTCTAGAGCTATTAGTTTCCTATTGGCCTATGGATCAAAGTGCTGCCTTCCAAAAGCTGATTCTGCCACTGATATAATGACCAGTCATTTTGACATCCTGTATATATTGGATCTTGAAGCGACTAAAACTTTAAATCTTCTGGGAACAAATTAATTTTCCCATCTGTGATTTTTGTTTTGTTTTGCATCCTGTGTTTCAGATTAAAGCTGAAGTAATCAATATTTTAATATAATGTATTGTAATATTGATTAAATCCATGTATTTTGTGAAAAGTGGATCAGAAATTGTGACGTAGGAAAGCAGTTGTCCCTAGCGTGGAACATACAGACATCTATTACAACAACGTTTGATTTAATGGATCTGGTCACTATTAAAATGATCAAAATGTTACTTTCTCTAAGTATAATGGACTGATAGTTATTGTAATAGTATCCCGTTGGTACTAATACACAGGTATTTTGCTGATTCTGATATAAACCAGATTTTTTCCTGTATTCCAGTCTATTATGGTAATTTATTCTGGAAGACCAGCCTGATCCAGACGAGGTTAATCCTCAATGCAAGCCTTTCTGGTGTGTTACCAAATTACGGTACTTCACTTCACTGAAGACAAAAGTTTTACGTTTACAGGATATTAAATTGTTGAGGTCAGATTCCGCGCTCACATTACGTTTCTTCTTCAGGGGTGGTTGAAACCACATCCACGGTCCTGTTGGAAGAACATCTCAATTATCTGATATGAGAATCAGGCACTGATCCTGCAGGGCCCACAGGAACCACATCCTGAAATAAGGCTTGACTATCCATAAATTAAATGCATCTTTATTCTTAGTTGTGTTTTGCGAATCCTTGGATGAAGTCATAGTCCATATTCATGACGATACTGTATGTTAATAAGTTACACTGTGTTACTGAGTGTGGTCCACTCTCATATTTTGCAGTGCTGAGAATCCAACACACAATTGCTGCAGTTACCGTCTGTAAAACAGAAGAGAATTGAAATGTAAAAATCCACTTTGGGTCACGGTTCCGCGTGTGCAACGCCGGTGACACACGACAGGGTAGACAGCTTCATTAATTAGAATAAAGTGCATCTGTTCTGTCAGACACATGTGAAGCCAACAACTGAAAGACGCAGCTGAAGCGCCTCCTGTGTAGTCGAGCTTTTAACCATTAGGCGCCTGCTGGACCACATTCAATTAATCAATGGAGCTGACAAAAACATGCAGTTCAAGACATTTATCAAGAAACCTTTGTTGTTTTCATCTCCTCACCAGTAACATTGTGTTGCCTGTTTTTGTCTTCTTTTCAAGGATATTTAATTACAAATATATCATCGTTGGGTTTTGACTTTGACTTAGAAATTGTTAATTAATTATTAGGCAAATTGACTATAATCTCCACTTTCAGCAGAAAAGAAACTATCACACAAGCAGACATTCTCCATCTATAAAAACCTTAAAACCTTCAAGCCATCTTTAATGCCTTATGGCTGCTGGCTCTAATGCATCATGCATTCTTGAAGCAAAACGTATAGTATATACACACATATACACGCGCGTATATGTGTGAGTGTGATACAAGAATTAAGCTTCAAACAGGGTGACACACAAGTTATTTTTCTAAACCCAGCTTGTGAGCCAGAAAAGCTTCTCATTGTGAACAACTCGTCTGGCTTATCTGCGGAGAGCCAGTTCCAACTAATAGCTAAAGAGGTGTCCCATTGATAAGGGCTTGCACTTGTCTCGGGCTGTCTGCACAAGCATTTCTCCATTTGTCCAAGACTCTAGAAGGATAATAAGTCCATCTTTCAATATGAGCCAATCATTTGAAGCAAGGTTTACCTCCAGTCTCCAACATCCCATCCCGCATACACTGAGGACGCATGTCGGCATGCTTCACAGTGACAGCTCCATCTGGACTCTGCAAACGGATCTTAAAATGGTTACGGAGCAAGGATCCAATGCTCTGCTCAAAACTGACCAGTTCCTGCTCTGCCGGGCCTTTAATTAGGGTATTCTATATTTTTATAATCTTGGACTGTGAGGGTGAGGGTGTTTGATCTTTATCTCTGTGAAATATGACAATGCCCCCCCCCCCCCCCCCCCTCTGTATGTGCATGTGGGGGGTGGGGGGGGGGGGGGGGGGGCTGGCTGTGGGTCTCGATTGAGATATGCAACAGGAGCACTGGTTATGGTGGACTGTTAGATGAGTGTCCTTGGGCTCTTGAGCTCCTTTCATCACTCTTGGGAAACTGGCTGTCCCTGGGTGGTGTCAGCTGAGCAGGTCCCTTCCTGGGTCCATTATTTATGACTGTCAATCAGTCTCCTCCACCTGTGCTAGTCAGAGGGATGTGCAGCTGAAGATAGGCTATTTGACAGAGACACACTGAGTTCCTTCACTTTGTAGTGACTTGTAGGAAAGACACACGTCTTTCATCAATCCTTTTTCTGTAGACCAGGGGGTCGGGAACTTTATTTGGTTGTGTGCATTTTTAAGTACGACCAACAATTTTAGAGTATTATAATTCTCTGAATTTATTCTTTTTAATAACGTCGTTATGTTGAAGCTAACCAATAATAAATTACTTCTTACCATTAATGCAACTTTTGGTGATGCATGGTTTTGCTGATGGCTTTGTAGTCTGGTTGATAAGTGGTGAGCACTTCATGCAGGCGTTGTGGTTTCCATCCATTAAACGCGATCGTAGGTTGGACTTGATGTTTTTAGACGCGAGAACCACTGCTCACATACATACGTAGACCCAAACATGGTCAATACAGCAGTACTCACACACTGCAGTGTGTCATGTGTGACAGAAAGCGTGTTCCAAGTTTTGACAATCAGCTTTGGTTTGCCGTCACGATTGTACGATCGTGAACAGTTCTTGCTCAGAGAGGCATGTCTTTTATCTGTTTGATTAGCTTATCTTTTTACGAAAAGTAGTCAAAAGGTTCATTGGCCACATCAAGCATGAATGTTTTTTGGCATACTCGCCATCTGAATGGCTTTCCGTTCCTCATTATTGCTAAAGAACCAGACAAATTCCAGTCACCTTGTTTGGTCCATATATGCACAGTAGCTCTTGGCATACTTCCTTCCCGCTGACCCCCAAATACAATGTAAATGTAGCATGGTGTGTGTCCAAGTGCTGCATTATATTTGACCGTTTCATCAATGACATTTTATCATTCATATAAGACACTGCAGAACCTGCTCTCTCCACAAAGGCGAATTCCTCTGTCCACTCTTGCTGAATTGTATGTTTACCGATCTTTAGCAGGATTGCGAAAAACTGCTGGATGGAAAAAAAATCTGAAGATGGATCTTGGTCTAATTTACATCCCAATACATTTTGAAAGTGATCCGGATACCCGTCTGGATACAAAAATAAATAAATAAATCCAGATTTTCCCCATTTACTTATAATGGAGATTTTAATATATATATATATAGCAAAATATGCATTAAATTCACTCAACCCAAATCACAGTCACAAAGGGATCCTATATGAATTATAATGCAAAATGTCTTGTGGATCTGATCCAGAATGAGGTCGGGAAAAAAAGCTAATGAAATTTTAATACTGAAAACCCTATTTACGGCTGCTTGGCGGAGGATTGCGCTCTCAGAGTGCTTTTCTAGTTTTTATTTTAGCCATTTTCTTCATCAAAAGGGTTTG
This sequence comes from Brachionichthys hirsutus, assembly GCF_040956055.1. Lineage (NCBI taxonomy): Eukaryota > Metazoa > Chordata > Actinopteri > Lophiiformes > Brachionichthyidae > Brachionichthys > Brachionichthys hirsutus. The sequence continues at coordinate 4,841,915 of NC_090911.1, read as the reverse complement.
TTCTGCAACCATTTGATTGAAAGGAAGGACGTTTACTTCTTGACCTCACAACGACCTGTGCAGGTTATGCATTATCCAATTAAAAAAGTTTGTGTTCGACCCTCCTGTACCCAGCCACCCATAATCCTGAACAGGAGCGGGAGAGAATTGATGGATTAAATGCATGAGAATGTTTAATATTTATGTAATTTTTTTTCTAAATTTATCTGCGAGCCAGATGCAGTCATCAAAAGACCTGATCTGGCTCCTGAGCCATAGGTTGCCAACACCTGCTGTAGAAGCTTAAGTTTACTTTTCATAAGAATGTATTCATTTTGCGTTTGCATGACTCTGAAAAGCATGACCTTTGCTTAAACACTGAACTAAACAATCGAAGACCAAGTGGAGGATATGACTAAAGGCTAGTGACCTGGTGGCACAGGCCTCAGTATGAACGGTTGTGGTGGCATGACCATCCATCAATCCATCCATCCATAAGGGCAGAGGCTCTTTCAGTTTGGCCCACAGTGGGACAGCCATGAGGCAGTTTTTACATCCCTGTTACCATTGGCGTCATAAGACATTCACACCTCCATACCACTGTGGAGAAGGTAGTCCTGTTGAGCTCTGAATTAATGTGTCTGCTGAATAATAATTTGATATTTTCGAGTGGCTTTGGATGCCCTCATAATTGGGAGCGCATCGTGCATAAAGAATGACATAAGCAGGTCATTTGAAAAGCAGTGCAAACAAACAGTGACACTGTAAATTCAGTGAATATGCTCGTATTATAAACGCCCTCTGTGAAAACATCTTGGTAATGTTGATGCATCTGTTTACGTGATGGATCGCGCCACCATCACCACCGAAAGTTCAGTAAAATTGCATCTGCCCAAGTCAGCACGCAGCAGGGCTGCATGCAAATGAGACAAGGAGTATTAATCAATACCATATTTTTCCCCACTAGATGAGGTGTTAACTATCAGACTATTTCAGGAACATGCCATTTGAATAAATATTTGATTAACATGGAAAAGAATACGTACAAATTGTGACCAGAAAAATTCACAGCATTGTTTAGCTGATGCAAATGGCCTTTCCCTTGATATTAATGATGAAGGCAGAGCAGCTACATTATGCTCGTGCCTTTACTTATGAATGAAGTACATGCACCGCTGCACATGACTCGCTAGCTGTAGATTATAGCTAGCTGTAATTTACTATGGAGCTGACTACTCACAAATAGAATCTCTGGTATCACTAGTGCCCCCTACCATGAGGCACGAAAACTGCATGATTCACTTCGTGCCTCATTTTCATCCATTCCATTTATTATTTTTCATATTGTTGGAGGAAGTTTTACATTATAACATATTTAATGTAACTCTTATTTGACAAACCATGAAAATGAACTAAAAAGATATGTTAAAAAAATACTCAAACACAAAAGCCTTTCCCACCACAGATAAATATTCACAGTGTGAGACAGTCATGTAAATAATACAAGTGAAAACAGGAGTCAAAATGAATGTGGCCTTGTAGCAATGATGTAATGTCACAGCGTAGGAGGTGAATACATTGTCGTTCTTTAACATGTTAATGTCTGTCGTTTTCACACAAGATAAGACAACAGATTAGGAATAGCCCGTCTTCACCTCCAGCTCATCGCAGGCAGCTTTTTGCTCAGCAGTCTTCTAGTGTATGATTTTAAACTCCAGGGCTCCACATTGAAGTGAGCAATAGAAATAACATTTAGTCAGACTACCAAAATAAAGCCCGCTGAGAGACATATTTATATACTATTATGTTTTGGACTGGTAACAATACCGTTTGGTTTAGAGAAAAGAGTACCTCGTTGCTGTGGCTGAAAGTCACATCTGTGATCCAACCAACTCAATCAAAGCCCCTCAGAAATTAAACCCAAGGGGTAAATAGTGTAATCAGAAGCGTAATATGCAGAGGTCACCATTCACGGTTTTCCAAGAAGAAAGGGGCAGGGTCAGACTTAAAAACAAAAGCATAGATACACATTGAAAAGCACAATGAAAAATCTATAATGATGATTAGATACTTAGAAATAAAATGTTCTCACCCTACTTAATAAAATATCCCACTTCAGGGTCTCGGGAAGGAAAAAACATACTATTTTGGAACTCAACAGAGCAGGTGACCTGCAAAGATAAATGTCTCTTCCATTTTCAAGCCTCCCTGGTCGCCCCACTGGTATACCTCTTCTGGCCCAGTGAGGCCGCAGAGCAGGAGGTGGAGTATAATCTGGTTCTATAAAGTAGATTCTTTCCTACTTGAAGTAACATTAGATGAGCACACTTTCTTATTCTATTATTATTCTGTAGGCCAGAGGGGAAGCTTGTGGCCACTAACTGAGTACAGGGTCACTGAGCATGCTGCCATATGGTAGGACCAAAGACAGGCTGGGCTATCGTAACATGTGTGGGCTTTAAAGCGACACAGGAAAAAGGAACCTAATATAACCCAGTTTAAAAGTCTGGTTTTCGTATGATTTAAAACTGTCGGTGGATGGAAATTAAAAAAAGACAACAAAAGTGGGACAAACTGTGGAATCAGCAAAATAAACATGGGATGTGGCATTTAATAAATCAATATGTAGTAAAGGGTGTGTTCCGCTGAATCTGAAGGCATCTTTGCTTTGGTACGACAAAGAATTTTAAGCAGCTTGGGGACCTTCTCCTCGAAGATATATATCAAGTCGGGGCTTGAACTCCTGGTAAAGCGCCGCAGATTTAAAGATGCGTAACACGGCGCTCTCAGAAACGCTCGTGTTCCTTTCCTTTCCACGCCGCTGTGAGACGAACGCAAAGCAGCACTTGTGTAACCGGAATTCCACATTCAGCCATATTCTTCCTGTTACAAGTGTGGCTCCGCAGTTATCTTAATCAGGATTGATAGTGCAGCACATTGGGTCTAAATTTAGTCTTCCCAAGAACATTCCACTCCTTACAGTCGCTGTGGGGCAGAGCTGAGGTTTCCAGATCTGCCACGGTCACACGCACAGGATGGGAGGCAGTGGAGCTGAAACGCACTCCTATGTCACACTCTGCCCTCCTCTTCTTCACCCCGCACCCCCCACGCAACACTCTTTGCCTCCTCTCTCTCCCTTAATCTCTTCATGCTCTGGGATTTTGTGGATCACTTACTCAGGGAAAGCCCCCTAAAGAAACAGGATTCTGTGTTCGGAGGTTCAATTTCAAAAATCCACTTTTAAGCATGTCAGCTGAATTGTGAGGGGGGCCAATCAGACTGGATCATTACTGGTAGAGACTTGCTCATTTTCACAGTTTGACAGATTGTATGTTCTCAGACCCCCCCCCCCCCAACACATTTTTCCACAGGGGATGTCAAACTGCACAGCTTCAGCAGAACTCTGTTTGCTGTTTTATCCTCTCTTTTTTTTGCATCTGTCTCTCTAAAACATTTACAAAGAGACACTGAAACAACCTTCAGGCTATCCATCGTTATTTTTTATTGTTTTTTCCCATTATGATTTGATTTTTGAGACAGTAGCACAATCTTATTATCACAATTCACTTTTAACATTTGAAATGTGCCTCTGGCCTGTAGACAAGCTAGACGTTGTTTTGTCTTTGCGTTGAGACCCATATGTCTCTGAAAACTGAAAATTTACATAAACTGCCAAAATCAAAGCAGCGTTATAGAAGTTTTTAACCGACAACTAAGATATATAAGATAACAACTGAGTTGTGTCCAATTATTACCATTCAAATCAAAAGGAGTCTTGTCATTTCTGTGGGGTTTAGTTTGATGTGCCAATAATATCTAGCAAAGTATTTATAGTAATGATTTAGAATTGATATGCTGGAATTATTTGTCTATAGTATCACCATCCTTTCCTTGATTTCTAAACGTCTTTTTGGATCGCTCAATCCTCATGCAGCGCTGCAATCATCCACCGCAGGTCTGTTCCAACTCGCTGAACTCACTGGATGTTTTAAGCACTTAAATAAACGACAGTGTCTTATTTTTTTTGCAGAGACAGACAGAGAGAGCATCTTCATTATTAAGTATGATTCATTTCCCATGAAACATCGGGCAAAGCATTTTTAAATTCAGCTGGCGAGAGGTACTGGTGGTGAACAATGGCGTCTGCTCAGTAATAAGCTCTGAGAACGGAATCCAGTATTTTCTTTCGGTAATAAAGTGCCTCTTGAAAAATCTAAGTCTGGCACATATAAACTGGAATTTCCAATTTGTATTGCTTAAAACCTTAAATTCTACATTCTAGCTTCACAAACCTTTACACATTAACTGGTCATAATAAGTAGACAAGCCTTTACATGTTTATATTTATAGACTTTTTCTTCTTGGTCATCTCCATAGCAGAAATATAAAACATCTAACATGATGTGCACTGCTAAAGAAATGGTGGGTGAATGTTGTACGGTGTTATGGGGATGTGCCATGGTCTTGTTTTTTAATCCATAAAAAGTTTCAATTTTTGAAACTTGCCAAGAGCCTATAAAGAGTTTAATGTGCATGACATCATCAAGTGTGAAGCCTTTGAGCTGCAAGCAGGATCCAGCAGGACGAGTGAAGTGACACCAGTAGTGAAGTTAAAAATAAATACATTGTGGGATAGAACTGTTATTTGTTTTTTTCATTTTGAGAATAAGACAAGCAGACACTCTTAGATTTACATTCTAAGGTTAAACTGAAATTCTCAATCAGGCTTATTCTGACCCTAAAATCCAATCCATGCACAGGAGTGGCTTTTTGTATGACAGCCTGTAATTGTACCCTTTTCCCAAATTTATAATTTGAAACCAATTAGTCTCCTCTGCTCTTCTTGAATGCAAATGTTAAAATATATTCTCATTAACCAGCTTAACGATCATTTCTAGGGGGTCAACAGAGCAAAGCTCCTGATCTCACGGCGAATGCAAATACCGCTGAGAGGACTAATCAATGATAAATTAATGCCGGGAAATGACTTGATTGCTCATTTCTGGTCTGGAGGCTGCGTCTCTTCCCGCTATACTGTATGCCTCTGACAGGAAACCAATCTATTACACACAAAAATATTGCTGTTTCATCTAAGGATGTGTCTGTGCTGATAAGTTGCATTGCATTGTATGATAGCGCATACCAGGGACTGCTAGTCAAGGTTATTGATTGACACTCACCTCCCTAATTGCATTGCCATCTTTTTAATTTGCCGTTAAGCTCCTCATTAATTTCCCCGTTTTATGTCCAGACATAGCCATTAATCTGTTCTCCTTTGATCTGTTTAATATGCCTTGCGGATAAGTCTTGACATCTACAGTTGTCTGAACACATTTTCTTTGGGGGGGGGGGTCCGCTGACTTGTTTGTCCAAATATAGATGGACTAGAAGGTGATATGAGAATGTGAGCAGACTTTGAAAGGATAACAGTCATGCATATCTTGAGAATAGATAACAGCCTCCCTGCTGATTGAAAGATCTTTAAACTCTGAGAGCGGAAAATGCATCTGAGTTTGCCCGTGAGCTGGTACTTGGTTGTGCATTCATTAAACAGAAGCACAAGACCGTGGAATTCATCTAGAATTGAGATCTTCTTTGAGATGTTTCACACTTGAGGGAGAAGGGGAAAGTACAGAAATGCGATTGGGCTCAGTCCAACCGTTCTCTTACCAGATCCGCATGCATCTACACATCATTTTGAAAACTAATCTTGAACGCCTTATCCGTGGTGAGATCTGACTTTCAAACTCAATCTCGCCAGCAATCAATCTTCCTCTGGCAGGGTGAGATCGTCAAACCTGAACGCCGTGGATGTGGAGAAGGTAACAATTCAATTTCTTTATCTGTCTGTTAACGGCACTCAGCACAGCCTTGGCACCATATGGAGCGATGGTAAATGTGGGACAGGACATTCCCCGGAGATAAAAGTGGAGCTAGATTGGAGGAGTAGATAGACGTTTTTAATTGAAGCGGCTTTATGTTAACCTGAACTATAGGGAACGTGTCGCTTGAATTCATATCTATATATCTGGCTCGATAATACAACCATTGTTCACAAACTCTCAATTCCAACTCAAAATTCATCAGAAAACCCAAGAAAGTACATAAAAAGTGATGAAAATGGAGTTTAAACTTGAGTCCTTCCAGCATTCAATGCCTTAATTAAGACTTTAGTTTGTGGAAAACTTTAGAGCGTATTCAGCTGAAACGAGTAATGTCACTTGACTCAGAAATTACATTCCGAGTCTGTTTGTGAATTATTTTTTTTTAAATAATGATTGCTGCTAAACCGGTTAAATTAAAAGAACCACATTGTGTTGTTTAGTTAATCTTAAGATTGCACCGACAGCATTATCTGTTTTGTTGTGAGCAAAGTAGGACCATGATCAACAGGATATATCGGAGAGGACTTGAAAGTAGCCGTCGATGCTGTGAGAAAACTGTTTACTGAGGAAATAAAATCAATTAGTCCAGTTTGTGAAACCTGCGAGCCAATGGGCAGAATTCAGATCTAAGCCCCAGCCACATTGGCTTAACTTTAGTTAATGCTTGTGTCAAAGTTCTAGTGCTTTACAATTCATTTCAAAATCTTTAATTGTAAGTCAGATTTTTAAATGTTGTTCGGTGTAATGAAAACTTCTATCATCGTGCAACAACGCTGCTCCCTCTGTTGTGTAAATTGTCAGATTGGGTCGCTTCCCAAAAGACACCGACCAAATAACATTGAGCAAGACAATCTTGGAACAATCTTTGTCTGTCTGAAACCCATTTAGCCTCCGGGACCAACAAGCAGTGTTTTGTTTTAGCGGCTATCCAGACAGCAGATACACTGAGACTACATCCTCTTCTGCACACTGGTCATCGCTCACAGACTGATTAGTAATCGCAGAACTGGAATCAGCCATTGTCTGGCAATCTAGCTGATCCCTTCCTAAATAGACATTTGCTTATTCATCTAGGTAAAATTTAGTGATGCTATATATATAACTCAAAGGGATATTGTCATCGGACGATAGCCATAGCCGGAGACTGCACGTTTTCCATTGAGACTGGGTCAATACTGTGACTGAGAAATGTCTGAACGGAAACTAAATTGCACCCAATTATAGGCTGCCACCGATTGCCAACAGATTCTGCTCCCATATGCAGACTTCTGTTTATAGAGTTTAAAAGACAGAGCATCACATGCAGTATATCTATCTCAAATGAGTGACAAAAATCAATTGGTTAGATACTCATCGGGAGCATGTAAATAATTAATTGCAAGCCTGTGGCAGGTGTATAATTGATCAAGGGTTGATAAGTTGTGGTGATAAATATTTCAAGGGTGTGTGAGAGGAAAAGGTCCTCACTCTTCGACAGATCTCGCAGTGAGGATGCTCTCCTCAATTTCACATGTGTACAGGTATATATATATATATATGTGTGTGTGTGTGTGTGTTGTACTGATAGTTTTCACACAGAAGATGGGGATGGTTGCCCATGGTGAAGATCAAAGACCTGGAACATGCACAGGGTGGCTAACATTGCATTCCCCATGTGACGTCTGTAGTTCAATTGGAACAGCCGTAGGGTCAGACCCAGGCAATTTGTTGGGACACTAAAACTGGACCTGGATTATATTTCAGATTTTGCTCATAAAACATGTAGTTTGAGATTAGTGTCGTGTTCGACTACAAACCGGTAACTGAAGGGCACAGATCATTTTGCAATCAGATCCGCAGATCCAGAAGTGTTCCCTTCTGCCAAGGATGGTGGGAATCTCCTTAAGATCACGCTGTCTGCCAAACATGAAAACGTTGGCTAATGTTCTAGCTGCTTTTTTTTATTATTTCACCAAAGGCGACATCATGTCTGTCCTGAGAGCAGCCTGTCCATCCATCCTGTACAGTCATGGTGTATAGTCTACCTGGATCTTCTAGAACCGCAAGAAAATTCATTTCACACATGCTTTGCAGGGGAACATGAGGCATGCATCTCACGATTGGGTTCTTTTTTTCAGGCTTATTTTAGGCAAATTTTTATGTTGCCACATAAGATGGTGGGAGGGTCTACTCTATGCACATCAGTACAAATTCTTTTTTTCAGCAGAGGCCTGTATGTCCTTGTCATTTTGTGTTTTTCTATTCTTAAAATATTTGTCTTGTTTTTTTCTTTTCTTTTTTACCTCCCGGTCATAAGTTGCCTATTGTGAAAGCGTCTCACCTCCTCCACTGAATAAACCTGATTGGAGTCATGTCTTCCAAAATAGCCTGGGGCAAGAACTCACTCATTTGTGGCTGACGAAATGTTGTGAAACTGCTTATTTTCTTTACTTTGATGGAAACTGAAGGAACCTGTCAGTGTGTGTTTATCATAAGGTACAGATGCCATCAGATGTGTGTCAACAAAACAGGTATAAATTAACTCCTAAAACTAGACACATAATTATATCCAGAGCATTTGGGTCGCTTTAACAACAAATGAAGTTGAGGAATTGTAATATATCCAGAATTTATTTTTTATTACTAGGAGAAAAAAGCTGTAAGTTAATGCTCATAAAGTCATATAATTAGGCAGCGTGTTTGAATCTGTAGAGTGCTACTAGAATCCGAATAAGGAATGGAAGATCAGCACCACGTTATTGTTAATGGCACCACTTACAAAGATTAATGCTCAACCTGAAGCGTCTACAGCAGACAGGAGTTTTCAAACAGCTCACTTCATATACTGATGAATCATATCTTTATTTTTTTACATTCACTAAAAATATTTACTACCTTACTACTTCTCTACCTTAGGAAGAGTAGGAGAATTTGAATTATTCTACAACAATTAAGGGACACCAATTTCCGTTAGAATCAATTACTAGAAAGCTAAAATAAAATTATATATATATAGTTGCTCACAAAATAAAAACATAAATGGTCAACTCAGAGCACAAATGACTTGATGCTCGCAATTGTTTCCAATAACATCCTGAACATGTCATGCTTCATAATAGATCATTAATTCAAGTCAGACAGTGAACTGTAATGTGAATGCGAGAGACGAATGAAAAAATGCTGAACTAATCTTTGGCACCTGTAAAAGCCACTCTGTGGGTGTGCATAAATATTTATTTTATTGACTTAAATTCAATGTCTCAATCCATTTCTAGCACTCAGCAAATGAGAAAACTGTGAATATTCATCGCAGCGCATCACCAGAGAACATAATTTAATTAATGTGGCTGTTTCTGAAATTTCCATCTTGATTAGTTCACTCTTAACTAAACAGGGAAAACAGCAACAATATAATTCATCGACTCAGTGATCAACGTAATGCAGAAGCATCACATGTATATAATCCCAGGGAGAGGGTTACAGATGGTTTCAAAGAGTTACATGTCTGTTTGAGAGAGAAAGAAAAGATGTTGTTACGTAACATGAGATTATGTAATGAATAGGACCGTTACAGGGTCCGTAATCATTTTGAAAAAATATATGTACCTTTTCTTTTTACAAATACACCATCAAACAAAGCATTTCTTTTCCAATGTTCCTTGATTTGAGTCCTGATATTTAACTGCTGATCTCTGATGGAACAAACTAATCCTCAGACGCTCCTTTCTCAGATTGAGCATTCATTTAATGAATTATCCTTCATGAAATAAACAAACTTTCATAATTAGGTATCTGAATAACCAGACTGAACTTGAATGTCCTCTTAGGTTGTTTTTTGGGGTTTTTTGAAGAATACTTTTAAAATGTTCTGCTTTCTTTAGCATGAATTCACTGTTGGGGAAAGGAAAATCTGTAAGTGGATTAATTTTCCCCGGGAGACACAGTAAAGACAGCTCAGATATTACACAAGCAGCAGTATCTCATTTGGTTCATGCATTCTGAAAAAATTCTATTTTGGCAATGGAGATCAGTTGATTATATTTTTCAAAATAAAATACAGGTAACTAGCACTGCCTAGCATGTTAGTGCTATTTGTCTGATTGGAAAACCTGCTATTACTATCTGTTTACATTAAACGAATCCCCTCTATGCATTACATTTCGATGACGTTGTCGGTGGTGTCTTGGCTAGCATGTCCCTTCACCAAGGTAGGGAAGACTCCTGCAGTCACACACTATAAATCCAGAAAGATCACGTATCCTTATTGAAAAAGCAGATTTTGTACTTAGTTTTTGCACAGGAATTCTTAATTCGTCATAGCTGAATGGTTGCACATTGCACAGTTCCATTGGACTTGAGTTGATCGTTTTGAGTGCTCAGCTCTTATAGTATATTCTTTTAAAATGTTGTTCTGATTTTCAAAAAAAAAAAAAACTCAACTGTTGGGTTTCTAAGATCATGTTACGGAAAAATCTGAAATAAGATATAAAAGTAAGTTGATGTCAATTGACCTGTGTGTTGTCCCCCCGATCGATAAAAGGATCAATAAGTTCCCTATAGTTCAGGTTGTTTCACAGAAACAAAAATGGAATTGGAATCGTATAAATTTCAACAATTCTCATCCCTTACCGAAAGGTTTTTGAATATCTTCAGAAAAGTCATGGTCATCTACACATCAAAGCTTCTGTGAAATGCGAGAGGGACGGATCTTTCCCAACATGCATGTGTCTTATGAGGAGTTTAATAAGACGTGTGCAACCAAATCTGCAACCCCCTACATAAACTGCATAAAATATTCAGGAAGACAGAAAGGACTGCTAACTTGTGTGAAGAGAGGAGAACCTTGGGAATTAACTAAACTACATCATCCTTTCTGGAAATATGTCTTTATGGCACATTGCCTGAAATCACACATAATGGCAAACCATTAAAAATGAGATTAAATTCACGTTCCATATTCACAACTTTTTAGGCCTATAAATATTTTATACGTAGTGCTTTCAGATACCATTGCATTAATTTCATAACGTAATCTGCAGACCTGAGTATCAAGGCAAAGAATCCTTTGCAGTCTTCAGTTCTCTGCCCACATTTAAATGTCTTCCCCACTTTGTGAGAGACTTAAACTGCAATAGGACGCCCACATCAATTCAGTTCAATCACGCACCTGAACTGTGCAATTTTTTGTAATGTTGTAATATTATTGGGAGATTATAACTCAGATGGAAGATACAGATGGAGATAATGAAGCAGACCTTATATCCACTGCAGATTGACAGATCCCCCCCCCCCCCCCCCCCCCCCTCCCGTCTGAAATTGAATTGTAGCTTTGCCATTTTTACCAAGCATCCCATTTTCTAGAGCCGTAATTTAACGGGTTTTAATTAAATAATTCTGAGTTTTAACCTTTTTAAAAGACTTCAACTATTCATTTACAGGCAGAGTAATATTTTTACTGCTGTTGGTGGGATGTTTGAAATATTGAAATCCTTTTTTGGCAGGAGAATCAATATCTATCTAATGAGGGCACATAACACCATTACTGGGAAATTATTAGTGCAGGGCTGTGATTAGTATCAAATTGTTAACCTCTCAGCCTTCAGCTGAAAGATATCCAACGTCTTATTGCATATTTCAGGAGCGCGGCACAGATATGTAGGAAAAGAATCTCATTTGAATCATCCCAGATAGGCAATATCTCCCTTCCCCTGACTCTGTCTAACAGGGTAATTAAAAATTGGAGGGGAAAGCACATTACACAATTCAAATAACACAATTGAATATTTGTTATCCTTCTCATGCTTGACACAGATATTGATATGAGCCCAACCAGTACTTGATTTTGGAAAAGTTGAGACATTGAGGTTTGAGAATAAGAAAACCCTGATCTGACCTCAACGACAAATGTATAAGTAATTACAATAAAATGAATTTTACGATCGCTAGTAACAATAAATCTAAGAAAATACCACTGTCATATTTTTTTAATCTTGAATAGATTTTGATAGCACAAACTATAAGAGTTAATAATAAGTTGCTTATTCTAGAGCTTTCAACTCTATCACAGGATCTTCAACAAAACCCTTTACAGAAACCATATCCCAGGGGTGGGTAAACATTTTGACTCGCGGGCCACAATGGGTTCTAAAATTTGACAGAGGAGCTGGGCCAGGAACAGATGGATGGAGTGTTTGTGTGATCTAATATAAAAGACATGTAAAAGCAATTACATGAAAGGATTTGGCCTTTTACAGGTAGCGTTACAGGTAAAAGGAATGAGGTTTAATTACAATAAAACTTCATTTAATGATATAATTTGGACAAGTTTGGCGGGCCGGATTAAAAAGCCCAACGGGCCGTTTGTGGCCCGCCGACCTTAGTTTGCCCATACCTGCCATATCCCATCACCGAGCGCTGACAGAATATTGGCGAGTTGATGATCTGTATGCGCTCTAAATTTAGCTCGAAGAGGCGAATGGGGATTCCGAATGCAATAGATATATATTAAAAACAACGTGACCCTGTGTTTTAACACCGTTATACTTGCACTGATAAAATATATGCGTACCCAGTACACTAGAAAACTCATAAACCTTGGACCCGCCTTCTCACTGCAAGATAACTACACATAACTACATAAGTGGCTGCCTGTTTTGTGTGCAGCCATAAACCCCTCACTGACACTCCCCTAGTGGATGGCATCCTATCAGAAAATATCACTCAGCACCTTGGCATCCTGTTGGGCTGAGATGATTGATAACTTTCTCCAATTTCCACAGGGCTTCTCCGATTGCTGCTTGGATTGTCCATAATTGGATAAGTGGTGGAGAATATGATCAACAGTCTCTCTTTACCAATAATGCCTCGCCGTGAAATAAAAGAATCACCAGTAGGGCCTCTCCCCAGCGATAAACCTTGACCATAAAACGCTCTCTCTCATCGGGTAATTAATCTTGCAGTGGGTGGTTAAATTTCGTCCGTGTTCCTCAAGTCCAAAAGACAGAAGTCAGTGAGTTTTCTGGCATCAGCAGTTTCTCTACAGCAGTGACTCTTTCGCTATGTTTGTCAAACGCGGCAGCTGAGTCTGGTGAAATAACAAAAAGATTCTGACAATGCTCGGAGAGAAATACAGGAGATGGGATAAGTTGTTTTGCTGACCTAAAGGCTTATACCTGTTTTCAGCAAATGGAAAGAAAAGTTTCACAGGTCTCCTCTTATCGGCAGTCATTGAACATCACGCCGGGAACGAAGCCCTGCGATGCTCCAGACATTTTTGCAGTTGCCTTTCATTCATTATTCAGTGCGGTTATGAAAGTGTGAAATGACTGCTCATTGCCAATAACAATCTTCTTTGCCAGTTTTCTCACTCTCATTCAATCACCTCTCTCTGACCTGGGTTCAGCAGTCTGTTCTGAAATATCTTGTTTTGGGGAGCCATGCTGTGTCAAAAGTGCAACATTTTCTACGTGACTTATCATTGGAGGTGTCTCGTACCACTTAACATTCACAGCCCCTTCCAATGTCACGGTGCAGCTGGTCCAAGTCCCAGAGAAGAGAGAAGCCAACAGCCCAAATGTCCTTGTGCATTTGTCGATGGGGAGCTGATATTGGGGAATCACCAACCGTGGGCGCACTGAAAGACACTCGTCTGAAGGTTAACGTTCGATTAGAATTCTGCAAACAAAGGGATTTTTTTTCCAGGTATATTGTACCCCAAATTTATTTTAACCAAACTTGACAAAGAAGAATTGCTTTACTGTCAGATTTCATGTCATGAAGTTTGTTGTCTGCATTTGACCCATCCCTGAGGAGCAATGGGCAGAATTTATGATGCCTGGGAAGCAAGTATCTGGCTCGGTGATACCTCGGCGTGTAAACTCTGGAGGGAGTGGGGCTCCAACCACCGACCTTCCGATAAAGTGGATAAAACGCTCACCACTCAAGCATAGCCATCCCTGCTACGACAGAGTGCTATTAAAGATGTTCTCTTGTTTGTAAAGGAGTCTTGCTTTCCATTCTCCCGCCGTAAGGCCAACTTAATATCAACAGGGCTGAATTGCACATTTATCAAGGATGTTTATGCACAATGTGGAATCTGTCTCGTACCATCGTGCATTAGAAATCTTGCATCGAATAGTCAAACCGATGAAGGTGTGATTAAATGTGTAGGAGTTAGGGGTGCTCCGACTGCAAATTTCCGGCCTATCACCGATCATTAAAAAAGTCTGACCTGCCGATACTGATTTCTTAAATAACTGCCAGCATAAACCTTCAATGTTCCAATCTTATTTTATTGAACGCAAACAAAACTTGTGCAAAAGGCTACCCTGCAGACCCGTTTTGAGTCTCACAAAAAATAAAGTGCACAGCAGTCTTGAAGCGTTCTCGCAGCGCTCGGCCATCTAGCGCCAGGAAGTTGCTCGTGTCTCAAAGGGAAATATTGCTCACAGGTTTTTTCGTTTCTTGGAACACTCGTATGTCAAAGCACTCGTATGTCGAGGTATTACTGTACTTGTATTTATGATTGTGTTTTCTGTTTATATATACTGAAATGAAACCTCGCTAAATAATTACATTTGTTATGATTACTGGGTTTTCTGTTAATACAGGAGACGTCTGCAGGACTGATGCCTTATGGGTAAATCCTACTAGTCTTAATGGACAAAGGTGTTCAAGTCGTCATGAAGTGAAAAATGTTACCGTTGAGTTAAAGGAAAAACAGAACAAGAATCAACTGATGAAGAAAAAAGTTGAAAGCAGAGCTTAACTTGGTGTTACAGATAATACACAGCGGACCCTTCAATCTAGGTAATACAACTCACTACTGGACCGGCTTCCACAGAAGGGAATCCATCCATCTCATGGCATCAATTATTCATTTCACTCAACCATCTTCCAACATGGCAAGAAGACAAAAAGCTCTTTCTTTGAAATGTAGCTGAAGTCTTCCTGTCAGCCTTGATAGCTTCCAAGAAAACATACCTGTATTCTGTACTGGTCTCTTAGTAAAGGACCACCGCAGTACAGAAGGAATAAATTGGTTGACTTTTTACCTAAATAATAATGACATTAAATTATGTTAATAATGCAGCGCTGCGTAGTTCTGATAATAACAAGTTCAATATATTCCTCAGTGGTTGTGAAATCTGTTAGATACATGCTAATCGGATGTAGTCTGTCAAGTATGGTGCACCTTACTGTGCACCACACCCATTAAACATAATGATGCACCACACTAAAGCACTTCGTTCTTATGCCACTGGTCATTTCTGAGATGCGCCTGAACCCCTCAGCTTCCTGATCCTGTTGTCGCTGTAGACATAATTAACAGCCTTGCAGGATAATCCATGATTATTTGCAAGTGGACGAGATGACACATTCTTGTTGTTGTTATGGGAGACCAATCAGAGGAGGGAGAAACTGCTGACAATCAGTCTGGGCTAGAAGGAAAGTTAATTCCTAATTTAATTGGCATCTCGCACAGAGATACCAGATAATCCATATTTAGTGTATTTATTACTAAGGAACTTTATGAAGGATATTTAAGGTCAGTGTCTTCCAGGGGATGTGACATGCCTCTGCTTTCATGGCTCCTTTCAATTAAATCCACCCCTCGCATTATGGCTGACAGCAAATCTTCAGGGTTTGAGTGGGTGAAACCAGCCTCAGCAATACAACATAACTATATAAATGCAGAAACTTCACTACTGGTTTGCATTCAACATAGGTTATTGTTTTGGTTGAATTATTATCTACATTATTTGCTCAATTAACAGATTGCACTAATAATAATATTAATAATAATAATTGTATTATTATTATTAATAACAATAATACCAAAGTAGCAAGGGACCCACTTTGCCTGCTTTTAATATAATCAAAATACTTTGCTATTAATGCAGCCTCATGGGTAGCACAGGTAGTGCCATTAGCAGGAGCTAAGATAGCATTGCCAGTTTTTCCCCGTGTGCCGGTCCCACGCACGGCTAAATGCAGAGGGTTGCGTCAGGGATGGTATCCGGCATAAAATGTTGCCGCAACAAATTATGCAGATCAATGTAAATAAGAAAGACATACCGGATCGGTCGAGGCCTGGGTTAACAACCACCGCCTGCAGTGATGTTAACCCACGGGATGCTGCTGGAAATTGGATTACTGTGGGTCAAAGACAGAAACGAAGAAGAGGAGGAAGACAGTGAGGTTACGAGGAATAGACGTAAAGAAGGTAGGGGACTTCAGGTACCTCGGGTCAACAGTGCAGAGTGATGGAGAGAATGTGAAAAGGAAGTGAAGAATTGTGTGCAGGCAGGGTGGAACGGGTGGAGGAAAGTATCAGGCGTGCTCTGTGATAGGAGAGTGTCAGTGAGGATGAAGGGAAAGGTCTACAAGACAGTGGTGAGGACAGCCATGATGGAGGGCTTAGAGACAGTGGTGAGGAAAAGACAGGAGGCGGAGCTAGAAGTGGGAGAGATGAAGATGCTGAGGTTCTCCTTGGGAGTGACCAGGTTGGATAGGATTAGAAATGAGACAATAAGAGGGACAGTGAAGGTTAGACGTTTTGGAGATAAGATCAGAGAGACCAGACTTTGATGGTTTGGACATGTCCAGAGGAGAAACAGGGACTATATCGGTAGAAGGATGCTGAGGCTGGAACTGCCAGGGAACAGGGCTAGAGGTCGACCCAGGAGAAGAAACATGGACATAGTGAGGGAGGACATGAGTGGCTGGTGTTGGGGAGGACGATGCAAAGGACAGGGTGAAGTGGAGAACGCTGATTTTCTGTAGCGACCCCTCAGCCGAAAGTACAGTAGTAGGAGTAAAATACTTTGCTTTTGTAGAATAGAGTATTTGCACTTTTTGTTCTGCTGTTACAGATTACAACTTTTACAATCCGAAGTTTTCAATCCGCAACTGATCAACAAATAACCCACAAGGCTGCAGCTGTTACGTTGTTATCTATCGTTAAGCCACTTTCATTGTCTCCTATCTCTTTTTCATGCTGCCATCAGTACAATTCTTTCACATGGTCTGGATGATGATGATGACATGCATGTTGTATGTTTTTTGTATATTAGTCATTACGGTTACATGTAGCAAGCCTTCACCGAGAAACATTCCTAGTCTGTGAACCCTCACTGACAATGGCAATAAACACCTTCTGATTCTGATTTGTTGATTATCAGTTCTTCAACATCCCTTTCTCCCTCGCCATCACCTATACACTTCCAGTTTCCAAGGAGGTCTACTGAAGTAAGGCTAAAATGAAAAGTGGACAGTTCAAACTACTTTTTTTTTTTTATCTTGCTGTGGGAATCCGAGCAACAAGGAGGTTTGCACTTCAACCATCTAATTCTCTGAAGTCTCTCTGAGGACAGGAGGCTGTTAATTCTGCTCTTACATTAGTTGAGGAACATTAATCCAGAAGGATTTACATGCAGTAGCCTTCGCTAGTGGTTTACGCTTTATATGACAACACATTTGCCCTCCCTACACATTGATTAGTGCCCTTGATGGAACATTAAGATAGATTGCGAGTGTGACGTGGATTTAAAATCATATCAATCAGTTTTGGATTATAGGGTCCCTCTCCCACAGCCTGATCTTCTGAATATGATATCTGTGTGTGTTTTATTTGCACAGCAATATGGAAGGTGGATTTCAGGACTCAACACATTTCTTGGATCTAGGTTAGAGGATCACTCTTCCTGTACCCCCCCTGCAAACTTCAATTAGTGACCTCCACAGGCTCCTCGGAGAGAGAGCTTTGAGTCTCTTCAAATCCACATGATCAAAACATGTGATTAATACTTGCTGTCTATCCCTGCGAGAGCTAATCATCCAACGATCCACAAAGCCATTAAATACCCCTCCAAGTACAAGATGGGAAAGCTGCTTTAAGTAGTATTTTATGATACCTGGTACACCTATATTTGTAACTCCGTATTAGCATGGATGGGATGCGATGAAGCAAAGTGATTCATTAGGAAAACCGCCAGCTGCATCTGCAGGTAATGAACCCTAAATCCTTAAGACACTTTTAGACCATATTTGGAGGAATATGAATATATTAAAGGCAAAGAACAACTAAAGAAAGAAGTTGATTATGTAGATCAATGTATTTGTACATTTTAGATGCATCACAATATTCAAAGAGAGAGTTTGCCTGGCCCATTTTTTGTTAGCGTCGAGTTACAGCTCTGAAGGATCAGTGATTGCAGTCCTCATTTTATACTGGGGGCCTTCAAGCCTCATTTCCATTGGTTGAAGAGGCAGCATGGCCTTCAGAACACTTCAACTAATCACCCATCTGTGGCTATTGTCTTCCAGAACCATATGTGACTGTGGTGACTCTTTATTATAATGAGGATGAAGATAAGTAGCGTTTGATTACTTCCTCATAAACTGTGCACTGTGAAGTATTGGATGTGCCCAGGCACAGATACAGAAATTACAGCCACTCTTCACTAACAATATTCAGAAACCGAATTTATGAATGTATGAATTCATTACTGCTTATCTTTGTTCAATCATGTATGTAGCCACGCACGGAACAAGAAATCACTTTCCATTTTCTGGTTTTGCTCCAGAAGTGATTAGATCACTTGGTACCGTCATTCTCCTGCTTCTATTTTCTCCAGCCCAGGACCTTTCCCTGGGGAATACACAACCATAATGGTTTTTGAGAAATGTTATCGACCTGGTCTGATGCTGAAGGTAGATACAGCTGTGGCGCCTTGCCTTTAGTGTTGACGGACAACTTAAAATGTTAATCTATAAAGCCACTGCATTTGAAAGTAGATTGTTGAGCCATTTTATACAGCTGTCACACATCTGGTAGAAAATAAATTCAGCAACACTTTTTACAAGTTTTTATTCGCCTTCTGAAAATACTGAATGCATTTAACAAAACACACGCAATTTGTTCTTGCGCTGCTTATTTAGACTTTGTTTGGAGTGTTAGGGGCATTATTATAAATGTGTATTGAAAATGATTTCAAGTGAAACGGTGACAGAGAGAAACGGAACATGATGGACGGATGGATGGATGGATGGACCAATTCACACTCAAATTTTGCTTGTATTCCCAAAAACACATTTCTTCCGCTGCTGTTCATATTATTGTTAAATATATGCAATGCAATGAGCTAACATCTTTATAATGGTGCACAGATCCCGTTGTGCCTGCTTCACCGGACAAAACAAATACAAATGATGTAGTTTTAAATGGTAAAAACGTTTCAGGTGAAATGGTCCTATACCCCATCTTCATCCTTTTTCGACTTGTCCCATAAGGGGTCAACACTGCAAATCAACCTTCCAGTCGATTGCATACTTCATTTAGGCAAACCCATTCCCCCCGCAACCCTCTGCATTTACTCGGGATTGGGAAAAAAAGGAAAGCAATTAGTTTCAGTTGCAAGGCAGTCTGAAAGGTACTTGAATCTCTAATATCACATATTGATAAAAAGAAAACTTTCCAAACCAGAGGACTTTGAAATCCACAAAAATGTGATCTCCTTATATTTCGAACTTGTCAGTGGTTACTGAGCTTGATGAATATTTGATGGGTACTTGAAGAAATTACTCTGTGATTTGTACTCCACTTAGTAGCCTTCCTGAATAAGATGAGATCTATGTACTGTCATAGGCCATCAGGAGCTAGAAAGCCAATTAAATGGAACTGAATCAAGAAGTCACTGTGCCTACCAAGCATTGGACCAAGCAATCATGCGTTCTATTCACACCCAACATGACTCATGACTCAGATACGAATAGGTCCTCCCTTCTCTGGAAGCACAACAAATGAAAATGAATGAAGAAACAAACCTTCATTTTCTTCTTAACCTTAGTTTATTTGTGCTTTTATTGGAAGAGACTTGGCAGATGATGCAAAAAGAAATGTCTTAAAAGTCAGTAATTTCAATGTGCACAGTGTCAGCGGAAAAAAATGGGGAAATTCTATTTTGAAAATGACTAACTTATCTAAAATCACTTTGAGCACCGTGTTGTTCTTCTTCACCGACTGTGGCTATTGAGCTGTTGCTCATGGAAAAATAAAATGAGGCTCTGTTCAGCCTTCACAAAAGGTGGAGTGATGGAAGAGCATTCTTTGTTAAGGGTCATCACAGTGTGAAATTAAGTGTTGCATTGGTATGCAGCAGCATTCATTAGTGTTTTATGCCTGCTAATCTCTGACAGATTATCAGGGCATCATAAACATTCGTGTTTGCCAACAGATATATTAATAGCATGAATATGTGCTGCAACTTGGTATGACACATTACAAATGAGGATTGACCAGATGTTTTGCAAGTAAATTTGAACACTAAATGTCAGCTGTGATTATTTCATATGAAAGAAAAGCATGTGGTAAGCATAAGTGAGGGCTTTTTTTAATGTGTTGTCACTGAGGGGGTAAAAAAAACTAAAAAAACACCCACGGCTATGAATTAATAGTATTATACACCCAGACTGTCTTTAAGTGATTCATTAGTGTTCTTTAACTGTTATAGCAGACATCCTCAAGGAGCCCTTTAAGAAACGGCACATTCACGCTGCAATTTTTGGATTTACTTGAAGCCAGAAAAAGACATTTCCTCCCTTTGGTAATAACGAATACAGCTATAAACAGAAACAAATAAAAGCCGAAGTGTATTTTACCCTGATCTTTGGGCTGTGAACTCTGATCAACGAAAAAAAGAAGAAAAAAAACCCACTCGAATATCTCCTTTTAAGATGAGCCACCTGGATCAGAGGGGCTCAGCAACACTCTAAAAAACTTCAGGCTCTCCTCATTACGTTGTAAATAATCACGGCAGTAGCCCAGACAGCAGTCTGTGTCCCCGCAAGCTCTGCACATCCCCTCCTTTTCATCTGGGGACTTCATATCCTCTCATGCTATGATAACAGGGATGAAGAGATGCTTTGTGGGTGCATATTGAGCTCAGCTGGTGAAGCCGTTTTAGCGCCTGCCATAAATGTTATATTCAAATTTATAAAAAATCTTATCGTGAATAGAAAAAGAATGTGCGAAATATTGCTGTGTGGCGATGGGAGAGAAAAAATATAATTGCTGAATGAAAGTCAATTTTACAAAACTGGTCTATTGTGCTGTGCGTATGGGACATTTAGAATTATTTAATGCGGCATGAGAAGGGACGTCAGGAGAACGATTAAAGCCTTGATCCTGTCCAATGACGAATAAAATGGCGTTGTATGGAAAAAGAAACAAACAATGGTTCTGAATCAATAAAAAAAGCCCTCCTTACTTTCAGTGACTGTGGCCAGAGGTGGAAGGAAAGAATCAGCTCATCTGGTTTCTTTGCTTTCTTTCTTTCTAAAGGTTGAAATGTTCCCCTCACAACTTAATCAGAACATAATATCCAAATACACGGTATCTGCATTCTGAAATCCTTTCTCCGACAAAATTGGGAGTGACTGGAAAGCTGAACCCATAAGCTTTGTGTGACGTTAGTCTCCATAGTAGCCATTTAATTGCAGTGAGACCAGTTTTTGAAACGCAATCTCACTGTATAATAT
Source organism: Brachionichthys hirsutus (assembly GCF_040956055.1). Taxonomy (NCBI): domain Eukaryota; kingdom Metazoa; phylum Chordata; class Actinopteri; order Lophiiformes; family Brachionichthyidae; genus Brachionichthys; species Brachionichthys hirsutus. The sequence continues at coordinate 4,820,532 of NC_090911.1, read as the reverse complement.
TTCCTATTGTTACCTCTTGGATAATCCAAGCTTCATGAAACTAGTCAGACACAAAGGAAAGACCTTCAGCATTCAAGGCATATTTCTAGGTATAGTGACAAGAGGAGGATTTCTGAGTAATTTCTAGAAAATTATCATATGAAATCCCCCCCCCCTAAACAAAATAATAAAAATTAGCCTCTGGACATGCCGAAAAATCATCACCAAAAAAACATTAAAATCAATGCGTTTTGCTCCACACACTGTTGAGGTTCCGTCTCCTAAAGAACTCCGGTGCACCCTAAAATAGACTGAAATCCACCCATGGTGGGCCTCGAGGAGGCGAGAACAAGTGACGTGGAGTGAAGCACTTTTAGTGTTCCATTTAGAGTTTTGCTTGCATTGCATAAAAGGATGTCACATTTTTTTTCTTAGTGAATTGTGAAAATGCTGAAAGTGTCCGACCTGCTGCAGTCATCACATTTGAAATGCTTTTATGTCAGAGGTCTGAATAAAACTGAATACATTTTTCCATGTTGACATTTTTATACCGTTTCATAAATAGTGTAATAGTTTTACATAACGGAATGCCCGCATTTAAACTCAACCAATAGGAAAGGGAGAGGAAAGAAGCCGAGAAGGCATACTGACTGAAAGAGAATTGACGAGAAGACAGATATAGAAGAGTGACATGAAAAATTAAGCATCTTAGCGTGCAAAATACTACAAATAATGTAGATTGTATTATTTTTCTAAGCTACAGATTGCAGAAATGTTTAATACTGCGGTCATCTTTAACAGGTACACAACTTCCTGAAAGTCTCAATTCTGTTGGTTTTAAAGCAAAAGAAGTTGTGAGAACATAGAAACCACAGTTGTAAACGTTCCCTGTTCAAGTAAGAAAATAATCTGCATGGGCATCAGACACCTCTGCTGCATGACATGGAATCACAGTCTGCTCCAGGCACTTGGTAAATCGACTCAAGACACTCAAGCAGCAGACAAAGAAGTGATTTCTGCACAGTGGTGAACCAATCGGGTCACGCCTTATTGGTAAAAGGAAATAATACTGAACATGCTGAAATATTTTTACATTTGTAAAGAAGCATGTAGGAGAAACCCTGAGATACCCCTTAGGGTTTAACCAATGCAAGCATGTCATGATCAACTTTCCTCACTAATCTCTGGTGGTCACACCTTTTTTTGTACTTACTGTCATTTAGTAGAACAAACCAGAAGGAAGTTAAGCATAACTGGCAATCAGATAAAAGTTCACAAGTTTAATGTCTGACAGGCGGAAAGTTTTGTGATAACACATTTTTTATTTGCAGGCAAAACAGCCACACTCCATCAGAACTCGCATAAATAAAAATCCACTGTCACTAAATTAAAATTAAGTCAAGCGCAAGTGAAACAAGACTCTGGGATAGTTCTGGTTTGATCTCTGTGAAATCTATTCTCACACCGCATCTTTCTTTTTCTGGATATCCCTCTGTACAGCCCACACTACAGTGGACCGTCTACAAGTGTTTCCTGCTGCTGGGCAAAAAGGTTTTCCACATCCATTTGAGAGGACACAACAACAAAAAAAACTGCTTATCCCACTGAGTGTAGCCGCGAGGGTCCATCCACAAGCGTGGATGGAAACTCCACGCCATGGAAAGAATCCACACGGGTCTCTATGGCGCACCGTGTCTAGATGAGAGGTATGTTTTGATGAGGGACTGTGTGAGAATTTAATGACTTAAGAACAAGCCTGACGCTACGGATGGCTATTGATGCAAGATGTTTTGGGGGGGGGGGGGGTCCTTCTTCTTTGTCTTTATGGCAGTCTGCCACAGGTCGTGGTTCATGTGTTGCAGATGATAAATCGCTTCCTGAAGCTCCAGACTCCGGTAGAGATATCTTCAATCCTGCCCTGAACTGTTTTCTAGAAATCGACACTAAATGCTATGGGACAGATATATTAATCTAAATCTGAGATGTCTGTCAGATAAAACTCAAAAATCCCCTGATTCATCTGTAGTTGAAACGCAAGCAGGTTTTCAAAGGCATGCCTCGGGGAACTAACATCTGAAGGGAAAGGAAAATTAGCGTCTCCAGTCACCGTTGGATAGTTGGACAGTACGCTGCAAGTCTTGGTTTCTTCCTGTATGTATTGGTTTCTTTCTGATCCTTGATGGTCTCAGGTCAAAGTGTAGAAAGAAACAAGCCTCCTTGTGTGTGTGTTGAATGGAGTAATGCCTGGGCTTTCCACTCACTTCCTCACCAGCCTTTTGAGCACAGCCTCTTAATGCTTCTGTCTGTACACAATCATCCTCGCGAGTGTTCCAGTCACAGGTCTCCAAGAGGTCATTTAACAGTAATGAGGCAATAATGTGGTTTACTCCAAAAGTTATTAGATTGTGATTAGCCAATGGGCTCTCATATGTCCTATGTAGGAAGCTAAACTGTACATATAAATTTCTATGTGCCCCCCCCGTCCAATTTTCCATCATTTTATTCCATATAATCTTCAGAAATGTTTCCTTGTGTCACTAACAGTTAATTACATGGCTGGTCCTGGTTTCCCGATGCAATCAGACATTAACAATCATCATTTGATGCAGCATATTGACCTTATTTTGGTAGTTATGGTACTGTCACTCCGGACGCAGTCCACTTGAGGAAAGAGACAAAGTCACAAGCGCCGATCTGGTAGTTTGAGTCAAGTAAAAGACAAGGAAGGCAAGGAACTGAGGGCTTTAATGCATATTCGATCAGATGAAATATTACACACTCAAATCTTAAGTGGCCTTTGAGGTCAATTGACTGGCTGCTGAGTCGAAACGTGGCAGGGGTGGTGTCCATATTTCACACGCCATTCCACCACATGGAGCTGATAAGTTATCACACGCAGGGAGAATAGCTTAGCTGTGACCCTGTGGCCCTCGGCGGTGGTGTAATACAGGCTGCACCCGTCACGCAACAGAAGAGGAATGAGGTCTTTTTCTGGGCAATTTGCACCACAAAGTCTTTTTTAAGTTTGAGGGAATTATAAGGGCCTTGCAGCTTCACAGTGATAATAAATAATGAAAGAGCTGATGAATATAGATATGTATCCAATTTCAATGCAAGCTTAATATCTCACTTAGAACTAATATAACGTGTAGGAAATTACATGGTTGGGGTTCATGGGATGTGGAGTGAAAATGTTGCCCCAAGTTGAAGCAGTCGCTGAACTATCTCCTTTATTGTTGATTAGTTGCCTCTTAACTTCCTCCGTCGGATACCCTCCTCTAAAAGGAAAGGACAATTTCCATGTTAAGTGGTTTGCTTCCCCTCACTTGTGTCTGCAGGGGAAGAATATCTATATGTGTACATATGTGAGAGGCTTTTCTGACAACTCCGATTTGATTTTCACCAGCATTCCTCTGAATTTCCGCTGCTCTCAATGTAATTCCTCTGACTGCTGTGTTTTAAACAGGCCAAACAATGACGTTATTCTGACTGCCTTCTGAGATAAAAGAGAATACTGTTATCCATTTGCATTGCTCATTGAGATACATGTGTATGCTTTGGCTTTGAAATATCTACAGACGGCAACCGGATTGCTTTGTGCATCTTGCGTAATTGGACTCTTGTCACATCAGAAGTGCAGATGAATGCTGCATCCTCTCAGCGCTCTCCATAGCGACAGAAAAGTGAAGAATATCAGGGCTTTTTTGTTTATGGGTCTCTTATCAATGTTTTCCATCTGGTCCAGGGAAAGTCATAAAAGTATTAACATTTCTGGCAGACAAGTAAAAACTGGCTCTTTGTTTTGGCTGAGGTATAAAGGAAGGAATGGAAAGAAGATTAATAATCAGATCTCTGTAGTAATTAAAAGATCCACTTTGAAATGCTTGGTCCATGCTTTGGTTTTTTTCTGCCCGAGACTTGTGCTGAGAGCAATTTTCTTTTTCACTTCTTAAAGCTGTGATTGCTTCAAAACTGGACTGTGGCGAACATTTGTGGCCTTAATCATAAATCTGGACTTCATGCCGTTTCATCAGGATAAAGCGATGAAAGTTAACGTTTCCCTTCCCAGCTTTTCCCCAACAGCTACCGTGTTTAATTTATTCCCCACTTTGGATCTGGTGAGAATAGCTCTAACCCTAACTATGTCACCCACTGTAGACGTAACTATTCCCATAGTGATAACGAACATCGCCAGCCTTCCCATATCCCATAGCAGATGTCAGGAGAAGCAAGTTATTCATTCATACCGACAGGTTTATCTTTCTCAATTGCAACCTGTCGAAAAAAGCCAATACATCAGAGTTCCAGCACGAGATGCTGTCTGATTTCTCTCAAAGCAAGATTTGTAACAATAATGAATGGATGAGGTCCACAGGAGAAAGATGATAAACAGGTGCTTCGAAGAAGTGTGTCAAAAGCATGGATACACTCCTAATTTTCTTGCAGTTCTTATAAGTTCTATATAACACGAACAGTTTCTAATGATGCTTTAACAAAACAACGTTTAAATCTTCTTTTAAAAATTATTCTCATGTTCAAAACTGGCGACCAGTTCAGGGAGCACCGAACCGCTCGCCCTTCATCAGCTGTAATGGGTCCAGCCTCCACACGATGGACGGATGGATGGATGCTTTTATTAGATTTTGGGTTTTCTCAGCAAATATGGTTTCACGTTCAACCTTTGAACTTTGGCCTCAGCATGCCCTCCCTAGCAAATACATTATTCTTCAGGAAGAGCTCCTGACACAAAGAGCATAATTCATACAGCATAGCCCTGGAGCCAACGGATCAGTGTTCAGAGCGGGTGTAACTCTGCCTCGTACATCTCATCCGTTTGCCAGAGAAGCATCTCCCGGAGGAGAAACAGCCGCACGCTGCTTTGTCAGCCACAGCCTCACTGTACTATTACAGCAAAAATAGTTGTAAAGTCAAAACACACAAATCTGATGCAGCAATACATCACGTTTATTTGTTTGGGAATATATTAGTTACAAAATCATAAATATATCTGGGTAGGACTTTATGTTTCCTCTACGTGGCTATCAGGACCTTGGTAATATATTCCGTAGATTTCTTGGCGCTCCTCATTTGCATTTTGCATTTAATTAAAGAGAAGTCATCACTCAAAAGATCAGGCGCGTTCGACTGATTCAGAATTATAAGTAGCGCGCTGAGCATAAAACATGATTACTGTGGCTTGTCTTGAGCATTCTACTCTACTTTATTCCATGCAGCCAATTAACTTCAGCACTTCAGGCATTAACACTCTGCAAATAGCAGTTTATTTTTCAATTTAGGACTGACATTAATGTAGTCAGATTACGTCATCTCCGTGGTGAGGTAATCAACAGGAGGCATCCAACTTTCTAGCGTATATTTTGGGAGGGAGTCAAAGCAGATTTTGCACATTCAAATAAACCGGAAGACAGCAAATATTGAAAAAAAGAGTCATGTTGATATGCATCAGTTCTGCAGCTGTGATGCTGGGAAGATAAAAGTCCACAGATTCAGTTCTGGTCAAAACGACTAAAGAAAAAATTGATTTGTTTTCCACAGTTGAAGTGTTTGTTCTCTTGTCATCAATACATCATTCAAAAGAACAAATGCTTCACATATTTTACGATTCTCAAAGGACACTGGTTAACTGTGTAAATGCTGCTGCCCGTGTATATGTTGTTCTATTAACAAGGGGGACAGGTGGATTATAGCCCAAAAGGCACATATCTAGCATCATTTAGATTGAGACGGATAAGAGAGAGATGCCGAGAAGTCTTTGTTAGGCTTGAATATGGAAAATTATTATTCCATTGTTTTGTCAAGATATTTGAAATCAGTCAATGGAAACTCACAGATGTAAAGGAGTAGCTGCTGAAAACATACATTTCAGTGTGCATTTCAGCATCTGTTTGAGCCATACCTTCTTGCTGTGCACAGCAGAAGACAGCATTTGATCTATCTTGAATCAGAGCTGAAACTGCCCCCCCCCCCCCCGTCTTCTTGTGGAAAGCACCAGATTATTTGGAGAAAATACGATTGTGCACAATAACTACCTGAGCATGATAATCATAGCACGGACCCCGCCCAGGACAGATGTGTAACTAAAACAAAGAAGACCCCCTAAGCGCCTTGGCTGCAAACATTTTGCAAACTGTGTTTAGATTTATCAGATAATGGTTATGGAGTTGGTGCCGTCTCAATAAGCGGATAGTTCAAACGGAATTTCCCCATCGTAATATAGCCAGAGGTGCAAAGAAATATCCTGCTTGAGAATGATGACTGGTATTGCATTGTACAGCATGTGGTGTATAGAGAAAACAAAGAACATAAACCATGCATTTAAAATTACCTTTGCACTGCAGTGCAATCAAAACAATCCTCACATTCATCAACAGAGGCTTCTGAGTGAGGCAGAATATATGTATGTAGCCTAAGCACAGAAAAACAAGCATAAATTGGCCATTAGAAAATATGGAATCTAATTGGCAGGTGATGTACTGTGGCCTCGAGAGTGCAGAGAGTGCAGTCAGTCAAAGATGAATCCCCCCCCCCCAACAACCTGTCAACAGCTTTCCCTCCTTGATAGTTCATGACAGCAATGCAGAACCTGTCACCAGTAAAACAGATCTATGTATAGAGTTTTCTGAATGTGAAATGTGTGGATGGTTCACTCTGGGATATATTTTTTTATTTCCTTTTCAGTATATAGTAATGCAATGATGTTGCATTTGCTGGATTTGGGAAGCTAGTCGAATTACAACTGGCAAATGCCAGGTACAGAACAGAGTTGGTGGGGACAGGGTGTGTAATTTGTGTATATGTCAGTTCGGGGGTGCAACGCGTTCGTCGGGAAAAAAATTAAATAAATTAGATGGTTTAATGGAGCAATGTCTTCACACTACTTGTAGCATGATTACACAGTGTTTACATGTATAATTATTATGCAATACATACATATTTGTGTGGAGAGATTTTTTTTAAATGAAAAAGAAAACATTTCCAATGTGTGTATGGTAATTGAAACTGCAAGGTGTTGCTCCAATACATCCACAATTACTTTAACTGGAGAATAAGTCATGTTCCACATTTCAATAGGTTCAACTTTGATTGCAGCGACATCCAAGAATATCTCATTAACTTTCTATGAGTTGCAGGAAATGTACCGTATTGGCCCGAATATAACACGATGTTTTTTGCATTGAAATTAGGCTGAAAAAGTCGGGTCGTGTTATATTCGGGCCAATACGGTATTTGCCCTGTAGATTATTGTTTATTGCCAAATGTATTCCTGGTTGAGTCAATACACTTTGAGCAGGAAACTCACTTGCTTTGACTTCCTTATCACTTTAACTTTCTGCCCATTTACACAGAAAAACCATATCTGAAATCATAGCTTTCAGTGTTTTCTTGCTGCAAAACAGGATTTTGAGTCTCACAACAGTCATAAAACTATTGAAGCCAAGTTTAAGAAACTTGGAAACTTAAAAAAAAATGTTTTTAAATACCGGTAAACTATTTTTAAAGTGCATTTATATGTTACCAGCCCAGGCTCAAGAATTGAGATTTTTCCCCACCCAAATAAAAAACGTTGGTATAATATACTGTATAGCAGTACTGCTCCTGGCCTCAGTCTGGATGGGGCTCGGTCTTCCTTCATGTCAGATACACACAGTTTGATCTGAAGCAGAGCTCTGCAGCTCGCTGTAAAGACAGTGATATGGGAAACTGGTGGCTTGACCAACATTCATTCAGTTTATTCATTTATGTTTACTTATATTATCAAATTATTAACTCTTTGAGTGCCATTCACATCTAAAGACATTTTTTGAAACCCAAACATTCACTGCCAACCATGAAATTGAAATATGCCTCTCTTCAATTGCCAATAACTCCGTAACAGAAAACGGTAGGAACACACTTTTTGTTTCTGACGAAAGAAGAGATTTTAATCTGTCATTTGGTTGGTAGGTAGGTAGGTTCACAACTGGGGCACTCAGCGTATAGCTGAGTTGAATTGGCTGCATTGTAAGCAGAGGCCAGTGTTTGAGACGATTTAAACCAACAAGCACCCACAACCTGCAGCCATCCTTTTGGTGACTATAGTGGACAGTTTTAATGGGACATTGGGCCACATTTGGAGTGAGAAAACCAGTTATTCTGAATGAAAACAAGATCCTTTGCTAACATTAAGCGTCTGCTTGAACCTTAAACGGACCTTAAGCGCAGCATTGTTACAGCATAACATTAGAAATCAAAGTGTAAAGAAACATGTTTACAGTTTTAACATATCTAAGATTTCAACTTTATGGCCACTTTGCAGAATTGCACATTGCCAGCATTTATTCTGGTTATTGTGTTGGTATTGCTTATGTCCAAGAGTTATTTTTTTCCATTAAGATTGCATTTGCATGTTAAACCGGTCTTTTTTTCTGCAGACACCGAGGACACTGAAAGTGACTTGAGCATTGTGGGAGGCAGCCAGAGAATCACATTCATAGAACCACATAAATCAGTTGTTATTTAACAGTAATTTAGTCATAGTGCAGTTGTAATTGTCTGTATATTTATTTAAAACTACTACACAGAAATCAGGATGTATTTATCTTGGTGCATAAAACCTGTGTTGGTTGTTTCCTCATTACTTCCAATTAAGTAAGCTTTTCCAGCAACACATTTGTTTAGATTATATACATCCCTACAGTAGGACATTAAATCAGACAATCTGCTTGGCTTATTCTTTCTCATGCACATGATCCCCCTTTCCTTGAAGAGAGCAATCTAAATTGGAAAGTGTCCAATTATGGCCTCAAAATTCCATTCTGCTGCAAAGCAAAGAGACAGGATTTCATTTGCAGTGAGTGAATGGATTTTGACAGGAGGCTATTTCACCAGTTAGCGTCAGTGCTATCCTGGGCTGTACAATAATACAATATGGACAACAATCAAACAGAGAGCTGAAAAACATCTGACCTCAGATTCCGTTTTGATATATAGAATATAATTGCATAGTGCTGATGACTTACACTAGCCTCGGTGTTCTGCTGCAGTGCCAGCGGCAGGGCTATGCTCATACTGCCTTTGCTATGTGAGATCAATCTGAATGTCTCCAACATGGAGAGCAGACTTCTGTGAAATACAGGGATGCACCTTCATCTCTGTGTTTCCCACTCCTCTTCTACTGTAACCTGAGATTCTCGTAAAATATGCATGTAATCTCGTTGCTGCAACGGCCATTCATGTTGTCTTTGCACTTTTCGGGAATGGTTGTTATTCTCTCTGCTGAAAAAAACATAATTGCTGCAATGGTGCTGCACCAGCACACCCACTGATCCACTCATCACGCATGCAGGAATAAAGCATCAGATTATTATCTCAGCTAAAAGTAGAATCAATAAGTTATTAAATCCCTTAAAGTTTAGGTTGAATTATTTTACAAGCAACTTGGGCAAAAATTGCTAAATTGATGACTGAATTTTGGTGGATTTTGGTTCTTGCTTTATGATAGAAAAGAAATAAATCAACATTAAATAGGTTAGCATGTTTAATTCTTACAAACTACAGTTACAACTGATGATTAATTACATAAAAAAGCTGTCCTGATGTATTTGTTAGTGTCTCGGAATCAAAGCAGCTGCATCTGTGAATGACCCGAAATCACACATTTGGCTCTTCTATGTTCTCCCCTTTGATAGATGAGGCATGAACTAATGACCTGCATGTCAGAGAGGAAACAAATCTATTTTCCATGCAATTGTCATTATACTTTCCAGAGACTGCGCAGAAGCAGAAGGTCTAAAAAGTTGATTATATTCAATAAAACAACAGACGATCTCTGGCATTCGCATTTCCTCTTTCAATCCGATCATGTCCCAATTACAAAAATCCAAGATTGTCTGGAAGACTGAAAAAACAGTGAAACACAAACTTTGCTTTCTGGCACCAGTTCCATGTATTTGTATGCAGATACCAAAAGAAGGCATCGGGTTGAGTGAAGTATACACGATAAGTAGAACGCTGTGTTCACACACTACTTCTACAATGGAGAAAAACACAAAGCTTTACAGTTGTGATGGATTCATACACAGAAGAAATGTTTGAATTGTTAGATGGCACTGAACGCCCCCTGGGTACGCAAGGCCTCCTCATCAAGGATGCAGAGGGTTACAGTCTTGTCTTAACTCCAGCTCTTATTATTCAATCTATTGTTTCAAAGCCAAAGTGCTTTTCAGAGGCAAAAATATTCTCTTCATGAGGTCATTGTTTGAATTTTACTTTATGTCTCCATATGAAGAAAAAAATCCATTTGAAACAACGCCATCTAATGTCCCACCAGCCATGCATCAATGGCTGCTTTTACAGACAAAATTTCTTTAATCCAAACTCTGAATTATGATCGGATGCGCTGTGTTCATAGACCCTAAAAATATTGATCCGATTAGGACCTGCATGTTCATGCATCACACTTTGCATCAGAATAAATGATTTTGACATGCGCAATTTTACCAAATATACCAGAAATAGAATAAGAAGCCGTAGCGACTTGCATTGTAATCAAGGCATTGCTCCGCCCTTTTCTGCTTGAAACATCAGCGTTATTTCGTAAATTTCCCCGTTTGCGCTGTTAGTTACCTCCTTTAATATCCCGCTCGCTCTGCTTCAACTAGCTTCCGGGAATAACAGAAGCGCGTATAGCTATGAAAATTAATGTAAGTTTGAACTGTCAATAGAAAAAATGGAATAGGTCAGATCATTACAAACTTTTATTATACTGTTTCTTAAATAATGCACTTCCTGAAATTAGTGCAATGTGAATGTTAGTTTGTTGGGGTCATTGGGGCATTAGATAAAATAAAATATGCCAATTTCAGGTACTCGATGCGGTTCACCGAAACCAGTTTAATTATTCCAGAAATGCATAAAGGACAAAAAAAAAAACAACCATACATATTTACAGCCCAAATTATGCTTGAGTTGCAACAAAAATAATTTCATTTTTGATTTATCTACTGATTATTGATTCATCAATGAATCACATTTGTCAAGTTGATGCAATGCAATCATAATCTCTCGGGCACCAAGGTGACCCCAAAATGTTAATTTCACTGTGCACAGCAGCCAATAAGCAAAAAAAACATTTGATTCTCTCATCGTGTGAAACAAAAGCCTGGAATCAGTGTTTAGATGTTATTGCTTATAAAATTGTTGAAACAATCAATGTTTAAATAGCTGCTAATCAATATTATACGCTTTAACTACAGCGCTGAATGAATATTACTATGTAAAATACATTCCACTAATCTCAAGCAGCTATAACCGAGCTATGAGCGCTATGTTTTAGTGTTCTTTAGTAACACGCTGTATGTCCGTATGTACTGATCTCTGATCTGCATGTGCACTACCTTTGTAACAACAACACCCAGGACATTCATGCAAAGACATTACGCTTGAGAATTAAAATGAGCCTTCTACTTATTTAGTTTGGGACCCGGTTCTTAGTGCTGATAAGATTCCTCAACGGGATTGTGAAAGACGGGAAGACTTTGGTTTGTAAGCCTGAGGCACCTTGTTGACCTGAATTGCGCAATCATTCTGCGGCAGCAACAATTACGTGTGTGTGTGCATGTGTGTTTGTGTGTAGATGAGAGAGAGACAGAGAATGGGAGCGATTTAAAAGCAGGTCAGTAATTACGGTTTGCTCAGTCCTATCGTCTCTCTGGGGACTGTGGGATCGGTGTGAACTATTTCTTGAGCTTGCAAACACGCTTGTGACGCTGATCCTCACTGGAATGTCCCTGTCAGAATCCTGTCAAATTTAAAACAGGTGCTTTCAAAGGGAAATCTGCAGCCGGTTTTGACAACAGCCTCGTTAATTAAACAAATCACATGGCTTTATTAGCAATGTGAGGCTGTGCCCCTCCAAAGCAACACTGGTAGTCAGATTTACAGCTCACGCAAACACTGACCATTTCCACCATTCACTCACCTACTCTCATCCCACCCGCTTCTGTCTTTGGCATCATCTCTTTAAAGATTTATAAGCCATGGCAATTTACATAAAAGTTGAAGTATCTGATTAGTCATATTACAATCCACTCTGACCAGCACGATCCCCGCAGAGACTGGTAAATTGGCCAAGGTTACGACTCAGGCATGTGCTCAACATGGCGCAATGGGACCCACCAAATTCTGCATTTCTTTGAGTGGGAGCTATTCTAGCAGATTCTAAATTCTCTTTGCGCTTCTTCTAATTGTTGCTGCTATGTCTGCACCGTTTAATATCCCTATTATCTTGTCCCCCAGCATTCAGAAACAATTCCCCCCCCATTGAGGAATGGGTTATTTGTCAATCAAAGACAAGCTAATTGTTGAAAAACCAGTGACCATGATGTAAGCTGGAAGAATTTCGTTATTTTTAAATACATATAAGGTAATGAAAATGTTGAAATGTAAAAATGTTATTCAATTGGGGTCAAAATTTGCATTTAAAAAGCAACATTAAAATGTTACACAGTATCAGTGAGTCATGTGCTCGTTTAAAGCGGTGCATCATAATCAATGTCTGTTTCCAGGGAAACCTAAGACGCCTCATTGCTCATCGAGTGGTCTCCTTATGGCAGCAGCACAATGCTATGTGCAGCTCTGGTTGACCAGAGCACAGACACTGAAGCAATTCAATAAAGGCAGCCATTAGGAATGCAATCAAGATTGAAATATCGCATATTCAACAGTTTGAGATATTCTAAAATTCTCTTTATGCGTCATTGTATTTAAGTTTCTCTGTTCGCTGTGAAGGTCTTCTCGTTGGCTCATCTGTGATTTGGAATAATTGTGGACTTTAAACGTGACGTGTGTGCAGATGATTTTTGCAGAGGATTCGCAAGTTGGATCCAGCCTTGGCAACATCCCTTAGGCAGGGCAGAAATGCATCTGGACTCATAATAACTGCTTGTTTCTATGGGGATGCCAGAAACAATCCACACCATTTCAACTGGACTTCACAGAAATACATTTATTTATTTACTTTTATAAAAGGACAAAAACGTAAGGCCTCCTTTCAGAGGAAGGCCCTGGCGTATTCCTGCATGAATGTCTTAAGAACCAAAACAGCCTTGAGAGGTTGAATATGTTTAATTAATATAGGAATAAAAGAATACTCAATGTAGAAATGTAAGAGACAGCAGCATAAAACCTGTTTTTGATAAAAGAGGACTATTAGCAAGGACAACCGAGCCCCACTTTGTCACTTGTCTCCGCCACTGCAGTAATACTGCCCATCATAGGCATGGATGGCAAACTGGAACATGCATGGTTCCTATGAAGGGATTAAGTGGCACCATCGATGCAGCAATTAGGCGATGAGACTTTGCCGTTTGTTTTGCAGGATGGGGAAGAGGTGAAGAAGATATGGTAAGCATTTGTCAGCTGATGGCTGCAAGAGCAATTGAATGTGAGCTGAAGGTGAAGCTGCAGACAGAGAGAGGGTGTGAGGCCCGGGGTCTGGTACCAGGCTGTTCTTTACATCCTTTAGAAAGGAAGATCAACAGTCCAATGCATCACGCTCACCACCAAATGTGCAGCTTGTTCTCTGTCAGCTTTACTGCATTTCTCTGCAGTTCACAGTATTCTGTTGGTATCGAATCTTCTCCCTACAGTGATTCCTTAGAAGACTTATGAGCATGCCAAAGTGTTTCAAACTAATGACTCAATGTTCATAGGTGTCATCAGACATAGCTGCTGACGTGAGGGACTAGAAATAGCTGTGACAGACACATGAAGGATGGAGCGCAAAAAAAACGAGTGATGATGATGAATATATTTATTAGATAGAATGTTAGAGTGTTCCATGAACACAGCTGAGAGGGAAACCTGCATATCCTACAGAGTATAAAGTTTTCTGCAAAATGTTCTCACTTAACCTTTTTAACCAATCGCCAAGACCTCACAAAACACATGTGAGGATGGGAAAGGGAAAGGCAGGGATTTGGCCCGCAATACCGGAGCTTATGCAAAATATGACAAGGGCAGTCATGTTTCAAGGAAAGTAATCCTCCATGTGAAATCAGAGCATTTTTTCCACTCTGGCTGACTCGGGTTAAATTTCTGAAAAATATACAAGTTCATTTTCTTTTGAGATGCACACAGGGCAGTTTGAGTCCAGCAATAGATTTATATTAAAACTATGCAAGTATGACAAATAAAATTAAAACATAAAAAAGCCTCCAAGTGACCTTTTGAAACAACAACAAATGAAAATGATCTTTAGCTGAAAGAATGTTGCTTCCCGAAATAAATATGTGCATGGTTCCAGTTCACTCAACAATCATAATGCACTGGATTGGTTTACTGTTCGGCAGCCAATAATTAAGAGGGAGGATTAAGGAGTGGAAAAAATAACACTACGAGCCGAGGCAGCACAGTTTGCCCTTTTTATTTTTGTGCGCAACATTCCTAGACTTCTTTTTTTTTACCTTCACAATATGCCTTTTTGATCATAAAATCCTACAACTAGAATGTGAAAACTCATTAACATCAATATTAGTTTGATAAATACCAAAAAACATGTTTCTCTAATGAAGGATCAGGATTCATGCCTAGTCCATGGACATGCATATGGATATTTTAAACACTTTAAAGGTTTTTTTTCTCCATTTAAAAAAGAAAGTCACATCCATGCAAGTTTATTATAATTGTTTTCTTTTTTCATCTATATGAAAATCAAAAAACATTCTGAGCATGCCACACGAGCAGAAAGCAATAAACCACTCAGAGCACAAACCTCCGCCGAGCAGCTTGTTCCCCTACGAATTGGATTCCCAGTAATCCCGCCAACAGGTAAACAAATAAACGTACACAAAGCAAAGACACAACCTCCTTTGCCAAGGTAAAAAAGGATACTTAGCAGACAATCGGTTTCCAGCTAAGAATGATGGTCTCAGTTTTTAGATGAAAAGGCAGAAAGAAATGACTGAAGTCTTTTTGACATCAAGCTATACTGACTCCTGGACATTACCTGAGTCTACTTGGAAACACCCCAGGGAGCCAAAAGATTGTCAGACACCAATGAATATAATAGTTGTTGCTGTCATCTCCACTCAGTCTCCTCTTTCTGCCCCCCTACTCCCGCTCACTGCTTGTACACAACCTAATGAATGTAGGAATAGTATGAATATTATTCTAAAAACAGGACACGTTGCTATGGAGAAGCATCACTTTCATTTCACTTTGTATGACACTATCATAGTTGCACAGACGGCTCGTTTCATAGCAGGTGGAAAATACAGCAGCAGCTCTCCAACCAGCTTAGCAGTCAGCTGTTGTGGGTACAACAGGAAGACTCATACTTTATAAGCGCGCACACACACACACACACTTGGTGGTTGGTGGTTGCTCCTTCAGATTCCGATGAGACCACTAAAAGCCTAAGAACCAACAATGAAGGGATAAAATGGCAAGACGTTTGTTTCAAGTGACCTTTAACGTATAATGACCTCGATGTGCAACAGCCAGCGGTGCCAGAAATGGCTGCCCTCCAGACATGTTGCACATCTAACCAGAATCCTACTCAGTGTTTATGGATGAAATGCTTTGTTGATTTAAGATTAGTGGAGGAAAGCAGGACTTCAGGCTGGTTACATATGGGGGCAGATAATGGTGTGCAGAGAAGCATCTCCAGAAAACAACTCATCAAGGCTCAGAGCAGATCAACCGACAGCAGGAGATCAATGTTGGCGTTCAGCTAGGAACTTGGAATTGAAGTGTATTTAAAGACCCCAAAACTGTGTCAAGGCTGAGCATTCAGCCCTTCATCTGGATCCACTCAAACATGTAATATGTTATTACTTGCTACTAATCTGCCCTTTAACGGACTTAAAGGTTCTAACAGATAAAGCAAACACACAAATCATTTTGCCGCCCTGACGACAATAAAGATGAGCAGGAAAAGGCCACTTGTCCCAAAGAGCAATGCATGTGTTGCAGTATTAATAGCAAGATCAGAATATCACCGAGAAACATTCCTAGTCAGTGAACCCTCATTGACAATGGCAATAAACTACTTCTGATTTGAGGTAACAACTACTATCTACTGTATATACTATCCACTCACAGGTTCTGGAAACTGAGCTACAGTACTCCAGTACTCAACACAACACAGACGGCTCCACGTCTTCGCCTTTGTGTATTTGTGTTCGGCTTGTAAAGCTTTGGACACCCCAAAACTTCAGTGTCAGCTACTTTGTCAGAAAAATCTCACTCAGAACGCGAGCGAAAAAGTCAACATGATTGGCATCAAAAAGCATTTGCCAGCTTATCATACATTGCAAAGACAGCTGGCTGTCAGATTTTGAAAGTTGTTGGTTCCCACAGCGCATGTGTCAGGTACACGCTCAGAGCAGCGGAGCTGCCTGCAGCAAAGTTTCACAGCTATACCTCAGAAGACCTGCAAAAACACGGGTAGGGTATCGTGTCAGTGCTATCAGTACTGCGTAGTATCTATGTGAAGTTGTTGACACTTGGATTTTAGAATTGTCTCTTTTCTGCGTAGCTCCTGGTGTGGTTACGGTTACTAACGGTAAATTAAATCAAAGGGTTTTTTTCACAACTAGCATGGAACTGCAAGCAACTCAAAATGGCCAATCAACCCCAAATCTGTGTCTTTGGGCCACGGAGGGAAGACAGAGGAATCAGGGATATGTTTAGAATGAGATGTTAAGATCCATGAAAGGAGTTAAAAAATGGATTGCAAGACTTTTGAGGAGGGAAAAATAAAAACCCTGTCAAGGATCCTCTTTGGTATCCAGAAAGGTTAAAAAAATGACAATTATTTTCTAAATAGCGTATTGAAATAACCAGTACGGTGCTGTTGTCCTCTCTCCGTTTCTACAAACACACAGTGGCAGGTTATTGATTTCCAACGGACGCCAACTCACAGCACAGATTATGCAGAAGTTTCTGCAACTGGAGAGGGAAAATGAGGCCTCCCAGAAAGCGATAACTGCAGTGACTGAAACAATTTCAATTGGATTGCCTCGCTTTTCTTTGCAATATGTTTCCTCCGTCGCTACTGGCAATCAGCTGTCATTTCAGTATCTGACCTACGCACCACTCCGACCAAATCCTCCCATCAGGAGCTCTTTTGATGCAGTCAGCATTGAATAGCATTGCTTTCATATATATTATATAAATATACAATGATCTCCGGGTTGTGGCTCCAAATTGTCCAGAGATTTGGATGGATACGAGTGTGACTGGTTGTCGTCGTTCATCTGGCCCCGCAATAAACTGGCAACTTCAAGGGCACCGCATATTTCCTTCAAAATAAAGGCGTTCATTTTCACACAAAACATTGTTTTTAGAATGTCACCTCATACTTCCAAGCAATGGTGACTATATGCAAAGCAATATATGTCTGATTTATTACTTTGATTATATGGTGGCAGAAACAATATTATATCCATCATTGTGTTGTTACAGGTGTATAATTGCGTGACATTAAAAATTATATTCAGGAATGCTCCGAGTTCTTTTGCCGAAGAAGATGTCAGGTAACCAGCAAGAACTTTACCTTCCCATACATTATTTCATGCAGTTGAATAAGTAGAAAGGTGCTTAATGGTTCATAGTTACGTTGTATTCAGACCTACTTGGAGTGCAGCCTATATTCACACAGGGTGAATGCCTTTTTTGTTTTTCCATGCATGGTTCAGTCAAGCCAAGCATATCAGAACAACAATGAGCATTAGCGGACACAGAATAGTAGCTTTTACATGTAAGCTCTTCATTGTTTACAGAAATAGCACACTTGACAGCATCTGAATATGAATGCACTTACAGTATGTATATAGGGAGGGAAAATGGCCGGCGACCGGCTGAAAAAAAGACTGGAGAAGTAATTCAGCTGTTACATCACCAGGGTACTTAGAAAAGCAGCGCCTTAAAATAAGCCATGCATCAATTGGTTCAAGTGTGTGGCAGGTTTATAGGGATTTTTGAAGTGATTTGTTTTGAGCTCAAATCCTAAAATCACAGAAGAAATAAAATATTTATGCGAGGGCAAATTGCAATGCGAGTTTGGCACAATCCCTCATTTGCTTGTGGAAGTGTAAATTTTCCTAATGGTATAAAACATTTGAGTTTATGTAGAAACCATTCTGTCCCCCAAAACATGATGTTCCCTAACATAATTTAAAATACCTTCAGTCGTAGAGTGCAGCAGGGCTCGGGTCAGACCCAAATAAGAATTTTGAGCATACACAAAGTATGAGCTCCTTCATCAAATTCAGAACGCGTGGGATAGTGTAATAATCCTCAGCCGTTCAAAGTCATGCCTCACTGGAATGTGGCCTCAGGGTGTATGAATACTCTTCTCAAACACACACGCATAAAGGTGGCCATGGGAACACTGGTCACAGAGCTTGATGACAGGCAGCATCGAGAACTGGAGCCTACGGCTGCCACCAGTCCACAAATGGCTTGGAACTGCAGGTGAGACACTGCCCCCTAGTGGTTTGTTTGACCAAAGAAAATGGCCACTTGGGCAAAAGTAAAAATTAATCAGCAGTCATTGGACAGCCTTAATCATTAACGCACTTTATCAATATATAACTATAACAACCTGCATTTAGCCACATTAATATGTGCTTTTGCTCATATACACACACAAATAAAATGTCCTACCCATGCACTTTATAGTCACAACTTTATTGGAAAAAAGAGAGCTGGCCAACACAATGTACAATTGCTGGTAACAAGAAGCATGCTTGTTCGTGCGTAGAGAGACTAATTAAATATATAAAACCATTCACTGGAGGAGGCTGAGGATTTTCTGCCTCTGTGCCGGCTGTGAATCTGCAGCTGTTCAGGTACCGTGCCAACAACATGAAGGTTTGCTCACTTCCATGAGCTGCTGTGCAGAAACATCCATCAGCTGGGGAATCACTGGCGCCGGTGCAGATTTGTGTAGCCTTGTGAGAAACCCACGCTGTCAGGGTATGTTTTACACATGCAAATATATTTTCCCCTAAACAGAAAACAATTTAAAATGAAAAGATTAAACCCGAGTTTCAGGGTTTGAGCAAATTATTATTTGTGAATCAGGGCTATACATTTGTGCGGACAAGAATTTATTAAAAAATAAGTAAACCCTAGCAAACAAAACACCCTCCGAACAATAATGCCTCAGCTTTGTTATCTACAGTGTTCATTCATTCATATTCTTGAAAATTAGATGATTGCATTCGCCTCGTCTACAGCTGCTTATCCACCTTGCTGGAACCTATCCTTGCCACGGGCAAGACCGACAACCCACTCGCGTTCACATCTACATAATTTCTTTGGAGTGACCAAATTAACCAAGTTGACACGTTTTTGGGAGGAAGCCGGAGAACCCACAGAAACACGGGGAGAACATGCCGACTCTGCACAGAAAGGAACGAAACCTGGAGCACTTCTTGCTGTGAGGCAACAGTGCTACCCACTGTGCCACCATGCTGTTC
Organism: Brachionichthys hirsutus; assembly: GCF_040956055.1. NCBI lineage: Eukaryota > Metazoa > Chordata > Actinopteri > Lophiiformes > Brachionichthyidae > Brachionichthys > Brachionichthys hirsutus. The sequence goes on along the minus strand of NC_090911.1, from coordinate 4,801,063 downwards.
ATCTACAGTATAGTTGAGATGATAATGTTCCATAGCACACTTTTCATAACAGCATGAAAACTGCATGACAACTTTGATCTATTTATGTTATGCGACTGCCAGTAGCACCTGTGCTTTCGTAAGAAGCAACACAAGAAAAAAAAAAAGGAACCGGTAAACACTGATGACGCTAGTCAGACCTAATCAGAGCACGGCGCTCAGTCACACGGTCCCGTAAAGCCACCCATATTGTTGCTAGTTACATTTCTCATCATCTGAGTGACAGCAGAATTACCAAGGACAATTGTTGTGATCCCCTGGAAATTATCTGATCAGCTTGTAATTGAAAGGGTCTTCATGAGCAAAGAATAAATGCCATAGTAGCATCAGAAATAATTACCCTGCATCTCACGTTGAGGATTCGTTAATGCCTGCTGGCTCTGATGCCACCGTGTTGATTGGTTCACTCCGTCAGGACAACAACATTGTGATCACTTGAACATTTCCCCGGCTATAATGAAACCCGTCGCACAGACAGTAATTGGACTCACGTCGTCTTTGCAGCACCGTTTGACTTAAGTTGACAAAATACAAAAACTCCATCCAATGACAAATCGACAATACACAGCATGGCTAGTTAATGCCACAATATCCTCTTTCTAGATGGTGTCTTACCTGAAAATGTAAGCGCTCACAAGAGCTTTTGATGGCAGAAATGTTGAGGCCTCTGTCTTCTGCATGCACAATTGAATAAAAATAGGACTCTTCAGGGTGCTTTACCTTGATTGGCGTTCGTGTAATGTAGCATGAATAGCACAGATTGCTACAGAGGAGTGCCTTTTATCTCTCTACATTCAGCTTCTGAGCAGTCAAGGTCTTTTTTTTTTTATGTCTACCTGCAATCTCTTAGTAATGTCTTCCAAATGGCAGTTTCATCCGCATGTCCCCTATTTATCATCCCAACAATCCACTTTGACCAAAACAGTGTTTCTGGTAACGAATGCAAACAGCCACAAAGAAAGCCAACTAAACCTCTCTGTATGTGAACAGTGACTGGTTCAGGAAAGGGAAGATGCATTTTATGCTGGACAAGATGAATTGCGCTTGCAGTTTCTTGAAGTCTTAGTGGAAGAATAAGGAAAGAATGTTGCTCATCTGACAAGCATAATATACAATATGCAGACAGACATGTGTAGGAGGCAAATGAAGTAGTTTAGCTGCAACGTAGCAGCCGTTTCAGTGGTTACACACGTGTGCGGAAAGCTGCAACAAATGGAAGTTGTGATAGATGGGCTTGAATGCTCAGTTCACTTAGTGACAACATTTTAGTTCCATTACACAAGAGGAAAGAAAGAAAAATTCTGAGAATGGTCACATGAAAGAAATATCTTCCCCTCCCCACCCCATCACTGCAAACAAATCCAACAAAACAAAAATGAAAAGTTGGAGTTAAAATCCTCTTGTGTCAAAAAGTGATTCCCCTGTGCCATGGATCTAAAATATTTCAATAAACCGTACAATGTATGCCAGCGGAAGAATTAAATTAGACAACTAAAGCGTGCTACATTAGCACCAAACTATATTGGTAACAGTATAGTCTTAGACAGCAGCGCAAAGCAGACCACCAAGAGAAAGTGCATCGCGGAGTCACGACAGCGGTGAAAAGTGAAGTTCAATGTCGGCTGCATAGAAAGATGTCCTCATGGGAGGTGGCTGGGTGGCGAATAGATAGAGGCAGGTCGCAGACTTTGCCTTACTGAAACGACAGCTGGTTGCCAGTCGAGAGAGGGAACATATTGGAAATTTGATTGCTTGTAAATGATTAGCTAAGAGGAGAACATGACAGATTAGGAATAGATAAAATAATAATGAAGTGCATGAGAGTGGAACAGCTACAGTTTGAGAGGTAGAAGGCATTAGAGGAAAATCTGAGTGACCAACAGATCGTCGCCAGCCATTAATGGCAGGATGCATTTTTGAAAGTTTACAGGTTGGACCCGACAGAATCATGAAGCTGAAAATACTGACAACAAGCAGCACAGCCTTAAAGGGGATTGTTTGATAATCAAAGCAATATAGAGGAGCAGAAAACTTAGCACTCAAAGTCAGCATCGATTAGAGTCTCATGAGTAGCAAAAGCTTATCACATTTAGATAAAGAGAAGCTTTTCAATCAAGTACATGTTTCAATACAGTACGTTTCTGTACCAGCTGCTACACCTGACAGCATGTTTGAAGTGTTATTCCCAACAGAACAGCATGAAGAGGGGATGTAACACAAATGTGCTATGCCGCTGTGAAAACACCAACACAACAGCTTTTCTATACGATCAACTGGAATCACAATAGAGTGCTGTATGCGCTCACCACCAGGCAAATAGCATGCAGCTCCAATGGATGGGAATCTGCTGCTGTGAAAATACAGAGGAGGAAAAATATCCTATTTGTGTGGGCTGTTAATGATGACATCTAATTCGGCATTTTCCTTGAATATTAAACATGTAAAATGCAAATGAAAGGGAATAATAAACGGACATAAGCAGGCAAAATTGTTAATAAAGTCAATGAGACTAAAGCACTTGCAAACCAGCTAGTTATTTCGTACGTCACATTCTCATCTCTGTAGATGACAATTTGTTATTTTGATTAATGCATGAGAACATTGTCAGCTGGACTTCACGCTGGATGTTGAAGAAAAGCAGAATTTGTAGGGGGAAAACAGGCAGCAACTGGAAAGAAACATGAATTACAATTCCTAGCTCTTCCCGGAAGCCCCGGCCTGATGGACTGCTGACGACTGGTGGATGTTGTGGCGGATGAGTGGAGGACAGAAGGAACCCACTGAGAGGTCAATAGTTCTGCACTGACCTGTGAAGAACTCCATTATACCTCGACCACATCTCTGACGCGCTCCTTTTCCCCTCAGCCAGTGCAGTCAACCAACTCCGAGCAGTAACAATATCATTGTAGTGAACCGGAGTCCTGATTCAATCAGAGCCCTGTAAAGAAATATCACACAGTCACTCTCGAGCTCAACAAACGTTTTCCAGCACTTTTGGCAATATGGGTTGCAAGCTGATGGCATCATGGTCAATACCTCACCCTTCTATTCGATTGCATAAACTGCAATCACATCCAAAACAAACTGCTAGAAGACCAGTTGAAAGCACAATTGAACAGTTTCAAAGTGACACGGACCAAAGCAGGTAAGAAGCCAAATGCACAACAGTAGAAATGAGGGAATCCAGCAGCTGAGCCTTATTGTTCTTTACCAGGTAGTCAGTCCTAAGCAGCAGACAAATCAGGATCAGGGCAGGCAATGAGGCAATTCCAAGAATCAGGCAGATGTCGCAAACCGGGTAGTCAGAATACGCAGGCAGACAGACAGATCCCAAGGGGCAGGCAAAGGGACGGAATCTGGGAATCAGGCAGGGTTGAAACACGGGAGAGCAATTTGGAAGGCTTGAAGGTAGGAATCACCACGAACGACCTGGCATGGGCATGGTGTCTGAGCTGAGTATATGTAGAGTTGGGGCTGATGAGAGATTAGCTGCAGGTGAGCCTGGGAGCACAGGTGACCGGAATGAGCTGATTGCGGGAAGAGGATCTGTTAGACAGGAGAAGTTAGCGCATGGAAAACCCTGTCAGAACAAAGCTGATCGAACCCCATCACGTAACGGACTTGTATGGTTGAAAGAAAAAATATTCTATTGCTACAGCTACTCTTCATTATTACCATTGCAGCCAAACAATTACATACCTGGTTGTACACTTACGGCAATACTCCATGGGATTACGGCTGACTGGAATGATTTGCAAACTGTAGAATTTTACTCACGTTAGGCTTGGATTATCTCTGAAGTTTAGAATGTGTCTCGGGGGGGGGGGGGGGGGATAAATAATGCTACAATCTGCGAGTTCCATTCTTAAAGACTGGACGGTTGTCTGGAAACAAAAAATAGAATGTAATAATTTGGAAACAAACTATGTTTACTATTCTTAATAATTCTTAGACAACCCTACGCTGATATTCTTGATGCATCGTTGTGTTACAAAGTGGCGGCGCTCACCGCATCGTTGCAATGAGCCGTCTGAGGGTGATGTCATCAGCATCATCACCTACTGCTTTGTTAGTCCAAAGTTGATTGAAAAGCGTTGCTGTCATCAAATTCAGAACAATCAAACAGTCATTCAAGTAGAGGAGGTAAAAGATTTTTGCCAAGAGAATAAGTTGATAAAGATACCCTGTTGTGGACAGCAGGTCTTCTATCCAGGCTGTCAGCTGCTGCGGGCTAAACAAAGTGGACTAAAATAGTCCTATCACCATTGTGTCCTGGTGTGCACTACTACTGTATTGATTTTGTTTTAGTAAAAGACCATTGTATTTGCTTTAATTGAAAAGCCAAAAAAAGCACCTTCTGTTTTATGGTGTTTTATACCATCTAACAACTATTCTGGGATGTTGTGCGTTACAGTTGCACAAATATTTCCTTCAATATTGATGGTGATTGGCAAACCATCTATAGGTGCATTTCACGGCCGCATACTGTGCAGCAATGTGGAGCGGCAGATTGCAAGAATAAAAATAGATTCTATTATTCCTCGGAGAGTCGTGTACTTTCTGCGATGACTGTCCTTGCAGATTCAATGCATTGCTGGGTTTTTCTCCGCATTCTCTAAGACTGATATTAATCCCATTCTCTCACCATCATATCATATCTTATATTTCACTGGTAATGACAATAATGCTCCAATTTGTCCTGTTGCTTGGATCCAAGTTTTCCTGTAGAGATAGTTCTTCTTGTCGATTGTTTTGCCAATATGTCTACTTTCTAATTTCCTTCCATCTTTACTCTGCTGGAACCCACGAGATAGAACATCCAACCAGTGATGCATGTGGAAATTGCAATACAAGGGATTCCACTAAATATAATGAAATCCACGAGAAGGCATAATGGAGCGTTAATTTAAAAAAAAAAAAGATTGAGTCGAATAATTGAGACAGTAATTTACATCAATATCATCATATTGGTCACCAACCAACCAACCATGTTTGGTTTATTGTTTGTTTTGAGCAGAAGAAGAAAAGAATACCTTTGTGTGTACAAGAAACCTCAAGATGGCAAAACAAATAATACATATGTCCAAAACAAAACACCAAGTAATAACAAATCCATTATTTAATGATGGAAAACGAGTGGGAAGAAGATAACTTATTAAATCCCACTCCCATTATACAACTAACATCAGATCAAACAATAACGAAGCAGATTAGGAACATTGATATATAAAACAGCGTTCAGAAATTAATTTATATCTTGAGCGGAAAAGGATGCAAATCTCACATTCTCCATACTTTTGACAAAACAATTAACTGTTTTATCTGTGTTGGAAAAATCCATCTGATAAAAATACTATTACTGTCAAGTTATCATTCACTTTTGTTCAGCTTCTGCCCCAACTCGAAACGGGCCTGGTCACCCACAAACATGCTTGGAACAACTCCTTCCTCTCTCCAATTTTTATTTCGTGCATTGGAGGACTATCAGTCATCAGGAACATCAGATTGTAAACCTTCAAATGAAACAAGTTTACAGTCACCAAAAGGGAAGCAACATCTAAAATCCTCTTAATATTTAACACTGTAACTTTAACACAAATTCAAATGATATGCTTTTACAGTGTAAAGTTTAACTCAAACCTTAACTTAACCTTAACTTAAATGATTTGAAGTGCCTATTGCTGACATTTCATTCATTAATGCATCACAATCATTGACGCACCAACATTCCCACCCAGAGTTAATCTGATGAGTCAATCCGTACCAGTGGCTTCTTTGTGGTTTGACCCAAGATGAACAGTGTTCTCTGCTCTCCACGCTCTGAGCTGCAGTGTGATGCTGCTGAAGGGCTGCAGGCAGGTGTTCTCACTTAGTTAAATCAGTTCAGCAAGGAGTCTCTCTCACCTGCACTGCTCCACTCAACCTTCAGGAGGCATCCTTCCTTTTGGTTGACTGATTAATTGAGAGGCCTTTGACTATGTACGTAACAATTACTATTCATCAGAATATTAAAACATTTGCCCAGAGTAATCCTGACCCTGCCACACAATTCACTGGTATAACAATTCAGTTTAATAGACGGAGGTGGAAGCCTCCAAGACATTTTGACAGACGGTGCGGTTGTTTGAAGGCTGAGTCACGCAGCAGCAGAGAATGGATCGCAAACAGGGTATCGCTTATTGAGCAGAGAACTCCTTTTAGGATTAAGTGGATACAGAATACATGCCAAGTTCTTAATATCCCAAACAGCGCACACAAATTACCAGTCACCACAATTATCTCCCTCAGAACCTTTATTAATAGGAAATTACAGACAGTAAAATAATCCAAAATTGGCTGTAAATATACATGTCCTGAGCCCATAGTGATTCATGGCATTGTATCTGGCTGTAGGCAGATGAGCCCATGGTAGTGACGAAGCCTTAAGCACTTGTTGGCTCCGACGTCAATCTTGCAGAAGTGGGCCACAGACAAACGTAGTGTCACACTGTTAATGCGAAAATGACCATTGACTCTGTCACACAGGGAATATGCAGATTGCTTCCAAACAATTATAGAATTCAAGCGTGCCATTATAGGGTCACCGAGGAACAAAGATGTGTAAAAGATGGATAACTGGTGGAGGACATACGACCAATTATGATTCAAAGTATGTTCTACTGTACCAGAAGAGTGAAGGATAAAGTAATGAAAGCCTGGACCAGAGCTAATGGAGCCGCTGCTGAAAATGTTCGGCACTGAGCTTTTATTGCTGTCAAAGCAATGCTGTTCATGGTTTATGCCACAAGGTGATTGATACCCCCGTCATCACACACCTAAGCTTTTTTTGATGAAACAGCCATCTCGGAAAATGTGTCCTTTTCCCAGCACATTGCGTGGGCTTTTCCAGGCCTCTCCACTTTGAGTGTGATGAACAAAAACAGACAGCTCTGAGAAAGGAGCATCACTCACCCCCCCCTGCACCCCCAAATTGTTTGTTTTTTTTGGGGGTGGGGGGGTGGGGGGGGGGTGAGCAGGCGCAAAAGCTTTGAAGACCTTCTAAGGGAATCTCGAGGTGCGACAGATGACATTTCCATTTTCAGGGAATGTCTAAAATTGCTTGCATTATTCCCAGTTCACCCAATCGGCTGTTATTATTTTTCCAGTACAGTCACTAGTACGATCTAGTTCGTGAAATGGCTGCAGTGGTTCCAGAAAACACGCACAGTTAATTGAACAAGGTTTATTTTACCCTAAAAACAATTCCACACTTGATATTTAATATGTGTCGGCTATAAAAGCAAAACATGCCCATTATGTAAGGCCGCAACATCGCGGCTGAGCGATCCAGCTGAAATATATGCAGCCACTTACTTATAGACTGACTAACAAAAATCAAGGCCTCTAACTGACAAGTGGACCCAAAAACGTGGAGACACAGGTAGATGAATAAAGGAACAGTCTTTACTCTTGAAGAATACAAACAAAAGTTGAGAGTCACAGGACCGGCTGGCGTCCAGAACAGGAAACAAAAAGAAAATCACAGCCAAAAGCTTGAAGCAAGAAATAGAACAGAACCAAAAGTACAGCGCCAAAAATACAAAATACACACAGGAAACTGCGGCAGGCATGAGGAAAAAAACCTGCATAAACTGAGATGCGAGGAAGCAGGAGGCACAGATGTGAAGCTCGCCGATGGGATGATCTGGCAAAGTTGCGGGCGTAGAGAGGAGGTTTTATGCGGTGGGCCGAAGGAGGAGTGAATGAGGATCAGGTGAGTCCAGGGCGTCAGCCAATCCCGCCTGCTGCAGGTCGTGGAGCAATCTAGGCGTAACAGAAAACAGGCGAGCAGAACATATCCATAACAAGATCAGTTTTAGAATTACTGTTTGACAACTTTCCATTTCTAAACCTTCAGTTTATTTCCCCCTTTGCATGTGTCACTAATTGTGTTGATGTCAACTTGGTCTGCAATGCACACAGTGAATTCGATGGAGTGCAAATTGGTCCAATTACTTTCATCCTCCAGACCAGAGGATACCTCAGTGAAAGGTGCTCCCTGGGGAATTAATCACCCCAGTGTTTGAGTATCTTACCTGTTCAATAACCAATCTAATCACTTCCTCCGAGGTTCAACACTTCGAAAAAGATTCAAGCAGTTGGGTTTATTAACACACGTTAAACACCAATGTCTGATGTGATTTATTTGTTCTAACCAACATTCCATTATTGAGATTACGCGGTAATCTACACCCAACAAATAAGGTGTTGGTTTCTCAACTGTCACATATTTTACATTCATATGATACCAAATAAAGTTCAATATAATGAAATGTATAATTTCTCCAGTTTGCTGCATGCGTTTAAAAAATATTTATCCTCAAGTTTCTAAGAAAAGCTTAACATTCAAGCCAGGATCCATGTTTAGTTTCTCAAGGTCAATGGGCACACTTACAACAAGCCTAATTGAGAATTTGATCAAGTCGCTCAAGGGCGTGGACAAAGCAGTGCTCGGAATGCTAAAGATGAGCTGTTGAGATTTGATCAGAAGTAATCAAAATGCTGGCCTACTTTTACTTTTACTTCCTTCTTCATGTTGTGGAAGAGCAGCTCACATATGACGCATGTCAGCAGTCACATGTAGGAATGAAGCCGGTTGGGAACCGGAGAGTCGCCAGTTCAAATCCCAGGCCAGATGGAATATGGAGTGTGCACTGGTGGCTGGAGAGGGGCCAGTCGACCTCCAGAGCACTGCCAAGGTGCCCTTGAGCAAGCATTGTTTGGCGTGCCAACAGTTGTAATTGACATAAGTGTGCCCTTTTGAGGCTGGTGTGACTCTCATTGTGTTTGTTGACATGTAGTCATGAATCTATTGAGTTCTAAAAGACATGAGAGCAATAATTACTGAAGCTTGTTTTCAAGGGAAACAAACTTTGTTTTGCACAGAACAATGTCGCCGTGTTCTCGCAAAGGCTGGCAGACGCCATTGAATATTTCTTTGTAGCTTGAAAAGTTGCGTTGTCGTTAGCTTTGATGTAAACGCAGTTTCAAGCAGCGTCTCATTTGACAGGCAGCAGTCCCACAGACAAAAATAAAGCAGCCCAAAACTGAGCTGGGGGGGGGGGGATGTGCCCCTGCTCTGCAGCGATGGCAGAGTGGCGAGGATGAGCTCGGGAGCGGGATCCTCCTTTGGCAAGTGATTACGACACGCTCCGTAAACGATGACACCTCTTACCTGGAGCCCCGAAAAAGACAAGCATCCCAAAATATTTCTAGAATGCTGCAAAGAAGAGTTGGAGCTCAAATGTTGTTTTTGTCTTCTGCCTTCAAG